>NC_044040.1:68358765-69558765 GCF_901765095.1 Microcaecilia unicolor
AAACTTAGATTGTGAGCCCTCCTGGGACAGAGAAATATTCAGTGTACCTGAATGTAACTCACCTAGAGCTACTACTGAAAAAGATGTGAGCAAAATCTAAATAAATAATAATAATAAAATCCCTGGGAATAGGGGTAATTCTCAAAAGGTCACCTAAAGTTAGGCACCAGGATGCTGCCGCTGAGCACGGATTCTATAATGGCATACGTGGAGGGACATAATCAAATGCGAACACCCATCTCCATGGGCGTCTATGTCCGAAAACGGGTATGTGAAGAGGCGGGACAGACCATATTATCGAAAAAGATGGGCGTCCATCTTTCGTTTCGAAAATACGATTTGGACGGACCAAATGCCATGGATTTGGTCCCTTCTGAGATGGGCGTTTTTTTTTTTTTTTTGCGATAATGGAAACTAAAAACGCCCAGCTCAGAAACGTCCCAATCCAAGCCATTTGGTCGTGGGAGGGACAAATGTACAACACTACCATAGCTCTTAGGGGTGAAGGGGGCAACTACATGAGGGTACAGTGGGTTTTAGAGGCCTCCCATTTACCACCACAAGTGTTATGGGTGAGGGGACGGGCCTGGGTCTGCCTGCCTGAAGTGCACTGCAGTACCCACTAAAAGTGCTCCAGGGACAGGACTTGTTGCTGGTGTATAACCTTGGCACAGCAGTTGACACCTGAAGACTAATCTCGCTGAAAACATCCTTTATTTGAATAAGCACCTTTACTCACAGTTAACGGCAGATCAGAGGTTGTGCCCCACTGGCAACGAGTCTCGCTGGTACTGAGATTAGCAGTAGGTCCGAGCTGGCAGAATGGTGTTCAATGCCCTCTTTCAACAACATTCAAAGTAAGAAGTAAGTGCTGTAACGTGGCTAACACATGAAAGGGATCTAAAAGTGTCTTACACAAATGGCCACTACCTCATGGACTACCGGAAACAAAACAGGGCACACTCTGACCCAGTAAGCAGAGGGAAAAGCATCATGGGAGTAGAGCCTACCAACTACCAACATTGTGAGCATTTAACACAAGCTAGTGGAATCACGGAGCCCAATACCCTACACCCACCACAATGCATTGCTGATGTGACTCTGCAGTGCCCTTAACAGAAAAGGTGTCACACTCACCCGAGACCCACATCAGAACCAGGGAAAGGCTGTCAGAGGATAGAACACATTCTGCTGTCATGGAGGTGGGTACGGCATTTGAGGCTGGCATACAGGCTGGGAAAAAAAGTTTGTAAAGTGGGTTTTTGTTGGTGGGAGGGGGTTAGTGACCACTGGGGGAGTCAGGGGAGGTCATCCCCGATTCCCCCTGGTGGTCATCTGGTCAGTTGGGGCACTTTTTTGGGATTTGGACCTGAAAAAAAGGGTCCAAATAAAGCGGACCAAATTCTCGTCAAAAACGCCCTTCTTGTTTCGATTATCAGCTAAAGACGCCCATCTCTCCTCGGCCAATAACCATGCCCCAGTCCCGCCTTCGCCACGCCTCCGACATGCCCCAATGATCTTTGTTCGTCTCTGTGACGGACTGCAGTTGAGGACGCCAAAAATCGGGTTTCAATTATACCGATTTGGGCGCCCACGGGAAACGGATGCCCATCTCCCGATTTGGGTCGAAATATGGGCATCTTTCTCTTTCGAAAATAAGCTGGATAGGCAGTTATAGAATTTACCCCTTGGGACCCAAATCTATAAATGGCGCCCAAATTTGGGTGCCGATAAAAATTAGCACTAAGCATGTTTCAACAAACAGCGCTCAGAGTTGGGCACCGTTTATAGAATAGAGTTTGGTGCTGGGATCCGTGCCAAATTTTTAGTGTGAGAATTTACATCAACTGAAACCTGATGTAAATTCTCATGCCTAAATTAGGCACAGATCCCACGAATTCTGTAACACTGCATGCAAACTCCTTGAACGCCCCTGATCCACCCATGCCCCTCCCATGCACATCCCAGCGCCTAAAGATCTATAAGCAAATTTTAATTAATGCCAATGAACGCCAATAATTGATTATTAGTGTCCAATTATCAGTGCTATTTGGCTCATTTATTAAATTGCAGGCGACGGCGGGTTGGCGGTGGGAGGGGGGGTCGAGAGGGTCATCGGCAGGGGTCCAGGGCCAAATCTACAGGGGCCCAGGCCCCCGTGGCCCCACGTAACTACGCCACTGCTCGGTAGTAATCAGGCAGGACAACTCGCTAGTCCCAGTGGGTGGCAGTAAGTGCTCCCCCTTGCATGGCCATGCAGTAAGATTAATCTTACCAAATAGCCATGGCTATTTTCAGCCTTTTTTTTTTTACCCTTTGCAGTAAAAAGGGCCACAGCGTGCAGAAAAACAGCCCCCACCACTAGCGCAGGGCCCTTTTACCACAGCTTGGTAAAAATACCCTTTAGTGCATGGAAAATTGATTTAATGCACATTAATCTATGCTTGCACAATTTCTATCTGAGCCTAAAGTCATTAAAGTGGGTGAAATGAACCAATAAAATTAAAATTGGGAGGGGGGGGGAGGGAGGCAAATTTTCTGAAAAGAAACATTTTAGCCTGTGAACATTCCAAAAGAGCAAGACAAAGGATGAACCAATGAGGGGGGGGGGGGGGGTCACATGGACTATATACTATACCACTGTTCCAGTGCTCCCCAACCCCATCCTGGGAAAGCCTCCACTCGGTTCAGATAAACCTATGTGCATATCAGGATGGCAATTTTTATAAAAGCCAATCTTACATGAAAACCACTGCTTTACCCCTGGAAAAACCTTTTGAAATTATTCCCTGCTATATTTTTATTGAACCTCTGTGAGATATTGTTCCTATGATGATCTATGCTTCTGACTAAGAATTTATATGTTTGTACTTACTTGTGACCTGTGAATGTTGATAGTTGCATAGTTGCCCTGAGTAATCCATTTAGCAACACTGGACATCCTCAGGCCAGTGCCTGCAAGATTAATACTGAACTGTCCCTGAAAAATCAACACAAATTAGAAAGCTTATTAATAAAATATAGACTCCTCTTATCCACCAATTACTGAATTCCTTGTAGTTTCCGACACCTTTTGAACCAATGTAAGAATTAACATACTGTTATTCCAGTTTAGCTGTATCATTCCTAATATCAAGACCCAGAGTGGAATATTTTAGGGAAGTTCCCTGTCACCACTCTTCTTCTGTCTGGCACTTCACTGAGTACTCTGAACATATTTCAAGGAAATTTATTATTAGAAGTGTGACATGCTATCAAAATCTTTCTTATCATCACTCCATGATATACTCTTTGTGACCTTGAACAAGTGACTTAACCCTCCATTGCCTCAGGTACAAATAAATTGTGAGCTGTCCAGGGACAGAGAAATACCTAAATGTCGCTCTCCTTGACCTAAATGAAAAACAAACAAAAAAAAAAAAGATGCGAGCTAAATCCAAATAAATAATTAAGGGACCCTTCTACTAAAGTTTGTTAAGCACTTAACAAGCAGTTAATGTACAGGAAAAGGCTACCGCATGACTGCAATAAGGTGTTTTGTAATAGTTTGCCTGTTACTGCATGCTTACCCCGCATTACTTAATTTTTTTGAATTTCCTTTGTTGGGAGTGTGGCATGGATGGAGAGTGGGTGTGGATGGTGTTTGGCAGTTAATGCGTTGCACTTAGTATGTGCTAACTGCATAATGCAGTTAATGGGTGAGCAGGTACAATGCATTGATCTGAATATTAGTACAAACCTACAACAAGAAATAGAGGGAATGAACGCACCTTTTTGCTGCAGCATTAATTTTAGGCTTTCCAAGTACTAGAACCTTGAGTTACGGCAAGTTAAGCACAAAACTTAATTCTCACGGTATTCAGCGCTATTTAACCAGCCATGAACAGCAACCGGACGGTTAAATAGCAATTAATCAGCTATTTGTGAATATTCAGTGGGCGATATGATACAGGTCTATAAAATAATTAGTGGAGTGGAGCGGGTACACGTGGATCGCCTGTTTACTCTTTCCAAAAACACTAGGACTAGGGGGCATGCGATGAAGCTACAAAGTAATAAATTTAAAACGAATCGGAGAAATGTTGCTTCACTCAACGTGTAATTAAACTCTGGAATTCGTTGCCACAGAATGTGGTAAAAGCAGTTAGCTTAACGTAGTTTAAAAAAGGTTTGGCTGACTTCCTAAAACAAAAGTACATAGACCATTATTAAAATGGACTTGGAGAAAATCCACTGCTTATTTCTAGGATAAGCAGCATAAAATGTATTGTACTTTTTCGAGATTTTGCCAGGTACATGTGACCTGGATTGGCCACTGTTGGAAACAGGATGCTGGGCTTGATGGACCTTCGGTTTGTCCCAGTATGGCAATACTTATGTATTTATGTAGATAGCCAGTTATTTCCCGCTGAATATACATGGTCAGCGCTTAGCGGATAATTGGCTATATCATGCAATATAGCCTTCAGCACATTGCTGGCTAAATTTGGTGGCCAAATTGGGCTGCCAAAATAGCAGGCCTGTCTTTGGCTGGTTTAAACTTAACCGGCTACCGCTGAATATCGACTTGGCTATTTTTCTTACATCAAGTTGTAATATGTTTATTAAATATCAACTGGTCTTTAGCTCTATATGCTCCTATTTTATTGCACTTCTGTTCTATCATCATGATATGATTAAATCTATGTGATCATATATTCGATCTGCATCAGTTACAGTGAATATGTCATACAAGTATCACCCCTTAATATTATATGGTAAGCCATATTACAGGCATCACCAGTCCAGCTCACTTATCTAAATGAACAATTGTAAAATTATACCATCAAGGAGACATCCAGGCTTACATTCACATCCACAGCAGCACATAGTTGCTGAACGTATGGCTCCAGATCAACTCAAGCAAAACAATGTAAATAACTATTCCTCTAGAAAGGAACTACAAGGAAAACAAAGAGTCCACCGTTCAGAAGATCAGTAGTTTCAAATGTGTTGCTGTCGAAGTTCTCAAACTGCTCCAGTGAAACATCCAAATATTTTCAGATGGATCCTCATGGAGTTATGAAAAGTAAGCTGGAGACAATATAAAAACCAGATTGTACTCCTGCTTTTTTCATATGGTCTCTCTGAGTGAGAAGGCCTCCTGCTTCTGTACAGTCTTAAGTTTGGGTAAATCATAATTTTTGTGCCTTCATGCTCAAGGGAACCCCAGATTTCTGCAATATGTCCAGCACATGCGGGTAGTGAAGCACCTTAATGACAAAAGACCAAGGAAACAGACTAGAGACTGAGGAAGAAGATGGTGTATGGTGGGCCCATTCAATTTCAAAGGGACCAGTCAAAGTTCAAATCTAATAATTTGAGCAACAATGCCTCAAGGTATTTAATAGAATTGGTATTTTCTGTTCCCTTGTGGATTCCCAAAATCCATAGATTGCTATGACAGGAATGATTATTCTACTCCTCCATGTCTTTTTGCAGCACTGTAGTTCAGGTAAAAGTTCAGGGTCCATCAAGGATGTGTATTGCACATTGAAAATGAATGTTTCTTCTTGCATGTTGCTTATTGGTTGATTTATCACACTCATTTCATCCTTGATCTCTAAAAGAGCCAAAGAGTTTTCCCGCAAAGTATCCTTCATGCTTGGGATCTCCTCCAGTATATGCTGAAGTGTAATCAGTGATCGAGGATCAGATTTTCAGCGCTTTGTGGACAGAGCTGGAGTATAAACACTAGCTGGTTTACCAGATTTAGCAGACATGATTACCAATAGCTGCAACATTCCCCTCAAAAATAAGGTAGCATGCCAAGAATGTAGACGCAGGCAAAACAATACTGACTATGAGGGGCTACCATCTGTTTAGTCCCCCAGGATTCCCCCTGAGAGAATGAGACTTAATGACTGCTTAAATTGACCTGTTTCTGAAAGTTGATTTTGCTATTAGTAAAGTTCACCTTTTATTAAAAAGCAACCTTTGTAGTGAGAATGGATTCTTTTTGGGACTATGTTTGAACTACTCAAGGTGGTAGTACAACCCCCCCACCCCTGATATACCTAGTGGCCAGGATCTTGACCAACAGCTTAGAATCCAAGTTGCTCAGAGATAGACTTGAAGCAGTCACAAACACTCTCATCCTTACCAGGTTTTGGTATGAACATGATTCTGCCACACTCATCGACTTACCTTCCCCTTTTACTACTGTATTAAGGGAAAGGGAAATGGGACTTGAGATACCTTTCTGTGGTATTTTGCAACTACATTCAAAGCGGTTTATATATATACAGGTACTTATTTTGTACCTGGGGCAATGGAGAGTTAAGTGACTTGCCCACAGTCACAAGGAGCTGCAAGGGGAATTGAACCCAGTTCCCCAGGATCAAAGTCCGCTGCACTAACCACTAGGCTACTCCTCCACTCCAAATTGCTTGAAAGTGGGCTTACCTACTCCCTTCTAATCATCTTATAAAATTTTGTAAAGCCATCCAATCCATGTGCCTTCCCCTCCTTTAAAGATTTTATTGCACCTCCAACCCTCCAATATACCTATCTAGCAATTCCACTTCATCCTACACCAATGGAGCCCACTCAGTCCTGCTCGTTGCCACTAATGCTGCTAAATCATAATGGCTGCTGTGGTTAAAAAATAGGGACGTATTTTCACTAGTGCCGGAAATGGCATGTGCTGGGGGTGGAACTATCGCCAGCATCAACGTTGGGCCAGCAGTAGTTCTGGCTTACCGCTGCTTAGTAAAAGGGACCCTAGAATTCATTTAAATATCTGTTACGATTAAATATTTCTTTAGCAAAAGGTAAACAAATTTATTTTTTGTGTCCTCTTTTTTGTCTCTGCAAATATGGTAACCCTATCTGACACCAACTCACCAATCTGCCCCAGAACTTGAACTTGGTAATGTCCTTCCACACTTCTTTAAACCAGTTCTTCTTTCATTACTGCTAGCCCAAAAGCATGCATGAGATGGTCACTGTGCGGTGAGAGCCTATTCTATAATGGCATCTGTGCTCCCAGACTTCATTATAGATTATTAGTATAAGTCAGTACTGACATGCCTAAAATACAGGCACCTGCAGTTACACCAGCTACAGACCTGGTGTTAACTGTGAGCACCTAAATGCAGCAAGGGCGCATGTTACTTTCATTATTCTGTACAATACACACGTTAACCCCCAAATTCTGTATATGGCGGCCTAAGCTGTGCATGCTAATTTGGCAGCATGGCCAAATTGCACGCACAAGTTAATTGATTAACAAGCCACTCAGCGCTAATTGGTACTTAACAACCAATTAAAGGCACTAATTGCCTTTAATTAGAATTTACGCACACAACTTTCCAGGCGTATTCTATAATGTGGCACATGTAAATTCTAACGCATGCAGCTGAAAAGGGGGTGTGGCCATGGGTATGGAATAGGCGGGTTGTGGGTGTTTCAAAAAACTATGTACACTATTATAGAATACACTCGATCTGTGCCTAACCTAGGCACAGATATTTAAGGTCTGGTTTTAGGTGGCTTAAATTGACGCACCTAAATTTTAGTTGCAACAATAGCACGTGAGTGTATTCTATAAACTATGCATAACTTTAGGTGTAGTTTATAGAATTACACTAACCATGAGTTTTTATGACGCCAAATTTTAGGGCACCATATATAGAACTTCTCCCTAAGTGGCAGCGACACCCATGCCCCTCCCATGCTCTGCCCATGTGAACTCCCTCCCCCTTGCAGTTGATTTGTTGTCATTTATGCACATTTACACATGTAAGTGGTGCTTAACTGTTATAGACTTGCCCTTCTGGTACCTCACCCGCCTCATGCTCAACAGCTTCCTGCTGCTTCAGGCTGCCTCCACAGTATGCACCATCCTTTAAATCAGCAATTCTCCATTTTGTTGCCATCAAGTACCTCTTCTAGGTAGCTCCCACTGATATTAGCACACAGAGAGATGGGTATTGAGCTCTCGATGGGGTTCAATTTTGCATTTACTTGTGTTGGTTCACTGGAGCTCACCACTCAGTCTTCCATCTTGTCAGGTGACATTACTTCCTTCAACCACAAGGGATATTATTTTGGGTGTCAGAGGAAGGGGTTTAGGTTCACTGGATCACCAGGGATAATTTTGGGGTGTTGGAGAACATGGAGACTAGTGGGCTGGTTTTTGTTTTCTTTTTTCTAATGCTTCCCTTCCTGTCAGTATGTGAGTTACTCTCTGCTCACACACTGAAAGGAAGGGAGACATTTTACTCTTCAATGCAGCAAATGGCTAACAGTGCATGCTTTTTAACACAGCGGTAATTCACAGGGTATTACAGAGCTAACATTTTGCATTAGGCTTGCATTAGGAAGCCATGTGCTAAGTATCAGTGCACAGTTCTAATTGGCCCCTAAGGCTGGCATAGATTTTATACAGTAGGGTCACTATTGGGCTCATTTTCGAAATAGGACACCCATCTTTGGACATAAATCAGAAGATGGACATCCTTCTCCCAGGGACGTCTAAATTGGTGTAATTGAAACTCGATTTAGGATGTCTCCAACTGCACTCCATCGCAAGGACGGCCAAAGTCCAAGGGGGCGTGTCGGAGGCGTAGCGAAGGTGGGATTTGGGCGTGTCTAACATTTGGACGTCTTTGACCCATAATTGAGAAAAACAAGGACGTCCCTGATGAACACTTGGACGTTTTCACCTGGACGTGTTTTTATTACGAATAAGGCACAAAAAGGTGCCCAAAATGACCAGATGACCACCAGAAAAAATCGGGGATGACCTCCCGTTACTCCCCCAGTGGTCACTAACCCCCTCCCACCCTCAAAAATCATTTTAAAAATATTGATTGCCAGCCTCTATGCCAGCCTCAGATGTCATACTCAGGTCCATGACAGCGTATGCAGGTCCCTGGAGCAGTTTTAGTGGGTACTGCAGTGCACTTCAGATAGGCGGACCCAGGCCCATACCCCCCCTGCCTGTTACATTTGTGGAGGGAACAGCAAGCTCTCCAAAACCCACTGTACCCATATATAGGTGCCCCCCTTCACCTGTAAGGGCTATGGTAGTGGTGTACAGTTGTGGGTAGTGGGTTTTCAGGGGGCTCAGCACACAAGGTAAGGGAACTATGCTCCTGGGAGCAATTTCTGAAGTCCACTGCAGTGCCCCCTAGGGTGCCCGGTTGGTGCCCTGACATGTCAGGGGGACCAGTGCACTACAAATGCTGGCTCCTCCCACGACCAAATGGCTTGCATTTGGTCATTTCTGAGATGGACGTCCTTGGTTTCGATTATCGCCGAAAATCAGAAATGACCAAACCTAGGGATGACCAAATCTAGGGACGACCAAATTTAAGGATTTGGACGTCCCTGACCATATTATCGAAACAAAAGATGGACGTCCATCTTGTTTTGAAAATGGATCGGCTTGCATTTGGCTGTTTTTGACATGGATGTCTTTGGTTTCGAAAATCGCCAAAAGTCAGAAACATCCATGTCTAGGGACAACCAAATCTAGGGACGTCCAAAATTAAGGATTTGGATGTCTCTGACGGCATTTTCGAAACGAAAGATGGACGTCCATCTTGTTTTGAAAATACGGGTTTCCCCGCCCCTGGATTTTGCCGTTTTGCAAGGACGTCCAAATCGCAACTTGGCCGTCCCTTTCGAAAATGCCCCTCTATGTGAGAATACTAAAGGACTCTTGGTGAGATTAATTTGTTCTCTTCCCCTCAACGGTTCTCAGCAATTCATCAGCTTTGCTGCTGAATTTAATGTTGACATCACGGTCTGTAATGCTTAGCGAAGCCTTCTTCACCAGGTAAATCATAAAATAATATGTCATACCTGTGGGCATCTAGCAGCGCTATAGCAATCTCCTGCAGTAGCAAAGGGCACTGCTTTTCCAAATGCTGTCTGTGTAAAAAGGAGATCCGTAGCTAGAAGAGAATTGTTCAGAAACAAGCACATTATAACAAGAACCACCGTCAAAAATATTATTAAAAAACAAAAGTAATGCATATCTCTTTACTGCTTGATCATAAAAGTTTACAATTTTTAATATAAGTTTAGCAAATAATAACTGTTCTGATACTCTGCAAATCTATCATGAAAAGAAAAATTGGACATCATTGTCATTGACCTACAGCTATGTAACAAGGCCAGAGAAGGTAGTCTTGTTATCACTGTTTGAAGTACAAAGGAATCAATATGTACAAAGCAAGTCTACAGAATTGTATTCACCAAGTAAATAGTTCACCGTATTTTATGTAAAGTGATTACAGGTAGGTCACATCTAAATTTTCAGCTGGGAAAAAAACAGAACCTGTAAACAGTCACATTTTTCATGCTATCTTCCTTATCTGGTACTGAAACAATACTGATTTATGGAAGTAATTAATCAGAACTAAGTGATCTGTCCTGAAGATATCTTGGTCCCTGTCTTCACCTATACTCACAAAGACTGTGTATGTTTACTGGAGAATTACTAAGAAGCAGGACACAGTGTGGGAATGAGATTCCTGTGGTGAGGTTAATTACTTTCTTTGTACCAGAGGGTGATGTATCCCAGCTGAGTTTGCTTGGACAAATGTATGCAAATGGCCCCAGTAGGGTTTCAAGATAAACAGGTTGGGAAAATAATCAGTGGGTAAGGTCTCCACATGGTGGAGGAGCCATGCCATCTGGTTTTGTGAGAATGGTTAAGTGTTCACCAGCCACTAACATCCAGTGATCAACGGCTGTCAACGCTAGTTCCCACCAAATGCTGATTTTACAGCTGAGAATTCAGTATAAAGAGATGGCATTGAAAATGTTTGGTTTGTTGACAGACTGACTGACTGATGTCTTCAGTTAGGAATGTTTTGTGCCAAAAAGTTAAGGCACTGACTTTTGGCATGTGAATATTTACTTGGCCTACAGTAGAATCTGGTGTGTTTGAAGGCATTACCATGAAGTGGTGTCCCTAGCCAAGAAAAACTTATTTCAAGAATATTCCCTTTGATGTGTTCAGAGCTAAGCACATATTCTCAGTTATTTTCCTGTTTTAATTCACTTGTGGCTCAATTCATGCCTCTATAATAGAGGCGAGTAAGCCCAAGTGCCATCCATCAAGGGGAGGGCTGCTGGCTCTCACTGCTGAGAGGAATGCAAACTAGTCAGACAGATAACACTCACTCTACAGGTAGGCTCTAGTCATCCAAAATCTTTTTTGTGGGTCAATTACTGGCAGTTAGTAAACATATAAGAGGGGAAACTATCAAATATTAAGATGTGTTATTTTACTGTTAACAAAAAAAAAACAGAGTAGGGGTGAACCACAAAGCTTCCAGCAGTCAAGCAGGGTGGGGCCATGGGAGCCTGGGCCCCTGCAAATTTCACCCGGGCCCCTGGTTTGGCTGGCAGGGGTCCCCAACCCCTGTCAGCCGAAGCCTTCTTCAGCGCCGGTCTCCAGCGCAGCCGCGTTCGCTGCCCTGCTCTTCTTTCTTCTTGCTGACATCCTCCTGTGACAACTGATGCTCCATTACATGAAACTGAGCATCACACTTACAACTAAACACGTTGTCATGCAAACATTTGAAATATACTCATTGATCAACTGTACATTAATCACCTGTACCATCTCCCTAGCGAGAGGATTACTCCTGCAACCATGAGAACATTATGCTCATTCAATGGCCCCAGATCCTTCTGCATTCAGGCAGAGCATGTCTCTAGAATGAAGAGGATGATGTTTGTCTATACCATTAATTTGAAAACTAGAAATGGTCAAGAATGCTAGTTGACGGACATTTTTAAGCATTGTTGGGAGGATATAAGGAATGCCTGATTCTAGAGTATTTATATTTGGGTAATTTATTGGTTTATACCATGGGTCAGAGTGAATCGATTCTGATATTTGGTCAAATACTTGAATGCAAAGGGGTTTTTTTTTTCCTGATGAGGGCACTTCAGTTAATAACTTTGCTGATCACAACCATTTGTCTATGATTTACTTTTTTGAATTTTAAACTTGAGCATGTTTTGTAGGCAAAAGAAAAAAAAAGCCAAAACAAAGGTCAAAAGATACAAAGAGTGATCACAGAAGGGTCAGTCTGGAGAAAGAATGAAAAGCACATCAGATGCCAGGAAAGCAGAACACATCAGTATGAAAACAGAAACCCCAAATTCTATAAATGGCACTTTAAATTGTGCATGCAAATTTGGGCGCATGCTCACTTTGTGTGCGCAATTTGATTAATGAGCCAATTAGTGCTGATAATTGGGTGCTAATTGGTATTAACTGAAATTTACACGCACAAATTTGTGGACCCAGATCCGCGTGTAAATTTTACACATGGCTCCAAAAAGGAGGCATGGCTATGGGAGGGTCTGGAGGATCAGGAGTGTTCCAGCAATTTATGCGCATTGTTATAGAATATAGGGAATCTGTGCCTAATTTAGGCACAGGAATTTATACCAGGGTTCAGTTGGTGTAAACACTCACACCAGTGGCGTAGCTACTTGGAGCCACGGGGGCCTGGGCCCCCGTAGATTTGGCCCTGGACCCCCCTGCCGACGACCCTCTCGACCCCCCCCCTCTCGCTGCCAACCCGCCGTCGCCTACCTTTGCTGGCGGGGAACCCCAACCCCTGCCAGCCAAGGTCCTCTTCTTCTGGTGCAAGGCTTTGTTCTGTTTCTGAGTCTGACGTCCACCAGCAAAGGTAGGCGACGGCAGGGGGGGGGTGGTGGTGGTGGGATGGGGGGGTCGAGAGGGTCGTCGGCAGGGGTGGAGGGGCCAAAGTTGTTGGTGGTGGTTGTGGCGGTGGTCAGCAATGGCAGGGGGGGGGGGTCGGCGGTGCCGGGGGGGGGGGGGGGCTAAAATGTGCCCCCTCACCTCGGTCTCTGGACCCCCCCTCCCACCGAAGTCTGGCTATGCCCCTGGCTCACACCTAAAAGATGCAGATCCCGGCTTTTAAATAACACCTAACTTTGAGTGCTGTATATAGAATAACGCTAAGTGCTATTTTTTTCTGCGCAGAACTTTCAGTGCCATTTATAGAATTTAGTCCAAAATATTTATTGGATAAACTTGGGAGTCCTTTTACTAAGACACACTAACAGATTTAGAGCATACTAATGATAAGATGGCCATAACATAATAACACAGTACTGGAGGGGCATAATCGAACGTCGCCGGCGATCTATGTTGGCGGCGCCGCTACAGCTGGCCAGAACCATATTATCGAAAAAGATGGCCGAACATCTTTTTTTTTGATAATACGGTTTAGCCCGGCCAAATGCCTTGGAGTTCGCCGGGTTTGTTTTTTGAGCAATAATGGAAAAAAATGCCGCCCATCTCCAAACCGGCGAAATCCAAGGCATTTGGTCGTGGGAGGAGCCAGCATTTGTAGCGCACTGGTCCCCCTCACATGCTAGGCCACCAGCTGGGCACCCTAGGGGTCAGTGCGGTGGACTTCAGAAAAACCTCCCGCATGCATAGCTCCCTTACTTTGGGTGCTGAGCCCCCAAAACCCACTACACACAAATGTACAACACTACCAAAGCTCTTAGGGGTGAAGGGGGCAACTACATGTGGGTACAGTGGGTTTTGGAGGGCTTCCATTACCAGCACAAGTGTTACAGGTAGGGGGGAATGGGCCTGGGTCCGCCTGCCTTAAGTGCACTGCGGTACCCACTAAAAGTGCTCCAGGGACCTGCATACACACAGGCCTCTAGGACTTGTTGCTGCTGTATAACCTTGGCACACCAGTTGACACTTGAAAGCTAATCTCTTTGAAAAAGTTCTTTATTTGAAAAAGCACGTTTACTCACAGTTAACTGCAGATCAGAGGTTGTGCCCCACTGGCAACGAGTCTCCCTGGTACTGAGATTAGCAGTAGGTCAGAGCTGGCAGAATGGTTTACAATGCCCTCTTTCAGCCACATTCAAGGTAATAACGTTCTCTAACATGGGTAACACATGAAAGGGATCTAAAACTGGCTTACAAAAATGGCCACTACCTCATGGACTACCGGAAACAAAACAGGGCACACTCTGACCCAGTTAGCAGGCGGGAAAAGCACCATGGGAGTAGAGCCCAGTATCCTACACCCACCACAATGCATTGCTGATGTGACTCTGCAGGGCACCTAACAGAAAAGGTGTCACACTCACCCGAGAGCCACATCGCAACCAGGGAAAGGCTTTCGGAGGATACAACACATTCTGCTGTCATGGAGGTGGGTACGGCATTTGAGGCTGGCATACAGGCTGGCAAAAAAGGTTTTTAGTTTTATTTTTTTTGTATGGGAGGGGGTTGGTGACCACTGGGGGAGTATGGGGAGGTCATCCCCCATTCCCTCCAGTGGTCATCTGGTCATTTGGGGCTCCTTTTTGAGGCTTGGTCGTGTAAATAAAAGGACCAAGTAAACCCTTTTCCATTATCGCCAAAAGCCGGCCATCTGGTAGCCACGCCCATACCCGCCAATGTCCCGCCTTCGCTTCGCCGCCAACACACCCCTTTGAACTTTGGCCGGCGATGCGACGGGAAAGCGGCGATGTTGCCAAAAAAGCGGCTTTCGATTATACTGATTTGGCCGCTTTTCCGAGATCGCCGGCCATCTCCCGATTTATGTCATAAAATGGCCGGCGATCACTTGCAAAAATGAGCTGGATAGTAACATAGTAGATGACGGCAGAAAAAGACCTGCACGGTCCATCTAGTCTGCCCAACAAGATAAATTCATATGTGCTACTTTTTGTGTATACCTTACCTTGATTTGTATCTGTCATTTTCAGGGCACAGACCGTATAAGTCTGCCAAGCACTATCCCCGCCTCCCACCACCCAATCTCGGCTAAGCTTCTGAGTGAGGATCCATCCCCTCGGAACAGGATTCCTTTATGTTTATCCCATGCATGTTTGAATTCCGTTACTGTTTTCCTCTCCACCACATTTAGCGCATGCTAATCGTTACATGTCAACAGAACAAAAATGGAGGAGAGGAGGCGTTGAAATAATATACAGATCCTCCTTCATAGCAGAACCTATCGCTAAACACACATCCTCAACAATCGAAATCCTGGCATGCAAAATCACTGACAACACAATAACTGACCAACTATCCACCTTATAATTGAAAGAGAAAAACGCCTAGATTTCGACCCAAATCGGGAGATAGACGTTTATCTCACAAAAAACGAATAAATCGGTATAATGGAAAGCCGATTTTGGACGTTTTCAACTGCACTCCATCGCGGAAGCGTACAAAGTTGACGGGGGCGTGTTGGAGGCGTGGCGAAGGTGGAACTGGGGCGTGGTTATTGGCCGAGGAGAGATGGGCGCCTTTCGCCGATAATGGAAAAAAAAGTATGCGTTTGTATCTAGAATTTAGGGCACTTTTCCTGGACCCTGTTTTTTCACGAATAAGGCCCCAAAAAGTGCCCTAAATGACCAGATTACCACCAGAGGGAATCGGGGATGACCTCCCCTGACTCCCCCAGTGGTCACTAACCCCCTCCCACCACAAAACATGATGTTTCACAACTTTTTATTTTCACCCTCAAATGTCATACCCACCTCCCTGGCAGCAGTATGCAGGTCCCTGGAGCAGTTGTTAGTGGGTGCAGTGGACTTCAGGCAGGTGGACCCAGACCCATCCCCCCCCCCCTACCTGTTACAATTGTGCTGCTTAATGCTTAGTCGTCCAACTCCCCCAAACCCACTGTACCCACATGTAGGTGCCCCCCTTCACCCCTTAGGGCTATAGTAATGGTGTAGACTTGTGGGCAGTGGGTTTTGAGGGGGATTTGGGGGGCTCAACACACAAGGGAAGGGTGCTATGCACCTGGGAGCTCTTTTACCTTTTTTTTTGTTTTTGTAAAAGTGCCCCCTAGGGTGCCCGGTTGGTGTCCTGGCATGTGAGGGGGACCAGTGCACTACGAATCCTGGCCCCTCCCACGAACAAATGCCTTGGATTTATTCGTTTTTGAGCTGGGCGCTTTCATTTTCCATTATCACTGAAAAACAAAAACGCCCAGCTCACAAATTGTCAAATAAAACATGGACGTCTATTTTTTTCGAAAATACAGTTCGGTCCGCCCCTTCACGGACCCGTTCTCGGAGATAAACGCCCATGGAGATAGACGTTTTCGTTCAATTATGCTCCTCTATGCGTCACATTATTCTACCAACCTCCAGGAAGCTGGACAAACACCCAAGATGATTTCACGAACTTCATTTCAAACATCTGCACCAGTCATGCAAACGTCCTATTAATAGGTGACATAAACCTGAACTTAGAAAAACAAAACAACACAAACACCAGAACACTAATGAACTTCATAAACCAATGGAACTTCATAACAACACAATAAGTGACATCGCACACAAAAGGACACCAATTAGACATACTAGCCCACAGATTCTCAACAAGTAACAATCACATATTAACAAACCACACATGGGAAGAGGTACTATGGTCAGACCACAGCAACCTCACTTTCTTACTAAAATGGAAAGAAAGCAGCAAGAAAAGAGAGCCAAGAACCCAACACACATTCGCAACCCGAGGAAAAGTAGACAACCACACATTCTGGATAATAACAATAAATGAACTCAATGGCATCCACCCGAGGATAAAGATAAACACTTCATGAGAAACTGGGACAAAACAAGTGAAAATACACTAAACAAAATAGCACCGCTCAAAACAAAAACAAAAATTACAAAACAACCACATCCCTGGTTTAATGACAAACTCCTACACATGAAGAAACTCTGTAGGAAACTCGAAAGAGCATGGACCAAAAACAAAACAAATGCAAACAAAACCATATGGAAAAAAGCCGTAAGAACATACATAAACAGCATAAAGAAAGCAAAAGCAGAACACTACAGTACATATACAAACCTCAACCAGACCAATATGAAAAAAAATATTCGAACTGGTGAACAAACTGCTGAAAACCCAGAACATGTTGGCAACAACTGAAACACCACCAACTACAGACGAGCTTGCACAATACTTCAAAAACAAAATAAGATCAAACCTTGCAAAACCACAAATAAATATCACAGACTACTTACAGGACTGCGAAACACACGAAAACCACACCGCAGCAGACAGAATATGGACCACATTCAAACCACCCCAAAAAGACTCAGTAAAGACACTATTGATAAAATACATGCATGCATACTGCCTACTTGACAAATGCTCCAACTACATCATGAAAAACCCACCAGACTGGTTCATCGAGTACCTCAACAAACACATCACATACGTTTGAAAGAGGTCAATTTCTAACAAACACCACCAGCAAGATCAGTGATATCACAAATTATAGATCAGTAGCCTCAATACCACTACTGACCAAAATGATGGAAGGTCTAGTAACACAGCAACTAATGGAATACTTAAATTCTCAATTCTTTATAAATCCTAATCAGGTTTCAGATCACAACACAACTCTGAGATGGTCATAACCACCCTGATAACAAAAGTCAGGAGCATAATATGCCAAGGACAAAACATATTACTACTACAATTCGACATGTCAAGTGCGTTCGACCTAGTAGACCACACCACACTAATGACACTGCTCGACAACATAGGAATCAGTGGTGCAGTGGCAACATGGTTCAGTGGCTTCCTAAAGACCAGATCCTACATTGTAAAGATGTCCAACCAAATATCAGCCTCAAGGATCTCTGAGTGCGGGGTACCACAGGGATCGCCAATATCACCAATACTGTTCAATGAAATGATGGCGCCACTCGGAAAAAAACTGGAATTAATGGGTTTCAACCCATTTATATATGCAGACGACGTCACCATCTTCATACTATCCAGCCCACACAACCCCACATCCTACCAAAAATTCACAATCAACCAACAAGCATACCACATCGAAACACAACTTAAAATACTAAGAATCATTCTGTCACGACTATGGCCGTGACTACCCTCATACTTACCCTGTTTCAGGGAGTCAGTGGCTGTGCTGGCTTCTGCTTGTCTCTGTCTCTGTCTCTGTCTTAGTTTCTCTCTGGCTCTGGGTGCTGATTGCCCTACTGAACCTCACCTGTGTGGGCTATGCCTCTTCCAAGATGGCTGCCGCCTCTTCGTCTCTGCCAGTATCCAAGATGGCTCCCGCTGTTACTTTCTATGGGATGCCTGCTCTGAGTGTCAAGCCTCTGTTTGGTTGCAAGGTGATTGCTGCACCTGTGGCTCTGGTGTTGATGGGCTTTATTAGTCACCTGAAGACTACAGTCCTGGCCTTTGCATTGCCATTTCCTCTGCAGTGCCTTAGGTCCCGAGGTTAGTGTGCTGTTAGCACCGTTTGCTTTCCTTGTCTATTGTTCTGTGGGCTTCCAGTCCTTCTGTGTTATTTGCTCTGTGGGTCTCCTACCCTTCTGTGGGTTTTCAGCCCTTCTGTGTTTATCGCTTGTGGGTTTCCAGCCCTTCTGTGTTTATAGCTCTGCAGGGTTTCTGCCCTTCTGTGTTTATTGCTCTTTGGGTTTCCTACCCTTCTGTGTCTAGCTCTGCTAGTTCTCTGTGTTTGTTTCCTGTGTATGACTTGTTAGCTTGGGCACAGCTTTGTTGTTAGCTGGTGTATAGCTTTACTAAGTCTTCTGAGTTTGCTCTGTGTATGTCTCCAGTGTATGACTTGTTAGCTTGGGCACAGCTTTGTTGTTAGCTGGTGTATAGCTTTACTAAGTCTCCTGAGTTTGTTCTGTGTATGTTTCCAGGGCATGACTTGTTAGCTTGGGCACAGCTTTGTTGTTAGCTGGTGTGTAGCTTTACGAAGTCTTCTGAGACTGTCACGACTATGGCCGTGACTACCCTCATACTTACCCTGTTTCAGGGAGTCAGTGGCTGTGCTGGCTTCTGCTTGTCTCTGTCTCTGTCTCTGTCTTAGTTTCTCTCTGGCTCTGGGTGCTGATTGCCCTACTGAACCTCACCTGTGTGGGCTATGCCTCTTCCAAGATGGCTGCCGCCTCTTCGTCTCTGCCAGTATCCAAGATGGCTCCCGCTGTTACTTTCTATGGGATGCCTGCTCTGAGTGTCAAGCCTCTGTTTGGTTGCAAGGTGATTGCTGCACCTGTGGCTCTGGTGTTGATGGGCTTTATTAGTCACCTGAAGACTACAGTCCTGGCCTTTGCATTCTGTCGCGTGCCCGCCCATGCGGGACGCGCTCTCGAGGTCCTTTGCATACCTTCAGGCTTCTTCCCCGGGAGCGCGGGGTTTGTGAGTCCTTTAAGGCAAAATCACCCTCCAGGTAGAGAGGAGACAAAACTGGACCGGAACTCCGGACTGGAGTTCTACACCGGAACACTCGGAACTGGAACGCACCGGACAGGTGCGCACTGGAGTGGGGCCCGCTGGACTGGACACACTGGAGTGGCCCCACTGGACAGGAACATACAGGAGTGAAACCCGCTGGACTGGAACACACTGGAACGGAACTGGAACATCCTGGACCTAGACTTCACCTACACTTGACTGCCTCCCCCTCGGGTTGAGCCCTCAGGTTCTGGCAGCCGGTAGGACTTACAGGAACAACAGGAAGGAAGGTCCAGGGGTGCCCCCTGGCACCTAGGCGAAGGCAAGGCAGAGAAAGTCCGTGTTCCGGCAGCAGGCAGAACAAGCAATGGTCAGGACAAGGAACAAGACTACGGCTGGAGCCTCAGTATCAAGGAGAACTGGCAACAGGTAGAACAAGGGCAGAAGCTCCAGAAGCAAAAGAAACACACACGGAAACCCAGCAGGCTAAACACAAGAAGACATAGTCAACTGTACAAGCTAGTAGGAAAGCTATACCCAGGCAACCAGACATACACAGGAACATACACAGAGCAAAAACTCAGGAGACTTAGAAAAGCTATACACCAGCTAACAATAAAGCTGTGCCCAAGCTAACAAGTCAAACACTGGAAACAGACACAGAGCAAACTCAGAAGACTTCGTAAAGCTACACACCAGCTAACAACAAAGCTGTGCCCAAGCTAACAAGTCATGCCCTGGAAACATACACAGAACAAACTCAGGAGACTTAGTAAAGCTATACACCAGCTAACAACAAAGCTGTGCCCAAGCTAACAAGTCATACACTGGAGACATACACAGAGCAAACTCAGAAGACTTAGTAAAGCTATACACCAGCTAACAACAAAGCTGTGCCCAAGCTAACAAGTCATACACAGGAAACAAACACAGAGAACTAGCAGAGCTAGACACAGAAGGGTAGGAAACCCAAAGAGCAATAAACACAGAAGGGCAGAAACCCTGCAGAGCTATAAACACAGAAGGGCTGGAAACCCACAAGCGATAAACACAGAAGGGCTGAAAACCCACAGAAGGGTAGGAGACCCACAGAGCAAATAACACAGAAGGACTGGAAGCCCACAGAACAATAGACAAGGAAAGCAAACGGTGCTAACAGCACACTAACCTCGGGACCTAAGGCACTGCAGAGGAAATGGCAATGCAAAGGCCAGGACTGTAGTCTTCAGGTGACTAATAAAGCCCATCAACACCAGAGCCACAGGTGCAGCAATCACCTTGCAACCAAACAGAGGCTTGACACTCAGAGCAGGCATCCCATAGAAAGTAACAGCGGGAGCCATCTTGGATACTGGCAGAGACGAAGAGGCGGCAGCCATCTTGGAAGAGGCATAGCCCACACAGGTGAGGTTCAGTAGGGCAATCAGCACCCAGAGCCAGAGAGAAACTAAGACAGAGACAGAGACAGAGACAAGCAGAAGCCAGCACAGCCACTGACTCCCTGAAACAGGGTAAGTATGAGGGTAGTCACGGCCATAGTCGTGACACATTCTCAACAAACATCTAACACTGGACAAATATCAGCAATAACATCAAAATGCAACACTATGGAAACTGAGAAGAATAAGAGACTATTTCCCTAGACAATCTTTCCGGATACTGGTCCAATTTATGATACTATCGCAAGTAGACTACTGCAATGCAAGGAAAACAACTAAAATCACTGCAAACAGTCCAAAACACGGCAGCAAGACTGATTTTCAAGAAATTGAAATACGAAAGAGCATCCCCACTGCTTGAAACACTACATTGGCTACCAGTCAAGGCAAGAATATTTTTCAAAGCGAGCACCCTAATCTTCAAGATACTATTTGGAATGGCACTCAAATATATGCTTAACATGATTGAACTGAATCAGGAGGGGGGCGTGTCTCAAGATGGCTGCATGTTGAGAGCTCTTGGTGGAACTCTCCCTTAGCTTGCTGAAATTACCTCTCTATCTGTAAAAGAAAAATGCCTCATACTAAGCGTAAGGGGAAGCTTAAGGTAGTTTCTTCGACTGCCGGGACGTCCTCACCTATTCAGCAAACAATCGAGAAGTACACCTTGAAGCCACCTACCTTAGCTTCCGAGAGGGGCCCTGCGTTCCCCGTTGATGAAGACTCCCTCGGGGATTTGGGGCTTGAAATTTCACTCTCCCCTCCGGATTTTCATCCTCCGCCGCTCCCCGAAGAGTGTATCTCCTGGCGCGACTGACTTGACCCGGACGTGTTTGAAGACATGGAAGCGACTCGAGGAACGGGAGAGACAACGTCGGAGGGAGACCCGATACTGAGAGAATATCAGGTAGAGCATAGCGCTCCAATGAGGAAATCGGCTGCGGTGACCCTCGAGAGCATTCGGGCGGCTCTGCAGAGGGTGGACACTACGGTGGCCAATTCGGCAAAAGAGATAAAAGATCTTGTAAGTACTGTTGAAAACCTTTCCCTTTCATTTAACACCGCAAAACAAGAAACTAAAGAACAATTAGGAGCTCTTAAGCAGGACGTTGCTAAATTAAATGAAGTTACGACTACAATTGTAAAAGATAACATTTCCATGCAACGTAGTCAGAGATGATAGAAAATTACAATCGGAGGCTCAATTTAAGACTATTGAATTTCCCAAAAGAATTTGGAATTACTCCATTGGATGCTTTTAAGCTCTACTTACAAGAGGTTTTAAATTTTCCCCCGGAAACCATTCCACCATTGACAGGGCCGTGCCTAGGGTCTCTGGTGCCCCCCTGCAGACTATCGGTTGGCGCCCCCCCTCCCCCCCCCCCCCCCCCCCGTCCAGCAGAGCAGGAACAGAAGGGAGCAGGCAAGTAAGCCGGACCTCAGGAAAAAATAGCACTGTATGTATCCCTCATTGATAAGTCTCTGACTCTAAAGTTTAGCAATTTCATTAAAGCAAAATGTATTTTCACATATCACATCCTATCCAAGGAGAATGTTTTATATATGTCACCCGTCTGTGGTAAAACTTCACACAGTATCAAAATACCTCTAATATGTAGTCGTGCCAGCCGAGGAAACTAACTGTGCTCAGCTCACAAGAGACAGAGTGAACATAAAATAAAACTTCATCCTTAAAAGATAATATCGGATGAATGCATGAAGGTGAATATGAATTCCTGTGAATGGAATCAATTTGATTTACAATAAATCCAGATACTACTCCCTCATATATATAACAAAAAATTATTTAAGTGGAATGGAATTATTTGACTGTACTGGTAAACAGAAATACTCTATTGCATTCTAATCTCCTTTGCACCAAAGGATATAATTCAGATCAAACATTTATCTCTGATCAACTATCTCAGATCAAATATTTATTTCAGATCAAATATTAAGGTTTCCTTGCTTACAGTCACTTAAATCTACCTAGCCTTTATATAGCTTATAGGATTTAAACACTCTTAAACTGAAATTCACCCTTTTCTATTCTTCATAAACTTCAAGTAATCCTGAAATATTCAGATCCTTTTCTCACTAGAGAAACTTCAATCGCCACCAATCTCTTTTCACTTATATTTTCTCATTTACCACAATCAGGCACTCTTTTATAACTTCAGTCAACAAACACAGGAAGTCACAACTGGATGTCTCTCTTGGCAAAGGTCAGCTCTCACTCTGTTCACTTCCCGGGCAGATTTCTTAACAGAAGCTGATCATCCAATCAGAGAGCTCTATTTGAATGCAGATTAACATACAGACACTCATGGGAATGTTTAGTGAAAAACACCGGACTAATTTGCATATGATTTAAACAAATCTGAGCATATGACAACCAAGTACAGACTCCCAGCACCTGAATTCTGCAATTAGATTTAAGGCAAATACTTTTAAAACTTATTTTTAGCACTTTTAAAATTTCAGGTTCTCTTTAATTTGAATGCTGTTTCAAGCTCTGAAACTCACCCTGACTGAGGAGCTAGCCCCAAACTGAAGCATAAATAGCAATCTGGTTGTATTCTCATGTAACTTGAAGAGCGTGTGTCAGGTTCTCAGGTTCAGAGCCCGCGGGGCCGGGCTCTGGAGCAAACGTGAGCCCTTGGGCTGCTGCCGAGGAGCGACAGCAGCAGGCAAAACCCACCCACCAACACTGGGTAAGCACACCGGCAGGGACTGCAGGCACTGCCCAGCAAACTGGAACACATGGACTGGAATCCCCCGGACTGGAACACACACTGGACCGGAACACACCAGAGTGGAACACACTGGACTGGAGCACACTGGACTGGTCCGCACAGCTTCACCTGTGCTTAGCTACTAAGCCCCCCAGGAGTTGAGCTTCTGGGTTCGAGTAGCCGACAGGACTTACTGGATACCGGGTGACATAGGGACCAGGACTGGAAACAGAAGTGCTCCTAACCCTAAACTGATCTACGTGCTCCCAAGCCCTAAACCAGCAGGAGTGTTCCTAACAGTAAACTGACAAAAGGACTTCCTAAGCCCAATACTAAAACAGGAGCTCCTAATCCCTGCTCAAGAAAGGGACTTCCTAAGCCCTAAACTAACAGAGCAGGGAACTAAACACAAAGCTAACACAGGTGCTACTAAGCACCAAGCTACAAGCAGAGCTTTACACTAATAAGCTAAACACAGAACTAACCAGCTACCTAAGCACTGCTCTAGCAAGCTAGATACAACTAACAAGGTGCTTCCTAAGCACTACTCTGGCAAGCAACCAGAAGAGCTCCTAGCACTAAAAGGGAAGACAGGGGAGCCACAAGGAAAAAGCAGTGAAGCTAACACATAAGCCAAAAGTGATTCTAAATCACCAAACACCAACAGCAAAGACTGCAATGCTCCCAATAGCACAAACACCAGAAGTACTTCTAACAGCAAACTCTGCAGTGTTCCTAACAACACCAAACCCTGAAGTACTTCTATCAGCAATGGAGCTTCCAAAGCCCTACACAAGCAATGCTTCCAAAACCAAGAGGGAAAAGCAGGGGAACCATAAGGGAAAAACAGGAAAGCTAAACACACAGTCACCAGTGCACACTGCACTAACACTAACCTGGACCTTAGCAAAAGCAAGCAGGGAAACTAGACACAACGTCAGAAGTGCACACTGCACCACCCTACCTAAAGCAAACACAACCGTTGCAAAGGCCCTGAAGGAAACAACACCACTTCCTTATCAAGGCCCTCCCTGATGATGTCACACTCCCTAGACCTAGGCAAAAGCACACTGACCCAGAGAGGCCCAACCCACACCAATGCAAAACCGTGAAACACTTGAAGCCAGTACACCCAAAGAGAGTTAGAGCAACTCAGGCAACACACACACAGCTGTAGTGAAGTGAGACAATTAACCCCATGCTGCTGGAAGCTGCCAGCACAGAGAGACAGAGCCAGCTCAGAAAGGAAAGAGAAAGAAACAGAAGCCAGCTAAGAAGCTGACTCCCAGGAAAGAGGTAAGTTTGAGAGGGGTTCAGACCCCAATCATAACAGCGTGCCTGCCTCAATTAATACTGCTCCTTTGCATGAAAAGGGGAGGGCAGCGGAGATAGGAGAATCACAAGTTCAGGTGAAAGATTTTGCAAGTGAGCAGACGGACGGCAGGGCAGTGGCACCCCTCGAAGGCAAGCGCTTACCTCGCTTACTGCATCAGCACGGCCCTGACCATTGAATAAAGTATACTATATACCAATTAAAAAGCCTCCTGAAACCTCTCTTCCAGTAATTCCACCTGAAGAGCCAGGATTGAATATATCTGAATTATTAGAAACAACTTTGGACTCAGACTCTGAAAGAGCGACCCTAATTGTATCATTCATTTTTCAACAAGATCTGGACGCGGTGATGTGTATATATTTTAAGAAAATGTAGACTCTGTTCAGGGGAAAGAGGGTTTGGATATATCCCAATATTACAAAGCAGACCCAAGAAAGGAGGAAGCTGTTCCTAGTAATGAGAACAGAAGTAACATCTTTAGGGGCCTCCTTTTACCTTAATTTTCCTTGTAAATGTGTTATTAAATATTTGGGTCTTAAGTATCATTTTTACCAGCCTGAACAGCTGAAGGAATTTATAAATATGAAGAAACTTGGTAAACCGTAGGTCTTGATGAATAAATAATTCTTAATAAGCTAGGTATACATGCTAAGCATATTACCTACTTAACTTTGTTCTACTTTGTTGTAGTCTTCATATTTGCTTAAATAACCCCCCACCAATTGTGGTCTAAAGAAGATAATTTTGTTTCTTCTGGAAAAAAATGTTCTACTTAAATTTATATTTTCCTTTCTGTATTGCTTATTCAAATCTAACTGTATTGTTAATGTGATTAAAAATTAATAAAGATATATTAACATGATTGAACTATCGTCAAGAAATGCCAGACCAGTAAACAGAAACTACCTACTCCTACATCTACCCAATTGCAAAAACACCATCTACAAAACTATCTATACTGCAGGATTTAGCTACCAGGGTTCCAAATGGTAGAACTCTATACAAAAAACCATAAGAAGCATCACAAATCTCCTCCAATTCAGAAAAGAGATGAAAACCTACCTCTTCAAAAAATTCTACATGGGAGGGCGGAGAGAAAACAAGATGGCTGCCGCACCTGACGGTTTTTGAAGCGCTCCTGGCATCTTTGAGCAGAATCACCTACCTCAACCTCCTCACCTGCTCAAGCGTCATTGGATTGTTTCTTCCTGGGTGTATCCAGGCTTTTACGGGGAGAGGTCCCATTGCGGAGGGATCCGGAGGAGTGGATTTCCCGCTGGGAGAGGAAGTCTCCCTGTCTCCACCATCCACGTTGTTGATCCCTCTAAGCCTGGCGTCAAGAGCGTCCCTGGTGGGAAACCCCACTGCCAAGGAAGACGTGTCGACGGGGAAGACTGGTGAGGACCCAGGTATGCAATCGGCGATTCGGGACACAGCAGGAAGATGGTCCCCTGCAGTGCAGACCTCGGAGGTGACTCTACAAACCCTAAAGGTGATGTTAGACCGGATTACAGCTACACTAATACAGACGTCAGGTGATGTTCTTAATTTAAATACTAAGTTTGAAGAGTTGAAAAATACTGTGGATTCTGTAAGAACTGACTTAACAACTCAAGTTCATGCTATACAAAAAGAGGTGGAAACTTTGAATTCCTTTAAAAATGTGGCTATTAAAGATATCACTGATATTAGACAAAAAATAGAGCAAATTGAAAATTATAACCGGCGCCTAAACCTCCAATTTTTGAATTTTCCAATAATAGCAGGGGTAACTCTGAAAGAAACTTTCCAGAAATATATGACTGAAATATTGAAAATTCCTGCAGAGGCAATGCCCCCACTAAATAAGATTTATCATATTCCTGTTAGAACTGGAGTGCAAGGTCCGGAAAAAGACTCTTTGGACTTACAGAATATTTCAGATATTTTGGAGCAATCCTCTGAAGTTATACTGAATAGAACTACAATGATTGTATCAATGGTATTTGAGCAGGACTACAATAACACCTTAAGACTTTACTTTAAAAATTCTAAAGCTTTATTTTATGGTTCCAAGGTGTGGATTTACCCAGACGTTGCAAAGTCAACTCAGCAAAAAAGGAAGTTATTTCTTGCCTTAAAACAAAATACAATAGATATAGGTGCTTCCTTTTTCTTAGCATATCCATGCAAATGTGTAGTGAAACACGGTCTAAGTAAATATACTTTCTTTTCGCCGGAACATCTAAAAGAGTTTATAGAATTGAAACGAGTGAAATGAAATGTAACCTGGGTAAGTCAGCCTATTCATATTTGATTGTTTAAAGCTGGAATCTTCTCTAATTCTTTTTCTCTCTCTTCCAATTTGGGGTCTAAGGAAAGTATTGTGATTGTTATGGTAATGACAAAACATTTACTGTAGAATTTCCTTATATAGTGCTTAAAGGTTATAAGAGGATGTTTTGAAGAATATTATTATAATTTGTGTCAACCTGTATTGCTAAACAAGGTTTTCTCATTGTATTAAAAGCATAAATAAATAATTTTAAAAAAATTCTACAGCTAATCACAAAGATATCGTCACCTTCCTTTCAAATCTACCTCTTCAAAAACTATATGAATAAACATCACCAAAACTCTACAACTGAACACAAAAACTACCACTACCTTTTCCTCTTCAAATCTATCTCTTCAAAAACTCTATGAATAATCACACAAACTACAGATGCCCTCTCCACATTGCACAACCACTATTGTAACTTCACCAAAATGTAAATTGTAAGCCACTTTGAATCGCAATTTGTTTTTGGATAATAGTGGGATACAAGAATGCATAAATAAATAAATAAATAAATAAAATAGTACGCACTCAATCCATGAGTGCACCTTAGTAAAAGGACCCAGTTCAATGACAATGAGAAGACAATGTCCCTAAATACAATTGACTATAATATATCAATCTGAAAAGAATGTATTGTATTCTCAATATTGTACAAATCTATAAATCAAGATATGCAAAAATTGAGCCTCAAGAGCTGAATATTGCTGCTAAATGGCTACTTCCTGACTCCTTCCCCACTGTTTGGATAGTGTCACCGTAGTCGGACCAGATTTTCAGCAGAATCATCCAGATAAAGGCCACTGAAAATCCTGGCTTGACCCAGTCAGTAGGATTTATCTATGTAGAAACTGTTCCTACCTGGTTACATCCTTCTGAATTTTGACCCCTGAATTTCCAATCAAAACACATGTCAAGTGGGCAGTTGGGGTACTTAGACTTGTGTGTCAGTTTTTTATTTTATGTCTTCATCTAAGTACACCATCTTGTCTATTTCTAAGCAGCCAGGCTATTTTAGAAACAAGAGATTTTTCTTATCAGTTTCCAGTTTTTTGTTTGCTAGCTGCTTTACTTTGTGAGAGAAAAAAAATATGACACACGTAGCTCTATTTATGCCAGCTGAGCTGGTCAATGCCACCTACTTGCATTAGCACCATTTTGGTGCATTTAAAGCAAATACGGTATAAACTGTCCCTGTGTGAGTTTACGGAGAGCTGTACTGAACACTGACATGTTCATTATCCCTTTACTCCGCAACCAATGAAAATCTTCAGCTTCACATCATAAGCACTTACATTTTATTTGCATTGTGATGATATCAAGTCTGATTTTGCTGAAGATGGTATGGCCTGCTGCAAGGTAATCATTTCTGCATTCACAGTCTAGTTGTCTGCTTCCATTGAAAGGGCATTCATATGGATTTCGTAGCCTGCAAAAATATATTTTAGATTTTACTTTTGATAAATCGTCCCATACAATACACATTTAACAATAATCACATTAAGTCTTTAAATACATGTACTCCCTATGCTTTAAAGACATTTTACTACAGAAAATGATTACATTATTTAATTACCATCAATATCTCACCTCTTGAAATAAAACAGATTCTACTAAGCTGCAGTAAGAGCTAGCACATGCTTACCGCAGCTTAAAAGGGCTTACCATAGGATGCGCTCAGATGTCCTGTGATAAGTTCCAAATGTGAAAGCACTATCCATGCGGTAAAAACTTTTACAATTTTTTTGTTGAGGGGGCATGTCGTGGGGCAGAGAGTGAACATTTCTGCACTAAGCAGTTAGTGCATCTACATTACCATGTGATCCCTTACTGCCTACAAAATGGGTGGCGGTAAATACTCAATGTGTAATTACTTTTAACGAGTCAGTCAGGAAGAGAAGAAACAACCTCCACAGATGAAGTACTCCACGTACAAAACAGTAGAGGAGACAAAAAAGAAGAACCTCTCACAGATGGTGCCCAAATTCTCTTTATTGAATCTTCCAGATGGTTCTACAGCAAATGAGACCCGACATGATTCGTGTTTTGGCCGTACTGGCCTGCCTCAGGGGCCTAAAATGTTGCCATGCCATTTGCATTTCCAGAAAATTCACAAAAGCAGTCAACAAATCAATAGCATCTGTGCTAAACAGATCGCATCGCCGATAGCAAACCTCATATGAAGAGAAGATGCTCCCTGAACGCCCCTCAGTTAAAAAACATCTGGAAGATTAAATAAAGAGAATTTGGACACCATCTGTGAAAGGTTCTTTTTTTTCTTCTCCTCTACTGTTTTGCACTTGAATTATTTTTAATGGTCATGCACTAATGGCAATCAGCCATTTTACTTCTGTAGTAGAAATGGTCTTAGCGCATGGGAAAAATCCACAAAAGGGTGTGCTAAGGCAACGTTCTACTGCAACTTAGTAAAAGAACCCCTAAAGCAGTTATCTGTTTTCATCTTGGGGAATGTAAGCTATTACTGACATCTTATTCCTAAATAGGAACACATTTTTGCAATTCACAAAAATATTCAAATTCTAAATAAAAATCTTAAGTACCTATAGCCAAATACTTCTGAAAAATTTTCTGTTTCACCTTTAGGCAGGGTTATATATTCTTTTGGATTACTTGACTGCATTCCTGAACAATAAACCTATGAAAGAAAATAAGAATGATAAGGTAATCTTGTAAATCTGCTTCATTCAAGCTATCGAATGTTACTTTTGAATACCTTTAATGCTTTGCCCCTTATCTTAAGCAGGTATTCCCCATCCTTTCTGATGCCTTTCTTCGCATGGATATCTTTACAGCTGGTAAATGTTTTACCTTTATGAGAAACAAAATAAAAAATCCCATAAATACAAATAAATGTCATTTCTGTCTTCTAATTTAAAGGATGTTGTTGATAAATTTCTTTTCTGGTCCTCAGCTGGATATGGCCCTCTAATACTCTCCAAGCCTGTTTTCATACAGCTACTGCACAGATAACTGCACATGGTACTACTACTACTATTTAGCATTTCTATAGCGCTACAAGGCTTACGCAGCGCTGCACAAACATAGAAGAAAGACAGTCCCTGCTCAAAGCACCAAGGCTATTCTCTGCCTATGTCTCTCCGCATACCACGTGAAGCAGGTGGAGGACAATTTTATCAAGTGGTACCTGTCTGGAGCTTATTCCATACAGGAAAATAAGCTCTTATTCTTTCCAAAAATGCAAGGACTAGAGGACATACAATGACGCTGCTAAGTAGTAAATTTAAAATAAATTGAAGAAAATATTTCTTTACTCAATGTGTAATTAAATTCTGGAATTTGCAGCCAGAGAATGTGGTAAAAGCTGTTAGCTTAGCAAGGTTTAAAAAAGGTTTGGATAATTTCCTAAAAGAAAAGCCCATAAGCTATTATTAAGATAGACTTGTGAAACTCCACTGCTTATTTCTAGAATAACCAGCATAAAATCTTTTTTACTGTTCTGGGATCTTGCCAGGTATTTGTGACCTGGATTCGCCCCTGTTGGAAACAGGATACTGGGCTTGATGGACCTTTGGTCTGTTCCAGTATGGCGATGCTTATGTTCTTACATTCACTTACTTTCTTTTGTAGAATACTAGTGTAACTTGGTATATATGTGCATATGTGTTTAGGCACGGATACCTATGCCAGCCATAGAACTGGTATAAATGCCCATGCCTAAATTTGGGAGACACACATGTGAAGCTCCATTTTAGACAGGTCGTAGAACTAGGAATTGAGATGTGCAGGTCAGTGTGTCTCAAGTTTCACCAAGATTTTAGAACAGAATCTGGTACTATAGAGCCTGTTCTAAAATACAGGAGAAATAGACGTTTATGCACCCAATAAACATATGAAAAAATCATCTACTTCAAAGGCAGCAAGTAACTGGTTAGTTGCTGGCACATAACCTGTTATTATCCCATTGCTGTCAAAGTGACTGGTTTCTTTTGCCAGTTTAGCATTTTGGGAAACAAAAACTACTGCTCCTCCTCTCGCCTCCACATCACTGCCCCTGGAGTAAGACCCCGGAGGAGCACAGTGACGTGACAGGCGAGAGGAGGAGCGGCTGCAGAGACTACGTTTTAAGACTCGGGCATTTGCAAATGATTTGGGCTGGGTTTAAAAACATTTATCGCGTCTTTTCTTTTTGTAGCGGCTGCTGCTGCTCAACAGAAGAAGCAGCAGCGGCCGGACAGCATTACCACTGGCAGCTGCGGGTGGCGAGGGGGTTTGATGCACCGGGGGGGAGGGGAGGGTCGCTGGACATGGGTAGCTGGAGGGGGGAGGGGAGGGTCACTGGACATGGGTAGCTGCAGGGGGGGCAGGGAGAGATGAGGGTCGCTGGACATGGATGGCTGGAGGCAGGGCAGGGGAGAGGGAGGTGGGGAGGGGGTCCTGAGACCAGAGAGGTGGGGGTGGGGGCTCACACTCACTCACTCACTGTCTCTCACATACACTCTCTGACACACTCCCTGTCTATCATACTCTATCTCTCTGTCACACACACACAGTCTCACAGACACACACACACACACACACACACACACACACACACACACACTCTGTCTCTCACACACTCTCTCTCACACAAACACACACACACACACACTCTGTCTCTGTCTCTCTCTCATTCTCTCTATGACACATACGCTCCAACTCTCACACACACTCTCTCTCAAACATACACACTCCGATGAAAACCTTGCTGGTGCCCGTTTCATTTGTGTCAGAAACAGGCCTTTTTTTTACTAGTTTTCAATAAGACACTTAAATCCAAATGTTGTCCGGGAGGGAAAGGTTAGGACAGCTGTTGTACTTGGTGATTCGATCATTAGGCATATAGATAGCTGGGTGGCTGGTGGACGTGAGGATCGCCTGGTGACTTGCCTGCCTGGTGCGAAGGTGGCGGACCTCACGCGTCACCTAGATAGGATTTTATATAGTGCTGGGGAGGAGACGGCTGTCTTGGTACATGTGGGTACTAATGACATAGGAAAATGTGGGAGAGAGGTTCTGGAAGCAAAATTTAGGCTCTTAGGTAGAAAGCTGAAATCCAGATCCTCCAGGGTAGCATTTTCTGAAATGCTACCTGTGCCACGCGCAGGGCCCAAGAGACAGGCAGAGCTCCAGAGTCTCAATGCGTGGATGAGACGATGGTGCAGGGAGGAGGGCTTTAGATTTGTTAGGAACTGGGCAACATTCTGGGGAAGGGGGAGCCTATTCCGAAAGGATGGGCTCCATCTTAACCAGAGTGGGACCAGGCTGCTGGCATCGGCGTTTAAGAAGGAGATAGAGCAGCTTTTAAACTAGAAATGGGGGGAAGGCCGACAGTCGCTCAAAAGAGCATGGTTCGGGATAAGGTATCTTTCAAAGATATCACCATAACAGGGAAGATAGAGTATCCTGATAGTGAGGTTGCAAAAGAGATTGTAGTAGATCGGGTATCTTTAAATAACAATAAAAATCAGACAAAAGATTGCCAATTAATACTGTCAAGTACTAAGCATGATGTACTTAGGAACAACAAACATAGTTTGAAATGTCTATATGCGAATGCCAGGAGCCTAAGAAATAAGATGGGGGAGTTGGAATATATTGCACTAAATGAAAAATTAGATATAATAGGCATCTCTGAGACCTGGTGGAAGGAGGATAACCAGTGGGACACTGTCATACCGGGGTACAAATTATATCGTAGTGATAGGGTGAATCGGATTGGTGGAGGGGTAGCATTGTATATTAACGAGAGCCTTGAATCAAATAGATTGAAAATTCTGCAGGAAACAAAACACTCCTTGGAATCACTGTGGATTGAAATTCCATGTGCAAAGGGGAAAAGGATAGTGATAGGAGTGTACTACCGTCCGCCTGGCCAGGACGAACAGACGGATGCGGAAATGTTAAAGGAAATCAGGGACGCAAACAAACTGGGCAACACAATAATAATGGGGGATTTCAATTACCCGCATATAGACTGGGTTAATGTAACATCTGTACACGCAAAGGACATAGGATTTCTTGATGAAATCAAGGACAGCTTCATGGAACAGCTAGTTCAGGAGCCGACAAGAGAAGGAAAAATACTAGACTTAGTCCTTAGTGGTGCTCATGATCTAGTGCAGGGGGTAACGATACGAGGGCCGCTTGATAACAGTGATCATAATATGATCGGTTTTGATATTGGCATTGAAGGAAGTGAAACTAGGAAATCAAGTACGCTAGCGTTTAACTATAGAAAAGGTGATTACGACAAAATGAGAAAAATGGTGAAAAAAAGACTGAAAGGAGCAGCTCGCAGAGTAAAAAACTTGCATCAGGCGTGGATGCTGTTTAAAAATACCATCCTGGAGGTTCAGGACAAATATATTCCACGTATTAGAAAAAAGGGAAAAAAGACTAAACGTCAGCCGGCGTGGCTAAACAGTAAGATAAAGGAAATCATTAGAGCCAAAAAACAATCCTTCAGAAAGTGGAGAAGAGAACCAACTGAAGGTAACAGGATAGATCATAAGGAATGCCAAGCCAAATGCAAAGCGGAGATAAGGAGGGCAAAAAAGGACTTTGAGAAGAAATTAGCGTTGGAAGCAAAAATACATAGTAAAAATTTTTTTTAGATACATTAAAAGCAGGAAACCGGCCAAAGAGTCGGTTGGGCCGCTGGACGAAAATGGTGTTAAAGGGGCGATCAAGGAGGACAAAGCCGTAGCGGAGAAATTAAATGAATTCTTTGCTTCGGTCTTCACCGAGGAGGATTTGGGGGGGACACCGGTGCCGGAAAGAATATTTGAAGCGGGGGAGTCGGAGAAACTAAACAAATTCTCTGTAACCTTGGAGGATGTAATGGGTCAGTTCAGCAAGCTGAAGAGTAGTAAATCACCGGGACCTGATGGTATTCATCCCAGAGTATTAATAGAACTAAAAAATGAACTTGCGGAGCTACTGTTAGAAATATGCAATCTGTCCCTAAAATCGAGTGTAGTACCGGAAGACTGGAGGGTAGCCAATGTTACTCCGATTTTTAAGAAGGGTTCCAGAGGAGATCCGGGAAATTATAGACCGGTGAGTCTGACGTCGGTGCCGGGCAAGATGGTGGAGGCTATTATTAAGAATAAAATTGCAGAGCATATACAAAAACATGGACTGATGAGACAAAGTCAGCACGGATTTAGTGAAGGGAAGTCTTGCCTCACCAATCTAATGCATTTTTTTGAGGGGGTAAGCAAACATGTGGACAATGGGGAGCCGGTTGATATTGTATATCTGGATTTTCAGAAGGCGTTTGACAAAGTGCCGCACGAAAGACTCCTGAAGAAATTGCAGAGTCATGGAATCGGAGGTAGGGTATTATTATGGATTAAGAACTGGTTGAAAGATAGGAAGCAGAGAGTAGGATTGCGTGGCCAGTATTCTCAGTGGAGGAGGGTAGTTAGTGGGGTCCCGCAGGGGTCTGTGCTGGGTCCGTTGCTTTTTAATGTATTTATAAATGACCTAGAGATGGGAATAACTAGTGAGGTAATTAAATTCGCCGATGACACAAAATTATTCAGGGTCGTCAAGTCGCAGGAGGAATGTGAACGATTACAGGAGGACCTTGCGAGACTGGGAGAATGGGCGTGCAAGTGGCAGATGAAGTTCAATGTTGACAAGTGCAAAGTGATGCATGTGGGTAAGAGGAACCCGAATTATAGCTACGTCTTGCAAGGTTCCGCGTTAGGAGTTACGGATCAAGAAAGGGATCTGGGTGTCGTCGTCGATGATACGCTGAAACCTTCTGCTCAGTGTGCTGCTGCGGCTAGGAAAGCGAATAGAATGTTGGGTGTTATTAGGAAGGGTATGGAGTCCAGGTGTGCGGATGTTATAATGCCGTTGTATCGCTCCATGGTGCGACCGCACCTGGAGTATTGTGTTCAGTACTGGTCTCCGTATCTCAAAAAAGATATAGTAGAATTGGAAAAGGTACAGCGAAGGGCGACGAAAATGATAGTGGGGATGGGACGACTTTCCTATGAAGAGAGGCTGAGAAGGCTAGGGCTTTTCAGCTTGGAGAAGAGACGGCTGAGGGGAGATATGATAGAAGTGTATAAAATAATGAGTGGAATGGATCGGGTGGATGTGAAGCAACTGTTCACGCTATCCAAAAATACTAGGACTAGAGGGCATGAGTTGAAGCTACAGTGTGGTAAATTTAAAACGAATCGGAGAAAATTTTTCTTCACCCAACGTGTAATTAGACTCTGGAATTCGTTGCCGGAGAACGTGGTACGGGCGGTTAGCTTGACGGAGTTTAAAAAGGGGTTAGATAGATTCCTAAAGGACAAGTCCATAGACCGCTATTAAATGGACTTGGAAAAATTCCGCATTTTTAGGTATAACTTGTCTGGAATGTTTTTACGTTTGGGGAGCGTGCCAGGTGCCCTTGACCTGGATTGGCCACTGTCGGTGACAGGATGCTGGGCTAGATGGACCTTTGGTCTTTCCCAGTATGGCACTACTTATGTACTTATGTACTTATCCAACTTTGGACGTTTTGCTCAAAACATCTAAAATTTAAGTGGTGAATATAATGATTTTCGAAACTGAAAAACATTTATCTTTTTGTTTTGAAAATGGCCTTTTTTTGACGTTGCTGTACTCAGTACATTTACCTTTTTGGACCATTTGAAAAAATGTCCAAGTGAAAAACGCACAAGATCAGCTACTGGGATGTAGGAGGAGCTACACAGACATCCCAGTAGAGCAGTGGGGCAACCTAGGGGGGCACTGCAGTGGACTTCACATAAAAAGCCCCAGGTACAGACTTCCGGTTAGGATATGGAGTAGGGAGGACGGAGGTTTGAGAGGCTCCCGCTTCCACTGAAGTAATTTGCAATTTTCCCAAGCATTGCCCAAAAAAAGAACTGAAGTCTGAAAGGATCATATTTCTATGGCATCCAAGATTCACAGAAAAGAATGAAAGGCAAAGCGGGAGTAAAATGGCCAACAAAAGTGTGCCTGCATTGCCTTCGCCGAGCTCCTAATGGGCAGCTGAAATCACCACAGAAGTGCAAGCAGCATTGGAACATACGGTAGGAAACAAGCTTCAACTTATTATAGACAAATTAGATAAGATGGAGGCATGGAGCAAAGATATGGATACATATGGATAATTTGTAAAGCAGTTTTTATGCACTGCTATGTATTTCTCCTGATGAAGATAGCGAAACAGAAGGATTTCCTACTGTCGAGAAACAAGGAAATTGGACATTTTTGCCAGAAGGATAATATAAATTGGACACTTTAATTTTGGAGAAACCCCACAGACTGTGAAAATCCTATGAGGCTGCACTTCTGTCAGGACAATTTGGATGTTCTGAGCTAAGTAAAGTTTACTTTTTGTCAGAATTAGAATCCATTCATTAGTAAGGATGGAAGTTTAAGCAATTCTAGTAATGTTATAAGAGATTTTGCTCTATTTTGAGTTTTCTTTACTTGCAGGAAGGCTTCTCTGTTTGAATGAGGATTTTAGTCTAGTGAGGGATTGCTAATTAGTGCCTATTTGGGTGATTTATATTCATAGTGAGATTTAGTGTTGTGGGTATTTGGATCTGTATTGTGTTAAGTTGTGTTACCCTCCCTTCTGTTTTTTAAACACAGACTTTTCTCCCACTTCTTTACAATTTTTGAAATATTCTGGGATTTTTCTCTGTGTTTTTTTTTTCTTGGAAGGTGGTGGAAGCCTGTGATGGTAATATTTACAGTGGAGCATAAAAGTCAGGCTCCCTGTTACACTGAGGCAATTTTTTAAAATTTAATATATTTTATCCTTCAGATCTGAATCCCCAGTGTGACACTATATTGGAGTGATGTGTTTGATAGTTTCTTTGTTATAACTACACACTCATTGCAGATTATTTATTTGTGAAAATGCTGATTTGTGTCACGTTTTAAAAGTCTTTCTCTTTCGAAAATAAGCCCCAACACATTCTATAATTTACAAATGTAAGTGTGAACCCTGCCCATGTGAACATCCACCTGCAGAACAGGTGCCATCAAAGATAAGCACATTGTTACAGAATAATATGCAGCCAGATTATTGCCATTTGGCACATACGTTTCTACATACATGGGTAAATGACTAGAATACAAGTATTTATGTGCATTTTTACCTCCTAACTTTAGGTAGCTCCTTATTGAATTGCCCCCTGAATTAGCGCAAGAGGTCATGCCAGCGTAGTAACAGATACTGTGCTCATAAGCTAAGAGACATGCTAATTCATAAGCTAACTGCTTAGCACATTTTCATAAAAGGGCCCTTGCGCTATTTCAGTGCATTGTTTCAACTGGTAATTACTTACACTCTTCTGCTCGACAGGTCTTCATAGCTTCTGGTTTTAGACGTGATAGACATAAGACACTGGGCACATCATTTTCAGTCATACATTCTACTCTTCTCTCTATTATTCCAACTCCACAAGTTGCAGAACACTACATGCATGGAACACAAACACATATCACTTTATCAGAGCATAAATCAATCACATAGCAATTCAAAGTTCATATAATTCGTTTTTAACCTCTTTATGGGTGCACTACGATTTGCACTTCATGATATTAGGGTTGTGCAGGCAAAAATTTCTTTTGTTCAGTTTTCTGTTTTATTTGTGGCTTTTCCTGCACCCTGATCATCATTCGACCACCACCTGAGTACCTCACCTTCTCCCTAGGTGCCAGCCTCACAACTTTGATCACCAGAACCACTCGATCATTAACTGACCCAAGTGTCAGCATTAACCTCTCCCCTCACTCCAAGTATCAGTATACCACTCCCCTGCCAGTATACCACTCCCCTGCCAACTGAGGAGGCATCCTCCCCCCCTCCCACCTCCTGTTCCCAGCCTTGGCTCTTACTAGGATCCCTGATGCTCTAGAGGGAGTAACATCAAATCGCCAGTCAATCCTGCTCACTGCTGTACCACGTTCAAAATGGAGTCTTGACCCCCTAGGAGTCATTTTTTGTATAATTCTTTTAAACTTCCATTGAGTGGGAATAATAGTAACACCAGGTCATGTCCAATCAAAATGCTCAACTACTCTATTCTATTTTTAACATCCCACTTTATTCCTGAAAAGCAGCTCTCACCAGTGTACATCAAAGAATATTATACTTGGTATAACATACAACTGTTAATAAAATCCCTAATACGGTTGTATCACATCCCTGTTCTACTAGGCAAATGATATACAGCATCACATAACTAGACAATAACACTCTCCATTCAATACATTAAAATCCCCTCATCTTCAAAACAATTATTTCCAAATACACAACGTAATAAAATTATAGTTTCATAAAAAATATATCATATATCAAAAAGGATTGGGTGGCAGAGACGGTGGTGGGAGGCGGGGCTAGTGCTGGGCTAGTGCTGGGTAGACTTCCAAAAATACTAGGACTAGGGGGCATGCGATGAAACTACAGTGTAGTAAATTTAAAACAAATCGGTGAAACATTTTCTTCACCCAACGTGTAATTAAACTCTGGAATTCATTGCCGGAGAACGTGGTGAAGGCGGTTAGCTTGGCAGAGTTTAAAAAGGGGTTAGACTGTTTCCTAAAGGACAAGTCCATAAACCGCTACTAAATGGACTTGGGAAAAATCCACAATTCCAGGAATAACATGTATAGAATGTCTGTACGTTTGGGAAGCTTGCCAGGTGCCCTTGGCCTGGATTGGCCGTTGTCGTGGACAGGATGCTGGGCTCGATGGACCCTTGGTCTTTTCCCAGTGTGGCATTACTTATGTACTTATGTGACCTGAAAATGGCAGATACGAATCACGGTCAGGTATACACAAAAAGTAGCACATATGAGTTTATCTTGTTGGGCAGACTGGATGGACCGTGCAGGTCTTTCTTTGCTGTCATCTACTATATATAATGACTATGCCTACAGCCCTTACATAACCTTTCCTCCATATAGCCCAGACTTAGCAGACTCTTTCAGAGACAGATGGGTCCACTAATACCTAAACTTCAGCACAGACCAAGAACTCCTACCAGTCCTGAAGGGGCTCCCAAAAGGGGTAACCCCCTTGGGAAAATCCCTTGGTAGGTGACCCACAACTGCCACTGTTAAGGTTACACCTCTATTTCTGCACACTGTTGTCATACATAATAGAATTACAAATGAAACCATGTAGTTTTGACCGCTGGAAGTTTCGTCAGGTCATTTTTCCAAACTTAAAACAAATTCCCCTTGCTTACTATATAACACTTAAGAATTTATTGGGGTTAATGCCCTTATTATGTATAAGAGTGCTGACTGTATACACATTACCATGAAAACTTGATTTTATTTATACTTTATTGCACATTTACCCATGACAGGGTAAGTTACATTCAAATTCGTCCCACAACATTGCATTCACTGATAGGTAAAGACAAGTTCTACATTGGGTGGTGGAGGGCGGGAGGGTAGGATGAGGAAGCGCTTGAATGTGGGCATGTGATTGATGACACCACACCACTGCTGAGTCCACTTGTTCCTTTGGCTATGGGGGAGCAGCTGCAGTGCAAGCTTAGCAGGAGGAAGGAAATGGAGAAACTGGAGGATAGACATGGAGGGGAGAGGTTGGGTTTAGAAAAAATAATGGACTATGGGGGATTGGAAAAGGAGATGCTGGACTACAAGGGGAAGGAGTAAGGTCTTTAGCTGCTCCTGTGGCAGGTGGGGCGCATGGCTGAAGGTTAGCCTAGGATGTCAGAGGCTCTTAGGCAACCCCTACTGGTGGAATGAAGTGAGATCTTCCTGTATCTAACCTCATCCCAACATAAATCCCCAATACCCTTAATCCATCTTCTATCCTATGCCTGTTCCTCACAAAAAACTCAATATAAAAATAAGCACATTACAATAAAATCATATAATCCAAAATCTACCCAGCTACCCCAACACAAACCTAATAACAAAATCAAGACAAATGCCAGTTTTTTTGAGACTCTTCCAGACTTTCCCAATGGTTCTCTTGCAATGTAAGAGACACTGATCTCAGCATACCTTAAATCTGAGAATACATTCCCTTCCATGTACATGTACTAACCTTGCTACTCCATTTTCCGACTTTCCAAGTGGCAGCTTCTATGCAGCCCCTTTCAGCACATTTCTGACTATATGAAGGAGCCATCACTGGGCATTTGCTATAGGATAGAGTTCGAAGACCACTGCTGTATTGTTTCTGAGTAGATTTTAATTCCTTGCAATATGTTACCTTGTGATAATATCGGGGTTCACAGTCACCCAAACACTGAAATAACAATTGAAACAAAAACAGAATTAATGAAGGGAAAGCAGAATTCACAAGCAAACCCTATCTGAAAGAGAGTTATTCTGATTTTTCATTGAAGATTAAGAGGCCCATTTTCTAAGATGTGCTAAACATTCAACGCAACTTTTAATGGGATTTAGGTGCCCAGGTTTATAGAATAGCGAGAAGCCATAAGTGTGCAACTGCTAACTGGTGCCAATTAAAAATTGATTGTTAGCATCCAATAATTGGCTCGTTAATCAATTAGGTTGCGTGTGTGTCTCGGGATCATACCCTAATTTGGGCATGGATAGTTGGGCACCCTTTATAGAATCCAGGGGAAAATGTTTGGAGGCTGCACCCTGCAGATAATGCCAAGATTATTATCTTGCATTAGGAGAGTAATTTTATAACAGGGCACCTAGGATAAGAGTGTAAGAAGATGCCTACTTAGGTGTTATTTTATAAAGAACAGTAGGTGCCTACTTTCCTTTATAAAATATTAGTGCAAATGGCAGGCCTGAACATTTAACACCAGCCCTAGAGCAGGTGTAAATGCTGATGCCAATATTTGTCCTGTATGTATGTAAATTATAGTATTTTATAATCTAAGTGTGTACTTGTACATTTTGCCTACACTCTATCCCAACACTGCTCCATGTATGCACACTGGCAAAATGCACACTTCATATCATGATGCATATTTTTTATCTAGACTGTATTTTGTAAAAGGTCACTTCCATGTACATGTTGCCACATCCACGCATAAAAGATTTAAATATCCTTAAGTAGGCACATAGGGCTAGATTCTATATATGGTGCCTGAAAAATCTGCGCAGTAAAAAAATACGCCTAGGTGTATTCTTTATAGTGCACCTACATTTTATAGAATAGGCTTAAATTTCTGTGTGGTATATAGAATAACACTGAGCACCTCTCTGCATAACCAAATTTGGTCGCATCCATTTAGGCTATGTTTTACTTGGCGGAAATCCTGACGCTTAAATTATGCGCAGAGCGGATATATTCTATAATAATGTGCAAAGATTGTAGAAACACTCATGCCCCGCCCAGTGCCATGCCCCTTTTTCTACTATGAAACGTAGAATTTATGCACACCATGTTACAAAATATTTAGTGAGTTGTGCATGTAATTCCTCATGAATGCCAAATTAATGTTGATAATTGCTTGTTAACATCCAATTAACAGCGCTGATTAGCTAGTCAACCAATTAAGGGGCCCTTTTACTAAGCTGCTCAAGCATCTACACGTGCCTAATGCGTGCCAAAATGGAGTTACCGCTTGGCTCTTGCGGTAATTTCATTTTTGGTGCGTGTCCGAAAAATAATTTTTATTTTCGGATGTGCATATTGGGCACGCTCCAAGTGGCATTTGACGCACGTAGGTCATTGCCGCTCGGTTACCGCATGAGTCTTTACCGCTAGGTCAATGGCTGGTGGTAAGGTCTCAGACCCAAAATGGACATGTGGCAATTTTCATTTTGCCGCACGTCCATTTTTGGCAAAAATTTTAAAAAAGGCATTTTTTACAGGTGCACTAAAAATTGATTCTGTGAGCACCCAAAATACGTGTCTACACTACAGCAGGCCATTTTAGCACACCTTTGTAAAAGGGCCCCTGAGTTACACACTTCATTATAGAATGTGCTTCGATTTCCACATGGAAATGATGGCACAATAAATGAAATTTGGGAGATAGTTTACCACATAAAGTATGTGCCTCCTAATAGTATTATCCTCTAACTGCTAACATAAAAGATAGTATGGTGTGGTTAGCTACACCTCTGTTCCTATGTGTCTTTGTAAAGTTGTGTCTCAGAACTATCTTCAGTAACACACAAATGCTCTTGCACAAATGTATAGCTTTCAATGCATTCATTCATTCATGTATTTATATACCACTTAGACTGGGACTGTCCCTATATGAATGAAAGAAATGTGCATGTAGTGGAAGCTTTGCATGCAAATCAATCTCATGAATATTCATTGCAGATATCCTGAAAACCTGACTAGCTGGGGTTCTTCCAGGACAGGTTTGGGAACCACTGCAAAGGTTATAGACATCAGTTAGGAGCGAGCATTTACACCAGCCTTTGACACAGAATAGTTGCTCGCGAATACAGTTAAGCGCTAAAATGTGGACTTATTTTAGTATGTCATATTTTGCTCATTCTGTTTGAGCAGAGAAAAGGAGTGTTAACTCCTCAAGGCTGGTAATAAAATACATTTAGTCCAATAAAGCAACACCTTATATATTTTACTAACCTTTAGTTCTGGGCAAAGTAGATTAGGCAGTATTTCAACACAGTGATGCCCCCACTTTCAGCTATACATAAATAATCCACATTCATATCTCTATCTTATAATGCTCTTAGGGAAAAGTAGATACGAAAAGAAAAAGGGAAGGGGGTTCTCTCTACTTACATTAGTGGTATTTTCTGAGAGTTGTGCTCCTGTTTGCTCACTATGTGCACACACTAAAAAGTCTTTTAATATTTTTAAGGGGTGTGTCTGGGGGAGGAGAGTGTACATTCCTTCCCTACTCAGTTAGTGCAGCTACATTACTGCGCAGTAACCGATTAGTGCAGGAATAGTGACTGATTCCTTACTGTCTACAAACAAGTGGCGATAAGTGCCCACGTGCTAATTTATTTTAATGGCTGCATGCTAATGGCAACTAGCACGTGGCCATTAATACAGAAAATAGAAAAAGGCCATTTTTACTGCTGTGGTAAAAATGGCCTTAGCAAAAGAGAAAAATCCATGCAAAGGTGTGCTAAGGGGCCCTTTTACTAAAGGGTTGGCACGCGGCAACGCCTTGCCTTGTGGCAACCCGTAACTAGTGCTGGCCCAACCTGGCCACAGGCGGTAGTTTCACCTCAAGCATGCACCATTTTCAGCAGTATGGAAAATTATTTTGTAATTTCTAGTGCTGCACTAATCTAGAAGTAATCGAGCACCACTGCGCACTGCCCAGTTACCGCTGGGTTACCATGGGAGCCCTTACCGCTAACCTCAATGGGTGGTGGTATGTACTCCCCCTGACCCCCCCCCCCCCCCCCCCCCACATGGCCATGCGGTAAGAATAATCTTACTGCATGGCCATGTCTTTTGTAGGGGCTTTTTACCTGCTGCGGTAACAAGGGCCCTGGGCATTAAAAAAATTGCCCCCGCCACTACTGCAAGGCCCTTTTGACTAAGCTACAATAAAAAGTGGCCTTGGGGTCTTTTTATCAAGCTGCAGTAAAAGAACCCCAAAGCCTTGATACACTGCTATTATAGACTTCTGCCAGAAGTGCGAGTCCTGTGAAAAGAACCAGGAGAGGACTTACATGCATAGAACCTCAAAATTTCAAGGTAAGTCAACCAATACTCCCAAGTTATTTTTCCTCTCATGGAATGGACCAGAAAATAAAATTAAATACATGAATTTTAAAATTGCTGCACAGGTGACAATATCGAGCTTACATAGAACTTTAATGTCACTCAGTCCTCCTCGTGCATATGAGATGCTTAAAGACACATGGAGGAAAGATTTGGGATATGAGTTGAAGGGAATACATTTTGCTAAATTGATCAAAGATATACCCAAACAAGTGGGTGGGGCGGAGTTGCAGGAGAGTCAATATAGGGTTATCCATCGGGGATACATCACACAATCACAAGCAGCAAGGGCAGGCTGGATATCTGATGCCCAATGCCCTAAATGTCACAGAGAAAGGAATACCTTTTTGCATGCATTTTGGAGATGTGACAGAATAAAATTATTTTGGAAAGTGGTACAGAAATACCTTCAACAATGGAGTGGAGGAGTGGCCTAGTGGTTAGGGTGGTGGACTTTGGTCCTGAGGAACTGAGTTCAATTCCCACTTCAGGCACAAGCAGCTCCTTGTGACTCTGAGCAAGTCACTTAGCCCTCCATTGCCCCATGTACTTATGTACATGTAAGCCACATTGAGCCTGCCATGAGTGGGAAAGTGCAGGGTACAAATGTAACTAAAAATATCAGGGCAAGGGCTACTCCCCGCCCTGGAGAGGAGTACTTTTGAACAAAAGCAATGCATATGGGATCTCAGATAAAAATTTGGAGTTATTCTTATATAAGGCATATGCATTGGGGAAAAATGTATACTTAGACACTGGATGCAGGCAGAACCACCCTCCGTTTAGTTCTGGAGGAAAAGGCTCAATGAGCTAATGCTCTGGGAAGCCAGGGCGGCCTATGGCAACCCAAAGAGAAGAAAGAATATTATCAATATATGGAACCCATATTTGCAAAATATCTCTCATAAAGCAAGAAGTGCTGTACTTAACAACTTTGGCAAACCTTAACTTATGGGGAACCCAGCAGACATATATTCCTTGTTTTAGACGGGTAAAGTCTGGTGACAGATTTTGGAAGGAACAGACACCATGAAGTCTGGTGACAGATTTTGGAAGGAATAGACACCATGAAGTAAGAAGTTCACGGTACAGAGGTTATAGGGCGGGTGGGTAGAGGGGGAGTAAATGTGGTAAAAATTGATGATACAGTTAAGATGTATATAAATGCATATGATGTGTTACTATGATTACAGAGTGTTTGCCTTTATTAATTCTGTTCCAAATGTTTGATCATCAATAAAAATCGTTTAAATATAAAATTGCTGCACACACTTGCAAGGGAACACTTCAACATAGCTGACGTTTGAGTCTGACATGTTAACGTAAGCAGAAGGCATTTCTATTTGATCGATCCCTCACCAGCACTAGTGCTTGTTAGTTCCCAAGCATGTTAGATTCTTGTTTTGGTTACTGTACAGAGGCGATTTTTCATTTTTTTTGGCTTGTCCATTTCTTGTGTATGCTCACATTGCTTACATTGTACTGTAGTAATTGTTTCCTGTTAGCCACATTGAACCCAAACTTGTTTGGGATAATGTGGAATATAAATGTCTCAAATAAATAAATAAATAAATATCCTCTTATAACTGAGAAGCACATCATTGCTGAAAAAGATTACAAATATACCTTTGATGAATCTCCTGTAAATATAATATATCTGCAGGGAACATTCTTGCATTGTTTTGTAGGCGATGGCTTTCTGGCAGGATCACAGTACGATTCATTCACATGCATTTTGTTGCTATCCACACACTTGACCTTCCGACGGCTTTCCCCTTGCCCGCACGCCACTGAGCACTAAATGGAATGTATATATATAATTAAGATGAGACCAGGAAAATAGAGCTTCAGTGACATACAAATTTATAACGATATTGGCTAATATTCAAAGCGAGTTAGCCAGCTGGGAACGGCTAACCCTCTCGGACTCCAGTTAAGACAACCCACACCCCAGAAGTCATCCTTTCAAGCCCTCTGCTCCCTCAGAAGTCACATGATCCTTCCATCCCTCCAAAAAAGCACTTGATTCCTAGCAGTAGCATTGCAAGACTACCACTAAAGAGGCACCAGTCTGAACCTGGATCACAATGGATTTTCAAGGCAGGCCCAAGGGACCTATGGTGGCAGGTGGGCGGATCTTCAGGAAAGACAGAATTTCTTGGGGGCAGGGAGGGGGGAATCGGGGAAATCAAGGAGATTACTTCTGGGCATAGAAAGAACCCAAGGGAGGGGTCTGACTGATGGGGTAGGTTTCTGATTGGGGGAGAAAGTGAGGATCCAAGTGGCACTTATCTAGCACCAGCTCCTGTAAGAATGGCGCTCAGGAACATTGGCCCACATGTTAAAGGCCTGAAGTTCCAGGCCAGGAAACGCCAGCTTAAAGCTGCTGTTATTTTTCCATGAATTACGCAGCTTGCAAAGTTCAATATTCTAGTTACATATTAATGATGCACTCTGCATACATTTGCATGTTTTGCATCTTATTATGCACCCATATTGGCTTACACTAATGTGCATTATGATAAAATAAAGGACGAGTTTCCTCTTTAACACATTTTAGAGAGGCAAATATTGTGCATATTTCCCTTAACTCAGTCTAGTAACTGCCCTCCTTAAGTCTATGCCTAGAGCTACAAAAGTTCAAATCCAGTCTAAAGCATGGAATAAGCCACTATTGCTCACTGACTAGCCCTTAATCAATGACAATGATCAATAATTAATATTGAGGTTGGTGAAAAAATAGAGCGTTAAGGTTTGTGAAGTGATACTGGAATATACAAGAAGTGAACAACAAAGCTACACAGTCTTCTGACTATAAAAACAGATTTAAGAAGACAGCAAAATCCAGCCAATGGTTCTTTCTGCATAGTTTTTCCAGTTTGCTTTTGGGGTGATCTTGTCATGACAACCACTCCTGGGTGGCCACTGTCGTCTTCAACTTTTTCTATTTGCAGCATTATCTGTTTGAAAGTGGACAGGCACAACTCCAAATATTTAGAAATAGTCTTGTAACCCTACACAGACAGATGAAAGGTGAGATTCAACTGCTCTTTTACATGGATCCTCTGAAATTTCTTTTGATTGTAGAATCTGAAGTGAGCCATTCACACAAGGACGCCCTCAAATGTGCAGGTGCGACAAATATATAGAGTAAAAATTTAAATGAATGAATGGACCAAATTCCTCAAGGGCTATGTGAGTGACTGATCAACATTTTGTTGAACTTATTGGTGTTTAAAGAGTTGCCACCGGTTATTAAATTAAAAGCTTATATAATTATTTCAAACATGAATACCTACTGTTAAATCTTGGTTGAATAAGTAATTTAGGGGGTCTTTTACTAAAGGTTAGCTTGGGTTATCTGCAGCAGGTCCCATTTTATTCCTATGGGCCCTGCTGCAGATAACTTGAGCTAATCTTTAGTAAAAAAAAAACAACCCTTAAAGATATCCTTTTTGAGTTATTTTTCCCATGGGATGATCTTTCTCTCTTATTGGTGCTTAGAGTATAAATCATGCTACAGTAGGTACCAGCCTAAGGTTTTCACATACATTTTCTCACCACTTTAGAAAGGTGAAAAGTTCTGGTCCTTTTTATCTTATGAATCAAAAGGCTATACAAAAGAAATAATGTACAAATTGTTGAAAGTACCATCAGACTTTGATGTCTCAAACTAATTAGCAAGCTTTTGGGGGATTAATATAAGCAAGACATATTTCCAGTATCTGGCAAACTTTCTAACAATTCCCACATATTTTATATATGAGAAACCCATAAACATATGTTACAGAAAGTTCACAACTGCCACCTACCAAAATTATGTCTACAGTTTAAAGTTCATTACTTTTAGTTTTGCAGTTTTAAGTGATTTGTGATGATCCTCAATTTTACATGACAACATTTCTCATGCTGTATATCATTCTCATAGGAGGTACATTTTCTGCTTATTTGGTTTATGATCTATGGTCATTTTCCTGTTCTCTTTTTGCATGAGAAAGACTATTAGTAGGTAGCAAGCAGTCAACCAGGACCTGTGAAGTTACATATAACATGAAGTGCATGTCTCTAAGGGGCCCTTTTACTAAGCTGTGTAAGGGCCTATGTGCGTACAGCATGCGCCAAATTGGCACTACAGCCTGGCTAGCGCATGAGCCAGGTGGTAATTCTGAATTTGGCATGCGCCGAATCCCGTGATAGAAAATAATTTTCTATTCTCTACCATGAGCCGCTTAGCCAGCGGTAAACAGCAGTTGGTGTGCGCTGCATGATCACTGTGCAGGTAATGCGTGAGACCTTACTGCTAGGTCAATGGGTGGCAGTAAGTTCTCAGGCTGAAAATGGATGCGCACTGGTTTCAATTTTAGCGCACGTCCATTTTCCTGCCTCTTAAAAAATTGCCCTTTTTCCTAGACACGGTAAAAAATGGCCCAGCAAGTGCCCAAATGTTGTGCTCGCACTACCGCCGGCCACTTTTTACTGTGGCTTAGTAAAAGGACCCCCTATATGTTTATGTTCACTTACAACTCGAGAACAGCTGGTTCTACCTACTGTAAACTTATCAAAATTAATAATGCCAGCCAAAGAAAAATATAGGTGGGTCATTTTTGCCTTACCCATTTTACATTTCAATTGGCTGGGGTGATTTGGCTTTTCAAATACACTGGGATTACTGAAGGCAATTTTCAGCAGTTCAACAAACATGTGAAGGGCAGTTCTATACCGTGCACCTAAAGTTAGGCACTAATGATGCAAACATATTTGTATAATAGTGGCTCTCAGAGGCCCTTTTACAAAGCTAACTCCCCTGTTTACAAAGCCGCGCGGCATTGCTGACACAGCCCATTCAAGGTGAATGGCCTGTGTTGGCAGTAAGCTCCTTTGAGCAGGGACTGTCCTTCTTTGTTAAATTATACAGCGCTGCCTAACCCTAGTAGCGCTCTAGAAATGTTAAGTAGTAGTACTGCACAGCCAGCCGCAACCGCAGCTTTGTAAACAGGGGCTTTAGTGTGATAAACACTAATTTATTGTTACCGCAGCAAAAAAAATGGCATACCATGAGGCACGCTGAGGTATCCCACTGTAATTTTGGTCTCGTAACCCTACACAGACAGATGAAAGGTGAGGCTTGTCTGGGGGTGGAGAATGGATGTGGAACATAAAGATAAACGCACTGAGCACAAAAAAAGTCTAGCAAATGGCTATTTTCGAGACAAAAATAAAAAAAAAATTTCTTTTTGGAAAATCGCTATGGCTGCCCTATTTGTCTTGAAGGGCGGTACGAAAGTAGTAGGGGCCATTTTTCACGTGTGCTAGGGCCCTTTTTACCACAGCAGGTAAAAAGCCCCCAGACACACATAACCATGTGTAAGCTTACCGTGTGGCCATGCGGCAAAGAACCCTTTGTCACGTCCCTTACCTGCACCGCCCTGCCCGCTGGGATGCCCCGCTCCGCGAGCAGGAGAGAGCGGGGTATCGCGGGTTATGGACGGCGTGGAGTCGTGCCCGCCTCCTGGACTAGGCCGGTTCGCCGCTTTAGCGCGGTGGCGGCCGGAGAGCATCGGCGCAGCCAAGATGGCCGGCGTTCTCTAACGAGAAAGCTTCTTCCGGGTGCGGGACCTGGGAGCGGAGAGAACGCCCCTTCTGGGCCCGGATTGGCTGGTCGCGGCTGTACTCCGCCTTCTCTCTGGGACCAGCCTATCCGGAGCCCTGGGGCGGGCTGTTGGCTCCACCCTTCTGACAGCTGATGAGCTTCCTCCGGTTGGAGGGGGCTATTTAAGGGCAGACGCTGGTGGAGTTCTTTGCTTCGGCTTCTGCTTGCGGATCCCTGAGTTCTGTGTTTTGCTTTCGCCTGCCGCCTGCCTTTGAACCACAGTTTGGACCTGGACTGTGCTTTCGCCTGCCGCCTGCCTTTGAACCACAGTTTGGACCTGGACTTTGCTTTTGCCTGCCGCCTGCCTTTGAACCACAGTTTGGACCTGGACTTTGCTGTTGCCTGCCGCCTGCCTTTGAACCACAGTTTGGACCTGGACTTTGCTTTCGCCTGCCGCCTGCCTTTGAACCACGGTTTGGACCTGGACTTTGCTTTCGCCTGCCGCCTGCCTTTGAACCACAGTTTGGACCTGGACTTTGCTTTCGCCTGCCGCCTGCCTTTGAACCACAGTTTGGACCTGGACTTTGCTTTCGCCTGCCGCCTGCCTTTGAACCACAGTTTGGACCTGGACTTTGCTTTCGCCTGCCGCCTGCCTTTGAACCACAGTTTGGACCTGGACTTTGCTTTTGCCTGCCGCCTGCCTTTGAACCACAGTTTGGACCTGGACTTTGCTGTTGCCTGCCGCCTGCCTTTGAACCACAGTTTGGACCTGGACTTTGCTTTCGCCTGCCGCCTGCCTTTGAACCACAGTTTGGACCTGGACTTTGCTCTCGCTTACCGCCTGCCTTTGAACCACAGCTTGGGTCAGGACCGTGTCTTTACCTGCTGCCTGCTTTTGTGCCACAGGGTGGATCTGGACTTGCCTTTGTCTACCACCGGCCTGGAACCGCTGATCGGACCGGGACCTTGTCTTTTGGGCAATTGTCTGCTCCATCCTGCCCTTCGTGAGAGGTCTCTGCCCTGACTCCCCAGGTAAGATCAGGACTGTCTGGCTGCCAGACGTTGTTTGGCACAAGGGCTCACTTTTCGGGGCATAGGCCTGACAGAAAGCCGAAGCCATGAGCTCGCCAGATAAGCCTGATCTGACTGACCTGGCTCAAGCTCTTCAACAGCAACAGGCCCAGCTCAACAGATTATCTGGAGTACTGCAAGATGTGTGTTCTCAGATGTCCGTGCAGCGAGCACCGGCTTCCGGAGCTAGTAGGACATCTCCACCTCTGCCTGCCTTTCGTTTGCCTGAACCTCCTCGGTTTGACGGCACACCCTCCGCATGCCGCGGATTCTTGAATCAATGTCAGATGCTCTTTGACATGCAACCTGCTTCTTTTCCTATGGACAAACAGAAGATTACCTACATTATCTCATTACTCTCCGGTGCGGCTCTGGCATGGGCGTCACCTCTCTGGGAGCAACAGGATCCTCTCCTTTCGGAATTAGGAGAATTCCTGCGTCAGTTCCGCATGGTCTTCGATGTTCCAGGACGCCCTTCTTCTGCCGCAGGAGAGCTACTACGGATTCAGCAAGGAAGCAGTACGGTTGGTACCTATGCTATTCGATTCCGTACCCTGGCGGCGGAACTTAAATGGAATCAAGAGGCTCTTACGGCCATTTTCTGGCAAGGCTTGAGTGGACGCATTAAGGACGAATTAGCCGGCCGAGAAATCCCTGGTACTCTGGACGCTCTTATCGCCTTAAGCACTCGGATTGATGTCCGCTTCCAGGAACGAGCACGAGAACAAGTTGCCTCTCGTCCGTCTCGCAGGTTTTCCCCTCAAAGACCACGAACGGTCTCTCCTCAGGAGGGTGCGGTTCCTACTGCGGAGGGATCGGAAGTGCCTATGGTGATTGGCAGGCATCGACTAACAGCTGTGGAACGAACCCATCGGAGGGAGAATAAACTATGTATGTACTGTGGGAAACCTGGTCATTTTGTGAAAAGGTGTCCCAACAAGCCGGGAAATGCTTAGACCCTAGCCTGGTGAAGGGGGTGGTTGTGGGTCGTTCAGGAACCCTTCCGGATAACTTAATGACAGTACCTATTATCTTACTATGGCAAGAATACAGGATAAATACCCTAGCCTTGCTGGATTCAGGAGCAGGAGGCAACTTTATTGATGCTAGACTACTTCAGGGCCTAGGCAGGCCGGTTACTCCCTGTAAACCAGCTCTTCAAGTAACGTCTATTCATGGCTCTACTCTGCCACAGCTTATTACCCATCTCACTCTTCCGCTGCGAATGCAGGTGGGTCTTCTTCATCATGAGGAGATACAATTTCTTATTTTACCTCAAGCCATCCATCCTGTAATTCTAGGTATACCCTGGTTGCGGCTGCACGCGCCTTGCATAGACTGGCCTTCGGGAGAGATCAGCCGGTGGAGTGGTCGTTGTTTTGAAACTTGTCTAACACCAGTGCGCCCTCCCTCTATTAATGTGCCAGCGCTATCTGGAGTCCTCCACCCCTGTGAAGCTTCTCTTCCGAAGGAATACAAGGAGTTTTCTGATGTCTTTGATGCCCGGGAGGCGGATTCCCTCCCACCCCATCGCCCGTTTGATTGTCCCATTGATTTGTTACCCGGTACGATGCCCCCTCGAGGAAGATTATATGCCTTGTCCCGGGATGAATCTGCTGCCATGCGGGACTACATTCAGGACAATCTTCGTAAAGGATTCATCCGACCATCTTCTTCTCCTGCCGGGGCAGGGTTCTTTTTTGTTTCCAAAAAAGATGGGTCCTTGCGGCCCTGCATTGACTATCGCGGACTTAACAACATCACAGTCAAGAACCGGTATCCCCTCCCACTTATCCCGGAGCTTTTTGATCGACTCCAGGGGGCAGTTATTTTTACTAAGTTGGATCTGCGAGGGGCCTACAACTTGATTCGTATCCGTCAGGGAGACGAGTGGAAAACTGCATTTAATACTCACGACGGTCATTTTGAGTATCGGGTCATGCCTTTTGGACTTTGTAATGCTCCGGCTGTATTTCAAGACTTCATCAATTTCATTTTCCGGGATCTTCTTTGTTCTTCAGTCATTGTTTACTTGGACGATATTCTGATCTTCTCTGCTTCTCCCCTGGATCATCCCGGGCATGTCCGCACAGTGCTTCAACGACTCCGGGATCATCGACTGTTTGCCAAGTTGGAAAAGTGTGCGTTTCATCAATCCACTATTCCTTTTTTGGGACATATTATCTCTGCTGTTGGATTACAAATGGATCCTGCTAAACTGCAGGCTATCCGGGACTGGCCTCTCCCCCAGGGTCTCCGAGCCTTACAGCGTTTTCTTGGCTTTGCTAACTACTACAGACAATTCATTCCCCATTATTCGCTCCTCACGGCTCCTTTGACAGCCCTTACTCGGAAGGGGGCGGATGTTCGGCATTGGTCTCCTGCTGCCCTGGAGGCTTTTTCTGCCTTGAAGGCGGCTTTCTTGTCTGCATCTGTACTCCGTAGCCCTGATGTCACGAAGCCTTTCATCGTGGAGGTCGATGCCTCTGCTTTGGGGGTAGGGGCGGTGCTGTCCCAGACAACTTCTTCTGGTAAGAAACATCCTTGTTTTTTTTTTTCTAAGAAGTTTTCGCCTGCTGAACGCAATTATACTATCGGGGACAGGGAGCTGCTGGCCCTGAAACTCGCCTTTCAGGAGTGGCGATACCTACTGGAGGGGGCTGCTCACCCTATTACAGTCATCACTGATCACAAAAATCTGCTTTATTTGCAAGATGCCAAACGCTTGAATCCCCGGCAGGCTCGCTGGTCACTATTTTTTGCGCGTTTTACCTTTCACTTGGTGTTTCGGCCCGCAGAGAAGAATATACAGGCAGATGCCCTCTCCCGAGCTTTTGACGTACCTGAGGAGCCTGAGGAGCTCTATCCTATGCTCAATCCTGCTTGCCTTTCTCCTACGGTGGGGGCATCCGCCTGTCTCAAGACTCCTGTTCCGGCCCGATCTCGTCGCAAGGTCCTTCAGTGGGGTCATTCTGCTGCGTTTTCGGGTCATTTTGGATTCCGTAAGACCTACCATCTTATTTCCCGTTATTTTTGGTGGCCCCACATGGCCCAAGAGATTCGGCAGTTTGTCTCTACCTGTCCTACCTGTGCCCGTACCAAGTCCTTGCCAGGCAAGCCGTGGGGGCTTCTTCAACCATTGCCAGTACCCCACCTACCCTGGCAGGAGGTCTCCATGGACTTTATAACTGATCTTCCTTGTTCCAGGGGCAACACGATCATCTGGGTGGTGGTGGATCGTTTTTCTCGCATGGCCCACTTCGTACCCATGCGGTCCCTGCCATCTGCAAAGGCTCTTGCATCGCATTTTATCCAGCACATTTTTCGGTTGCATGGACTGCCGCATCGTATCATCAGCGATAGAGGATCACAATTCACCTCTAAATTTTGGAGATCGCTATGCTCAGCCTTTGGGGTTACCACACATTTCTCTTCAGCTTACCATCCTCAGACCAACGGCATGGCAGAGCGTACTAACCAGACCCTTAAAGCCTTTCTTCGGGCCTTCACTAATGCTCGGCAAGATGATTGGACGGATCTTCTGGCCTGGGCTGAATTCGCCTACAACAATAGTTTCCATTCGGCCTCACGGACATCTCCCTTCTTCACTGTTTTTGGACGTCATCCTCGTCTTCCGCCTCCGATTCCTTTGACTGCGGCTCCTCCACTGATCCAGTCTACTCTCACCACCATTCATGCAACCTGGAGGACAGTTCGTCAGCAGTTGGGGAGGGCGGCTGCTCGGTACAAGCGATTTGCTGATCGACATCGCTGTGCCGCTCCCGTATTTCAGCCAGGACAGCGAGTATGGCTCAGCACCAAGTACCTCAAACTGCGTCTTCCCTCTCTTAAGTTTGCTCCTCGCTTCATCGGGCCATTTTCTGTGAGATCTAGAGTGGGGACGATGGTCTATCGCCTTCAACTACCAGGTAATCTTCGCATTCACAATGCTTTTCATGTGTCTCTGCTTAAACCTTTTAGGACTTCCCGCTGGCATCCTGCTCCCAAGAAGATTCGGGTTCCAGACTCTGACCCTGATCCGGAGTTCGAGGTAAAAGAGATTCTTGACTCTAAACTCCAGCGAGGTCGATTGTTTTACTTGATCTCGTGGAAGAACTTTGGTCCTGAGGATAACTCGTGGGAACCAGTGGCTAATATCCTTGCTCCTGATTTGTTGCACGAGTTCCACTCTCGCTACCCTACTAAACCTGGACCTAGACGGAGAGGGGGGGCTTACGGGGGGGGTACTGTCACGTCCCTTACCTGCACCACCCTGCCCGCTGGGATGCCCCGCTCCGCGAGCAGGAGAGAGCGGGGTATCGCGGGTTATGGACGGCGTGGAGTCGTGCCCGCCTCCTGGACTAGGCCGGTTCGCCGCTTTAGCGCGGTGGCGGCCGGAGAGCATCGGCGCAGCCAAGATGGCCGGCGTTCTCTAACGAGAAAGCTTCTTCCGGGTGCGGGACCTGGGAGCGGAGAGAACGCCCCTTCTGGGCCCGGATTGGCTGGTCGCGGCTGTACTCCGCCTTCTCTCTGGGACCAGCCTATCCGGAGCCCTGGGGCGGGCTGTTGGCTCCACCCTTCTGACAGCTGATGAGCTTCCTCCGGTTGGAGGGGGCTATTTAAGGGCAGACGCTGGTGGAGTTCTTTGCTTCGGCTTCTGCTTGCGGATCCCTGAGTTCTGTGTTTTGCTTTCGCCTGCCGCCTGCCTTTGAACCACAGTTTGGACCTGGACTGTGCTTTCGCCTGCCGCCTGCCTTTGAACCACAGTTTGGACCTGGACTTTGCTTTTGCCTGCCGCCTGCCTTTGAACCACAGTTTGGACCTGGACTTTGCTGTTGCCTGCCGCCTGCCTTTGAACCACAGTTTGGACCTGGACTTTGCTTTCGCCTGCCGCCTGCCTTTGAACCACGGTTTGGACCTGGACTTTGCTTTCGCCTGCCGCCTGCCTTTGAACCACAGTTTGGACCTGGACTTTGCTTTCGCCTGCCGCCTGCCTTTGAACCACAGTTTGGACCTGGACTTTGCTTTCGCCTGCCGCCTGCCTTTGAACCACGGTTTGGACCTGGACTTTGCTTTCGCCTGCCGCCTGCCTTTGAACCACAGTTTGGACCTGGACTTTGCTTTCGCCTGCCGCCTGCCTTTGAACCACAGTTTGGACCTGGACTTTGCTTTTGCCTGCCGCCTGCCTTTGAACCACAGTTTGGACCTGGACTTTGCTGTTGCCTGCCGCCTGCCTTTGAACCACAGTTTGGACCTGGACTTTGCTTTCGCCTGCCGCCTGCCTTTGAACCACAGTTTGGACCTGGACTTTGCTCTCGCTTACCGCCTGCCTTTGAACCACAGCTTGGGTCAGGACCGTGTCTTTACCTGCTGCCTGCTTTTGTGCCACAGGGTGGATCTGGACTTGCCTTTGTCTACCACCGGCCTGGAACCGCTGATCGGACCGGGACCTTGTCTTTTGGGCAATTGTCTGCTCCATCCTGCCCTTCGTGGGAGGTCTCTGCCCTGACTCCCCAGGTAAGATCAGGACTGTCTGGCTGCCAGACGTTGTTTGGCACAAGGGCTCACTTTTCGGGGCATAGGCCTGACACCCTTACCGCCACCCATTGAGGTGAGATAAGAGCTCCCACGCTAACCCAGCGGTAACTGGGCAGCACGTGTTGCCCGATTATCACCGGGTTATCACTGTGCAAGCCATTTCCAGGGGTTTCTTTTTTCCCTGGAAATGGCGCGCTCGAGGCGGGACTACCGCCGGCGGCCGCATTTGGGCTGGGACAACTATGTTGTGCAGTGCACAGCCCCCATGATTCCCCTCACGAAGTACACGTAAGCCCAAGCAACCCTCCAGACCCCCCCCCCCCCCCCAGACCTATCAATCATATATCGTTGGTGGTCTAGAGAGAGTAGGTGTGATCCCCAGTTGCTCCTGCCCATGCTGGCTCCATGGAAAAAATGGCTGATGGGACCTCCCGTGGCAGTCTTGCAAGACTGCCGCAGGAGATCCCAGCAGCCATTTTGGGATTGGAGCCAGCATGGGTAGAAGCCAGGCTGCTGAGTCAGTACACCAAACCTTTGACTCTGACTCCTCTATTTTACTACTGTCCAACTCCAACTCTGACTCCAACTCCTAATATTAATAGGCTCTAAATGTTTTGTTCTGGATCTAAAGTACTGGTAAATATAACTTATTTACCAGTACTTTAGATACAGGACAAAGATATATATCTATAGCTATATCTTATATATAAATATCTTTGCTCTGGATCTAAAGTACTACTAAATATTACTTTAGATCCAGGACAAAGATGTGTATATATAAGTATAAAATTATAAATTTACCATATATATAATGTTTCTTTATTTTGAAGCTGGCATAGACTCCAACTTTACCCAAAACTGTTTCCAACTCCAACTCTAGAGCCCTGATAGGAGCAATAGTCGAATTTGGTGAGGACAAGCTGACAATAGCATCACATTGTCTTTTTATGTCGGATATCGTTGATGGTCCTACACCATATTCTTCTGCCAATTTGTTTCCCAACACTCCATTTTTTAACTTCTCCACAATATCCGTTTTGTCTTTTAATGGCAGAACAACCCTTTTTTCGGTTTGATGGCATTTTAATTTTCTTGTTGTTAGAAAGAAACACAGCACTGTACTGTAGAAGCCTTTCCACGTGGGAGTTGGGAGGAAAAGGAAAGGGCAGACTTTTCCTCTGCTGCGTCCCCACTGTCTCTGACATCATTTCCCAAGGGAAGCCTGCAGGGGATGAATCGCTGAGAGCCTCTGAGGTACACCAGGGAAGAGTCAGAGAGTAGGCAGATGCTGGGCCACCAGCAGAGAAGAGGGAGACAGGGGAGTGAGGCTACAGAACAGGTACTGTACAGTACAGTACTGTATTGAAATAGCAGTGTTCATCATATCTTCTTTATAACACTGTTAAAAACCTGTTTCTAGTTTCCAGAATACAGTACAGTGTACAGTTTTTGTTGTAAATGTAAACACAATAAACCACAGCACCAGTCCGGATAATTGGATATCTGGATAATCGGAGTTCGGATAATTGACCTGTGAGTGTGTGTGTGTTACTGGGAAGACAGGATATCTATCAAATATTAGCCTTCACATTTCAGTATCTGAGTATAACAATAAAGCTTCATTACACAATTAATCAGACAACATTTCTCCAACAGGGATAAAACAGGAAAACATCCTTTTATACAGTAAAAACAATTGCATCACTCCTAATCCAACACTTACATCCTGCCAGTTGTCTGCAAGCCATTGATACTGTACGCAGTCAGGCATCCAACAATACTTTTTATCATCTGGGCGAATAGCAAAATTGCACATTTCCTCATGCACTCGACCTTGACCTCTGAGTCTACAGAAGACAATCCTTTGCTGGAATCCAGTGCCACAGGTGACTGAACACTGTAAAAAAACCAAAACAAAACAGAAAGGCATTTCAATTACAGCAGCACCCCTCTATGTTTCTGTTTCTTAGCACACTGAAGGCCCAATAGCCAAAACCATTTATCTGGATAATGGCCACTTTATCCAGATAAATGTCTTAGCTGGAGATGACTGAATTTTTAGTGCCACTATCCAGATAGTGTAATATCCTTAGAGAATACCTACACACTATCCAGTGGAATGAGTGTGGAGCCAGAAGTTATTTTGGTTAGCAATAATATTCAGGCAGTAACCAGATAACTATCTGGATAAAATTAGGAAGCAAAAAATGCTGACCAAATTTTATCTGGTTAGCTATCTCGATAGGTGCACTGGAATGGGTAGACGTGAGTCACTTGTTTACTCTTTCCAAAAATACTAGGACTAGGGGGCATGCCATGCAGTAAGAGCAATCTTACCACATAGCCATGGCTATTTTCAGCCTTTTTACCCGCTGCGGAAAAAAGGGACACAGTGTGCAGCATAAACAGCCCCCACCACTAGCACAGGGCCCTTTTTACCATAGCTTAGTAAAAGGGACCTTCAAATAGGTAAGCAGAGTTTATGGATTGAAAGACCCAACATGGACCAAGTTTCGGCAATCTGCCTTTATCAGGGGTCTAAATCATACAAAAAACAAAAACATTTTTTTAAAAATATAAAAGAATAATAATTATAAAAACACAAGGCCCAATATTCAGCTGGCAGCAATCAGCGTTTTACTGACTGCCACCGGCGCTAAACCCGGAAATTCAAAGCCAGGCCTCGTCCAGATACCTGAGCTGGCTAACACATAACCAGTTAAGGGCCTCTTTTCCCAAACTACGCCAGTGATTCCTGGCTCGGTAATGTCGACAAAACCCATTCAGTTTCAATGGACTTTGTCAGGAATCACTAGCATGGTTTGGTAAGAGAGGAACTAAGTGCAATATTCAGCACTTAACCAGCTGTGGCACTCATTCTGAAAGCAGAAACACGTCTCAAAAGGCCTAGATAGATGTTTTTCTGCCGAATCTGCCCAAGTCGCCATAACAAACAGAAAACATCCAAGTGGGCGTGTCGCACAGAAAAAGATGTATGGAGAAGGGGTGTGCTGAAGGCATGCCAGAGGAGTGCCATGGGCGGCGTTACAGGATGAATGTTTTCTAGCAACAATGGATAGCAGGGCGATGTCCTGCGGTGAAAATGAAAATGTCCCAATTTAGACCTGCTCTAAATGTGAATAAGCCACAACCTTTCTTTGGACCCATTTGTGCTTTTGCAGGTAGGTGGATTTGGTGGGGGGAGGGTGGAATTGGAGGTGGGTGAAGATAGGAATCAGGGGTGTCCAACCTTCTTTATCGAGGGGAAGATTAGGAAACAGAGCTTAGGGTGGAGGGAGATCAAACCTTGGGGGGGGGGGAGGGGGAGTTGACATTGTTGATGGGGCTTTGGGCCTGCCAAGAGGGGGGCTGGAGGGGGGGACACAGGTTTCGGAGGCCACCACCATGATGTGTGGGATTATGGGGGCTACACATGCCCTGTGCAGCACATGCATGGCAGATGCTGGGCACATTCCCTGCTTTGTGGCTGGTGTAAATGGTCACACCTAGGTAATGAGCACATATATATCCTGTTACATTAGTATCCTATAGATTATATCCAACAGTTGTCCTGTTATAGAATTGTCCTTTTAATGTATTTTATAAAATATTCAGTGCTGCTTGAACCTTTCACAAAATACTGGGTTGCTTTTGTATGGGTGGACTTATATGTCCATTTTTCCACTTAAACAACCTATTATACAAAGCTATTTCTTAAGATCTTTTCAGATCTATGTTTCTAAAAGTCAAGAATTGAATACATGAAGAGAAGGATTATTTTATAAAGAAATTTATTTTGCTACAATTTTTTTCAATTAGTATAATTAGCAATAAGATACTTCATTACAACAAGGTTTTGATTTGTCAAGTCTAATGTTCATTGTCAGAAAACTACCATAGAACACCATCATATCTTCAAGTTATAAAATACTCAAAGCTATACATAACTGGAAAAAATGCATAGTCATTTACAATCTTAGGGCAGCAAACCTTAAGACTGAGAATACTTACCCACATTTCTTACAGTTCTAAAATGATGTACAGCAGTTACATGCAAAAATTCCAATCTGATGCTTGAGAATGTTTTCTAAACAATCTACACGGACCATCAAGAGTATTCACATTTCAAATTACATTTTTCACAGCATATTGAATGCTGAGGCCTACAAATTATTTCCCCTTTTGCAAAAGGCATGGAAACCTGAACTCTCATGGCCCAGTGTAACTAAGGGAAATAATTTATATTCTTCTCTGAGAAAACCTCCATAACCATTTGTTCTCCAGGGAGCAGAAGCCCCACTTTTTATATCCTAGAAGACTATTATTCACTGTAATATACTATACAGAATACAGAAGCCTTGTGCTCCCTATTGGCCAAGACCTCAGTCTACAAAAGGCCTAGCATGACTATAAATTAAATCTTTTCTACTTTCTATTCAGAGAAAACTGTACTATCAAAAGACTTTCATTTTGTGCTCGTAGGAACCTTTTTTCTAAAGAAGCAGTGAACACTTCAGGACTGGCCCACACTATCATGTTATCTTGCAGCAGCTTTGTTAAAATATATCAGTTAAAGATATGGAACTTGTTTAACAAGAGAAAGTGGTGCAACAGATAACTAAGAGAAATACTACATACCTCTGTCCACTTGCTGGCTTTCCATGAAGGACACCTATCAGCTCTACAGATCTTGTGGGTTCGTGGCTTTGGTAAATGCCTACAGTTCTCTTCCTCCAACTGATCTTGGTCCTTGTTAACACAGTATACATCTCGGTATTTTACACCTTTCCCACAGGTAACTGAACACTTTAAAACAACAACAAAAAAAGAACCATTAACTACATTATACTTGCTCATCTTTTGTTACAGTTTTAATAGTAGTCTAGAAATCAATATACCTAAATTAAACATTCGTGGCTGGCATAATGCAATTACTATTTACATATATCTTTGTAGTCAATGTAAAAAAGGATCTATATATATAAAACTCACCCTCAACGTTCAATTGGCTGCTGACGTCATTGAAGCCAAGGTTCGTATGTTTGAAGCTCTGAAGCCTCAAAAATCACAGTCTTTGGGCCCTGCCCTCGCGTCAAACGTTATGACGTTGAGGGCGGAGGCGGAGCAATTCACCCACATCGACAACGGGTGGGGGGGGGGCCACAGGAAAACCTTGCTAGCGCCCGTTTCATTGGCTCCAGAAACGGGCCTTTTCTTACTAGTTTCTACATAAGACACGTTTTTCTCCTTTCTAGAGTGTGGTAGAAAGAAGCATTTTAGAGGAGTAGATACTAAGCTACAGTAAGATATCACATTTTACCAAAGGTTATTTTACTGTGGAAGTCACTAACCTGGAGTAACTCAATACCACAGGTTAGAAACCTTCACAGTAAATGAGTAACACAACTTGCATTCAATATCCCAAGTTGTGTTGTTTCTGGAAAAATGTTCTCAGGTAGCTATTTAAAGGGCCAGTGCATAATACCATCACCCCCATTCCCAATCATGCAGCCCTAGGCAAATCCCTCCCCGGAACATGATCTCTCCTTGTTGCACTTACTGGGGCTATTTCTGGTGTCTAGGAAGCAGGCATGGGTACCTGTCCATTATTGGACTATTTAAACTCTAGTGGTAGTACCATAAGGTAATATCAAGGGATTGACTGGTGCCATTTTGGAGTCAGAGCATTTCATAGCACTGAATCTGTGTTATTAATTCTGACATCAGATGCTAAATATCTTATGGCAAAAAGAAAAGAGTTACTATTGTTCCAGTTTGACTTACCTGCTACTTTCGATACAGTGGACCATGAGATTTTACTGTAGAAATTGAGTCTGATTGGTATTTCTGGTAGAGGTTTTCAGTGGTTTAGTGAATTTTTGTCTAAAAGACAGTATACTGTCAAAATGAAAAATTTCAGTTCCTTGGGCACTGCCTTGTGGGGTCCCACAAGGGTCCCCTTTATCACATGTGCTATTTAACATCTATATGATCTACATGGACTTTGGCTTTTCCTCTTTGGGAGTGATTACTCATATGCAGATGATATGCTGCTACCAGTTTGGGAACACCTGTCTGATACCATTTCGAAGGTGGTTAGTTGTATGAGCAAGATCAAGCATTATAGTTCTATTCATGGGTTCAAATTAAATGAAGATAAAACCAGGTTGCTTTGGCTAGCATGTAAGGGTAGTATTGTACCTATGTATCCTTCTCTTTCTAAGGATTTTTCCCTTAAAATTGACTCAACTTTTAAAATTTTAGGGGTTATCTTAGATTCTTCTTTAGAACCTCACGTGAACCATCTATCACAAATTGTTTTCTTTAGATTAAGTCAACTACGTTGTATTCGAAAGTATTTTGATAAATATAATTTTACTACCCTAATGCAAGCATGTATTTTAAATCATTTGTCCCTGTTTACTAAGCCGAATTAGCGGCTGCCACACGGCAGTGCCGACACAGCCCATTTAAAGTGAATGGGCTGTGTCGGTATTAGTGCATGAAAGCCAGTAGCAAGGCTCCGTAAACAGAGGGGATTGGATTATTGTAACGCTTTGTACGCTTCTCTCACATATAAACTTTGTTTTAAATTACAACTGCTGCAGAATGCGGCAGCCAAACTTATCTTGTATTTGAAAAGATCTGACAGTCCAAAAGCAGCCTTAGCTGCTTTACACTGGCTCCTGATTCGTTACAGAATCTTTCTCAAATTGGCATGTTTAATTTTTAAAATGTTTGATAGCACTGTACCATAATATTTTTTTCAAGTTAATCTCTTTTCCTTGTGCTCGTGGACTATCGAAAGTCAGGGATCCGTTTCACCTTTTATTGCCTTCCTTCATTGGTATCAGATTTAAACAGATTTTAGAATCATCTTTTTTGTTTTCAGGCACCTCAGTTTTGGCTTTCTCTACTCCAGGTTTTACGTGGGTCTCCTAGTTATTTATTTATTTATTTTTTTTTTAGGAAAAAGCAAAAAACATATCTATTTATAAGATTTTTGTCCTAATTCTTTTCTGCTTTGCTTTTTTTGGTTTCGTTTCTATTTTCTTTTTGTTAAACCACTTTGAACCTCTGTTCAGAGGGAGTTAGCAGTATACAAGAAACATATCACATCACATCACATTTTAGAAGCATCAACATCTAAAATATCGATGGATATTTTAGAACATATTAACTATCCAAAAGGCTGACGATTTGCTGTACAAACACAATCATTCAAAGCAAGTAGTATTAGAACAATGATAAGTTTTTCTGCAGGGTACCATTGGTACAAAAGTTGTTTGTCGCTCCTGAAAAAGCCTGAAGTGAAACGGTGATGCACCGTAGAGTGTATTGGCAAAGACAATTAAGATAAATGCCCGCCAACTGAACATGTTGGGAATTTTAAGATAAAAGATATAATTGAAAAAAATGTTCACAATTGAAGAAAGGTGAATTGATATGAAGAATTGATATGAAGAATCAAACATATAAACGGCGAGTGACCGAACTCACTCGCAAATGCGCAGTAGAGACTTCCCTCTCTGCCCCGCCCCCACGTCAATACGTGATGACAGGGGTGGGACAGAGAGGGAAACTGCGCTCCCCCCCCCCCGAGGTCGCCGCCACTGGTAACCCCCCCCCCCCCCCGAGTCACCGCCGCCACCCCTCCACCCGGCCCGGGCCCTCTGCTCACAATTAATTCAACTTACATCGCCGCAGCACACAGATCAGCTGAGCTCCGGTCGGCCTTCCTTCCCTGCCTGTGTCCCGACCTCGCCGACGGTATGTCACACGAGGGCGGGGTACAGGCAGAGAAGGAAGGCCAGGCCGACGGGAGCTACTACTACTACTTAACATTTCTAAAGCGCTACTAGGGTTACGCAGCGCTGTACAATTTAACATAGAAGGACAGTCCCTGCTCAAAGAGCTTACAATCTAAAGGACACGTGAATACCTGAATATATGTAAACCGCTTTGAATGTAGTTGCAAAAAACCTCAGAAAGGCGGTATATCAAGTCCCATTTCCCTTTCCCTAAAAATACAAGAACTAGGGGACCATAGTGCAAAATTATGGAGAAAAGATCTCAGTACGGCTCTGGATATAAGACTTCACCAACAAAGGTGATATCACAGGTCAGAAAAATCCATATCAGGTGCAAAATATTCATCATAACCCCTCACAAAATCAATGCTGCAATTAAAATTTTTTTTTTCTTGAATGTGGAGATAAGAAAAGTGGGTGATACCGTGTTTACTACTGCATTTGTGAAGCAGAGACTCAGAAGCAGGCTGCCTATTGTGGGAGGTGCTTTCTGGCATCACCAATCGTCTTCCTGGTTTGAAATTATGTTGTGAAAGATGGTAGATGATGGCTGAGGAAAGCCTTCCCCCAGAGCAGGCTACTGTAAAAACAGGAGCTCTGCAGTTCTAATAAATTGTGTAGGCTGCTATAAAAACTGGGGCTCAAACAGTTCTAAAGTAAGTGCAGGCTTCAAGTGAGAGTGGGAGCTCAGCAGTTCTGATGAAAGCAGAGCCTCAGAAGCTGATCTGCGTGCTGCAGCAATGTAAGTTGAATTAATAGTGAACAGAGGGCCCGGGCCGGGTGGAGGGGTGGCGGCAACTCTGGGGGGGGGGGGGGGGGGGTTACTGGTAGCGGCGACCTCGTGGTGGGGGGGGTGGGGCCTTGGAAAACCCCCATTCCAATAGTAGCCCGTTTTACCGGGCTCAACGGCTAGTTAAATATAAAAAGAAAAGAGCAAGGAGGTTTTTAAGGAACCATGAGGAAGCTGCTCAGTTGCTAGTCCAGCAAGTTGCAAGTGGGACAGATTCTGAGCTTCCAAAGTCTTTTTCCACCTTTTTAGAAATATCTTCATAGAAATAATTACTTAGCATTGTTCTAATACTATTTGCATTGAGTGGAGAGTGATTGTACTTTAGAACACACCCATGGGTATTTCAGAATGTAACCTACCAGTTTATGTCAGCCATTTTAGAATCCTTTACATCTATGCAGTGTTGCCAGGTGGGAAATTTTTTTCCCACCCAATCCAGCACAAAAACCGCCCAAAACCCGCCCAAACTCAAACCCCGCCCCTGACACCCCCACCCCCGCGTCATCACCCCCGCCCCTGCCGTCATCAACCCGGCCCCCGCCGTCACCGGCCCCGCCTCCCCCGTCACCGGCCCCGCCTCCCCCGTCATCGGCCCCGCCTCCCACGTCACTAACCCCGCCCAAAAACGTCACTAACCCCGCCCCCCGCGGCCGAAAAAGCCGCACAAAAAACCGCCCTGAAGCCCAAAAAACAGCCCAAAAAACCGCAACCCGCCGCGGGCAAAAATTTCCCGCGGCGGGTTGCGGAAAACCGCCCAATTGGGCGGTAAAACCGCCCACCTGGCAACACTGCATCTATGTCTCATCAAGCTGTCACAGCACCTGATAACATTGTTTTCAAGCAGGACAAAAAGAACTGAGGGATTAAGGGGGCAACCACCCCTAATCCCTCCAGTGGAACACTGCACAAAACAAGCAACTTTCTCTAACCCAGACATCCCCAGTGTAAATCCCGATGTTTATTTCGAGGAATATGTACATTTGTCTTTTGAAATAAGGAATGGATGTGAATCTTGCCATATACACATATTCGTGTTTTGGCTGTGAAAATTCCAGATTTCTAGAATCAGGTTTCAGATGTGTATGCAATATAGGGCTTCTAAACTGAGTAAAGGGGTGGGGGAGGAGCAGAATGAAGGTTTGCCTGGAACACAAAATATTTCTGCATTGTTCCTGTAAATCTGTTAGAAACATAACAGCATGTCAAAAACAATGCAGAGAAGCCACTACACAAATATTTTTAAATGTCTTTAGTCCTACTTAATGTAATAGCGAGGAATACATATCACTTGCAGAATACATTCAAAGTGGAAAAAGACCAAGGGGGTCGATATTCAAAGCGGTTTAACCATCCAGAAATGGCTCCAGGATGGTTACATTGCCTGTTCGGAGATAACCACTAATTTGCAGTAGCACTTAACTGGTTTGTGCCGCTGACAATAATCGGATAGTGTCGAACTGAAAAATGGCCTGTTAAGCGCCAATATTCAGCACTTAACTTGCCAGGTTAACCACAAAAATAGGACCACATAAAAGTCAGTCCAATCTTTATGCAGTAACCCATAGCCAGTTGAATAACGGAAATTCAATGCCAGTGCCTGGATATGGACCGGCATTGAATTTCTGAGTTTAACAGCAGCAGCAGTCAACAAAATGCTGATTACCGCCGGCTGAATATCGGGCCCTTAATATCCACACACATTTTTTTGCCTTGACGTATATTAAATAAAAACACATTTCAAAGGCAGGTTTTGATGTTGGAAGACTTCAGACATCAAAGGGTTCCACAGATAAACTTTAAAATGAGGAAAAGCCCTCAGTAATACTCTGAAAGCTCGTGTTTACTACAGTGACTAAAATGTAAATAAAATGTGTGCACAGAAAAAGTGTTTCCAAGCTGCACCTTATCTCTGAGGATTCCTTCTCTTATCATGTTTTACTAAAAAGAAAGACACTCCTAGGAAAAGCCACTTGGATTGAGAAGATATCCTTTCTACAGCAGTGTTTCCCCAAGTCTAGCTCTGGAGTACCCCTTGCCAGTCAGGTTTTCAGGATATCCATAATGACTATGCATGAAAAAGATCTGCATATAATGCAGGCAGTATATGCAAATCAACTTCATGTATATTCATTGTGGATATCCTGAAAACCTGACTGGCAAGGGGTACTCTATGACTGGACTTGGGAAACACTGATCTATAGTATATGGCTGGATGCATTCCCTTCCTCCTGAGACTTTCATCTGCCAGGCATAGGTTACTCAAAGTAGTTCATCTCTGCAGACACCAGGCACAGCATTGTTGACTCCTGGAATGATTTCAGGATGCAAAAGGCTGGATCAAAACAGTTCTGTCCTCTTAGAAAATTTCAGCTTGCAGAATTGTGATTACTGAAGTACAGCACAAAGCTCAGAAGGTAAGCCTAGTCCTCAAATTACTATTTATAGTATGGTAAATCATAAAAAGAGGAAGACCAATTGATGTCCATGTACCTAAGTATCAAGGTAATTTCAGTTTTACATTTCCTTTTAGGCTTAAGCAAGATTCAAACCAATACTGTTAAATCCTATTGTACAGTATATTTTTGCAGAAATAAGGATTGACATGAGTTATGGGTGATATACAGTTTATAGCAGTATAAAATTTATCCCCATTACATAATTGTAACTAGTGAAAACCAGAGGTTATGTGCTTTTCCGTTATCTTTAGAGTTGTTTCATTCGAAATGTGTGCAGCTAGGATAGACCTTAAAATCTATTTCTTAGGTAATTCATAAATGCTGTGGCAGATAATGCACACTAATTCCCGTTAGTGCATGCTAACATTTAGAAAACATGTTTTACAGTGTATGATTTAGGGGCCCTTTTACTAAGCGGTGGTAAGCACTAATGCGTACTTACCGCACGCTAAAATGCGCTACCACAGGACGCGCTCAGGCGATCTGCAATAGTTCTGGGATCGGCATGTGCCAGTCCAACACTAAAAAATATAAAATAGTTTTTAGAGTCCGGGCATGTTGGGGGGCAGAGAATAGTCACGGCCTGCGCTAATCGGTTAGCGCAGGTAAATCGCCACACACTGACAATTAGGGCGGGGTTAGGGCATGAGCCCTTACCGCCTACAAAATAGGTGGCAGTACGGGCTCACACATTAATGGCCACATGCTAATTGGGAAATTAGCAAACGGCCATTAGTTAAAAAAAAAGAAAGAAATTGCAATCATTTTACAGCCACACTAAAAGTGGCCTCAGCGAAAATAGTGCAGGCTACTTTTTAGTACAGCTTTGTAAAAGGGCCCCTTTGCACAAGACTTTCTTTCATTTAAAAAAAAATGGAAAAAATGAATCTAAAGGGAAGAGAGCTTATGAGATCACCGTGTCTATGACTGTGTGTGTGTGTGTGTGTATGCATGCGCACACCCATATGTTACCCCACCCTACTCTCCAATAACATTTATGTTTAATGTCCTGATGACATTAACCCCCCTGTTTACTAAAGCTTAGCTCAAGTTATCTGCAGCAGGGCCCATTTTATTCCTATGGGCCCTGCTGCAGATAACTCGAGATAAGCTTTAGTAAACAACCCCCTAAATGATGAGGATATATCAAGAGACTTGAAGGGGACCCTAATGATTTATTTTTTTTTTAAATCTAGATACACATCTGGATGTGTGTACACCTGTGCATCCTGAAAAGTAACCTCAATTAGCACTAAGTGGAACTTTCTGGTAAATTAGTACTTTTTCTAAGATAATGCGAGCACAAAAATATTCCAGATCTTGGGTATTCAAAAGTTATTCAATAACTGGAGAAGTCTTCAGCCCGACAGACTGTCTCATTACTTTTTACAAGAAAACAGAGAGCTACTTGAACCTTACCCTTCAAAGTATATATATATATATATATATATATATATATATATATATATTTATTTATTGACAAGAACCCTCTTCATATGAGTGGAGAAACAATTTTTGTTTTGTTTTACATACACCTTATATCTATTCAAAAAACTAAATGTTGTAGAAGAATAATGCCTATGAGTTTCCTATATTACAAGATATTGTGGGTTAGATTGATATCTTGAAAGTATATGGGCCATTATTCAAAATGAATGCAGAAGTAAAGAAATCTGCATTAAAAATCTACATGACATACATCTGAGGCTGGCAAAACATATTTTGAAAGATGTTTTTTGAGGGTGGGAGGGGTTAGTGACCACTGGGGGAGTAACAGGACGTTATCCCCAATTCTCACTGGTGGTCATCTGGTCATTTCGGGCACCTTTTTGTGCCTTAGTCGTGAGAAAAACAGGTCCGGGTGAAAACGTCCAAGTGTTCGTCAAGGACGTCCTTGTTTTTTTTGATTATGGGTCAAGGATGTCCACGTGTTAGGCACACCCAAGTCCCACCTTCACTATGCCTCCAACATGCCCCCTTGAACTTTGGCCGTCCTTACGACGGAGTGCAGTTGGAGACATCCTAAATCTGGTTTCGATGTTACCGATTTGGACGTCCCTGGTAGGACATCCATCTTCCGATTTATGTCGAAAGATGGACGTCCTTCTCTTTCGAAAATGAGCCCTCTAGTTTCAGGGCTTCTTTCATTTTCATGGTTCCCCATTCACTTGTGGCCTGTTGTATCACTAATTTATTTCCTCGATGTCTTATTTTCTTTCCTATATTATTTTTGTATTCTAATATGCTTTTCTGGAAATTCTTTTAAAAATGTCTTCAGAAATACACAATAAATCAGTGCATTCATGAAACAGAAACTACATTGTCATCTGAAATGCATCAGAATAAATTGGATTCTTATGTGACATAAAATCAACGGCAAGGGATTGTTTTGGCAGGCACCCTTCTAGCTCTCTAATCTGTGCCAGGAGGGTGTTCAAGGCAGGACTTGGGCGTTCCTAAGACTTAGACATTTTTCAGCCATTATGGAACAAAAAAAAAAACATCCAGGACTAAAACTTAGATGTTTTGAGCTAGACCTGTTTTTATAACGAATAGCTGCAGTGGAAATTGAACCCACTTCCCCAGGATCAAAGTCTGCTGAACTAACCACTAGGATGCTCCTTTACTCCACACAAGAGATGCCCCAAATGACCAGATGACCACTGGAGGGAATTAGGGATTACCTCCCTTTACTCCCCCAGTGGTCACTATCCCCCTCCCACCCCAAAAAATGTAATTAAAAATATTACTTGCCAGCCTCTATGTCAGCCTCAGATGTTATGCTCAGGTCCATTAGAATAACATGCAGGTCCCTGGAGTAATCTAGTAGTGGTGCAGTGCACTGCAGACAGGTGGACCCAGGCTTCTACCTCCCCCTACTTGTTACACTTGTGGAGGAAACTGAGAGCCCTCCAAAACCCACCAGAAACCCACTGTACCCACATATTGATGCTCCCTTCACCTGTAAGGGCTATGGTAGTGGTGTACAGTTGGAGGTAGTGGGTTTTGGGGGGGGGGGAGGGGGGGCTCAGCAGACAAGGTAAGGGAGCAATGGTGAGACGTGTACCTGGGAGCATTTTATAAAGTCCACTGCAGTGCCCCCAAGGATGCCCTGCTTTCTTGGGATGTCACTTTTCCACTATTCTACCTGATGCCAAGCTTTCTATTTTTTTTTTTTAATAACACCTGAGCCTTGTGTCTATTGTTTATCAGTAGATTTGGGCTTTGAATTCACATCTATAGATGAAAAGGAGGTCTCATTACATATATCTAAATACCAGAGTGCTATTTTTCCATACTTCATAGCAAGAGTGTACATTCCCTAATTACCTGTCCCAATGCAACTGAAGCTTTTACCTCCTCAGTGCACGTAAATGGTTTCATCCCTGTGTGGATTCTCTGATGCCATGTGAAGCTTTCTTTCCAACCAAAGCTTTTACCACACTCACGACATGTAAATGGTTTCACTCCTGTGTGTATTCTCTGGTGCATTGTGGTGTTTACCTTCTGACCAAAGCTTTTACCAGACTCTATGGTTTCTCTCCCGTGTGGAAATTCTGATGCACTTTCAGATTTACATTACAACCAAAGCTTTTACCACACTTAGAACATGTGAATGGCTTCACTCTATTGTGGATTTTCTTGTGTATTTTGTACGTTTTGCATTTGGATGTTTTTTGTTTGAAAATGGACCAAAAAATAAAACATCCAAATCACAAAACGTTTTTCCAAACAGCATTCTGAAAAGGAAAAGAGAGACTTTTTTTTTTTTGTAGAAACTGACCTTTTCTTTTCTGATTTTGGACGTTTTACAAAAAACATCCAAATTCAGACTTCATATCCAAAATGCCCCTTGTGCATTTGACTTGCCCAAAGTCACAAGGAGCTGCAGTGGGAATCAAACCCATGCTGCCAGGTTCAAACCCATGTTACTGCAGGTTCAAAGCCCGCTGCATAAACATTAAGCCACTCCTCCTCTATTTTGGACGTTTTGCATTTGGACGTTTTTTTGTTTGAAAATGGACCAAAAAATAAAACGTCCAAATCACAAAATGTCAAAAATACAAAACGACCATAGTATTTTCGAAAAAAAAGATAGTCATTTTTCTATTTCGAAAATGACCTTCTTTCCTGTTCTGGATTTGGACGTTTTGTGTAAAACGTCCAAATTCAGACGTAGACGTCATATTGAAAATGCTCCTCTCTATGACTGAAAACTTGGCAATTCTCTCAATGGTGGGTGTGGAGGCGCATTTTTTATATTACATCTAAATCCGACTTTAGACGTTTTACTCAAAACGTCCAGAGTCCGAAAAGCGAATATAGCCATTTTCAAAACAGCAAAATGTCTTTTTTTTTTAAACGACCACATGCTAGATGTTTTTGTGCTCTGTGCGTTTAACCTTTTGGTACATATTTGAAAAAAAAAACCCATACAATTGAAAACACACAAAATCAAGCCATTGGGATGTAGGAGGAGCCAGCAGTCTTAGTAGACTAGCCACACAGACATCCCAGAAGAGCAGTGGGGCACCCTAGGGGGCACTGCAGTGGACTAAATATAAAAGCTCCCACATACATATCTCACCATTCCTCACTGTTTCCCCTTACACTGAATGGCTACACCACTACAACAGCCCTTATGGCTGCAGGGGTCACCTATCAGTGGGCACAGTAGGTTTTTGGGAGTTTGGGAGGGCTCACACATTCCACCACTTGTAACAGGTAGCATGTAATATGGGCCAGGGTCCCCTTCTTTACAGTGCACTACATCGACCACTAGGCTACTCCAGGGACCTGCTTGCTCCTCTAATAGGATTTATTTATTTATTTATTTATTTATTGCATTTGTATCCCACATTTTCCCACCTATTTGCAGGCTCAATGTGGCTTACATAGTTTTGTTAAATTACGTGGAGGGGCATAATCGAACGTCACCGGCGATCTATTCTGGCAGCGCTGCAACAGCTGACCGGAACCGTATTTTCGAAAAAGATGGCCGGCCATCTTTTTTTTCGATAATACGGTTTAGCCCGGCCAAATGCCTTGGATGTCGCCGGGTTTGAGATGGCCGGTTTTGTTTTTCAGCGATAATGGGAAAAAATGCCGGCCATCTCCAACCCGGCGACATCCAAGGCATTTGGTCGTGGGAGGAGCCAGCATTTGTAGTGCACTGGTCCCCCTTACATGCCAGGATACCAACTGGGCACCCTAGGGGTCAGTGCGGTGGACTTCAGAAACAGCTCCCACATGCATAGCTCCCTTACTGTGGGTGCTGAGCCCCCCAAACCCCCTACCCACAAATGTGCACCCAGTAAAAGTGATCCAGGGACCTGCACACACTCAGGCCTCTAGGACTTGTTGCTGCTGTATAACCTTGGCACACCAGTTGACACCTGAAGACTAATGTCTTTGAAAAAGTGCTTTATTTGAATAAGCACCTTTACTCACAGTTAACTGCAGATCAGAGGTTGTGCCTCACTGGCAAAGAGTCTCCCTGGTACTGAGATTAGCAGTAGGTCAGAGCTGGCAGAATGCTGTACAGTGCCCTCTATCAGCAACATTCAAGGTAATAACGTTTTCTAACGTGGGTAACACATGAAAGGGATCTAAAACTGGCTTACAAAAATGGCCACTACCTCATGGACTACCGGAAACAAAACAGGGCACACTCTGACCCAGTTAGCAGGGGGGGAAAGCACCATGGGAGTAGAGCCCAGTACCCTACACCCACCACAATGCATTGCTGATGTGACTCTGCAGGGCATCTAACAGAAAAGGTGTCACACTCACCTGAGAGCCACATCACAACCACAGAAAGGCTGTCAGACGATACAACACATTCTGCTGTCATGGAGGTGGGTACGGGATTTGAGGCTGGCATACAGGCTGGCAAAAAAGGTTTTCATTTTAACTTTTGTAGTATGGAAGGGGGTTGGTGACCACTGGGGAAGTAAGGGGAGGTCATTTCCCATTCCGTCCGGTGGTCATCTGGTCAGTTGGAGCAACTTTTTGAGACTTAGTTGTGAAAATAAAAGGACCAAGTAAACCCGGCCAAATACTGCTTAACACCGCTTTTTTTTCCATTATCGCCAAAAGCCAGCCATCTGGTAGTCACGCCCATGCCCGCTCATGTCCCGCCTTCGCTTCTCCGGCGACACGCCCCCTTGAACTTTCGCCGGCAATGCGAAGGGAAAGCAGTGATGCTGTCAAAAAGCCAGCTTTCGATTATACGCTTTTCACCGCATTTTTGAAATCGCCGGCGATCTCCCGATTTATGTTGGAAGATCGCCGGCGAAATGTTTCGATTATAAGCTGGATAGTGGCTTACATAGTTTTAATAACATTGTCATTTCAGGTTGTCAAGTACAGTTAGTGATGTATGGCGATTAAGTAAAGGAGTAGAAAGGAAAGAAGGGAGTGATAGGGTAGTTATGTAAGGTGGGAGTTCATAATTGCATGGATTGATGAGGTGGTTCGGTAAGGCTATAGGTTCTCATTGTAAGCCTTGATGAAGAAAAAGTTTTCAGAGATTTTCGAAAGCTTTTTGTTTCGTTGATTGTTTTTAAGTCTGTAGGCAATGCATTCCATAACTGCGTGCCCATGTAAGAGAAGGTGGAGGCATGCATCAGCTTGTATTTAAGTCCTTTGCAGCTGGGATAATGCAGGTTGAGAAATTTACGGGATGATCTTGTGGCGTTTCTGGGAGGTAGGTCCACCAGGTTTAACATGTATATTGGGGCGTCTGCGTGAATGATTTTGTGAACAATCGTGTATATCTTGAACGCAATGCGTTTCTTAAGTGGTAGCCAATGAAGTTTCTCTCTTAGGGGTTTTGCACTTTCAAATTTAGGTTTCCCGAAGATGAGTCTAGCGGCCGTATTCTGGGCAGTTTGGAGTTTTTTGATTGTCTGTTCTTTGCATCTGGTGTACAGTGCATTACAGTAATCCATGTGACTTATTACCATTGACTGTACCAAGGTACGGAAGATGTGTCTCGGGAAGAAAGGTTTTACTCTTTTGAGTTTCCACATGGCGTGAAACATCTTTTTCATCGTGTTTTTCATGTGGGTATCAAGAGTGAGATTTCGATCAATGGTGACTCCAAGAATTTTGAAGTTTTGTGAGACAGGAAGGGAACAGTATGGTGTGATTATGGTGGAGAAGTTTTTTGTGTTATGTTGTGAGGTGAGTACAAGACACTGTGCTTTTTCTGCGTTAAGTTTTAGTTGGAATGCATCTGCCCAAGTGTGCATTATTTGGAGGCTTAGGTTGATCTCGTTGGTGATTTCGTTTAGATCCTGTTTGAACGGGATGGAGATTGTGACGTCATCTGCATATATGTAGGGGTTGAGGTTTTGGTTGGCTAGTAGTTTGGCTAGAGGTATCATCATTAGGTTGAATAGGGTTGGTGAGAGGGGGGATCCTTGGGGAACTCCATATTCAGGTATCCATGGGGGTGATCTGTCCTCGTTTGTTGTGACTTGGTATGATCTTGTGGACAGGAATCCTTTGAACCATTTGAGCACTGTGCCTCCTACTCCGAAGTATTCTAGTATATGTATTAGTATATCGTGATTAACCATGTCAAAGGCACTGGACATATCGAATTGTAGGAGGAGAATGTTGTTGCCAATCGCAATTGCCTGTTTGAATGAGTTCATTGCGGACACTAGGACAGTTTCGGTGCTATGGTTTGACCGAAAACCTGATTGAGACTCGTGCAGAATTGAGTGCTTATTTAGGTATTCCGTAAGTTGTTTCATCACTATGCCTTCCATGAGTTGGCTATACTATCCAGCTTATTTTCGAAAGAGAAAAACGCCTATAGTGTGACCTAAATTGGGAGATAGACGTTTGTCTCACAAAGGCGCCCAAATCAGTATAATTGAAAGCCGATTTTGGGCGTTTCCAACTGCACTCTGTCGCGGAAACGAATAAAGTTGACGGGGGCGTGTCGGAGGCGTGGTGGAGGCGGAACTGGGGCGTGGTTATCAGCCGAGGAGAGATGGGCGTCTTTAGCTGATAATCGAAAAAAAAAAGGTGTTTTGACCGTGATTTTGGGTCACTTTTTTGGACCCTTTTTTTTCACAAACAAGTCCCAAAAAAGTGCTCCAACTGCCCAGATGACCACTGGAGGGAATCGGGGATGCCCTCCCCGGACTCCCCCAGTGGTCACTAACCCCCTCCCACCAAAAAAACCCCCACTTTACAAACTTTTTTTCCAGCCTCTATGCCAGCCTCAAATGCCGTACCCACCTCCATGACAACAGAATGTGTTCGATCCTCTCACAGGCTTTCCCTGGGTCAGATGTGGCTCTCGGGTGCAGTACAGGGTCACATCAGCATTGCATTGTGGTGGGTGTAGGGTATTGGGCTCCGTGATTTCATTAGCTTGTGTTACAGTCTCACGATGTTGGTAGTTGGTAGGCTCTTCTCCCATGGTGCTTTTCCCCCTGCCTACTGGGTCAGAGTGTGCCCTGTTGTGTTTCCTGTTGTAGTCCATGCGGTAGTGGCCATTTTTGTAAGCCAGTTTTAGTTCCCTTTCCTGTGGTAGCCACGTTAGACAACTTAGTTCTTACCTTGAATGTGGCTGAAAGAGGGCATTGTACAGCATTCTGCCAGCTCTGACCTACTGCTAATCTCAGTACCAGGGAGACTCGTTGCCAGTGGGGCACAACCTCTGATCTGCAGTTAACTGTGAGTAAAGGCGGTTATTCCAATAAAGGACGTTTTTGGAGAGATTAGTCTTCAGGTGTCAACTGGTGTGCCAATGTTATATAGCAGCAACCAGTCCTAGAGGCCTGCGTGTATGCAGGTCCCTGGAGCACTTTTAGTGGGTACCGCAGTGCACTTCAGCCAGGTGGCCCCAGGCCCATCCCCCCCCCACCTGTAATACTTGTGCTGGTAAATGGGAGGCCTCCAAAACCCACTGTACCCACATGTAGGTGCTCCTTTCACCCCTAAGAGCTATGGTAGTGTTGTACATTTGTGGGTAGTGGGTTTTGGGGGAGGGGGGTTGGGAGCTCAGCACCCATGGTAAGGGAGCTATGCATGTGGGAGCTTTTTTTGAAGTCCACCGCACTGACCTAGGGTGCCCAGTTGGTGTCCTGGCATATCAGGGGGGCCAGTGTACTACGAATCCTGGCCCCTCCCACGACCAAATGGCTCAGATTAGGACGTCCATTTTTTCAAAAATTTGGTTTGGCCCGCCCCTTCACGGACCCGTTCTTGGAGATAAACGCCCATGGAGATAGGCGTTTCCGTTCGATTATGCCCCTCCACGTATTCCCTATTACTGTGTAAGCCGCATTGAATCTGCTTTGAGTGGGAAAGTGCGGGATACAAATGTAATAAATAAATAAATAAATAACATCTGAGGCTGTCATCAAGTTTGGTACATAGTGCCACAGGTAAAGATACACTGGATATCCAATGCTGGTATACGGGTATCGCTGGCAATGAACAGACAGGAATTAGTGCTGACTGTTGGTGCTATCCAATTAGCAGCGATATTCCCACCGCAAATGGACAGCTAACCAGATAAAGTTAAGTCAGCCTTTTTGCTGTCCTCACTTTATCTGGTTAGAAGTCTGAATATCACTGTTAACTGGATAACTCTGGTTCCATCAAAGTTTCATTGAGGCACTATCCAGATAGTGCCAAGTCAGTAAGACAGAATATTCAGTAACACTATTCGTTTAGAGCTACTGAATATTCCACTGGCTGGCAACTTATCCAGGTAACAACACCTACTACCCAAAGGTGTTTGAAAATATATGTTTACTAGCTAATGTCCCAACGTTAACAGTTATATGGGGGGAAAATACAATCCCCCTGATATTCAAAAGTATTTAACCAGCCAATATTGGCACCTGACCGGTTAAATGCCCCTTCCATATCATCATGCTGATCAATCCATAGACTGGTGGGTTGTGTCCATCTACCAGCAGGTGGAGATAGAGAGCAATCCTTTTGCCTCCCTATATGTGGTCATGTGCTGCCGGAAACTCCTCAGTATGTTCTCTATCTCAGCAGGTGGTGGTCACACACAGCAGCAGCTCTGGTTAGGCCTCCAAGCCTAATTTTTAGGTTTTGTTGAGTGCCTGGGGTTGAGGGCTCTTCTTGAGCAAGTGCAAACCTGGTGGCGCCAGGTCCCTCCTTTTCTCCCCCCTCCCGCTGGCTCCGGTAAAAAAAAAAAAAAAAAAAAGTCCTTAAAGGCGTTTATTTCGACGTTTATTTAAACGTTTATTGCAGCTACTCACTGGGACACCAGGTCGTTACAGCTCGGAGCGAGAAGCAGGTAATTTTTACCTTTTTTATAGCGGGCAGGGGGTTCCCCGATTGATCTCCACGTGGCCTATGGCGTCGGAGGGCGAGGGCGCGAAGAATCGCTCCCCGGACCGCGTGTGCGCTTCTAGCGGGGATGCGGGGGGGTTTAAAGTCTGATTCGCCCTTGTTGGGTGTCAGTTTGGAGGCCGGTCAGTGTCCCGGGTCTTCCTCCGGCGCGGCGGTTTTTCCCGCCATAAACGCCCATCCCCCGCTGCTCGCCTCCGCCATCTTGGCCGGCCAGTCTGCTCGGACGGCTTCTTCTTGGACCGCCCTTGAGCTGGGAGACGTTCATGCCATGCCCGCCCTTGATTTGGGCGACGGCAAAAAAGCGGCTAAAGTTAAGCGCCGTTCTTCCCGCGCGGCTCCTTCGCGGAGTGTCGCGCCGGACACCATCTTGGATGCGCAGCATGTTGCTCCCCCGCTCTTGCGAGCGCCGGTTGAGGGTGCGTCTAGGGCTGTGGCCCAGGCTGCTGAAATACACAGTCTGGGGGGGTTTCTCCCCCGAGTTTGTTTTGCTGCTGCATCAGGCCTTCCTTATGCAAAACGCTGCCCCTTCTCCCTTGTCTGATAACGGGGTTGAGGCCCCCGGAAGTAAACGCCCTCGGGTGGATTCCCAGGCCTTAGAGGACGCTGTTTCCTCTGATGTAGATGAGGGCAGCGTATCTGAGTTCTTCCAACGGTCCTTTGGGGATTCCTTGGAGGAGACGGATTCCCGCTCGGATGGAGCGGATGACCCCTCTGCAGCGCGGATCTTTCGCTCAGAGGATTTGCCCAACCTGTTACTGCAGGCCATGAGCATTTTGAAGATTTCCTCGCCAGAGGACGTCTCTCCCTCAGCCCCTGTTGGCTTTGCCATTATGCTGGGGATGAAGCGCCCACCTAGAACCTTCCACATGCATGATGCCATGCACACCTTAATTTCGGCTCAATGGGATGTCCCGGAAGCGAGCCTCAAAATGGCTAGGGCTATGTCCCGCCTCTATCCTTTGCCTGAAAGTGAACGTGAGGCCTTTATTTGGCCTACCGTGGATTCTTTAATCACTGCGGTGACTAAGAAAACGGCGTTGCCGGTGGAAGGTGGCACGGCACTAAAGGACGCCCAAGACAGAAGATTGGAAGCGGCTTTAAGGTCGTCCTTCGAGGCGGCTGCCTTAAGTTTGCAGGCCTCAGTTTGCGGCTCCTATGTGGCCAGGGCGTGCCTGACGATGGTGCAGCGGGCTTCCCCCTCGGATCCTTCCTTGAGGGCTGACTGGCCGGCCCTGGAATCGGGCTTGGCTTATTTGGCAGACTTACTGTATGATGTCTTGAGAGCCTCGGCTAAAGGCATGGCTCAGACAGTCTCTGCGCGGCGCTGGCTTTGGCTGAAACATTGGTCTGCGGACCACGCCTCTAAGTCCCGCCTGGCTAAGTTGCCTTTTAAAGGCAAGCTGCTCTTTGGGGTCGAGCTGGACAAAATCGTGACCGATCTCGGCACGTCTAAGGGCAAGAGGTTACCAGAGGTCAGGGCTCGGGCCAGTGCTCGCCCCGGTATCTCCAGAGGACGGTTTCAGGAAGCCCGTCGGTACCGCCCGGGCAAGTCGGGCTCCTCTGCCCCCTCTTCCTTCAAAAGGAACTTCTCCCCCAAGCAGCATTCCTTTCGCAGAGACCGCCGTCCCGGAGGTACGCCCTCCGGTCCTCCCCCAGGGTCTCGTACCCAATGACGGGGTCCTGGTCCATGGCCCAGTGCAGATTGGAGGACGCCTGTCCTCGTTTCTGGGCGAGTGGACCAGAGTAACTTCAGACGCTTGGGTGCTGGAAGTCATCAGAGACGGCTACAAGTTAGAGTTCTGCCGACCCTTAAGAGACGAGTTTGTACTCTCTCCCTGCAAGTCTCCGGTCAAAGCTGTGGCAGTGCAGCAGACCTTGGACAACCTGATACGCCTGGGTGCGGTCGTTCCGGTGCCAGAAAATCAGATTGGCAAGGGACGTTACTCCATTTACTTTGTGGTACCAAAGAAAGGAGGTTCTGTCCGGCCTATCCTCGACCTCAAAGGGGTCAATCAGGCCTTGAAAGTGCGGCACTTTCGCATGGAGACTCTCCGCTCTGTTATAGCGGCAGTGAAGGCAGAAGAGTTCTTGGCTTCCTTGGACATCAAGGAAGCGTACCTGCATATTCCAATCTGGCCTCCTCATCAACGCTTTCTGCGTTTTGCAGTCCTGGGCCGACACTTCCAGTTCAGAGCCCTCCCTTTCGGGTTGGCTACTGCTCCGCGGACCTTCTCCAAAGTAATGGTGGTCATCGCGGCCTTCCTGCGAAAGGAAGGAGTACAAGTCCATCCTTATCTGGACGACTGGTTGATCCGAGCCCCCTCTTATGCAGAGTGCGGCAAAGCTGTGGACCGGGTGGTTGCTCTTTTGAGCTCCCTGGGGTGGATCATCAACTGGGAGAAGAGCCAGCTGCGCCCGACTCAGTCCCTGGAGTATCTGGGAGTTCGATTCGACACCCAAGTGGGCAGAGTGTTCCTGCCAGACAATCGGATTGTCAAACTTCAGGCTCAGGTGGACCAGTTCCTAGTAGCCTCTCCTCTTCGGGCTTGGGACTATGTGCAGCTGTTGGGCTCTATGACGGCCACGATGGAAGTAGTGCCCTGGGCCAGGGCTCATATGAGACCACTACAACACTCTCTGCTGCAGCGCTGGACTCCGATGTCGGAGGATTATGCTGTGCGCCTTCCCTTGGACCCAGCAGTGCGCAAGGCGCTGAGCTGGTGGATGCAGACAGACAAGTTGTCTTCAGGAATGCCTCTGGTGACCCCGGAGTGGATTGTCGTCACGACGGACGCCTCTTTGTCGGGCTGGGGAGCCCACTGCTTAGGAAGGACAGCGCAGGGGCTCTGGTCTCCTGCAGAGGCAAAGTGGTCTATCAACCTCCTGGAACTCAGAGCCATTCGGTTGGCGCTTTTGGAGTTCATCCCGGTACTGGCGTTGAAGCCAGTACGGGTCCTGTCGGACAATGCCACGGCTGTGGCCTATGTCAACCACCAGGGAGGTACCAAGAGCGCCCCTCTAGCCAAGGAGGCCATGAATCTATGCCAGTGGGCGGAAGCGAACCTGGAACAGCTGTCAGCGGCCCACATTGCCGGAGTCATGAATGTCAAGGCGGACTTTCTCAGTCGCCATACCTTGGAGCCCGGAGAATGGCAGCTATCTGCTCAGGCGTTCTTGGACATCACAAAGCGCTGGGGCCAGCCGAGCCTAGATCTGATGGCGTCATCGGCCAATTGCCAAGTGCCGCGCTTTTTCAGCAGAGGACGGGACCCTCGATCCCTGGGAGTAGATGCTCTTCTCCAACAGTGGCCGACACAAGAGCTTCTCTATGTGTTCCCGCCCTGGCCCATGTTGGGCAGGGTACTAGACCGGGTGGCAAAGCATCCGGGCCGGATAATCCTGGTGGGTCCGGACTGGCCCAGACGTCCCTGGTATGCGGACTTGATCAGGCTCTCAGTGGACGACCCTCTGCGGCTGCCAGTGGAGCAGGGCCTGTTGCATCAGGGTCCCGTGGTGATGGAGGATCCCTCCCCCTTTGGTCTTACGGCCTGGCTATTGAGCGGCAGCGTCTGAGGAAGAAGGGCTTCTCAGACAAGGTCATCGCCACTATGCTGAGAGCGAGGAAGCGCTCTACTTCTACTGCTTACGCCAGGGTTTGGCGTACCTTTGCAGCGTAGTGTGAAGCAGGCTCACTTTCTCCCTTCACTGCTCCAATTTCTTCAGTGTTGGCGTTCCTGCAAGAAGGTCTGGAGAAAGGCCTGTCGCTCAGTTCCCTTAAAGTCCAGGTAGCGGCTCTGGCTTGCTTCAGGGGCCGCCTGAAGGGTGCTTCCCTGGCTTCGCAGCCAGATGTGGTGCGCTTTCTCAAGGGAGTTAATCACCTGCGCCCTCCTCTGCACTCAGTGGTGCCTGCGTGGAATCTCAACCTGGTGCTAAGAGCCTTGCAGAAGCCGCCTTTTGAACCCTTGTCTAGGGCATCTCTGAAAGACCTGACGTTGAAAGCAGTCTTTTTGGTGGCTATCACTTCAGCCAGAAGAGTTTCCGAGCTCCAGGCACTCTCATGTCGAGAGCCTTTTCTGCAGTTCACTGAGGCAGGAGTGACTATTCGCACAGTGCCTTCCTTCCTGCCCAAGATTGTTTCTCGCTTCCATGTGAATCAGCAGCTCTGTCTCCCTTCCTTTCGTAGGGAGGACTACCCAGAGGAATACTCTGCTCTCAAATATCTGGATGTGAGACGAGTCATCATCAGATACTTGGAAGTGACCAATGATTTCCGGAAATCGGATCATCTGTTTGTCCTGTTTGCAGGTCCTCGTAATGGTCTGCAGGCTTCTAAGCCTACAGTGGCAAGATGGGTCAAGGAAGCCATTGCAGCGGCTTATGTGGCCGTGGGGAAGGTGCCGCCTATCCAGCTGAAGGCTCACTCCACTAGAGCTCAGGCGGCCTCGATGGCAGAGGCCGGGTCCGTCTCCTTGGAAGAGATTTGCAAGGCGGCAACTTGGGCATCGGCCCATACCTTCTCCAGGCATTACCGCTTGGCTGTGGCTGCTCGGGCGGAGGCCCGGTTTGGAGCTTCAGTGTTGCGGTCAGGGATTTCAATGTCCGGCCCTGGGTGAGTACTGCTTCGGTACATCCCACCAGTCTATGGATTGATCAGCATGATGATATGGAAGGTAAAATTATGTATCATACCTGATAATTTTCTTTCCATTAATCATAGCTGATCAATCCATATCCCCTCCCAGATATCTGTATTGTTTATATTCTGGTTGCATTTCAGGTTCAAGTTTAGTCTTCAGTTCCTGTTCAGGAGGACTTCGTGTTCATGTTTTTCAATGGATTCTTCAAGAGTTGAGACGAATTTGTGTTACAGTGAGCTGCTGCATTCCTCTCCCCTCCATTTTCCGGGGCTGGATTGAGACATAAATTCTGCCGGCGCTCCCTCCCGCTTCGTGCGGCAGTAGGGCAGCTTTGTACCCCTCCCGCTTCGGCGGTGTTAGGGTCAGTCAGCTCCTCCCGCGGTTGCGGTTGCAGGATAAGCCAGATCCCCCCGCATCGGCGGGTGTGGTGTCCCTCCCCCGCTCCGCGGGGATGAGCTGGACGGATTCCCCTCCCCCACTTGTGTGGGGATGAGCTGGGTTAATTCCCCTCCCCCGTTTCGGCGGTGGTGAGCTGGGCAGAGTGTCCCTTTGTGGGTGTAATTCTCTAAGTGCTGAGTCCTGCGGATGGAGCTTGGATATCGACATACTGAGGAGTTTCCGGCAGGACATTACCACATATAGGGAGGCAAAAGGATTGCTCTCTATCTCCACCTGCTGGTAGATGGACACAACCCACCAGTCTATGGATTGATCAGCTATGATTAATGGAAAGAAAATTATCAGGTATGATACATAATTTTACCATAATTGGCTATCTGCGAATTTTCAGCGGGATGCGGCCAGCCATGACCATTTGTTGTTAGCGGCAACCAGATAGCTGGTTATATCAAGCAATATAACCAACTGTCCACCGATTTTTTGTGCACGTTTGGCTATGTGAATACCTAAAGGTTTTTTGGCCAGTTTAAACTTAGCCATCCAGCACTGAATATCGGCTTGGCTAGTTAAGTTGAAATTGGCCAAAAATAAACTGGATGTTCAATGCCAATCACCGGAAACGGCCTGGCATTGAATATCCAGGCTCTGCACCAACCACGGGAGTTAGTTGGGCTCACTCCCACAGTCTGAATATTGCTACTAATATCTTCAAGTTTAAAATCCCAACGTAACACCAAATTTTCAGTAGAAACTATAGAAAAAAATTGCAATAAAAAACAATCAAGATTTATTTTTACAGCTGTTAATTATTTGAGTTGTTACAAATTCCTTCTCCGGGATAAATATATTTCCTATATGATATAGTTGTTTAGTAAAAAGTTAAAATAAAGTTTAAAAGAGGAAAGGTATATGAAATATACACTTCTCTCCATGAGGACTGGGGATGTCTTTACATGCCCACTGAATGTCACTGCATCATCAACTATATAATAATTTTACAAACCAACTGGCTAATGGCATCTCATGTACATTCTTTCCACCGAAGTATATGCCCCATCTTGTTTCACCCTGAGCATGGAAAGCTGATAAAAGGAGAGCCATAGAAATCCCGATGACATGTAAGCACACTTACACAGTTGTTCAGGCAGAATGGACAAGAATGGACAGCTGCATATGATATTGATAACATGAAGCAGAAGGAGTATAGAATGAACAGCAAGGAGGAAAGTATAGAAAGATGACTTTACTGTAGGTCTTAATGTAAAATAAATATGAACTTTCAAGTGTTGAACCTTCGTTTCAACAGAAATGGGGAGGGGCATGAAATGACCTCTTGACGCAGGTGGTAGAGGCTAGCATGGTAAGTGTCTTCAAAATGCTATTGAACAACCACAGAGGACCCTTCTTGACAACAAAATAAGGAGAAAGTGGACGCATGAGCTAGTAGCATGAGTTTAAAGTGCCCTTGTAGAACAATTCAAAAACCAATATTAAGGGTATCAGAATGAATGGCAAACTAGAAATAGGACATTAGAATCTACAGCAGAAAACAGAGAACCCTATAGCCAGATCACCTTGGTATGCTGTGATGACAGAATTTACTAGCAGCTGAGACTGTCTGGAAACTGGAAGTATGTGCAAACTAGAAGTCCTAGCTGAAATGCGTAGCTGAGTGTCTGGCAGTCTACACACTCCTTGTTTTGGCTGGGTCAGAGCAGCAGGTCAGTACAAGAAAGATGCCATTCAAGAGTGGCCACAGACACCAAGAAGGTTGTATGTTCAGGCAAGGTATGCTAATGTTTGCAGCTATTTAGATGATTGTAGGGATCTGTGAACTGGAGTGACCTAAACAGGAGGTTTTGCATACTCTTCACCACCAAAGCGTACAAAGGAAGAATATAAATAATGTCATGGATAATAAGTTTCACTCTATAAGTAATCATGCTCTGTGGTTGGCAGTCTGGATATATCCTTAGTAGTGTACACAGAAATAACTAAGGCAAACTTAATGGATCAATTTTTCCTGCCATCTTCCACTACGTAAAAAGTATAACCAGTAGTATATAGTGGAATTAGAAAAGGTACAGAGAAGGGTGATGAAAATGATAAAAGGGATGGGACGACTTCCTTATGAGGAAAGGCTTAAGCGGCTAGGGCTCTTCAGCTTGGAGAAGAGAAGGCTGAGGGGAGATATGATAGAGGTCTATAAAATACTGATGGAGTGAAATGGGTAGACATGAATCGCTTGTTTACACTTTCCAAAAATACTAGGACTAGGGGCCACGCAATGAAGCTACAAAGTAGTAATTTTAAAACAAATTGGAGAAAATATTTCTTCACTTAATGAGTAATTAAACTCTGGAATTTGTTGCCAGAGAATATAGTAAAAGCAGTTAAATAGCAAGGTTTAAAAAAGGTTTGGATAATTTCCTAAAGCAAAAGTCCATGGACCATTATTAAGATGGACTTGGGAAAATCCACTGCTTATTTCTAGGATAGGCAGCATAAAGTCTGTTTTACTGTTTTGGAAGACTGCCTTGGCAGCTATTTTGAAAATACGGCGGAGGAGCCCGCGACACAGAAGAGCAAAGTGGAGACGGAAGAGCAGCAGAGGGCAGGAATTAGTGGAATTCTTTCCTGCTCCCGCAGCCGCAGAGGCCACTAAACCTCCAGGACAGCCTTCAAGGATCAAGGGAGGTCTTCTAGGGAGGGCTGTAGAGCAGCGCAGGGTAAGCATGGAAGTTTCTGGCGCCCCCCTCCCCACGGCCATGCATACCCTGCTTACTGTGTTCCACCGGCCCTGTATGCGGTAAAGTTAACTGGCCACCAGTCTGAATATGGGCCAGCATCTGGTTAACTTCCAGGTGACTGCTGAAACCCAGATATTCAATACCAGCAGCCGTGAATGCTCCAGCATTGAATAGCTGGGGTCAGTTCAGCCCATGGCTATGAGCAGCTCAGATGCCACTTACCACCGTGGCCTGAATATTTGGCAGACTTTTTTCTATCCTAACTTTATGTGCTTACCCAGCCAGTTAGTGGTCTGAATATCACCACTAACCGGCCGGCTAGGGCCATGATTTGCCTACTCTCTCTGCCTCTGGTGTACCCTTAACTTCGCTGGTTAGGGGTTGTTCGCTTACGCCAAGATTCTATATAGCACGCCTAGCATTTTGCACCTAAATCCAAGTGGATTCTATAACAGCATTCTAAAATTTATGCACATAGTTATAGAATATACCTCAGTGCGTCTAAGTCTACACGCCAGGATTTACACCATGTTTTCATTGGTGTAAATGGATGTGCATAGTTTTAGGCACTGGGATATCAATTAAGCATATTCTATATACCACACCTAAATCTAGGCGCCGCCTATAGAATACACTTAGGCAGAAATGTCTTAGACACAGATTTTTTAGGCACCATATATAGAATCTCCCCCTTAGTGGCCCTATCTAGTTACATGCCACTGAATATTGCTGTTTAGCTCCAAGGGATTTAAACGGTCAGGAGCCTTTCCTGGTCATTTAAATCGTTTCAAATATCAGGCCCATAGCTCTTGAAGTAGATATTTAACTAAACTCCTGGATATTAGAGGCTGCGGCAACAGGTGAGCCATATCAGATGATGGGAATGAATGCAGAAAGGGTAAATGTGAAACTCCTGCTTAATACTGGCTTATACGGAACCAAATGAGTGAGTCTGAGAAGTTGTGATGGAAAAGGCTCAGTCATCTACAGTGTGACCATGAGAGATGCTTCCATTTTTGTTCTGGAGATACCATGTCCTTTACAAATAGTCAACAGAAACTACAAAAGACCTCTCAGGGGGGACGTTATCAATGTGGGCTACTGTTAAGTCAGATCATTGTCCCACAAGTCGGGATATTTTTAGCACAAGATCTCATTACATAAATGGGACCCCGTGTTAAACTAACCCAACTTGTTGTAAAATAACTCAACTTAGAAGCAGACTATGTTGACCCAGTCTCACTATGACACATAAATAGAGGTTAGGACCAATTCATATAACATTACAATGTGAAAAAGACAAGCAATGGTTTCATTTACAATATATTTAATATTTTGATTGACCATAGAAACATGAATATGGTCTCAAAGATACTGGCCAGTATGTACTGTAAACTTTATGAAATTTGTATAGGTACCCGAGAACCACTACATTCTAGGTTACTACTTATATCAAACAATATTCACTAAGGGGCTCTTATACTAAGCTGTGATAAGCACCACCTTGAAATGGCCTACTGTGGGGTACGCTCAGGAGTCCTGCGGTAAGTTTTGCATGTGTGTGTGCTACCCACGCGCTAAAAAATAAAATGTATTTATTAGTGCTGGGGCGGAGAGTGGCACAACTATGCTAATCGGTTAGCATGTGGGCATTGTCACATTTAGATTAGTGGGTGACTCCTTACCGCCTACAAAATAGGTGTCAGTAAGTGGTCATGTGCTAATGGCCACATGCTAATGGGAAATGTGGAGGAGCATTTTCGATCGGGGACGCTCATCTCTAAGGGTGCCCATCTTCGAGGATGGCGCCGCGAAGGCGCGGGGCAAACTGTATTTTCGAAACGAGATGGGCGTCCATCTTTTGTGTTGATAATACGGTTGGGGGCGCCCAAATCTTGACTTAAATGCTGAGCTCGCCGGATTTAGAGATGGGCGCCCTCGGTTTTCCCCCATAATGGAAACCGATGGCGCCCATCTCAAAAATGAATAAATCCAAGGCATTTGGTCATGGGAAGGGCCATGATTTGTAGTGCACTGGTCCCCCTCACATGCCAGGACACCAACCGGGCACCCTAGGGGGCACTACAGTGGACGTCGCAAATTGCTCCCAGGTATACATAGCTCCCTTACCTTGGGTACTGAGCCCCCCAAAACCCCCTCCAAAACCCACTCCCCACAACTATACACCACTACCATAGCCCTAAGGGGTGAAGGGGGGCACCTACATGTGGGTACAGTGGGTTTCAGGTGGGTTTTGGAGGGCTCCCATTTTCCACCACAAGTTGAAAAGGTAGGGGGGGATGGGCCTGGGTCCACCTGCCTGATGTCCACCCACTAAAACTGCTCCAGGGACCTGTATACTGCTGTCATTGACCTGAGTATGACATTTGAGGCTGGCAGGGGGTTAGTGACCACTGGGGAAGTCAGGGGAGGTGATCCCCGATTCCCTCCGTTGGTCATCTGGTCAGTTTGGGCACTTTTTTGGGAAATGGACCTGGAAAAAAAAGGGACCAAATAAAGCGGACCAAATTCTCGCCACAGATGCCCTTCTTTTTTCCATTATCGGCCGAGGGCGCCTATCTCTTAATCACGGCCCGGCATGCCCCTGTCCCGCCTTCGCTACCCTTCCGACATGCCCCTGGGAACTTCGGCCGTCCCGGCGATGGAAAGCAGTTGGGGACGCCCAAAATCAGCTTTCGATTATGCCGATTTTGGCGCCCCTGAGAGAAGGATGCCCATCTCCCGATTTGTGTCAAAAGATGGGCGTCCTTCTCTTTCAAAAATAAGCTGGACAGTGTGTGGCCTTTACTGCAGAAATGTCAAAATCAGCCATTTATTGGCAGCGCTAAAAGTGGCCTTAAGGTGTAGGAAAGACCCACGTTGGAGCTAGCGCAGGCCACTTTTTTGCGCTGCTTAGTAAAATGACCCCATATCACCATTCAAACTTTATTTTAGTTAATTTCATAGTACAGATAACTCAATAGGAAAACATTCCCTCCGCATGAGTATGAGGTAATGAAATGTATGCTATACCACACATCAAGCTATTAAGTGTTAAAAGCCCATTATTTATTATCTTAATTTGAGCCAACATTTAGCTGCGATGAAGAGGTACAAACATGTAGATGGTTTTGAAAACCAAGGTATCAATCCATTTTAATATAAAGGGTTAACTTTACAAAGGAATAAATGCCCACATACTCTATAACAGATGAATGCAAATTACGATATACAATGTAATAATTTCTTCTATAAATAGTATATACTTTATCTTGAAACAGACTGAATGAAAGTGTATTTCAACATTTGGTTTTCATTAATTGAGCAGACAGATATCTCTACTGGAATTCTTTCAAGATGAAAAATGACAAAAAATATTAGACAGGATTGGAGTCATGAGGATTTGAAAATAACTGTCATGAAGAAAGTCGATGTATCCCCAAATCAAGATTAAAAACGGACTTATTAATCACAACCATTATTTATTCTTACTGGGGTACAGAGTGTCTCCTTGCTGTGCTTATTTCTTTTAAACCAACATTTTTTTACAATCAGAAAGAAACAACTAAAGTATGCAACCTGAAGTCCAGGACTGTGTCAATCTGCATATTTGTAATGCTGAATCATGGCAGTCAACAAATGCCACTCGTTCTAGTCTGGCACCCTGCAGGGCTAAATACTGTATGAAAGACAGGTCTTTCTTATTTTTGATTAACTGTGAACAGATAGTAATAGTACTCAAGCAACAGAAGGCAGTGTCATTCAATGGTGTGCAGCAGTTGCAGCCATATATTTTGCACATTCCAGTGAAGCAACTAGAACGCTGTTAAGAAGTCATTCTAGAGGGGTGGGAGCATGGGTCATGGCGTCCTGGATATATATCACGGGGGAGTATGAGGGAGAGTCTGAAGCTTGCAAGAGAGATTGGAACCTGCATTAAAGGGGCTGGAATTTTGATTGGGAGATTTGGTATTTGCATGGTGGGGACAGTCTAGCCTCGATGGGAATTTTAGAGGATGAAATCCCTATATTTATCAACTGTTTCACGGGGAATTCTGAGTCCACAGTATGCACAGTATGCACAGTAGACTCTAGAAAATGTACATAAAATAGCACAGTATGCTTTCTTGCATGCACTATTTTGCATTATCTGCTAAAACATAACTGCATCCAGTGCACCATTATTTGCATCTGAATAAGTGTTAATTTTAGCATATACCCATTAAGGTTCAGGGATCATGTCAGCATCCACTCTAGGGTCTTGAAGTGCAATTCTACCTACGTTCCTGTACCCGCTCCGCCGAACGCCTCTGGCAGAAATCTCGGGCCCTTGCTGATTTCTTACACTTTAAGTTCATGCTGACCTCCTTCCAATCTGCTCTTTTACGCGCCAAACAGGATTATTATATCCAACTGACCAACTCTCTTGGCTCTAACCCTCGACATCTCTTCACCACATTGAACTCTCTCCTCAAGGTGCCCCCTCCCCCAATTCCCCCTTCATTATCTCCTCAGACCCTTGCTGAATTCTTTCATGACAAGGTTCAAAAGATAAACCTTGAATTCTCTACCTCGCCACCTCTCCCTCCACTAGTCCGTTCCCCTCTCTCTCCTTCCCCACATTCCTTTTCCTCCTTTCCTGAAGTTACTATAGAGGAAACTACACTTCTCCTTTCTTCCTCAAAATGTACCACCTGTTCCTCCGATCCCATTCCCACCCACCTTCTTAATGCCATCTCACTTGCTCTTATTCCTTTTATCTGTCACATTCTCAACCTCTCACTTTCCACTGCAACTGTCTCTACTGCCTTTAAACATGCTGTGGTCACACCTCTCCTTAAGAAGCCTTCACTCGACACTACTTGTCCCTCTAATTATCGACCCATCTCCCTCCTCCCTTTTCTCTCCAAATTACTTGAGCGTGCTGTTCACCACCGCTGCCTTGATTTTCTCTCCTCACATGCTATTCTTGACCCACTACAATCTGGTTTTCGCCCTCTCCACTCAACCGAAACTGCGCTTACTAAAGTCTCCAATGACCTATTACTGGATAAATCCAGAGGCCAATATTCCATCCTCATTCTTCTTGATCTTTCCGCTGCTTTTGACACTGTCGATCACAGCATACTTCTTGATACCCTGTCCTCACTTGGATTCCAGGGCTCTGTCCTTTCCTGGTTCTCTTCCTACCTCTCCCTCCGCACCTTTAGTGTTCACTCTGGTGGATCCTCTTCTACTTCTATCCCTCTGCCTGTCGGCGTACCTCAGGGTTCTGTTCTTGGTCCCCTCCTCTTTTCTATCTACACTTCTTCCCTTGGTTCATTAATCTCATCCCATGGCTTTTCCTACCATCTCTATGCTGATGACTCCCAAATCTACCTTTCTACCCCTGATATCTCACCTTACACCCTAACCAAAGTTTCAGCGTGCTTGTCTGACATTGCTGTCTGGATGTCTCAGTGCCACCTGAAATTAAACATGACCAAAACCGAGCTTCTCATTTTTCCCCCCCAAACCCACCTCCCCACTCCCCCCATTTTCTATTGCTGTTGATGGCTCTCTCATTCTCCCTGTCTCCTCAGCTCGAAACCTTGGGGTCATCTTTGACTCTTCTCTCTCCTTCTCTGCTCATATCCAGCAGATCGCCAAGACCTGTCGTTTCTTTCTTTACAACATCCGTAAAATCCGCCCCTTTCTTTCCAAGCACTCTACCAAAATCCTCATTCACACCCTTGTCACCTCTCGTTTAGACTACTGCAATCTGCTTCTTGCAGGCCTCCCACTTAGTCACCTCTCCCCTCTCCAATCGGTTCAAAACTCTGCTGCCCCTCTCATCTTCCGCCAGGGTCGCTTTACTCATACTACCCCTCTCCTCAAGTCGCTTCACTGGCTCCCTATCCATTTTTGCATCCTGTTCAAACTTCTTCTACTAACCTATAAATGTACTCACTCTGCTGCTCCCCAGTATCTCTCCACACTCATCCTTCCCTACACCCCTTCCCGTGCACTCCGCTCCATGGATAAATCCTTCTTATCTGTTCCCTTCTCCACTACTGCCAACTCCAGACTTTGCGCCTTCTGTCTCGCTGCAACCTACGCCTGGAATAAACTTCCTGAGCCCCTACATCTTGCCCCATCCTTGGCCACCTTTAAATCTAGACTGAAAGCCCACCTCTTTAACATTGCTTTTGACTCGTAACCACTTGTAACCACTCACCTCCACCTACCCTCCTCTCCTCCTTCCTGTACACATTAATTGATTTGATTTGCTTACTTTATTTTTTGTCTATTAGATTGTAAGCTCTTTGAACAGGGACTGTCTTTCTTCTATGTTTGTGCAGCGCTGCGTATGCCTTGTAGCGCTATAGAAATGCTAAATAGTAGTAGTAGTAATTCTGTAACAAGTCACTTATATTTATGCACCAAGGGTCGAATTCTATAAATGGTACTCAAAATTTGGCACCATAAAAGATTGATGCTAAGTGCTAGTCTATAAAAGGTTTGTGCCTTTTATATCATAGCACTTAGTATTGATTACATAGAAACATAGCAAAATGTAGGCAGATAAAGACCATAAGGCCATCCATGACATCTACTCTCCCCATCACTCCCTTAGAGATCCTATGTACTTCTCCCAATCTCATTTGAATTCAGATACTGTTTTTATCTCCAATGGGAGGCCACTCCACAAATTCACCACCCTTTCCATGAAGAAGTATTTTCTCAGATTACTTCTGAGTCTATCCCCTTTCATCTTCATCCTATGCCCCCTCGTTCCAGAGCTTCCTTTCAATTGAAAGAGACTCGCCTCCTGTGCATTTATGCTGTGTAGATACTTAAATGTCTCTATCATATCTTCCCTCTCCCCGCCTTTCTTCCACAGTATACATATTGAGATCTTTAAGTCTGTCCCCATATGCTTTATAATGAAGACCACTGACCATTTTAATAGCCAGCTGTGGACTGACTCCATGCTGTTTATATCTTTTTGAAGGTGCGGTCTCCAGAACTGTACACAATATTCTCTCACCAGAGTCTTTATAGTTTATTTACATTTGATACATCGCCTTTGCTAACAAGCAGTTCAAAGCGGTTTACAATAAAAATCAAACATAAGTATTGCCATATTGGGACAGACAGCAGGAAAGGAACAATAACTGATGACAGGAAAGATGGAAAATGTTCACTTATACAGAAGAAGATAGTAAAACAAACACTAAAAGGGGGAAAGCAAAAAGAAAGGCCAAGTCGGGAAGGGGTAAAGTGGCTAACACTGAGGTAACACTCCTAGAGAACGATCGCAATCAGCCTATGAGGGGGCATATGCAGCAAGAAATAGCCAAGTTTTCAGTTCAGCTTTAAATTCCTTAAATGATAATTCAACTCTAATATGCACTCCAGAGAAAAGAAGCTGCAAAAAAGCAGGCCCGGTGCCTAGTTGATTCCAGCTGGGCCTGGCTAGGGCCGGACACCACTAGGCAATGGTTATGTTTGTGCAGCGGTACGTATGCCTTGTAGCGCTATAGAAATGCTAAATAGTAGTAATAGTAGTAATTTAAGAATCACAACAGACGGGCAGGAGAGTAGGGGATCGTGAGTGAAGGCAAATAAAGGGGGAGACCAATCCTGAGTGATTTGAAAGTGTCTTGAAAATGATACACTGTTCAATCAGGACCCAACAATGATCTTATAGTAATAGGGAGACATGGTCAAAAAGGTGGGCATGGCAAAGCAGTCTAATGGCTGGGTTTTGAAATGATTGTAGTTTTTTCATTTGAGAACAGGGACACACTAGATTAATTACTAGAATATACTATTGCAGTATCATTTGAATGTAAAGAATATGGAAGTGAAAAGTGTTGTGATCAAAGTAACGCCTAACAAATCGAAGTTGACAGAGAATGAAAAAACTGGCTTTACCATACATTGGAGATATGAATAGAGAAAGAGAGATGGGAGTCCACAAAAACACCTAAATATCAGAAAGACTCCACAGGTTGAATAACTATCCCCAAACAGACTTAAAGTAAGAGTTGGATGTGATAAACCTCTTGTGAACCAGAAGCAAACGCTTATTCCTTATTCAAGAAAAGTTTGTGATGAGCAAGCCAATCTGAGACAGAAGCTAAATGAGGGCCAATAGTAGAAGAAAAAGGGTTAGTTGGAAAGAGGAGAAGAATATCATCTTCATAAATATGGGAAGAGATACCCATAGATTGAAAAACGGAAGGGGGCTTAGGAAGAGACTGAAAAGAAGAGGGGAGAGGATCAATCCCTGAGGGACCCCACAAGACAAAGAATGAGAGAAAGAAGTAGAAATGGCAGTCACAACTGTATAAGAATGGTCGAATACACCTAGATCCCTTTCTTGGTCTGTGACTCCTAACGTGGAACCTTGTATGACGTAGCTATAATTCGGGTTCCTCTTTCCCACATGCATCGCTTTGCACTTGCTCACATTAAACGTCATCTGCCATTAGATGCCCAGTTTCCCAGTCTTAAAATATGCTTCAAAAATAGGGATTTGGACATTTTGTGGGAAAAAAAAACATTCAAATACTGCTTTGTTTTACTTTTTGGACGTTTTTCTGTTTCAAAAATGAGCCCCATAGCACTAATATTCAGCACTTAATAAATCCCATATACATCATAACAATGCCTCAAGACATAACCTCACGTACTCCACTTCCCCGTACTCTCTCCCATTCAACAATCTACCCACAGATAAAAACTGTTTACCCCATCGCTCTCTTACTATTATTCGATCACCGTATTAATTCCCCAACGTCATATCCTATAGTTTCTACGCCCCAAAGGTGATTGATCTGACTCTGTCTTCCTTAACGTTTCACAATGTAACCCATAATCGTAATGTAATAAACTGTATTTTCATTATTTACAATGTATTGTAAGCCACACTGAGCCCGCAAATAGGTGGGAAAATGCAATTAAATAAATAAATAAATAAATAAATAAATAAATCTACATTACCCAGCCAAATCAAAGCACATAAAACACAGTCATATATTTATCCAGTTTTGCTTAGTCAATTAAGGGACCCTTTTACTAAGCAGCGGTAGGGCTAAATTTAGTCACATGGAGCAGAACTTGACGTATTCTATAACGTACGCCTAAACTAAAGCTGGATTCAATATATTGCGGAAATCAAGGCGCGATATATTGAATCTAGCCCTATGTGTCTTCATAAAATACTAGCATAAGCAACAGAAATCATGCTGATACTATAGATGTGGACGCTTACACCTGACTTACAACAGGTACAAATCTCTGCACCTATAATTATATACAAGTTCATATGTAGATTAGTGTAATATATAATCTTTGTGTGTACACGTGTGCTCTGCCCATGCTCCACACAAATTCTGCCTCGCACACGCTTATTTTAAAGTATATGCCATCATGTCAAGGAGCGCGCTTTCACACTGGTTGGTATTTTATGAGGCCATTTACGTGAGTATGTGGCTACATACATGCAAAAATGACTTTATAAAATTAACACACATATGTCTGGTTATTACAAAAACAAAACCCTTGCTCTTTAATAGGGATGAGCAGTTATCCATGTTGTTTCATGTTGTTAACAAAAAAAATGAGCAGAAAAAACACAATATTGTGGGGGTTTTCTTGTGTCGATAATACTGCACACTCTTTTCTATCAGGAAACAGTTGCTCCCATAACAACAAAATTGCTGATACCCCAAAATAAAATGAAAATTTCCAAAAATGACAAGGGAAACAAACTTAACTTAAACACATAAAACATTTCTTCCCACGAGGTGTATTTCGCAACCTAATCCAATTTATGGTACTTAAGCCATTTAGATTACTGCAAGGGAATCTATGCAGGTTGCAAAGAACAACTAACAAAGAAACTTCAGACCGCACAGGACACAGCAGCCAGACTGATATTCAGAAAACCAAAATTTGAAAGTGCGAAACCTCTTCGTGAAAAACTGCATTGGCTTCCCACCAAGGAACGTATTGCCTTCAAGGTTCGCACTCTTGTCCACAGGATTATTTATGGTGAAGTTCCTGGATACCTCATAAAATTACCACCCAGAAACAGTACCAGCCTATCCTGAACTTATTTAAATCTGCATTATCCAGATTGCAATGGACTTAGATACAAATCAACTTATGCATCCAGCTTTTCTTGCGTAAGTACACAACTGTGGAACGCTTTGCCCAAAACCGTAAGATCTCTCCATAACCATTTTAACTTCAGGAAACTATTGAAAACCAACTTGTTTAAGAAGGCCTACCCCTCTGATCCAAATTAACTTCCTACTTCCTGCGACACAGCAAAATATGGACCATACTAGACTTCTATCACTACCCCCTCTTTATTTCCTTGATGTTTTATACTGATATTTGTTACATGCTTACTACTGTACTATGTATTTGTATTATTGTACTGGAGCCTACCTCTACGGTATTGTGTAAGCCACATTGAGCCTGCAACTAAGTGGGATAATGTGGGATATAAATGTGTTAAATAAAATAAAAAATAAAATGAACAGAAGGAAGCTGTGTGCCACATTTAGGTTTATATCCCTGTATTCACACTAGTCTTATAATTTACTAATAAAAATTACTACTAAAGAATAAAAAGATTGCTATCGTACCGTTTTCCACTGACTCCGATGCCATGAAACACTCCAGGGACATGCATATGTATTACACTGCATCATGCTAGGAGGCTTCTCTAGAATTTCACAGTTTTCTTCACTCAATCTCTGGCCATTAGCGAGTTGGCAAATCACTAATCTTGTTTTAATTCCACCACCACAGGATTGAGTACACTAAAAGTATTCAAAAGCAAAATGAAAAACCCATTTAACAAGGTCCACATTTTGATGGTGTTCAATTATAATTCACTGTCATGGTACAAAGCTTCTTTTGCAGCATTCCTAGTTCCAAGAAACAGAAACTTGGACTGGAAATCAAAGCACAGGTCTACTACATAGCAATGAAATGCACAGTTACCCAACTCAGGAGCTCTTTTACTAAAGTTTAGCACGAGCTAACGAAATTTGTATGTGGTAAAGCTAAGAAGCCTTTAGGTATAAAGAACTAGATTCTATATATGGTGCCTGAAAAATTGCCAACCAACAATATTTCCGCCTGGGCATTTTCTGGAAACCTTGGGTTGCCAACTAGATCCAGATTCGCCCAACAGGGTTGATCCAGTCCTGGGCTTACCCCAATGCATCCAGGGACTTGTAGCCTTGCTTTTCTTAGGGAATCCAATGGGGAAATCAGAACCACAAGTCCCTACATGCACTGGGGACTGGCTCAACCTTGTCAGATGAACCTAGATCTAGTTAGCAACCCTATGTAAACCATACCTAGGTTTAGGCGCAGTTTACAGAATACGCCTAGCGGCCATGCCTGTGCCTAACTCTAGGAGCAACCATTTATGCCAAGTAAAACTTGGTGTAAATACCGGCGCCTGTGCTAGGCACAGAGAAGGTATTCTATAACTGTGCACTTAGATTTTCAGAAAGCCCACAGTCTGCCCATAGCCATGCCTCCTTTTTGGCAGCGTGCATTAGAATTTACATGCACCAGGTTACAGAATATGCCTAACAAGTTGTGCTGAGAACTAGTTAATGCCAATTAATATCAATAATTACTTGTTAAGTGACGATTACTGGCACTGATTGGCTTGTTAAGTAATTAAATTGCACACACAAATCCAGAATATGACCGGATTTGTACACACAATTTTGGTCAAGCTATATAGAATCCAGTGGAAAATGGGCTTCTTAGCATTTAGAAGATGCTAATTCTGTGCTAAGTTTTAGTAAAAGGGCCCCTTAGTATTTACTTTTTATTTGTGAAATTCATTTTCAAATCATTCAATAAAATATTGTCCTAAGCACAACATGAATTAACATTCATAAACAAAAATGCAAAATAAACTACATGACAAAATCCTATAAACTAAAAACATAAACATGATCACTAATACGTTAAACAAAGGGCCCTGTTTATAAACATACGCTAGCGTTTTTAGTATGCACTAACAATTAGCGTGAGCTAACTGTGTAGACACCGATAGGAATATTATGGGCATCTACAGGGTTAGCGTGAGCTAAAGCACTAGCACGCCTTTATAAACAGGGACCTAAATTACTGAAAAATGAAAAAGTGTTGCAAATAACCTTAGCAAACCACTTCCTAAATATTAGAGAATTAGATTCAACTCTGAGTTCTTCAAGTAAAGTATTCCAGAGCAAACATCTTGCCATGGACAAAGACATGGCTCAAGTTCTGTTTAAGATAGCCATTTTCAAAGATGGAAATGAAAAGAATGAAGATTAATCAAAGAATCAACATTTTTGAGAACCTCACTCAAAAAACACAGAGCATCTTCCAAGACAGCTCTAAACATAAAGGAACAAACTTGACCCTGCATTTATTACCAGACAAATTTTGTACAATAAATCTAAGGTGGGTGAGTTGGAGTACCATGCCATGGGTACACCAGAGCTCCATGCTACTCTACAGTGGTAGAATTAAACTTTCAAGTGGCTGCATCATTAGACATAGGACCTGCTCACACAAGCAATAACATCAGAGGAGACATCCCCGGCCACCATTTAATCTAGCGATGGTCCTGTATATAACCAGGACTGCACTTCCAACAAACATAAAGATGTAGGACATCACACAGGTTTCTTCAACATGCAAATTTTTTTAAACAGTCATCATACTTCTCCCCAGCTGCCGTAGTTCCATTGTGGGCAGGGTCCAGAGTCACAGTGTCTTGACTCAGATGGTTTTGCTGTCTCATCGCAGTAGCCATGTTTTCCTTCCTCACCTTGACACACTACAGCACGGCGCTGGAATCCACCAGCACATGTGCTTGAGCACTGGAGAAATATATACAAATAAACATTCTTTAGTCATGCAAATACAAAGTTATGTAGGCCAATAATTCCCATACCATTTATTAAGACCTGTTAATAGTGGAAGACTAGCACCCATTTCCATACTAACTCCTGGATTCTATATACCACGCCTAGAGATCCATGCTGAAATCCAAGCGTATTGTGTAATAACGCGCGTAACTTAATTGGCTTAACAAGCCAATCAGCGTTGTTAACAGCACTTAACAAGCAACAATGAGCACTAATTGGCAATAATTAGAATTTACACGCACGACTCACTAAGCGTATTTGTAATGAAGTGCGCCTAACTTCTAACATGTGCAGGCAAAAAGGGGCATGGTTATGGGAGGGGATATGGGTGTTTCGTGGACGTTCCAAAATTTGCGCACGTAGTTATAAAATATGGCCCAGTGAGCATAAATCTACACGCCAGGATTTACGCCATATTTTTGTTGGTGTAAATGGATGTGCGTAGTTTTAGGCACTGGCATATCAACTAAGCGTATTCTATATACCATGCCTAAACCTAGGCGCCGTTTATAGAATACACATAGGCGGAAATGTTTTCCACACAGATATTTTAGGTGCCATATATAGACTCCCCCCTCCCCCAAGGGGCTTTTTTACTAAAGGGCATTAAGCCCTAATGCTGCTTTTCGCGTAAAAAGACAGGCTACCACAGTACTCGTTGAGGTGTTTTGTGATATTTTGACTGTTAGTGCATACTAAGGGGCCCTTTTACTAAGGTGTAGCGGACACTAACATATGCCTACCGTGTGGAAAAAAGCACTGCCATGTGACATGCCGAGGCATTCCGCAGAAGTGTGCCAATCAGTGTGCGCTAATCCTGTGCTGAAAAATATTTTTTTATTTTTCAGCGCAAGAGGCATACTGTGGGCGGAGAGTAGGCATGCCCTGTGCTAATCGGGTAAGACATGCACCTTGCCGTGTGCTGCTCAATTACTGGGGGAGCCCTTAGTGCCAACAAAATAGGTGTCGGTAAGGGCTTCCACGATAATGATCATGCGCTAATTGGGAAATTAGCGCATGGGCATCTCAAGAAATATATAGAAATGCAGACATTTTATCACTGCGCTAAAAGTGGTCACAGCGCATGTAAAACCCATGTGCTGACAACAGCACCGGCCACTTTTTAGCACAGCTTGGTTATAGGCCCCTAAGTGCATGTAACTATTTATATTAAACATTTTAGAGGGGGCGTGTCACGGGCAGAGAATGGGTGTGGAAGGATTAACCAGCTAGAATGTTTGCATTAGTGCACACTAACTAGCTAAATTTAGTTAATGTGGGAGCACTTAGAGCCCCCTAAATAGGTGGCAGTAAGTGCTCCTGTGTTAATTTTTTGCAAGTCCCGCACGACAATGGGAAAATTAGTGTGGGACCTACAAAATAAAAAACAATTAAAAAAGCCCTAAATACTGCTGCATTGAATCTGGTCTTAGCACGTGGAAAAGTCCTGTGATAAGATGCGCTAAGCCCAGATTCCTTTATACAGTGTTGTCTTGTGTTGGTCAGTTTAGCATAATATCAAAACAGAAAATACTAACACACGTGCACATAATCATCCTATAAATATTAACTTAAGTTTTACTTACAGATCCCCAAGGCCCCGTTCGCCAATGACTTCCTCTCACCCAAGGAAGATGCCACTGGTCTCCATTATGTGGTGGGTTATAGCTCTTGTGTATTGGAGGATTTTCTGGTTGTGGAATGTAGGCTGAGTCGTCATGCTTTCTAGGGACTTGATGAAGCGTATGGGGACAGGGTGGCATCTTGCACTCTTGGTCTTTGGAAGGACGGCCTTCAGGATCACAGGAACTCTCATCTAATTGTTGCTGGTAGTTTATACAGAAAACTTGTCGTGTTACCCTTCCGTTACCGCAAGAGACAGGACACTAGCCAAAAATTAACCCAAAATTTGTGATAGAGTGATGGCACATAAGTACATTGTCATTCAACAAGGAAATAGACATGTTTGAAATTACTTACAGGTGACCATTCTCCAACTTGCCATTCTCCACAATCAACAAAACAATTTGCAATTTCAGCAGGTCTGGAGAGGTGTGAACAAAATGATTCATCCACAGCTGCACCCTGAGCATCCCTACAGCTCACATAGCGAGCACGATTACCTTTCCCACAGGATACAGAGCACTAAAATACAAAAACAAAGAAATGTTTCTGCAAGCTGTGACAACGTCTATACTGAAGACGGGACATAGCTTAACGGTAATGAGTCAGCACAGATTTCACAAAGACAAGTCTTCTCTTACCAATTTATTTGACTGTTTTGAAGGTGTAAACAAACAAGTGAATAATGGTGAACCAGCTGTTATAGTTTATTTGGATTTTGACAAAGTTCTCTGTGAAAGACTCCTTAGGAAATTAGAGTCATGGAACATGAGGAATGCCCTTTGCAGGATTGCAAACTGGCCAAATGACAGGAAACAGGACTAAATGGTCAGTTAACCATATAGAAAATGCTCAGTTGTGGAGTTTTACAAGGATCTTTACTGAGAGCGGTACTGTTTACCATATCCATAAATGATCTGGAGATTGGAGTGATGAGTGAGATGATCAGATTTATGGCTGACATAAAATTGCTCAAAGTTGTGAAAACAGCAAAGGATTGTGGGGATTTATAGAAGGATCTTGTGAGACTGGGTGACTGGGCATCTAAATGTTAAATAAAATTTAATGTGTGCAAGAGCATAGTGATGCACATAGAGAAAAATAATCCCGATTACAGGTGCAAAATGCTGGGTTATGAGGGGTTCTTTTACTAAGCTGTGGTCAAAAGTGGCCTTACTGCGCCCTAATACAGGTTTTCCCCATGCACTAAGACCATTTTTACCACAGCCAGCAAATGACCGATTTTTCTAGTTTTTCCATCAATGGCCATGCACTAATGTTGCAATAAGTGTGCGGTCATTAAAAAGAATTACCGTGGGACGGGGTGAACTGATCATTCAGGCAACCAGGCAGTGCCCAAGGGCCCAGAGACTCTGCCCGGTTGCCCGCCACCACCGGCAGTCCTACCTTGAAGGGCCCTGATGGTCTAGTGGCTTCTTCAGGGACAACTGGGCAGGAAAGAATCCCCCTCTTTCCTGCCCGCTGCCACTAGTGTGCCTGGGGCCAGTGAAGGTGTTTTAAGAATGGCTGTCGAAACTGCCGAGACCCGCGAGACTGCAGCGGGAAATCTCAGCAGCCATTTTGAAAAAACACTGGCACCAGCCCCGGGCAGGAAAGAGTGGGATTCTTTCCAGCCTGGCTGCCCCCGAAGAAGCCACTAGACCACCAGGAACCGTCAAGGTAGGACCCACTTGCAGGGGTTTGTAGTGTGTGGGAGGGGGTGGCAATTGCGGTGGCGGGGGAGCTGTGATGTGCTTGAGGGGGGAGGCAGTGCAGCAGTGGGGAGTGGTTGGGGGACACCAATCACCCTTTCTGCCCGTGGGCCCCAACCACTGTCAGTCCGCCTCTGCTGTGGGAGCACTTACAAACATCTATTTTGTAGGTGGTAAGGGGTCACATTGTAATCCTATGCTAACCAGTTAACACATGGCAATGTGGATGCAGAAGAACACCTACTCTCTGCCCATAGACACACCTCTCTGTGACAAAATACACTTTTATCTCTCAAGTAATACATGCAGATTAGGAAATTAACACAGGATGCATGAGCATATCCTGAACTAAGCCATTTTCAGCTGCAGTAAGCACGCAGAAAGCATGCGGTAGCGCTTACCACAGCTAGCAAAGGGACCCCTAAGTTAGGAGTCACCACCCATATTCTTTGTGAAGAATACAGTATACTCTGGATGATCCGACCTTTGTTAATCTGACCATCCGGAATATCCGACAGACCTCCTCCCGGTGATGTCATCACATTTATTTCTATTGAAAAATCTTTGTTTTAGAACAATTTTTGAAAATTAGGAACTCTATGCCTTTGTTTATGCATTGTTTGAGAAGTTTATGCAGCGTTTTCCGTATTATCCGAATTTTCATTTATCAGACAATAGGTCAGTCACGTTTACATCGGATAATTGAGACTATATGAGTACTATATGTTGACATTTTCAGCAATGTGCCCCAGCTACTAAAAAAGGAAATAGGGATTATTTGAAAAAGCAGGGAGAACAAAACTGAGAGCATTATTGTGCCTCTGTATAGGTCTCTGGTGTGACTGAACCTTGAGTATTATCTGCAGTTCTGATCACCCCATCTCAAGAAAAGATACAGCAAAGCAAGAAAAGGTTCAGAGAAGGCAACAAAATTGATAAAGGAAAAGAAAAGCTCAACAGGTTAAGGCTCATCAGCAGGAAGAAGAAATAACTGAAGGGAAATGATAGAAGTTTATAAAATAATGAATGTGAAGCAGTTAAATAGAGAATGGTTGTTAACCTTTCAAACAATACAAAAACAAGAGGATAAGTCGAAGAGCAGCAAATTGAATACAAACTGAAGAAACACAGTGCATAATTAAATTGTGGAATCTGTTGTCGGAGGATGTGTCAAAGCAACTAGCATAGCGGGATATAAAAGAGGACAAAAAATTCAGGTAGATTTAGGAGAGCCAATATCCATCCCTAGAAATGAACTATGAGTAACAGATCAACTTTTTTGGAATCTGCTGGGTATTTGTGACCCAGACTGGGCAGTGTTAGAAACAGGATGCTGGATTCAATGGACCTCTGACTGACCCAGCATGGCTTTTCTTATGTTCTTAATTTCTAAAGTCATTTACCTAGTGTGACAAAACAGTGGATTTTACGCCTGTAAAACTGTATTATTTCTTGAAGTGTATTTCTCTAGTCTGGCCAGCAGAAGGTGCATGCTTATGTTTAAAGCTATTACAGAGAACTGACTGTTCCTTCTTTAGGGGCCTTTTTACAAAAGTGCGTAGGCGCCTATGTGCTTCCAACAAGCGTCAAATTGGCACTACCGCCCAGCTACCACATCCCCAGGTGGTAAATCCATTTTTGGTGCGCTCAAAACACACGGTAGAAAATGTTTTCTATTTTCCACACTGGGGCCCTTATCCGGCGGTAATCAGCAGTTGGCATGCGCTGCACGCTTACAGCCCGATTAGTGCATCAGACCTTACTAAGTCAATGGGTGGTGTTAAGGTCTCAGGCCGAAAACGGACACACGCTTGTTTTCATTTTGCCACACGTCCATTTTCCAGAACATTTTAAAAAATCCCCTTTTTTCCAAGCACGCACAGGACATGGACCAGCGCATGTCCAAAACACACACCTACACCAGCGCAGCCACTTTTGGGTGTAACTTAGTAAAAGGGCCCCTCAGTTAACTCAGATAAGAGGTAACCTGCAGTGATGTGGCCAGCTATTTTTAAAACTTGTTGTTCTGGGCTCTGATTGGCCCAGAAGATCAAAATTCAGCTAGGATATACTGGCTTTTTCTCCAATTTCAGCTTGGAGTAGAGAGAATAAGACCTCTTTACTTAGACCCTGTAAGCAGTTATATTCTGTAATCTATGAGCAGCTATGTTTCCTGTACTTCCCAGATATTATTTAGATAGTAAACAAATGTTTAGTTAGTTTTATAACTGATCCATATTCAGTTACCTGTTATTATGTGCTGTTTTTGTTCCATCTGTTTTTATGGTTCACTGTTCAAAATTTGTTTCATGACAATAAACAATTTTAGTTTATTGCCTCTGCTTGTTCTGGACTGACTAAGAATCCTGGTGATGTGGGTCTGTGAGTGCTTTCCAGGAACCGTGGGACCACTGGGAGTGTGGCCCCAGTAACCTAGAAATCAATGGGAATAATTTGACAGTGGAAGACTCACCCAGAGGCAGTTGAGACCCAGTCGCGGGAGGAGGGTGCTAGTGTACAGCACAAGCGAAGGTGCAGGCAGACCTGAGCTGTGCTGGGGATAGACCCTCTAAGTGGCTGTGGGGTAGCCCCAGGCAGGTGGCTAGGCATTTTGTGACACCTACATAAGAACAGCAGAATATGAGTCCATCCATCCCGGTATCCTGATTGCAACAGTGGCCAGTCCAGGTAGCAAGTACTGGCAAGATTCTATGGGATCAGTAGCATAGAATCTTGCCAAAAAGTGGCAAGATTCTATGCTACTGATCCCAGGGATAAACAGTGGCATTCTTCAGGTCTACCTTAATAACAATTTATGGAATTTTCCTAAAGAAATTTGTCCAAACCTTTTTATATACCCAGCTACGTATATTAACTGCTTTTACCACCTGCTCCAGCAATGAGTTCCAGAGCTTAAATATGCAATGAGTGAAAAAACATTTTTTCATTTTATATTTTAAATGTGCTATTATGTAACTTCGTGGTGTGTTCCCCCCTCCCCTCATCTTTGCACTTTGTATCAATTTAATTGGGCAAACTGGCCTGCTTGACAACTGCCCTCCTCTCCTAGCTAAAAGAATGCATGGGCTTCAATATCATCCATACTTTTAACCAGATTGCAAATGGGGCATTCCTGCAAGTGTTTGGGTCATGGGAATAGAAACGCACATTCAATTTTCAAATGTGTACATGCTATTCTGCTCCCACTCAGCTTCCCACACAAATAGCAGATGCACAGCATTTGGGTGCTTTTAGCATCGATAGTTTGCAATTACTAATTTTTAAGGCAAAACACTGCAGGTGGTTTCCTTTTCAAAGCTAGCTGCAACATACACATACCAAAGGTATAAACAATGTGAGCTAATCAGATTGCACCCTTTAAGACAATCCTAAATGTTACATCCCTCATCTTTTTACTTTTTCTGAAATTCTGTTTTTTTTTCTTCTCTGAGGCTTAGCTGGGCGACTTTGTCCCGGTACTTTTATTTAGCTCAAAATCCACACAGGTTGAATACCCAGTCAAATGGACGACAGTTTACATACTTGCAAAATATACAAGTGCATTATTAAACAAAAGGATTTTAACCAATTCAAAACTAATTGATACTTCAATGCAACACAGTCCTGAAAGATTTTATAACATATGGAAACTAAGCTGCATAAGTTGTTTAACATGTGTTTTAATGCTCGCTGACAGTTAACACAGAGATCAGTGCCGCCGAGAAGGTGGACAGGGGGGAAGATTCCCCAGGGCCCGGCTTCCAAGGAGGGCCCAACATCGGGGTCTGTCTCTCTCCTGCTGACGCGACCCGGTGATCACGTCCCGACAGGAGCAGGAGAGAGAAAACTCCAGCACCGGACCCCCCTTAGAGGCAGGGGAGAAGCAGACACAGGGCTTTGGGGCCTCTGGTTTAGCTGGTGGGGGTCCCCAAGCCCCGTCAACAGAAGCCTTCCTCCAGCGTTCGCCGCATTGCCTGTCTGGCAGCTGCTTTTCCCCTCACGTTTCAGTACACGTTTATGACTGGTTTTACTTTGGGAGTTGTACACTGACCTGTTTTTACTGTGTTCCTCTTTATGTACTTGACATTCTAATTGGACCCCTGAGGCAAGTGCTGTTTTGCGCCGAAACACGGCCCCTGTCGGGTCTGATTGCAATAAAGGACTCCTATTTTCTCAGTCTTGAAGGCCCAGTTGTGCATTTTCTTTTTATTTGCTATAGGCAGTTGGAACAGTTAGAACATGATAAAGACCCATGCGCTAGCTGTCACAGCCGGCAACACCTCTGCCTGCCCTGCCATTCCTAGGCCCAGCCCACTCCCATGTTAGGCAGCCAACATTGGATTTTCAACACAAGGGCTTCCGTTTTAGCACAGTAGACAGTGGCGCAGGCCTGCACAGCTCAGTAGAAGGGCCCCAAAATCTCTTTTCCGTTAAAAAAAGAAAAGAAAATCTGGTCGTAAGAGAGAAAAACACAACTCAAATTTCTTATCTGAGCATAGTAATACAAGCTCCAGTGTACTAAGTCCCTGATGCTCAACATCAAGCAGCATGAATGAATGAAAATGTAAAAGGAAACATCTTACTGGTGTCCAAGATCCATATCGCCACTGAGTTAGCCTTCCTCTCTGAATGATGGGAACAGACGTACTTATTACAGTAGTAGCTTCAGAACAAGAAGACAATTCACAATCCTGTGCAAACAATTACGGAAGAAATTAGACTAGAAAGCTATGGCACAGATCTATAGAGTTATGTTTTCTTTATTTGTTGACAGAATAGACGATGATGGTGGTTATTTTTGCAGGCAAAAAATAGCAGCAATGTTTCTCTTTCTTCTTTTCTCTCCTTCTAGATGGAACTGTAACCTGTTTTTCCTTATCTTATTTTAGTTTGTGAGTATTACTGTAAATCACATTGTTTTATGAAACATATTATATTAAGTTTCTTAATAAATAAAACAAACATTATGGTACTATGAAGTATTTTTGTTTTATTTTCAGATCCTAAATACAGTCTGCATGAAAGTGGCATGATGGTTTTTTACCTACTAACTTGAGAACAAATCCATTATTTTTTTTTATATATTTACATTTCTTGATTGTTCCCTCTAAGCAATGTACACAATCAATTTAGCAGACAAAATAAACAGGCATGAACAGCTTACACAAAGTGTCCAGACAAAAGGAGTGTAAGATGCACACAAATTTCTTTTAAAACTTTTACTGAAGTCCAACACAAGCCTGACAAATCCATGTTTCACCAACTGCTCATAATGGAATATAATAACTCTTCCTCTCTACGATTCCCTAATGTGTCTGTACACAAGAACCTTATTCTACCACAACATTACTGTATTTGTTCATACCGAAATTGGCGAACACCTTTACGGTACTATGTAAGCCACATTGAGTCTGCAAATAGGTGAGAAAATGTGGGATACAAATGTAACAAATAAAATAAATAAATAATTAACAACCAAATAGTGGCACTAATTGGCTTTAATTAGAATTTACGTGCATAACTTTCTAGGCGTATTCTATAACACAGTGCATGTAAATTCTAATGCGCACAGTCAAAAAGAAGGCATGGTCATGGGTGTGGAATGGGCAGGTTGTGGGTGTTTCAAAAAACTATGTGCACTATTATAAAATACATACTGAAAACAAGATTTCACCAAAACACTGACCTGGGATTCAAAGGCTAAACCAGCGTCGATAATCCCTATTTACCTAATGTGTTTTGGACCAGTGTAAAAGGAATCCTGCAGAGTAGTGATGCCAAAGTGGGAGTGGGCAGGTGGCCAGTTACCCAACGCCAATTGTTTCTGAGTGGTTTAGTACAAGAAGATTATCAGGTAGCCATTGTGAAATCTTGGAATGCGGAGCTTGCAGAGCTGAGACATGGAGGGGCATTTTCGAAAGGGACATCCAAGTTGCGATTTGGATGTCCTTGCAAAACGGTGAAATCCAGGGGTGGGGAAACCCGTATTTTCGAAACAAGATGGACGTCCATTTTTCATTTCGAAAATACCGTCAGGGACGTCCAAATCCTTAAATTTGGTCGTCCTTAGAGATGGACAACCTTAGACATGGACATTTCTGACTTTTGGCGATTTTCGAAACCAAGGATGTCCATGTCAAAAACGGCCAAATGCAAGCCATTTGATTGTGGAAGGAACCAGCATTTGTAGTGCACTGGTCCCCCTGACATGCCAGGACACCAACTGGACAGCCTAGGGGGTACTGCAGTGGACTTCATAAATTGCTCCCAGGAACATAGCTCCCTTACCTTGTGTGCTGAGCCCCCCAAAACCCACTACCCACAACTGTACACCACTACCATAGCCCTTACGGGGGAAGGGGGCACTTATATATGGGTACAGTGGGTTTGTTGTGGGTTTTGGAGAGCTCGCTGATCCCTCCACAAATGTAACAGGTAGGGGGGATGGGCCTGGGTCCGCCTGTCTGAAGAGCACTGCAGTACCCACTAAAACTGCTCCAGGGACCTGCATGCGCTGTCATGGACCTGAGTATGACATCTGAGGCTGGCACGACATATTTTGAAAGATGTTTTTTGAGGGTGGGAGGGGGTTAGTGACCACTGGGGGAGTAATGGGAGGTCATCCCCTATTCTCTCTCATTATTTTATATGCCTCTATCATGTCTCCCCTCAGCCGTCTCTTCTCCAAACTGAAAAGCCCTAGCCTCCTTAGTCTTTATTTAAAGGGAAGTCATCCCATCCCCGCTATCATTTTAGTCACCCTTCGCTGCACCTTTTCCAATTCTACTATATCTTTCTTGAGATGCGGCGACCAGAATTGAACACAATACTCAAGGTGCGGTCACAACATGGAGCGATACAACGGCATTATAACATCCTCACACCTGTTTTCCATACCTTTCCTAATAATACCCAACATTCTATTAGCTTTCCTAGCCGCAGCAGCACACTGAGCAGAAGGTTTCAGTGTATTATCGATGACGACACCCAGATCCCTTTCTTGGTCCGTAACTCCTAACGTGGAACCTTGCATGACGTAGCTATAATTTGGGTTATTTTTTCCCACATGCATCACCTTGCACTTGCATGTGGGAAAAAATAACCCAAATTATAGCTACGTGTAGTGTTAGGCACGCCCAAGTCCTGCCTTCGCTACACCTCCGACACGCTCCCTTAAACTTTGGCCGTCCTTGCAAAGGAGTGCAGTTGGGGAAGTCCTAAATCGACTTTCGATTATACCGATTTGGACGTCCCTGGGAGAAGGACATCCATCTTCCGATTTATGTTGAAAGACGGACAATGAGCCCCAACAGGACCTAAATGTCAGTATAATAGACTATAAGGATGTTGTCATCATAGAAGTAAGCAGAAAGCCCTAAGTCTTGTATCAACAAAACTAGTGGACTTAAGAAAATGTTAAATAATAGGGGCACAAGACAGACCCCTGAGGGATACCACATGGAAGCGCATAACTAAAGGAAATTGAAGAGGCAGTGGCCACAGAAAAAGGTCTGTTAGTCAAAAAGGATATAAACCAATCAAGAGCTGTATCAGTGATATGGATGAAACAAAAAAGTGAGTTGAATCCAGGGAGGATATCAAGGAGTCTTTATTATAAATCAAGCTGAAAAACGACTCGGCACGGCTGTGTTTTGGCACGAAAGCCTGCTTCAGGGATCTGGTAAATCTCTAATGTTGTGGCTAAACATCTAACAAAAGAGAAATGCAAATATTCAGTCCGTTAAATCCTTAATAATGCGAAAAAGCTGACCAACTGGCAAGGTTCGTGGTGCAAAAGGTGGCTGGCTACTGTAGTTCAGCTTTTCTCATTATTAAGGATTCAACGGACAAAATATTTGCATTTCCACATTAGAGATTTACCAGACCCCTGAAGCAGGCTTTCGTGTCGAAACATGGCTGTATCGGGTCGATTTTCAGCTTGATTTATAATAAAGGCTCCTTCATATCCTCCCTGGATTCACCTCACTGTTTCATCGCTCACGGTTACGTGAGGCTTGCTCCTCCTTTGTCTTTGCCTCAGTGATATGGATGCCATGTAAATGTTGCAGGAGAAGGGAATGGTCGGTTAAGTCAAATGCCGCATTCAAGTCTATAGAGATCAGCAATGAAATATTTCCTCTATCAAACTTCAGTGAAGGTTACTAAGAAGACTAGTGATGATTGTCTCGGTACTGTAGCCCTGTCTAAACCTGAATTGTTGGGGGTGCAGGACATGAGTATATTTGAGAAACTGCAAAAACTGGCGGAAAATTGCCTTTTCCACTACTTAGATATAAACGAAAGATTAGAAATAGGGCAACAATTAGAAACAGAAGAATATAAATTTTGTTATTTTTAGGATAGGACAAATGACAGCTTTTTTCCAAACATTGGGGCAGATCCCTCATAGTAAGACTGTTACTGATCTTAGAAAGTATTAACGGGGGCAAAATGTGACGAGGAACTTTGAGCCAAGCAGTTGGTATGACATCAAGAGGACAAGTGGTTAAACGAGAAGACTGAACAAAAGTTGGAAAACAAGGAATTAAGGGCGTCTTTTACTAAGGGGTGCTCACGTTTTTAGCACACGCTAAAATTGTGGGCGCATTAAATGTTAGAGACGCCCATAGGAATGCATTGACGTCTAACGTTTAGCACGCCCACAATTTTAGCGCGAGTTAAAAATGTGAGCGCGCCTTAGTAAAAGACGATCTAAGACATGGAGTCAAGGTAGAGGGATAATGTGGTCTAATGTGTGCGTGAGTGTGGATTGGAAGAGTTATGGAAATAATTAGCAATATCGGTAGCCAGGATAGTGTCACCAGGTGAGGCCTCTGTATTTAAGGTAGTTAATATTGAGACAAGTGAAAACAGCTTTTTAGTTTTATTAGATGCATTTTTAATCAAATTAATATAATATTTCCGCTATTCTTGCTTAAGAGAATTATGGCAAAAAGAACAGTCAGCTTTGTATCGAGAAAGAGAGGTTTCAGAGGGATGTTTCTTCCATATTAAATTTCCAATTAAACTCAACATGAATAAAAATGCATCTTGAAGTAGCAATCAAGCTTGATGGAACTTTCTCCCAAAACAGAAACTTTGTCACTCACCTGGCTGTCTTTAGGTCGAGAAGCAGCATTACACTTCCTGTCATCCACAATGGTACTGTAAGGCTCGGACACACACCTAACAGTCCTCATTTGATACCCATGTCCACAAGTTACAGCACACTGAAAAAAAAAATTACGTTACACCAATGGTACACATACTGGGATAGATTTAGTAAATAGTGCTCAAAAATCGGCACCAAAATGCTAATTCTATAATGGGCACTCAAAGATGAGCGCCAATTATAAAACAGCATTGAGTGCCAATTCTGGCACCCAAATTTGAGCACCAGGACTTACAACTGTGGTACAAAACAAAGTACACAAAAAGTAGCAAATATGAGTTATCTTGTTGGGCAGACTGGATGGACCGTGCAGGTCTTTTTCTGCCGTCATCTACTATGTTACTATGTTACCTGTTGAAACCAGGTGAAATTCCCAGCGCCCAATTTGGGCGAACATCCCCGGTAGTCTATAATTCTGCGCACAAATTTTCAGAATGCTCCTGACCTGCCTAGGCACTTCCCAAGTACACACCCCCTTTTGGTTGCACGCTATGAGATTTGGGTGCACATTGTTATAGAATAACGTATAGCAAGATGTGCATGCCCATTCAAATTGGTACTAATTAGCATCAATTATTGGCACTAATTGGCTCATTAGCCAATTTACTTGGGCACACATCTTAGATCGGTGCCCAAATATAAACGTCAAATTTTGGGCACCATATGTAGAATCTGGGGGACTGTGTGGAGTGGAGGAGTACCTAATGGCCTGGGAACCATGGGAACCGGGTTGATCCCCACTGCAGTTCCCTGTGACTCTGGGCAAGTCATTTAACCCTCCAAAGCCCCAGTACAAAATATTTGGATGACCTAATGCAGCGGAAGAACAAATGGCTAGAAATGTAAGGAGGGGTGACAAAAATTTCTTCAGGTATATTAGTGAAAGGAGGAAGACTAAAAAGGGAATTGTGAGACTGAAAGATGCTGAGAACCGCTATATAGATAATGATGAAGAAAAAGCAAATTTGCTAAATAGATACTTTTGTTCTGTTTTCACAGAAGAAAATCCTGGAGAAGGACTGCGATTGACTGGCAAAAGCACGAATGAGAATGGAGTGGCTAGAGCACCGTTCACTGAAGACAGTGTGTATGAACAACTTGAAAATCTAAAGGTGGACAAAGCCATGGGACCGGACGGGATCCACCCCAGGATATTGAGGGAGCTCAGAGAGGTTCTGGCGGGTCCTCTTAAAGATTTGTTTAATAAATCCTTGGAGACAGGAGAGGTTCCATGGGATTGGAGAACGGCGGACGTAGTCCCTCTTCACAAAAGTGGTGATAGGGAAGAAGCTGGAAACTACAGGCCGGTAAGCCTCACTTCGGTTACTGGAAAAGTAATGGAAGCGATGCTGAAGGAAAGGATAGTGAATTTCCTGGAAGACAATAAGTTGCAAGATCCGAGACAACATGGTTTTACCAAAGGTAAATCGTGTCAAACGAATCTCATTGAATTCTTTGACTGGGTGACTGGAGAATTGAATCAGGGACGTGCTATAGACGTAATCTACTTAGATTTCAGCAAAGCTTTTGACATGGTTCCCCATAAGAGGCTCTTGAATAAACTTGACAAGCTGAAGATGGGACCCGACGTGGTGAACTGGATTAGGAACTGGTTGACGGACAGACGCCAGAGGGTGGTGGTAAACGGAATTCGATCAGAGGAGGGAAAGGTGAGTAATGGAGTGCTTCAGGGATCGGTGCTGGGGCCAATTCTGTTCAACATATTTGTGAGTGACATTGCTGAAGGGTTAGAAGGTAAAGTTTGCCTTTTGCGGATGATACTAAGATTTGTAACAGAGTGGACACCAGGGAGGGAGTGGAAAACATGAAAAAGGATCTGCGGAAGCTAGAAGAATGGTCTAAGGTTTGGCAATTAAAATTCAATGCGAAGAAATGCAAAGTGATGCACTTAGGAAGTAGAAATCCATGGGAGACGTATGTGTTAGACGGTGAGAGTCTGATATGCACGGACGGGGAGAGGGATCTTGGGGTGATAGTATCGGAGGATCTGAAGGCGATGAAACAGTGTGACAAGGCGGTGGCCGTAGCTAGAAGGTTGCTAGGCTGTATAGAGAGAGGTAAACATGACCAAGACTGAGCTTCTTATCTTTCCCCCTAAACCAACCTCTCCTCCTCCCCCATTCTCTATTTCTGTGGATAACACTCTCATCCTTCCTGTCTCATCAGCTCGTAACCTTGGGGTCATCTTCGACTCCTCCCTCTCCTTTTCTGCACATATTCAGCTGCAGCCAAAACAAAATGATGGCTTCTGTAGCCATCAGGGCTCTCCAACATGCATTTTCAGAGGATTATTTTAAAAGTGGTATTAAGGTAATCCTAATTGTTGAGCTTAATGATGAAAATCTCAAGGGGAGGAGAAGCATATGGGCCTAAAAGTTAATTGAAGAGGAGCAAGCCTGAAGGTTCACCTAAGGCAACTAATAAATTTGCATCAGCTCTGCTATCTCCAAATATGCAGAAATTTCTCAAGATGTTTGAAGTGTGACTGCATCAAGAAAAGGGAAAAGAATTGACGGGGCCGGTGGCATATCTTTAAACGCATAAATTTTAATTTATGCCAGTTAGTGTTGATAATTGATTGTTAGGGCCCAATTATCGGCACTAATTGGCTAATTATTCAACTGCATGTGGAAATTGGGCACATGCCCAAATTTGCACGCACAATTTTTAGTGCCATTTATAGAATTGAGGGAATATTGTTGCACACTTCCATCATTCCAAGAGAGGAGAGGCAACAAAGATCTGTATATCACATAAATCAAGGAACAGAACAGATCACAATCACAGTTCAGAAAACACAGAACTTTATTAAATGTTTTTTTTTCTTTTTGTTGTTGGGAATTTGTTCTGGTTCAGAATTGCTTTTATATTTTTGTTTTTTGCTTTTAGGAAGTGATTCAGTGCTGCTGCTTGTTATGTTATCTACTATTAGGTGTATGTGCCCTAAGGGACCCTTTTAAAGTTGATCATTTTCTCTTGTAAAAACACTTGCTTTAAAAGCTGTTTAAGTGGAATATTGATATTTATGTTTGAGTTGTACTAATATCAGTACATTTGATTTATGATTTTGAAGATATAAATATTTTAATAAACTGTTTTAATAACAATTAATTTATTTTTGTTACTATTATTTAAAAAGTTTAAGATATATATTCTTATGATCTGTAATTTGTTTTAATGTGTGTTTTTAGTGTAAAGTAAAGCCCCTGACGCAGCCTCTTGGGAGGCAAAACGTGGCCACGTGGGGTCGTTATTTAATAAAGTGTATTTTCTGAATCTTGATTGTGATCCATTCGGTTCAACACTTCCATAATTTCCAGAATGGAGGCTTTAGTGACTCAAACAAAAGTGGATATTTTTGTACTCACTGATCCCCAAGGTCCAACTTGCCAAGATGCACATTCTTGAAGCTCACACGAGCTTACCAACTCCGGCTTAGTAGTAGAATCACAGAAGTTATCTCCCAGTTTGTCGCTGTTTAGTTGACAAGTCACTTGTCGATGCCTGGTGCCTTTCCCACATGTCACATGACACTAGAGTTACAAAATAATAGTCCCTGAATCAATTGATCAAAGTGTAATTTATGTGCAACTGCTGTTCCTTTCTAAAGACCACAAGAGCCAGGGCTGGTTCAGTTTCAGTGTTCCCAATATCCAAAAAACTACAGTTGGATTTTCTGTTTGTTTTTCAATATCATATTTTATTGAAAACATCATCTGGTGCACAAAATATGAACAGCCACCAGTACCATACACTTATGGCAATAGCACCTGCTCCTATAAAATCTCTCTCACCGTATTCATTTTAAATAACCTAACAAAAAAGTACATACTAATCACATCAGTACTAACTGAGGGGCTGATGTTCAAATCCAGGCGCTAAAATCCACGATGCAAAACTCTATAGCGCAACAGCTGCACAGAAACATAGTGAAGCAATGCTCAGAAGAAATCATGTGCAAATAACATGCACGCTTAATTTGTGTTAACAAATGAAAAGTAAGGGGACGACCATGCGCAGCTCTTCTGCATATGCCCAGACATACCTGGAAGTGCAACCACACATTGGTGCTGTTCTTCTGTGCTTTTAAATATGAGCCTTTGAAAAACTGTTCGTAAAATTTTTGAGAGGCTCATGTGTGGCGTACCTAGGTTGGCTGCCATCTGGATTGGGTCACAACTATACCCCGCAAGTGCATTTTACCCCCCAGCACATTGCATCGAAACCCCTTCGGGGCATCAACCCCTCCCCCCCCGAAGCGCATCACCCACTTCCCTCCCAAAGTGCATCATCCTCACCACCTGGAGGTGCACACAGCAGTCGCACCGCTGTCAGCTTCGCCGGTCCCCTGCCCTGAAACAAGAAGTAATGTCAGAGGGGGCAGGGAACCGGTGGAGACGACAGCCGCACGACTGCTCCATGCACCCCCTTGCAGCTGAATACTGACTGGGCCCGATAAGTGCCGGCGCCCAGCCCACCAAATATCTATCCCCCAATATTCAGTGACAGTTCCAGGATGTGGCCCAGCATTGAATATCGGGGGGGGGGGGGGGGTACTTTAGTCGGTGACGATCAGCGTTTTAAAAAACGCTGACCACTGCCAGCTGAATATCAGGGGGTATATATGTGTTTAAAAGACCATTACAACGTGCACCTGTGTCAGGTCAAAGTAGTAGGAAAAAATAACGCTGGCGCTGCAGAAATCAAGCTCCAATAAGCGGCTGTAGCACTCGATATGACATCATGTTTCACAAACCTGCTTCAGGGACTGCAAAGTGTAAAAATCGTCAAAATTAGAAATTCATCATCACAGCTGCACCTGCTCCAAGTCATCAGGATTTTTAATTTGGACTGCAATTCCTGAAGCAGGTTTACGAAATATGTTATATTGGGTGCTAAATCTGCTTATTAGAACTTGATTTCCATAGCATCGACATAGCTACTTAAATTCTCAATATAAGTTATTTTGATTTTTTTTCTAGGAGTTTGACTTTACACATGCACATAGTAATGCTCTTTTGAACACATACATAAAATTTTCCTTGACTGGATTGAAGATGATAAATGTGGAAAACCAGTTATAACCAATATTGTTTACAGATTATATATTTTTTATTACATTTGTACCCTGTGCTTTCCCACTCATGGAAGGCTCAATGTGGCAGGCAATGGAGGGTTAAGTGATTTGCCCAGAGTCACAAAGAGCTGCCTTTGCTGGGAATTGAACTCAGTTCCCCAGGACCAAAGTCCACCACCCTAACCACTAGGCCACTCCTCCACCCACATTTGAGTCCCACATTTGAAGGTCCAGTTACACTGTATGAGTGAAATTATTCAATAAAAGCAATATAGGCGTTGATGTGCTTTTATAACAGTGCCTCTCCAAAAGCTGTTGCTCAACGTTACACCTGATACAAGACAGAATTAATTTTGTGCATGAACATACCATTAGAAATCGGAGACTATCCAAGCATCTTATTAAAAATATATATATATATATATGCATTAGTGCTATTACCACCCCAGCATTACTAATTCTCCATCCTCAGGAATTTCTATCACATAAAAGTAGTACCACAAGGGCAATTCTTTAACACCCCTTTGCACATGTAAAAGCACAAAAAAGTTAGCACTTACACATGTAAGCACCTTAAGCGCTAATCTGTAGGGGTGCATGTAAGTGGCATAGCATGCAAATGCAAGGGGTGTACACACGAGTGGAGCATGGGCGGGGCATTGGTGTGCCTCCCATCAGGGCCACCAAGAGGGGGAGCAGGGAGGGGCAAAATTCCTTGGGTCTGGCATCCATAGGGGGCCTAGCACTGCTGCTGCGTCGGCAAGGCTTCCCGGGGGGTGGCAGTGGTGCTGGTGCAGGCAGCCAAGCAGGCAGAAGGCTGAATTCATTGATCTCCTGCTTGCGGGTTATCGCATTAACAAGTTGTCTTCTCTGCCGCCATAGGTCCTTCTTCCTGCCTTGCTTGTACTGCCTCCTCCTGTGACTACTTCCTGTTTCCACCAGCACCACAGCAGGAAGGATCTGCGGTGGCAGAGAAGACTCAGCATTAACGCAATAACCTGGTCCCGGCCGGCACACAGCGCAAGCGCAGCAAGAAAGAGCACAGACAACTGGTCCAAGGGGGAGCACTGTAGATGCTGAGGTAGGGTCATATTTGATAAATTTACACATAAATTTTAATGCACATAGGCAAAAAAGGGGCATGGTTATGGGCGAGGAAATTGACATTTCGTGGACGTTCTAAAATTTACACACGTAGTTGTATGCGCTAGGATTTACACCATGTTTTCACTGGTGTAAATGGACGCGCATAGTTGTAAGCACTGGGATATCAAGTAAGCGTATTCTACATACCACATCTAAATCTAGGCACCGCTTACAGAATACACTTAGGTGGAAATGTTTTCCATGTTGGATTTTTTAGGCGCCATATATAGAACCTCCCCCTATGTTAATAACTACACTTAGATGCTATTCTATAAACTTGGTGCCTAAATGACATAGAATGCAACTACAAAGAGGGCAGGCTCACGGGCAGGTCAGGGGCGTGTTTTGCAGTTGCATGTGTAAGTTACAGAATACTATATCTTATGCATGCAACTGCCAACTTTAGGCACCAGCATTTACACCAGCCTTTGACATGGTATAAGTGCTTGCGATTAAAGTTAGGCATGCGCATGCCGACTTATGCTCTATTCTATAACACTATTTAACACTACTTAAGCATTTGAAACACTATTCTATAGTTTTGCATGGAATTGTTGTTATAGAATACACGCTTTGTGCCAGATTTTCTTTATGGCACCTGAAAAATCCACATGGAACAAATTTCCGCCTAAGCATATTCTATAAGCAGCACGCGTATATAGAATACGCTTAGTTGATATCCCAGTGCCTAGAACTGCACACATCACCAAGGACAACATGGTATAAATATAGGCACGTAGATTTAGACGCAGAGGGACATATTCTATAACAGTGCGCGCAAATTTTGGAACGCCCATGAAATGCTCATTTTCCCAACCATAACCACGAACCTTTTTGGCTGCACACTCTAACCTCCTTGTTTCAGATGCCGTAAAAAAAAAAAAAAAGCATCACCAGGACTTATGGGACCCAATACAAGAAAGAAGCTACAGGCTAGGGAGGGTGGGAAATGTCCGGGGAGGGGGGAAATCCTTGGTGGGAATTGTCCCCTTAAGTGGGAATTGTCCTGGGGAGAATTTGTCCTAGGCGGGGAATTGTCTCAGGGGGAATTGGTGGGTGGGACCTGTCCGGGTGGGAACTCGCCTGACACCCTATTCAAAGTTGTTTGTACAATTGCACACTAGGTCAAATAATTTAACAGATATTGTAATAAATCATGCCATATGCTTGTTTGCAGCAGCCTAAAGTTACAGGATTCCAAACCTTACCTCACTCCACTCACTAGTGGTCCACTCAGGACAAGAGAGTTCATTGCAGCTCTCAGTTACAACATCCTGGTGCTTGTTGCATTGCTCATCAGCAAGACGATGACCAAAGTTGTTCGTACAGTAAGCTTCTCTGGACCTTACACCTCCTCCACAGCTCCTAGAACACTTATTTGAATTAAAGAAAAAAGCAATAATAATGTTAAATGTTGTTCTCTTGAATTATTATTCATTCTCATGTAAATGTCTGAGCATCAAGATGCAAGATCACCTAAAAGAATTAAAACGTCAAGTTGCTCTTGGGTAGATATTCAGAAAAGTTTCAGAAGCTAACCAGATAATTCTTTTTTTTTTTTTCCCCAAATTTGAAGAGCTGCTGACCACTTAAACTTTAACCTGAATGAGTGCTGTGGTGCAGAAACTTCCAACTGCTCTTGTGTTCTCAATTCTTGCAAGATTTGAGACCGAGAAACCAGTTGGAAGATCCTTCAATGTGCTGTTCAAATTTATTGAGAGGTAAACTACATTCTGCAAGTTTTAGGAGAAGTGCTGCTTCTTCAGGAGCTACCAGTGTGAAAAAAATACATTAAAAAACATGGAAGACATGATACCCCTGGTGTCAGGTTGCAATTTCTAGGTGTCATGGCTACCTGGTATTCAAAATGTATTGTGCCTTGGGTTAAAGTTTCCAAGAAAAATGATTTGGATAACTTTAGCCAAATATCTGACTCACTGAATATCAGCCACATTGTTCTATGCTTTTTCTTAGTGACACTATAATTTCACTTTATATACAATCTTATTATTTTATAGTAATTTAAATCCCCAAGATGATGGCCACTGTCACTGAATTGCTACACCACATAAACATACAACACAAGAACTAACAATTACTCCAAACACAATTATTTGAATATATACCTGTGACCATGCTGAGTATTGCCAACTTGCTACCTGGCAGTTACCATGGCAAGATTCTCTCCTGGGAGGTTTGGGTTTGTCACCACAGTACTTATCATTCACTGGTTCACTAAGTATTTTTAAGCTGGAATACTTCATACATCGGATGTCCAAAGTTTGATGTCCTTGTCCACACTGTGATGAACATTCACTTTTTCCAATGACATGCCACCTACAAGTACAAACTGTTATATAGAGCTAAAAATATGTTTTTTTATCATGATAATCATCATCATGATCACAGAATTATCTGTAGCTATGCTGGATTTAATATTTAAAAGGACTTGGGGCTAGCAGCAGGTGCTAACCACATAAGTCGACTGGTTTGAAAATTCTGCTCTGGCCAATGGATGCATTTTGGCTGGACAACTCAATGTCCAAACAAAATTTATGCCCACAACTATAAAAAGGGAAAAGAGAAAGGAGAATTCAGAGTTAGGGCCACGATATATAGAATCTGCAGTTACGGGATAATTTTATAAAGTTGTTTCTGTGCCTGTGTAACCAAGCGCATAAATGGCCTGTTACAAAATTCTGACTGGTGCAGAGAGTACGCAAGTTGACATGATGGCACATGCTTTGCCAATAGACATTCACAGGGACAGAGCTTGGGCAGAGTTTGTAAGAATGCGTGTAGACTATAAAATATATTAATTGACTTATATACTTGCATACTCTACACACGAGTAGATAAAAATGCTTGTGTCTGCATTCAAGACATGATTTCTGCCATGTACACTAGGTGCCTATGATGGACACTTTCAAAAAAAGTCTAAATCCAAAAAAACCCCGTCCTGCTCATAATGTCCAAAAAATGATCCATCTCACAGTCATAATCAAACAGGATAAACGTCTAGATTTCCTGTTTGATTATTGCTGTGAGATGGATGTTTTTGCACTGAAAACGCCCAAAGTGAAATGTCCAACTTTTGAATGACAAAAAAACCCCCAGGGGTATGAATGTCTGTCTGGCATCATTTTCACAAATATGGCCACATAGACATCACTGCAGAACAGAGAAGCAGCCTAGTGCTTAGTGCAAGGGAAACAGTGGGGGTCTTTTACTAAAGCTTAGCTCAAGTTATCTGCAGCAGGGCCCATAGGGATAAAATGGGACCTGATGCAGATAACTCGAGCTAACCTTTAGTAAAAGATCCCCATAGTTTCAAATCCAACTATAACTCTTTTTTTGTAAATGAGACCCCTCCAGGACCTGAAAAATACCTGCTGTCCCTGAATGTACACCACTTCAACAGCCTTCAGACTTGCAGGTGTCTTATATATTTCGGTATACTGGGTATTTTTCTGTTTCTGGAAGGCTTAAAATTATAATTTAAAAAAAAAGTTGAAGTAGGACTTGAACCCGGGTCCCTTGCCTCACAGTCTACTGTATCAACCACTAGGCTACTCCTTTGACCTGCTTGCTGTTTTATCCAGAATGGTCATAATACCTGCAGCTGACATACACCCTGGTTTTCCTTTCCAGTTTCACTTTCAGGGGAAAGGGAAGGGGCAGCAAGCACTGGGGGATTAAGGAGGACTCATGCCTTACATAAGTACATAAGTATTGCCATACTGGGACAGACTGAAGGTCCATCAAGCCCAGCATCCTGTTTCCAACAGTGGCCAATCCAAGTCACAAGTACCTGGCAAAATCCCAAAACAGTACAATATATTTTGATGCTGCTTCTTCTAGAAATAGGTAGTGGATTTTCCCCAAGTCCATTTTTATAATGGTCTATGGATTTTTCCTTTAGAAAGCCACCCAAACCTTTTTTAAACCCCACTAAGCTAACTGCTTTTACTACATTCTCTGGCAACGAAATCCAGAGTTTAATTACACATTGAGTGAAGAAATATTTTCTCTGATCGTTTTAAATTTACTACTTTGTAGCTGATTTGCGTGCCTCCTAATCCCTCCAGTGGTCAGCTGCTCAATTAGAGCAATGTTTTGTCACTTGGACATAACTGGAACAGGTCTCGATGAAAACATCCTTCTTTTTAGACATGGACATTTCTTCCCATTTGAAAATCCCTGTTGGATGTCCTACTTTTGGACCCTCCTTAGTCTCACCCAAAACACTCCCACAACACGCCCCCTTACTACCTAGATGAACTGCAATGTGAAACGTCCAAATTCTGACTTTCCAAATCAGGATTTGGACATCTTTAGCAGATGGACTTTTTTTAAGGCATTTTAAGACGTCCATCTGCTTTGAACATGAGCACCTATGTCTCTTTGTAAAACAGTGGCTAAGAAAGCACCTACTTGCCCTCTTGAACCTAAGCACCCTGTTGTAAAATTACCCTCTGCCAGCACCGTAGCCAGGAGTTTTTTTTACAGGGGGAGCGTCTCCCCCTCCCGCCTCCCTGTGCCGCCGCCGCAGCCCGAACCCCACCTTCACCTTAAAATCCTCTCGGCTTAGTCTTCAGCTGGGCAACAGCAGCAGCACTCATAGGCTGCCTGCAGCCTAATCCAGGACTTCCTCCCTGAGTCATTCCGCCTCTTCTGTGAAGGGGGGGGGGGGGGCGGGTCTGACAGGTGGTGCATACACAATGCACCTACCCTAAATTCACCACTGCCCTCTGCTCAGGGGTAAAGTTTGGGTGGAGCATAGGTAGAGTTATGACTTCTGTGCAAATTGTACATGCATATATTTACACCTGTTCTCAAGCATACATAGGGGCAATTCTATAAAGTGGCACCTAGAGGTAGGCATGTCAAAGGTGCCATTAATTGACAGGTGCCTATGTGCACTAGCTGCAATTCTATAAGGTAGCGCCCACGTGCCATAGGGAGGGCATACATATAGGCAGAGCATAGGCATACCATGGGCATTTCTCCAAGGTACGCATGCAGTTTATAGAATACTATAAATTACGTAAATCACTTGGCGCACCTAGATGCATCAACTTACAGCTGCCATTGACATGGCATAAGAGGACTTGCCTCATGATGGGCATGCCAGTGCCAGCTTCTACCAGCATTCTATAACAGAATCTTGGCACCAAAATGCCTTTATAAAATTGGTAATAGACTGACGCACAAATTTATGGAATTGCTGCTCATTAAAATGTCCACATCTTCAATCTAGGTGCAACTTTTGCAGGATTTGTTTGGTGTTTTAGAAAGACATATACAACTATGTTAAAAAGTAGCAGAAACAATATAGATCTCTGGGGATTGGAGCAGATATATCCCACTGCTACCGTTTGGTCCTATTTGAAAGAGAAGAATGAAGTCATTTAAAGCCTATGGAGTAGATATTCAGCAGTATTTAACCAGGAGGAGAGGTTCCTGCCAGTTAAATCCTGCTGAGCTGGCTGTCTGATAATATTCAGCATTAGTTAACCAGATAGCGCTGTGAATATTGTCTATAACTGCTGAGGCACTATTCATTTAATACGGGGTTCGTCCAGGGGTGGAATCAAGGCAGAATCGGGGAGAGCAATGATATTCAGCTCTCCATCCAGTTAGCTAACTAGGCAGCGGGCTAAATATCAGGAGATAAATAAAAAATATCCAGAATTACTTTCCTCCCCAAGACCACCCCCTCCAAGATCAAGTCCAATCCCTAAGCTTCCCCCAAGATCAGGCCCTCTTCTGAGGACACCTTCTACTTCCCTTTAGCCCTCTACCCCCAGGGACTAGCCTAAGGCTTTCCTGAAGGTATAGGGTAGTCCATACAGGAGCAATCCCCAGTCACTTCTGCCCATGGCAGCTCCAGATTTAAAATGGAAGCTGTGACCTCTAGCTGACTACCACAGGAATATTAGGGGGGATATATTTTTAACATCCTAGACATGCGATTGGTAGAACAAAATTCCATGATCCACAGTGTCAAAGGTCACAGTCAAATTCAGCAGTTCTACTATATCATCCAGAAGGGCTAACAGAGAGGACTTGATACTATTACCCCATCCCACCACCAGGGGTGTAGCCAGATCTCGGCAGGAGGGGGGTCCAGAGCCCGAGGTGGGGGGGGGGCACTGTTTAGTCACCTCCCCCCATCCCGACCCCCCCGCCACCGCAACCCGCCCGCCAGCCACTTTGGACTGCCGCCACAACCGCAACCCCCCACCCCGCTGCTGCCCACCCCCCGCTGCCGCATCAGGTACCTTGTTTGCTGGCAGGGGTCCCCAATCCCTGCCAGGCGAAGAGTCTTCTTCAGCCAGTCGACTCCAGCGCCTTCGTTGTGGGATCATCTGTTTCTGACACCTTAAGTCCTGATTAGGGCTACATGCACGGTGCAGGACGTAAGGCATCAGAAACAGATGATCCCACAACGGAGGCGCCGGAGTCGACCGGCGCTGAAGAAAACTCTTCGGCTGGCGGGGTTTGGGGACCCCTGCCAGCAAACAAGGTACCTGGTGGGGCAGGGGGGCAGGAAGCAATGGCAGGGGTCAAATGTAGAGTGGGCCAGGGCGTAATCTGTTGAGGCCCATGCCTCCGTGGCCCCACGTAGCTACGCCCCTGCCCACCGCCACCATGAAAATCCAGTTGCAGGGGATCCCAAAGGTTATTTACAACCAAAAAGTCCATTAACTTGTAGACAACAACTTTTGAAATTAGTTTCCTATAAAGGGAATATAAGAAACTAGTTAACATTTTCCAGCATTCGCCACAGATAATAATGACTTTTTAAAAATAGAATGAATAATTAATTGTATGCTTACAATATGGTGAAAAAAATAATAGATGTGAGTGATCTATTAACATTCCGGCTAATACAAACCAAACAAATTTCTCCAGTTGAATAATGGGAATTACTATATTTTTGCCATTATATCTACATTGGGTAATGAAAAAAAAGAAAATAATGTTCAATCATTTACCTATACATCATCTACATGATTATTAACAGAAGCATAATCTGGTTTCCAATTATCCACAGAATCAGAAGAAACATGTGATATAAACAAGTGCATAGCTTCTGAAATTTCGCACCGAAATGGGTGGCAAATATATTGCAACAATCCACTGACCATTGTAAGTAATTCTCAGAAGAAAGAAGCTAGAGTATTAATCCATATTTGTAAATAAATCTTTGCAGGCATTTCTACAATATTCCCTAAAAAAAGGTCTTTTAGCTGCCACAATGGCTTTCAGATGTTCTCTATAATAAGCCCTACATCTATTCCTATCTTCTACTAACCAAGTTTTCATTCACTGTAGTTTGAGGTTCTGGCCCTTTTGTTTCAGAGAACAAAGGTCATCTGAATGCAAGGGTGCTGGAGCTCATACAGGTAAGCATCATCTTAAAGAAGCCATATTATCTACAATCAGAACCCATACAGAAGGTTTATATTTATATTTATGTGTATTAAACTTGATATTCTCAGGGCTGCTAAGAAGGGGGGCAGGGGAGGGGCAAGATTCCCCGGGACCGACCTCCAAGGAGGGCCCGGTGCCGGCGATCAAAAGAGACTGCTTTGCTGGCCACAGGTCCTAGTTTCCTGCCACATCCTGCCTATGCGGAAACAGGAAGTTACTTCACAGGATGTGGGACACGACAAGAAGAAGGACCTATAGCTAGCAGAGCACTCTCATTTGCTGCTGTGGGAGGGGGGCAAGGGGTGCAGTGGGGGGGGGGGGGGGGGGGGGAGAAGCGGCAGGGCCCTGAAGATTGTTTGCCCTGGGCCCACCTTTGTCTCCCGGCAGCCCTGGATATACTGCCTATAAAGCAAAACTAGGACTTTTATTGTAAAAATCAATTTAAAATGGTCAGTTTATGAAGAAAACCCAACAGTTGCGATCTGAAATTCCTGATAATTTCTGGTTCTATTTTACCTTAATTCACACTGTGTATTGCAGTGCTCTGCTTGTATTGATGGGCGAGGTAAGTGTTCACATCTTTGATCGGACACAATCAAGTGATCGCTTTTCCGCACACATATGACTTTCTGTCTACGAACACCTAGAAAAACAGAATGGAAAACTGCAGTACTTTATATATATTTTTTGTCAAATACTTCTAAAATAAATGTGAAGCTGAGTGTTTAAATGCTTGTATTCATCAAGCTAGCTTCCTACATGGTAAAAAGAACCATATCCTGAATTCACTAAATAGATATATACAGTGCTTTTTTTGTGCCGGTACGCAACGGTACGGCGTACCGGCACCTTTTTTTGCCCGCCCCCCCTCCCCCCCCCCCCCCGCGACACTCCGGGCGAGTCCTGCACTTAGTTTTTTTTTTTTTAAGACTCAGAACGCGCGAACGATGCAGCCGGCAGCGACTGAAAGAGGCTGTCTGGGCTGGCGTCTGCGTCGGAGCTTCCCTCACCCTCTGCGAGTCCCGCGAAACAAGAAGTTGTAACAACAAAGGCGGGACTCGCAGAGGGTGAGGGAAGCTCCGACGCAGACGCCAGCCCAGACAGCCTCTTTCAGTCGCTGCCGGCTGCATCGTTCGCACGTTCTGAGTCTTTAAAAAAAAAATAAGTGCAGGACTCGCCCGGAGTGTCGCGGGGGTGGGGAGGGGAAGGATTGGGGAGAGAAAGAGGGAAACCAACAGAGGGAAGGATTGGGGAGAGAGAGAAAGAGGGAAACCAACAGAGGGAAGGATTGGGGAGAGAGGGAAAGAGGGAAACCAACAGAGGGAAGGATTGGGGAGAGAGGGAAAGAGGGAACCAACAGAGGGAAGGATTGGGGAGAGAGGGAAAGAGGGAAACCAACAGAGGGAAGGATTGGGGAGAGAGGGAAAGAGGGAAACCAACAGAGGGAAGGAGTGGGGAGAGAGAGAAAGAGGGAAACCAACAGAGGGAAGGATTGGGGAGAGAGGGAAAGAGGGAAACCAACAGAGGGAAGGATTGGGGAGAGAGGGAAAGAGGGAAACCAACAGAGGGAAGGATTGGGGAAAGAGGGAAACCAACAGAGGGAAGGATTGGGGAGAGAGGGAAAGAGGGAAACCAACAGAGGGAAGGATTGGGGAGAGAGGGAAAGAGGGAAACCAACAGAGGGAAGGAGTGGGGAGAGAGAGAAAGAGGGAAACCAACAGAGGGAAGGATTGGGGAGAGAGGGAAAGAGGGAAACCAACAGAGGGAAGGATTGGGGAGAGAGGGAAAGAGGGAAACCAACAGAGGGAAGGATTGGGGAAAGAGGGAAACCAACAGAGGGAAGGATTGGGGAGAGAGGGAAAGAGGGAAACCAACAGAGGGAAGGATTGGGGAGAGAGAGAAAGAGGGAAACCAACAGAGGGAAGGATTGGGGAGAGAGGGAAAGAGGGAAACCAACAGAGGGAAGGATTGGGGAGAGAGGGAAAGAGGGAACCAACAGAGGGAAGGATTGGGGAGAGAGGGAAAGAGGGAAACCAACAGAGGGAAGGATTGGGGAGAGAGGGAAAGAGGGAAACCAACAGAGGGAAGGAGTGGGGAGAGAGAGAAAGAGGGAAACCAACAGAGGGAAGGATTGGGGAGAGAGGGAAAGAGGGAAACCAACAGAGGGAAGGATTGGGGAGAGAGGGAAAGAGGGAAACCAACAGAGGGAAGGATTGGGGAGAGAGGGAAAGAGGGAAACCAACAGAGGGAAGGATTGGGGAAAGAGGGAAACCAACAGAGGGAAGGATTGGGGAGAGAGGGAAAGAGGGAAACCAACAGAGGGAAGGATTGGGGAGAGAGGGAAAGAGGAAAACCAACAGAGGGAAGGATTGGGGAGAGAGGGAAACCAACAGAGGGAAGGATTGGGGAGAGAGGGAAAGAGGGAAACCAACAGAGGGAAGGATTGGGGAGAGAGGGAAAGAGGAAAACCAACAGAGGGAAGGATTGGGGAGAGAGGGAAACCAACAGAGGGAAGGATTGGGGAGAGAGGGAAAGAGGGAAACCAACAGAGGGAAGGATTGGGGAGAGAGGGAAAGAGGGAAACCAACAGAGGGAAGGATTGGGGAAAGAGGGAAACCAACAGAGGGAAGGATTGGGGAGAGAGGGAAAGAGGGAAACCAACAGAGGGAAGGATTGGGGAGAGAGGGAAAGAGGGAAACCAACAGAGGGAAGGATTGGGGAGAGAGGGAAACCAACAGAGGGAAGGATTGGGGAGAGAGGGAAAGAGGGAAACCAACAGAGGGAAGGATTGGGGAGAGAGGGAAAGAGGGAAACCAACAGAGGGAAGGATTGGGGAAAGAGGGAAACCAACAGAGGGAAGGATTGGGGAGAGAGGGAAAGAGGGAAACCAACAGAGGGAAGGATTGGGGAGAGAGGGAAAGAGGGAAACCAACAGAGGGAAGGATTGGGGAGAGAGGGAAAGAGGGAAACCAACAGAGGGAAGGATTGGGGAGAGAGAGAAAGAGGGAAACCAACAGAGGGAAGGATTGGGGAGAGAGGGAAACCAACAGAGGGAAGAATTGGGAAGAGAGGGAAACCACAGAGGGAAGGATTGGGGAGAGAGGGAAAGAGGGAAACCAACAGAGGGAAGGATTGGGGAAAGAGGGAAACCAACAGAGGGAAGGATTGGGGAGAGAGGGGAAAAACAGATGGAAGAATGGGGAGAGAGAGGGAAAACACAGATGGAAGGATTGGGGAGAGAGGGAAAAACAGATGGAAGGATGGGGAGAGAGAGGGAAAACAGATGGAAGGATGGGGAGAGAGAGGGGGGAAAACAGATGGAAGGATGGGGAGAGAGAGAGGGAAAACGGAAGGATGGGGAGAGAAAGAGGGAAGACGCTGGATGGAAGAATGCAGAAAGAAATAGGGGAGACACTGGAAGGATGGGGAGAGAAAGCAGAGCTGCTGGATGGAAAAGGGGAATAGAGAAAGACTGGAGAATAAGAGGAAGGGGCATGGGGAGAACAAGGGTGAGGAAAAGATGAAAAGCCACAGGTAGATGAAGGAAATTAAAGAATGGATAGTAAGAATGAATTAAATCTGGACAGAGAGAGAGCCTGAAAAATATTGAAGAAAGCAAAGAAAAAGGAGACAAAAATGACAAATGGCACAGAAGAGTTAAGCGAAAACAAAGGAAAGCAGAATCACAGACTGGGACCAATATGGAAAGAAAAACAGTCACCAGACAACAAAGGTAGAAAAAAATCATTTTATTTTCATTTTAGTGTTTGTAATATGTCCAATTTGAGAATTTACATTGGCTGTCTTATTTTGAACTGGGTATACTGGAGCTGTAAGAGCTTACAGAGTTTATTTATCATGAAAAAAAATCACGTTATTTTTTTCTGCTATAGTACTATAATATTTTCAATGATGTCTGTTTATATGCGCCATGGCTGGTATAGGGGGTGTGGTTAATGTGGGTGTGGCTATCATAGGGGTGGAGCCATATGTGGTGACCCCGCCCATAATGAGTACCGGCACCTTTTTTTCTACAAAAAAAGCACTGGATATATATTCCATTACGAAACCCCACCATACTTCTGAAGGTTTAGGACAGAATACCACCTCATTTGCAAGGGCATGAAACTATGCGATAACATACTTAGTTTCAGGATCACTGAAACCATTGATCACTAATAAATCTATTCATTGCAGTTTTGCAATTCAGTAATATGGCTGATAATGACATAATATAATAAAAAGGGGAGAAAAATTAGCAAAAACGTGATACAGTGGATTTTATAAAGTTCTTTCATGTAAGAGAGAGCTGCAGACAGTTAAAGTGAGTGGAAGCCCTAAATATGGTGATAACTGAGGGCACCAAACATACTTTTCCCTCTTAAGTTGTAGGGTATGTTACAGGGTAATCTTAAGAAGTTGACCTGGAGACATTAGGGATTCCGATTCAAATATCAAGATACTTGATTTGTGAAGTGGTTTAAAGATATGAGGAAGACCATTTGACATCTCATCATTTGCTGGTGGTCTCCTTTGGTCCACCTCCACTTCCTTGATTTTTCACTCTCTTGTGCGTAGGGTTTCGTTTCCTGATTTATTTTCCTTGGACTTGAAGATTTTATGAATATTTTTTGCATATGAAGTGCTGATTTACTCATGTAAAAGCTCTTTATAAATTAGGTCATACATCAAAGAACACGTGGGGCAAGTATTCACACATTTGTGAGTACAGGTGCTCATGGGAGGAATTTAGGTTCAGCAGGGGCAGAGTTGCAATTTACATGCCCACTTTATAAAATACATGCATACATGTGTACCTTGTAGGGACGGGCAGTCATTTTAAACAAATATCAGTCACCAATAAGAATGTGGATTATGTGCACATACTGCCAGATTCTATATAACGCGCCTAGAAATCCGCGCCAAAATCCATGCATATTCTATAACAACGTGCATAATGTAATTGGCTTAACAAGCTAATTTGCGTTGATAACAGCACTTAACAAGCAATAGTGAGCACTAATTGTCAATAATTAGAATTTACATGAACAACTCGCTAAGCGTATTCTGTAATAAACTGCTCCTAAATTCTAATGCATGCAGTTCAAAAGGTGTGTGGCTATAGGTATGGAAATAGGTGTTTCATGGACATTATAAAATTTACATGCATAGATATAGAATATGGACCAGTGTGCACAAATCTATGCGCAGGGATTTACGCCACTTTTTCGTTGGTGTAAATGGGTGCGCCTAGTTTTAGAACTTGAATACCAACTAAGCATATTCTATATACCATGTCTAAATCTAGGCACCGTTTATAAAATTCGCTTAGGTGGAAATGTTTACCACACGGATTTTGTAGGCGCCATATATAGAATTTGGCCCATAGTGTGCACTTTTCTTATAGCAGTGTATACTTTTTCCAAGTATGTGCAATGGTTTGTGTATAAGTACTGGTTCAAACATGTGCATATTATCATGAAACAGTGCACACTCCCCCGAATTCTATAAAAATTACATGCACAAATTTGGCACACGCCTAATCTGATTGCTCAATTTAATGACATTACGAGCCATACTAGGCACTCAAAGATAAGCGCCATAATAGAATAACTGAGTGCTGACTTTGGCACCCAAATTTAGGTGCCAAAACTTACACTTGCTGAAACCAGGTGTAATTCCTAATGTCCAATTTGGGTGCATATCTCCAGTATTCTATAACACTATCAGGCTTATTTTCGAAAGAGAAGGGCGCCCATCTTTTGACACAAATCGGGAGATGGGCGTCCTTCTCTCAGGGTCACCCAAATCGGCATAATCGAAAGCTGATTTTGGGCGTCCTCAACTGCTTTCCGTCACGGGGACGACCAAAGTTCCCGGGGGCGTGTCGGACGTTTAGCGAAGGCGAGTCTTGGGTGTGCTTAACACATGGGCGTCCTCGATCCATAATGGAAAAAAAAGGGCGTCCCTGACGAGCACTTGGACGATTTTACTTGGTCCTTTTTTTCTTACTACCAAGCCATGAAAAGGTGCCCGAACTGACCAGATGACCACCAGAGGGAATCAGGGAAGACCTCCCCTTACTCCCCCAGTGGTCACGAACCTCCTCCCACTCTCAAAAAGAATTGTTAAAAATATTTTTTGCCAGCCTCAAATATCATACCCAGTTCGACAGCAGTATGCAGATCCCTGGAGCAATTTTACTGGGTGCAGTGCACTTCAGGCAGGTGGACCCAGGCCCATCCCCCCCTACCTGTTACACTTGTGGTGGTAAATGTGAGCCCTCCAAAACCCACCAGAAACCCACTGTACCCACATCTAGGTGCCACCTTTCACTTGTAAGGGCTATGGTAGTGGTGTACAGTGGTGGGTAGTGGGTTTGGGGGGGGGGTTGGGGGGTTCAGCACACAAGGTAAGGGAGCTATGTACATGGGGGCAATTTGTGAAGTCCACTGCAGTGCCCCCTAGGGTGCCCAGTTGGTGTCCTGGTATGTCAGGGGGACCAGTGCACTATGAATTCTGGCTTCTCCCACAACCAAAGGGCTTGGATTTGGTAGTTTTTGAGATGGGCATCCTCGGTTTCCATTATGGCCGAAAACCAGGGACGACCATCTCTAAGGTCGGCCATCTCAACATTCAGGTCGACCATCTCTAAGGTCGACCTAAATGTTGAGATTTGGGCGTCCCCGACCGTATTATCGAAACGAAAGATGGAAGCCCATCTTATTTCGATAATATGGGTTTCCCCGCCCCTTCGCAAGGCCGTCCTGCGAGGACGCCCTCATAAAAACTTGGGCGCCCCGTTCGATTATGCCCCTCCACGTGAAAAATTTTAGAAACACTCCTAATCCGCCCATATACCTCCCATAGCCACACTCCCTTTTGAGTTGCGCACCATGGGGTTTGGGCTCACATTGTTATAGAATAGCGCGTAGCAAGATGTACATGCATATCCAAATTAGTGCTGATTAGCGCCCAATTATTGGAACTATGAGGCATATTTTCAAAGCACTTAGCCTCCCAAAGTTCCATAGAAACCTATGGAACTTAGCCTCCCAAAGTGCTTTGAAAATATGCCTCTTAAGTCTTGTGAGACAATTGGGTGCACATCTTGGACTGCGTCATATATAGAATCTGGGGGTATGTGTGCATAGTGCACACTCTTAACAATATTCGTTTCTAACTGAAAAAAAAAAAACAATCACAAAAATGAAAAACGTCTGGGTACCCTTCCCTCGTACCTTGCAGGTGCAAATGTCCGCACCTTGTAGGCACAAATTCTGCAGGATTTTGTGGTAGTATTTTATAAAGACCCTTGCAATTCAAAGTGTAAGCTGGACCCTGAGCAGCTGCAGAGAATGGCACAGCCCACTGCACTCTCTTCCTCCTCCTCCTCCTCCTCCTATTGGCCCAATCAGAGGCAAGGTAACTAGAAAGAAAAGGAGGGCAAAAAGGACTGGGTGCGATAACCAAAGGTTGGGGGGGGGGGGGGGGGAATCAGCTGGGTGTGAAGAGAAAATGAGGGTATGAGAGAAGTATTGGCTGGGGCAATGAAGAGGAACTGGGGGACAAGGACAGAAGGGTGTGAGAAAGGAGACTGGAAGAAGAGGTGAGAGTGGTGACAGATATAGAATGACAGGGGCATGTTTGTGAGAAAGAAAGGATTGCAAAAGGAGGAGCATTAGAAAGAGAGAAGAGACAGTGGTTAAGAGAGGACCTGTGAAGAACGCTTCTGAAAATTTTGGGCCTCATTTACGAACATGCATTAACCACCTACTATTAAGGTGCATTATGGTAATATAATGCATGTTACTGCCCTTTAATATTAGGTGCCACAGGCTATATAGTAATTAGCCAATGTGCATGCATCAAATGCATGCAAAACAGCTAATTACTATGCATATTAAATAATGTAGAAAAATGATGTCCTATTGTAATGTAGCCATCTCCATGTCCATAGCGCGCCAAGGGGCCCTTTTGCAAAGCAGCACTAAAAACTGGCCTTCTTGCACCCTTACACAAGTCTTTCTCGTGCACTAAGGCCATTTTTAGTGCTGCAGTAAAATGGCAATTTTCTATTTTCGGCATTAATAGCCATGGGCTAATTTTGCTATTAGTACATGGCCAGTAGCAAATGGGTCCTTAACACCACCTACTTTGTAGGCAGTAAAGACTCATACTATTCATCTCAGCCTCATTTCCAACCACAAAGGGGGAGATTCTATATATAGCTCCTAAAAATCAGCGCTGAAATCTGTACTAAGTGTATACTATAATCGGTGCATAAATTTAGGTGCCGATTACAGAATACACTTAATTGATATTTCAGCACCTAAATCTACGTGCACCCATGTACACCAACGAAAACATGGCATAAATCCTAGCGCGTAGACTTAGGCGCACTGAGCCATATTCTATAACTAGGTGCATACATTTCAGAACACCCACGAAACGTCCCATTTCCCTGCCCGTAATCATGTCCCTTTCTGCGCGTGTTAGAAGTTCAGCACACGTCAATATAGAATACACTAAATTCTAATCAGTGCCAATTAGTGCTCATTACTGCTTGTTAAGTGCTGTTATCAGTGCTCATTAGCTTGTTAGGTTATGCGCATTGTTATAGAATCTCTAGGCACGCTATAGAATCCGGGGGGGGGGGGGGGGGGAATGGGCAGATCAATGCTGATGTGCTAACTGATTAGCATAGATATGCCCAGTCTGCGCCTCCAGACACAGTCCCTCGGTTAATGTGTGGGTAGCACATTTGAATGTTACAACAGATGCCTCAGTGCGTCCCGTGTTAAGTTCTTTTAAGCTGTTAGTACTTATCACAGCTTAGTAAAAGGACCCCTGAATCTTATTAAACACTGAAGCTAAATCCAGCATTTTAGTTCAATGAAATGAAATTTTACCTTGGCACATTTTACTGCAGTGTTGTCGGGGCCCATTTGGATCCCATGAAAACTGGCCACTTCTACTTTCTACGGGGATATTGAAGGAATAACGTACGTCAGGGTTGTGTAAGTTTCCTACACATAAGACCTTTGCACAAACAAAAATAAAAGATAATACATCTAGCTTTCTGTCAATACAGTCATTTCATGAAAACTATATAGTCAGTTCAATTCTTAAATTTCATCAATACTAAAAGCAAATTCAGTCTTCAAAACATTTTGGATAAATACAACAACTCGATCGTCTATATCGAAGGGCCTAGATTGTGGAATTCTTTACATGTTCGGCGCCAAGCTTTACAAAATATGGATGATTTTTAAAAACTGTACTGTTTCAGCAAGCGTTTGATATCCCTTCTTAGGGGCAAATTTTGTATTGCCTGGACAATGCTAGATTTAGAGTTTTATATTATGACTAGCCGTTAAGCCCGTTAAAACGGGCGAGATTTGTATTTTGCAAAATGTAATAATTCTCACCTCCATGTGCAGCAAACCTCCTCTCTCCCCTGCCCTCCCCTCCCCTGATCCATGTCCAGCAACCCTGCTCTCTCCCCTGCCCTCCCCCCATGTCCAGCAGCCGTCCTGTATCCCCTGGTCTCCCCCCCCCATCCAGCAACCATCCTCTCTCCCCTGCCATCCCCCATGTCCAGCCGCCCTCCTCTCTCCCCTGGCCTCACCCCGTCCACCGATCCTCCCCTCCATATCCAGCAACCCTCCTCTTTCCATTGGCCTCCCCCCCTCCCCCAACCCTGCCCTCCCCCCCATGTCCAGCAACCCTCCTCTCTGCCCTGCTCTCACCTCATGTCCAGCAACCATGCCCTCTCCCCCCTGCCCTCCTCCCATGTCCAGCTACCCTCCTTGCTGCAGCTCCCTCCCCCCTCCGTACCGGGCCCCCTGCACTGACTTGACAGCGCCTCTCACCTCCGTGTGGAAGCGCTGCAGGCAGCAGATCGCTCTGCTGCTGCCTGCAGCGCTTCCACACGGAGGTGAGAGGCGCTGTCAGGTCAGTGCAGGGGGCCCGATACGGAGGGGGGCGGGGGCGGGAGCGGCGGCGGGGATGGGGGGAGGTGGTTGATGCGTGCGATGTTCGTTTCCAGGCTCCAGTGGCAGCGGCAGCGTCTGACAGTCCGACTCTGTTTCCCTCTCTGTTCCACCCTCTGACGTCATCACGTCTTGACGCGAGGGTGGGACAGAGAGGGAAGTCTGTACTGCACATTTGCAGGTGAATCAGTCACTTGCGATTTATATGTTTAATTATGTTGTATGTTTTGTGAAATGTTTATTATTATGAATATGCATTGTTCCCCACTCAGGGTTGTAAATGTGCGGGTTATATATTTTTTAAATAAATAAATTAATTAAAACTACACCTGTAACACAAGGTCTTCCTCAAGTCGATCAGTGCAGTTTATCCACTCTACAGAGTAATCCGATCCACTGTATTCAAAAATGGTGCCATGTATATTGATTTCCCTTTTAAACATGCTCACAACAAAATTTCCATTCAGGACAAAATTTCCTTTACTGTCTGCCAATGCTGAAAGAGGAGAAAATGTTATTTTAAACCATCAACATGACAAATCATGGAGTCAGTGTTCATCCAGGACTTTTCCTACATTTGCAGGATTTAACATTTTGAGATCACGCGTTGACATGTATTCTGATCTTCGGACTGCAAAGATTGCAATTCACATTAGAAAAAATTCAGTTACATTTTACTGAAAGCCTGATTTGCTTTCCAAACTCAAGTCTAACCAGATATGCCTAACCCAAAATATGAACTCAACCTTTATTGTTTAGAAGACAGAACTTTACATTGGACTGATGCAATGCAGTCAGCCCTATTAGCACAACAACGGATGCTGACATTTGAAAGGTGTCAAAAGTTGACACAAATACCACTCTACTATTCTATTACTTCTGTACATGAGTCTTGGTTCTTGCTAGCTTTAAGCTGTTTAGTGCAGGAAGAACTGTGTCTGCAAGTCTTGCATTGGAGTTCCTTCTTGCATTGTACATGAAGAGGTAGTGAAGTGGTGCTTGTGGCAGTGGAGGCAGGCCTGGGTGGGGAAGGGAAAAGCAGGGCACCGATGTATAGGTTGCAAGGGGTTCCAGAAACCTTAGTTCCATTCCTGGCTTTTTGTTTGAGGAAATCCAAATGTTTCAGGAATACATGTAAACAGTGGATACCAATCCTGCACATGGCCAGGACACAATGAATGCTAGCTGCTTCTTATTCAGGCTGCCTATGTGTTTTCACTTCAGTAGACTTTAATTTCATCCCCAATCTGAACTTCTTTTAGATGACTAGGTGTTTGCAGGAGAATTCATCATTACTTATATGGGCTGCTGCTTAGGATTCCTATTTTACATTGCACAAATGGTAACTATATAACAAGGTGCTTAGACAATGTGATTAGTGAGGCTATATTATGCTTTATTATAAAGCCCATTACCAATGTTGATGTATCACTAATTAAGCAGGCATTGACCAATCTCATTAAGGGAGGAAGTTATCAAGACGTGGTAAAAGTTAGACTTTTACTGACACATTAAACTACTGAGGGAATCACCAACCAATGGTAGCAGGTTACTGACTTCCATGGTATATGAATAACAATGTGAGCAGCCTCACAAGCAACATTATTTTACTGACATGGGAGCGCTGGGCCACAAAGCCGTGGTCCAATTCTCCCAGGCACATCTTAGGCAATTTAGATTGTAAGCTCTTTGAGCAGGGACTGTCTTTTTCATGTTTGGTGTACAGCGCTGCGTATGCCTTGTAGTGCTATAGAAATGATAAGTAGTAGTAGGCCAAGGTCACAGCTGCTCTCCTATACCCCTGCCATAAATTAAGGCTCCCTGGAAGGCTCCGCCCAAATAGATGTATCCCCCTCCCCCACATACACACCTGGAAGATCCCTCTCCCCAATAAAAGACCCCCCACTTGGAAGTTCACTTCTCAAGTCATGACACCCCACACCCAGAAGGCCACCCTCCCCCCATAAGCTGCAAAGGCCCTCCAAACTCCTGCAGTTCCTCTCCAGGCCTACCTTCAAACATCCCGTGGGGTCAGACAGGAGCGATCCCTAGTCACTCCTGCCCTTGCCATCTCCAGGTTCAAAATGGCACCAGTAACTCCTAGCAGCAGGGCCGGTCTTAGCAAGTGCGGGGCCCTATGCAGACCAATTTGGTGGGGCCCCATCCTAGCCCCGCCCCACCATAGTCCCGCCCCCACCATAGCCCCGCCCCTACCCTAGCTCCACCCCATTGATAAGATTATTCCATTTTTAGAACATTTTTTATGAAATTTCAAATAAAGACAAATGAAGCTAAACTTGTACAAAAAAACTGATTGAAATAATAAGCGCAATGCTATCATGAAACCTCCCCTCCACAGAAATTATTCAGTTCAAATCCACTACAATTAGTAGTTCTAATTCTCATAACAAAGGAGAATAAAGGAAAAATATTAAGAAAAGATTCAGTACTTTCAAATTCCCCTATTACTCTGTAACCCATATATGCAATAAAATAAAAATGAAATGAAAAGATATACAATAAAATAAAGTGATGTGTGAAATATAATGTACAATATAAAAGCATATAGACCACCAAGGTATTAAAATTGTTTTAAAATATATACCACAGCTCTCTGACTCAAGAAGACTCCGACTCTGTCTGTCATCCATAATTGTCTGACAACACACAGAAAAAAAATAAGTAAAAACAAATTGTCACAATTAATGCCTTATACACCAATATACCAGCCATACGGAAAATGCAGACCATCAACAATATGAAGCTAGCAAGGGATCATAATATCACAATTCTCATGTAGAACCACAAAACACCCTTTTAGAGGTAGTGTGTCATGATTTAGGCTCTACACCCTTTCTGATGTTTGGTGCCACCTTAGTAAGGCCAACACACAATCTCTCCACTGCAAAACACTATACACAAACTTGTGCAAAAACACACTCATAACCTTAACAAACCATAAACAGCACTAATGCCAAGTACAGAACGAGCTACAACCTTATGCGTGGCGTGGAAAGGCAACTGTAATTACACCTGGCTCTAAAACACCAGTACACAACCTAGTGAAAAAAAACAAACAAAAAGGGATTCAAACTATACGCTAGCAGAATACTGTACCTTCCTTGATCACACCTGAAAAACACATGAAGGCAAAATACTGAACTGGAAAGTTACCTCAAGAAGTCAGACTCAGCATGCAGCAATACTACAAAAATTGAAACGTACATGAAAAATATCACAGACGCACATTTCCAAAAACTAACATATTCCAATTAATAAATCCTGAAAAAAATAGTTTTTTCTACCTTTGTTGTCTGGTGACTTTGCTTTTCTGATCATGCTGGCTCAGTACCGATTGTGCTGCTATCTGTCCTCTTAACTCCGTTTCCAAGGCTTCCTTTCCATTTATTTCTTTACTTTCCGCCTTTCTTCTTCATTTCTTGCCCTACATCCGTAAGTAAAAGCTGGGTCCTCCGCAGACTTGGATCCAGTGGATCGAGCTTCTGCCTATTTTCTATATCCATGTGCACTTTTTCTCCTCTCTTCCTTTTCCCTCACCTCATCTCCTTCCTCACTCTTCCCTCGCCTCCATCCATGTCCAGCATTTCTTCTCTCTCCTCCATCCACCCATGTCCAGCAACCCTCCTGTGCCCCCTGCCCTCCACCTATGTCCAGAAACCCCCTCCCCTGCCATCCACCCATGTCCAGCGACCCTCCTGTGCCCCTGCCCTCAACCTATGTCCAGAAACCCCCTCCCCTGCCATCCACCCATGTCCAGCGACCCTCCTGTGCCCCCTGCCCTCAACCTATGTCCAGAAACCCCCCCCTGCCATCCACCCATGTCCAGTGACCCTCCTGTGCCCCCTGCCCTCAACCTATGTCCAGAAACCTCCTCCCCTGCCATCCACCCATGTCCAGCGACCCTCCTGTGCCCCCTGCCCTCCCCCCATGTCCAGCGACGTGACTCTCCTCATTCCCCTGCTCCCCCTCCCTCCAGCCACCTGAGCCCCCCTCCCGTCTGAGCCCCCCCTCCCCGACCCGCCAAACGACCCTCTTCTACCACCCGACCTGCCGGCAGCTTACCTGACCCAGCATTTTAAAACAATCTACAAGCAGCGGTGCCTCGCGTCTGTAAAAGAAGAAAAATCACTTCGTCCATTGGCCGGCCTTCCCTCATGTCCCGCCCTTGCGGAAGTTACATCAGAGGGCGGGACATGAGGGAAGGCCGGCCAATGGACGAAGCGATTTTTCTTCTTTTACAGACGCAAGGCACCGCCACTTGTAGATTGTTTTAAAATGCTGGGTCAGGTGAGGTGCCGGCAGGTCGGGTGGTAGAAGAGGGTCGTTTGGCGGGTTGGGGAGGGTGGGCTCAGATGGGGGAGGGGCTCAGACGGCTGGAGGGAGGTGGAGCAGGGGAACGAGGACTGCAGAGTCGCGTCGCTGGGCATGGAGGGCAGGCGAGCAGTGGCGGTGGTCGGAGAGGCGAGGTAGACTTGAGGCGCGCTGCACGGGCCCCCTTAGGTGCGGGGCCCTAAGCGGCCGCCTCTGCCTAAGACCGGCCCTGCCTAGCAGTAGTCTTGCAATACTAGGTGGTCAAGTTACCATATAAGTGAAAAAGGCCTTAATTTGAGGGGGGGGTATCAGAGGGCTGCTGTGACTTTGGGCAGCCCCTTTAAAATGTGCCCAGGAGTATCAGGATGCATCTTTGCAGCCCAATGCTTCTAGGCCAGAAAAATAACCCCAGCTTTTTGCTGGCAGTATTTTTCCGTCTATAACATGGCTTGTGGTGTTCACTCTTTTAACCATTTTGCTTTTTAACTTTTGACATTTCTTTTACACTGGTTCAGGCCCTGAGTTCAGCTTCACCCTATCCTCCAGGACCCTTGAATTTTCTTTTAGATGCTTCGCTCACTGATCTATTTGTAGGTTTCCCCACTTAAAGCAAGTACCCTAAAATTTTTCTTTTGTGCAGCACTTTGCTTTCTAAGAAAGAGGTCAGCTATATATAAAATAGGCTGCCCTAGTAATACACAAACACAAATGCATAAATTTATACCTGCTCTGAGACAAGCATTAAAGCACACAGGTTCTATGTGTGTCCTGGCACACTTTATAAAGTCTGCTCTATAAACATTTTCCCACAGCACACCTATAAGTTCATGCATATACAGCCACATGATTTTAGGAAGGCCCCTTTTCCACATGTTCTTCAGGGATTCCTAATCCTATACTCACCCTCTCTGCCTGGAAAACTGTGGAGAAAGATCTTTGGTTGATCACATGCAAGGGAAATTCTGCATGTCTTGCTTGTTATGTAGACACTGTAAAATGGCTGGCATTTGCAAAATATCCCTTCATTTTTGTTCTTTCATGTTACTTGTTACTTTTATTCAAAATAAATGCTTTATTTTGGCAAAGCTGTTTCTTTTATTCTTTTCAAAGACATTCTGGACTAAATCCTATAAATGGTGCCCAAAAACATTTTGTCAGTAAAGAGGTTAAATCTTTTGTTACTTACCATAAATTGTCCATAATTGTAAACCTCCATTTCCAATAACCATCAGAAGAAAACACATATTGAACTTGTATTTCAGAAACTGAGCTTTAATTATTTTCTGAGGAAATTAAACCTTGGTAAACCTGAGAACTTCTGTAAGTCAGGTGACCTAGGTTTAGTGTAAAATACGGTTCTGCATTTTTGAGGGTTTTTAAAAGACTTCTAATAATTGGTGTCTGCAAAAGACACCATGCCACGTTAAGGCATGAGTCGCTTCCCTGAAAACATTTACCAAGATAGTTGTCATCCTCAGGTCTTCCTGAGTAACTGTGCTGATGTACATCAATGTTTGTGGCTCCAGCAGGAATTTTCACTACCAGGTTATAACCTGAAATATAATGAAGAACATGAATCAGAAATGGGAACATGGTAAAACTGGTAAACTTTTTCTTGACTAGTGATTACATACTTCTCCCAATTGTTTCACCTGTTGTGAGTGGGCCTCAAGAGATCATCTAATCTTACATTTGCCTCCAGGCAGGATTTGTTGTACCTACACCACCCCCAACTGAGGTTTTCCCAATTTCTTCTGTCTAATTCCCAGGTGCAACTGAAATATATCCATAAAACTTGTGTAAAAATGAAAAGACTGGTGAAACCCTTCAAAAAAAAATTGTCCTCTCACAACTTACTCTCTTATGGAGGCCTTAATACTTTTACAACACAAGTTCAAAACATTTCAAGGAAGGCTGTGATAAAAAAAATAATCCTTGGTTTCCCCTGTCATCACCTCACACTCTGGAATGCACTCCCTGAAAGATTTCGCTCAGTGCAAGACTATCTCTACTTCAGGAAGCAAGTGAAAGCTTGACTCTTCTCCAGAGCCTTTAATGGAAGAAGCATCTAACTTGTTAGTCACACACACACAAGGACTAACACTGGTTGCACATACTGTATCAGGATTTGCTCATCCATTTCTACCCTACCTCAGATAATATTCATGCACCTTTCTGATTTCAGGTGCAACTTCCTTTAAGTTAGTCCCCCTTATTCTCTAAGTATTATTACTGTATCTCATCTGTCTATAGTTCCGCCTCTGCCTACACCCTATGCTGTCTATTAAGAGGTTTCATGGTGTATTGTGTGAACATTGTAAGTAGTATACTAAGCCATAATGTTTACCATTGATTTTTTTTTCTCCTGAAATTGTCTATTACCTATGTTTTAGTTGGGCGCACATCTTGGAGCGGAACCCAATTTTGTGCGTCAACCCCCAGAACCTATATATGGAGCACGCTGGAATTAACGCATGCTATTCAATTAGTTAACGAGCCTATTACTGTTCATAATTGGCTAATGAATGTATATCTAATTTCTACCACATTTTCTGTACCTTAAACACAATAATATTCTGCATTTCTCATGCCGATAATGGCGATCGCCATTGCGGCATAATGTAAGCTACATTGAGTCTGCAAAGAGGTGGGAAAATGTGGGATACAAATGCAGCAAATAAATAAATAAATAAATAATGATCAATTATCAACATTAACTAGCAATAATTAGAAAATATGCACACTTCTTTTTAGGTGTATTCTAAAAAGAGGTACACGTAAATTCCAGCGTGTGTAGCCAAAAAGGGGGTGTGGGCTTGTTGTGGTCATCAATCAAATCTATGAGCGTGGGAAGCGTGCCTAGATTTAGGCACAGGTATTTACACCAGCTTTTCACTGATGGCTGCGCTTAAATCTAGGCACGTCCACCCAGCCTATGCCCTATTCTATAAACCGTGCCTGAATGTAGACACGGCTTACAGAATACCACTAGGCATGTAAATCGGATGCGCCTAGATTTTAGTCACCATATATAGAATCTGGCCCCATATATAGAATTTGGGGATATGTGTGCATAGTGCATACTCTTGTATAGGGGCAAAACAAGCACTATGAAACACTATGATACACTATCTACAGTCCTGTATGTACCTATATGGCAAAATATATGGATTCATAAATGCATGGCATTAGCCAGCACTAACAACCTGATTACAGTATGCAAACTCAGATTTCTCATCTATAAAGCCTGTTGCTTCATGAGGCTGCAACTTGACACATGGACAGAACACTGTAGACAAGGTTCCAAATGTTTCAGGACAACAAGTTTGTTATCAGAATTGATGTTATTGCTAGGACAGAAAGTACAAGCAGTATAGCTACGGCTTGTGATATCTCTATAAAAAGGGGCTCTTATCAGAGATAGGGGCTGCTGTGTCAACATTCCACCCCATTGGACCAGAATGACCATCTGAGGGACATGCTGCCATCTGAAAGCTGCATCGGGTTGTATGTGCCATGTACCTTTGTATTAGAGCTTTGTGAGCAAGAGTGACTCTTTGTACTGTGAGGCAGTGAGGGACTCAGTGCAGATGTCCCTAGAGATTTTCCCTTGTGGGGAGATGCAGTTCAGACATCTTGCAGCAGGTGGTGCTAAAACATGCTGTGTCAGGGGCTGAACTGCAGAGTTGTTGTGAAAGAGTTAGTGTATTGTGGGAAGGGTAGGCTGCCTGACTAGGAGGGACTGGCTCCACAATGCACAAGAGGAAATTATAACCTCAGAGAGAGAACAGAACAGAGAGACCCAGGGGAGAGAGGCCAGGGGAAGAAGACAGAAGCTCCAGCATATGCCCTGACCCCAATACAGAGGTTTAGGGAGGAGACTGAGACAGGGACGTAGCCAGACTTCAACAGGAGGGGGGTCAGAGCCCAAGGTGGGGGGGCATATTTTGGCCCGCCTCCCTGGTGCCGCCCTCCTGCCACCATCTCTGCCCCCCCCCCCACCGCTTCTGACTCCCTGCCGCCACTGGAAGGTACCACTTCTGCCGCCGCCGCTCCCCCCAACCCGCCGTCGCCACCGCTCCCGCTTCCCCCCCACTGCCGCCGCTGGAAGGTGCCTTGGCTAAAGTGTTTATCCCGTTCTGCTCTTACATTGCCTGGTGCCCTATCCTGCTTTCAGCGCCGTGCACATGCATTTTAATGAAACTGAGTCCAGCCCCTACACTACTTCAGAGTCTAGTTAGGTATTTGTGTGCACTTATTCTAAGTCATTTCTGTAATGAGATTGGCATTGTCTTCATTCCTGCCTTTCTTGTATTATATTTGCTGCTACTGTAAATAAAATAACTGCCTTATTTTTATAATACTTGGGTGTGTACTTAGTTCTTTCTATTATTTCGGCACAGAAGGCTTGGATCGAAGGATAAGGGGAATACATTTGCACCTGAAACATACCTTACTAATGTTAGTCTTGTTTGGGACCCATCTCTTCCAGAATTTGTACTAAGTGTCAAGTACCCCAATAACACCCTGTGTTAGCATCGGTGGCCATTTTTGCCACGCACCAGGGCCCTTTTACCACAGCGGATGAAAATTGCAAAAAATGAAATGGCCATGCAGTAAATTTGCTCTTGCTGCACGGCGATTTTGGAGGGAGCACTTACTGCCACCCATTGAGGTGGCGGTAAGGGATCCCGCACTAACCCAACAGTAACCCCCTACGGTAATATTTTTCCCTAATTACCACCAGTGCTGGAAATGGCACATGCTGGGGGCGGAACTACCACTGACACCGCCTTGGGCCGGTGGTAGTTCTGGGTTGTCATGCGGCAACCCTTTAGTAAAAGGGCCCCTAAATGAGCGTAGATAATACTCTAACCGCTTCTCAATTAGCGGACTCTTTTTGATCTAAAATTCATAGTGTAAGAACTACATTCTCTAATGAGATTGAATTATCTGACATGGTTGTTGATAATGTAGAGTGTGAGGGAATTCCAGGGGATAGGATTTGGGTTGATTTTCTACCTATAGACTGGAAAGAATTGAATTCATTATTTTTTTTTAAGTATTCTAAAACATATTGCCAACTGGGTAATGTCATCTCCACTTATGCAGAACTTTAGTGGGTTCAATCTTTACTCTTATTAGGTCTATTTTCAGAAGATTTAGGAGAAATTTCTCCATTAGCAAGTGGCCATTAACGCTTGAGCTCCATCCACCACCTATTTCATTTAGCGTGCGGCAAGGCAGTATAGCTGCACTAACCGATTAGAACAGAGCACGCCCATTCTCCGCCCCAGCCCCAAAAAAATAAATTTAATTTTTTAGTGCATGGGTAGCATGCACCAATCCCCAAATTACTGTGGGAAACCTAAGTGTGCCCCACGGTAAGGCATTTTTATCTGTGGTAGGCGTGCATTAGTGCTTCCCGTAGACCCCCTTCCCCCCCCCCCCCCCCCACCCCCAGCATCTAATTTACCAATGCTCTTCTCTCATTCTGCTCCTAAGGGGAAAAAGCTTAGTAAATCAGGCCTTTAGATTGTAAACACTCTAGACATAGAAACACCTATTAAATCAGAATTGGAACTGCAGTAGCTTGGTTTTGGAAAGGCAAGTAATTGAATCCAGTTCCCAAATGTTTATATTACTTCTTGCTGTAATTTTAGAATTGTTAAACAATGTTCCTGATCCATAAGCAAAATTAGAGTTGATCATGTATGCCACTTGGGGGCAGCAGGTACAAATGGATAGAAGTCGTGGACCAGGTAAATTCGTATGTGCTGGATGATGATTCATAACGGTCAGATTTACCCTGACAATGCAATATTAAAAAACAGAATGGTAGGCTAAGGAAAATTAGCAGCTCATAAGCAGGTAATAAATGGCATACTATTCACATTGGGCTAGATTCTATATATGGCGCCTGAAAAATCTGCCCAGTAAAAAAATACACATAAGTACATAAGTAATGCCATACTGGGAAAAGACCAAGGGTCCATCGAGCCCAGCATCTTGTCCACGACAGCGGCCAATCCAGGCCAAGGGCACCTGGCAAGCTTCCCAAACGTACAAACATTCTATACATGTTATTCCTGGAATTGTGGATTTTTCCAAGTCCGTTTAGTAGCGGTTTATGGACTTGTCCTTTAGGAAACCGTCCAACCCCTTTTTAAACTCTGCCAAGCTAACTGCCTTCACCACATTTTCCGGCAATGAATTCCAGAGTTTAATTACACGTTGGGTGAAGAAAAATTTTCTCCGATTTGTTTTAAATTTACTACACTGTAGTTTAATCGCATGCCCCCTAGTCCTAGTATTTTTGGAAAGCGTGAACAGACGCTTCACATCCACCTGTTCCACTCCACTCATTATTTTATATACCTCTATCATGTCTCCCCTCAGCCGTCTCTTCTCCAAGCTGAATAGCCCTAGACTCCTTAGTCTTTCTTCATAGGGAAGTCGTCCCATCCCCGCTATCATTTTAGTCGCCCTTCACTGCACCTTTTCCAATTCTACTATATCTTTCTTGAGATGCGGCGACCAGAATTGAACACAATACTCAAGGTGCGGTCGCACCATGGAGCGATACAACGGCATTATAACATCCTCACACCTGTTTTCCATACCTTTCCTAATAATACCCAACATTCTATTCGCTTTCCTAGCCGCAGCAGCACACTGAGCAGAAGGTTTCAGTGTGTTATCGACGACGACACCCAGATCCCTTTCTTGGTCCGTAACTCCTAACGTGGAACCTTGCATGACGTAGCTATAATTCGGGTTCTTTTTTCCCACATGCATCACCTTGCAATTGCTCACATTAAACGTCATCTGCCATTTAGCTGCCCAGTCTCCCAGGCTCGTAAGGTCCTCTTGTAATTTTTCACAATCCTGTCGCGATTTAACAACTTTGAATAACTTTGTGTCATCAGCAAATTTAATTACCTCGCTAGTTACTCCCATCTCTAAATCATTTATAAATATATTAAAAAGCAGCGGTGCTAGCACAGACCCCTGAGGAACCCCATTAACTACCCTTCTCCATTGTGAATACTGCCCATTTAACCCCACTCTCTGTTTCCTATCCTTTAACCAGTTTTTAATCCACAATAGGACATTTCCTCCTATCCCATGACCCTCCAATTTCCTCTGTAGCCTTTCATGAGTTACCTTGTCAAACGCCTTTTGGAAATCCAGATACACAATATCAACCGGCTCCCCTTTGTCCACATGTTTGTTTACTCCTTCAAAGAATTGAAGTAAATTGGTCAGGCAAGATTTCCCTACACAAAAGCCGTGCTGACTCGGTCTCAGTAATCCATGTCCTCGGATGTGCTCTGTAATTTTGTTTTTAATAATAGCCTCTACCATTTTCCCCGGCACCGACGTCAGACTCACCGGTCTATAATTTCCCGGATCTCCCCTGGAGCCTTTTTTAAAAATGGGCGTTACATTGGCCACCCTCCAATCTTCCGGTACCACGCTCGATTTTAAGGATAAGTTGCATATCACTAGCAGAAGCTCCGCAAGCTCATTTTTCAGTTCTATCAGTACTCTAGGGTGAATACCATCCGGTCCTAAGTGTATTCTCTTAAAGTACATCTAAATTTTATAGAATAGGCTTAAATTCCATGCGGTATATAGAATACACCAAGCACCTCTCCACACAACCAAATTTGGCCACGTCCATTTAGGTCACGTTTACCTGGCGTAAATCCTGATGCCTATATTAGGTGCAGAGCAGGTGTATTCTATAATTATGTACACAGATTTTAGAAATGCCCATTCCATGCCCATAACCACGCCCCCTTTTCAACTGTGCAACTTGGAATTTATGTGCACCACGTTACAGAATAAGTTTAGCGAGATGTGCGCGTAAATCGTAATTAATGCAAATTAGTGCTGATAATTGCTTGTTAACATCCAATTGACAGTGCTGGTTAGCTAGTTAACCAATTAAATTACGCTCATTGTTATACAATATGCTTCGATTTCTGCATGGAAATTAAGACGTGATGTACAGAATTTGGGGGAATTACTTGTAGGTCACAATTAACAAGATAACTCATTATTCTGTATGCTGATTAGAAATAAGGTACAGCAATTAAAAGCACCAAATTAGAGGATCCATGAATCTTGGAGCTCATGGGGCTAATTTTCAAAAGAGAAAAACGACCAAAAAGTGGCATAAATTTGCATTGGACATTTTTCTAACAAAAACATCCAAATTAGTATTTTTGAAACCAATTTTTAGATGTTTTTCTATGAAGTCTGTCAAAAGTGCATTCAAATCTCAAGGGGTCGTGTCAGGGGTGTGATAAGAGCGGGATCTGGGCGTTTTTAACATTTGGATGTTTTTCTGCCATAACGGAACAAAACAAAAACATCCAGGGCTGTAAGTTGGACGTTGTGGTCTAGACCTGTTTATTAACAAATAAGTCACAAAAATGTGCCCTAAATGACCAGATGACCACTGGAGGGAATCAGGGGTGACCTCCCCTTACTCCCCCAGTAGTCACTAACCCCCTCCCACCCCCAAAAACATGATTAAAAACATTACTTACCATTCTCTATGCCAGCATCAGACGTTATACTCAGGTCCATTAGAGCAGCATGCAGGTCCCTGGATTAGTCTAATGGTGGATGCAGTGCACTGTAGAAAGGTGGACCTATGCCCATACCTCTCCCTACTTATTATACTTATGGAGGAAACTTTGAGACCTTCAAAACTCACCATAAACCCACTGTACCCACATATAGGTGCCCCTTTCATCCATAAAAAAATGTTAAGTAGTAGTAGTAGTAGTAGTAGTAGTAGTAGTGGTGTACAGTTGGGGGTAGTGGGTTTTTTGGGGGGAGGCTTAGCAGACAAGGGTGCAACAGTGAGCATTTATTTCAAGTCCTAGGGTGCCCCATTGCTCTCCTGGGATGTCTGTGTGGCCAGTCTACTAAGAATGTTGGCTCCTCCTACATCCCAATGGCTTGATGTGCATTTTTCACTTAGATGTTTTTTTCAAAAAACAAAAAGATAAACGCACAGAGCACAAAAACATCTAGCAAATAGCCAATTTCGAAAAAAAAAGATAGATGTTTTTTGTTTTGAAAATGGCTGTATTCCCCATTGGAATTTTGGATGTTTTTAACAAAACATCCAAAGTTAGACTTAGGCATCATATCGAAAATGCCCCTCCACATGTGCTGTCATAGCAAGGAATGAGCTTATTAAAGTCAAAGTGAGTATACATAAGTATTGCCATACTGGGTCATACCAAAGGTCCATCAAGCCCAGCATCCCGTTTCCAACAGTGGCCAATCCAGGTCACAAATACCTGGCAAGATCCCAAAAAAGTACAAAAATGTTTTATACTGCTTATCCCAGAAATAGTGGATTTTCCCCAAGTCCAATTTAATAATGGCCTTTGGACTTTTCCTTTAGGAAGCCGTCCAAACCTTTTTTAAACTCTGCTAGAAAAAAGGCAAATTGTTACTGGAGATCTCCAAAGCTACATTGAAATTCTAAATGTTGGAAGAGAAAAACCTACCATACTGGGCACTGTTAAAAGTGCCTGAGATAGTCTTACATGAAGAATTGTCCCCTTCACAAACTCCGCACTTATCTCTCCTTGCCTTGGAATTTAGCACATGATCACAACCAGCTTGCTGCAACAAACAAAATAATGTTGTAACATATATCACGTGGAAAACAGGGACAATGAATTTTCTAACAACATGTTATAGACAACTTCTCATGTCCCACAAAAAGAAGGTTTAAAAGTCTGTAGATACTTAGTACTCCGTTCTTAAAGAAAAATTAGAAACATATATTATTTTTGAAAAATAGGTGCAAGGTTTGCAGGTATGAAGCACCCACTGACTTTTAACTAGATGGGTTGTTTGAAAACTTCCCCTTTAAAATGCATTTATAAATGATGCATATTTGAAAAAAGTTGTAATTAACATGTAGTCTGGAAGAAGTCTTATTTGTGAAAAATGAAATTAGTTGGGGTAAAGGGAAATGATATACCACCTTTTTGTGGTCTTTGCAATTACATTCAAAGTGGTTTATATAGTATATACAGGCACCTATTTGTACCTTGGGCAATGGAGGGTTAAGTGACTTGCCCAGAGTCACAAGGAGATGCAGGGGGAATTGAACACAGTTCCCCAGGATCAAAGTACACTGCACTAACCACTAGGCTACTCCTTCACTCCAAGAGGTCAGTATCCCATTTTACTTGCAGCACTCTAAGGTAGGACATCTCAACCCAGTCCTCGGGGAACACCAAGAGGGGCATAATCGAAAGGGGCGCCCAAGTTTTCCTGAGGACATCCTCGAAGGACGTCCCCGCGAAGGGTCGGGGAAACCCGTATTATCGAAACAAGATGGGTGTCTATCTTTCGTTTCGATAATACGGTTGGGGAAGCCCAAATCTTGACATTTAGGTCGTCCCTAGAGATGGTCGTCCTTAGACTTGGTCGTTTCTGATTTTCAGACATAAGGACGCCCATCTCAAAAACGACCAAATGCAAGCCCTTTGGTCGTGAGAGGAGCCAGCATTCATAGTGCACTGGTCCCCCTGACATGCCAGGACACCAACCAGGCACCCTAGGGGCACTGCAGTGGACTTCAGAAAAAGTTCCCAGGTACATAGTTCCCTTAACGTGTGTGCTGAGCCCCCCCCCCCCCCAAAAAAAAACCCCAAACCCACTACCCACAACTGTACACCACTACCATAGCCCTTACAGGTGAAGGAGAGCACCTACATGTGGGTACAGTGGGTTTCTGGTAGGTTTTGGAGGGCTCATATTTACCACCACAAGTGTAACAGGTGTGGGGGGGGGGGGGGGGGATGGACCTGGGTCCGCCTGCCTGAAGTGCACTGCACCCACTAAAACTGCTATATATATGCTATCCTATATTAATTATCAATGAGTGGTTTTATATCCAGAAATGATAACAGAGGACCTGGAAAAGTGTAGATCTATTTTTTAATTGATTTTTAAAAAACAGGCTCTGTCTCCCTTTGTATGGCTACAATCAGCAATGCCAGAAAACGTATAGATTAACTGAAGTCTTTCAAAGGAGTACTGCGAATTTAAGAGGACATGACAGTAGGAAAATGCTCTGAAAGAGAAAATTGTTCTTATATTACCTTGAACCATCTAAGCCTAAGCATGACAAAAAGCAACAGTTTTGTCCTTATTACAACTTTTCTTCCTCAGAAACAGCATTTTCACACACAAGAGAAACAAGAGTTAAATGGTAGTGATAGTAGTAAGTCTCACCAGACTGATGCCTGGCAGCTGCTCTCTGTTTCTCCATCATAAGTTATTTTGGGTGCATGGCTATTATTTCTCAGCTGCTTCTTGCTATTTATTCTTTGGCTATTTTCTACATCACAATAGGATCCCAATATCTTGCTCATACATGTTTTACATCCATGAGGTAGCTCTTTCATGATGGGAGGGACATTTTTGTGGGGTTAAAGAAGTAACAGTCTGGCTCCTGCATGTTACTTGGAGCAGGAAAATGCCTGTTATAAGTCTTTCCATTAGAAAATCAGAGGGCAAGTTGATGTCATTTAAAAGAGTGTACAATCCACATGCCAGCTGATATTTTCAAATGCCACAACTGAAATAAATCCAGACAATCAGCACTAGTATCCAGACACTGACTAGCATTGAATTTTCAGATTCAGCAGTGGCCAGTACTGCTCTCTGGATAGAGAAAATATTGAGACCACTATTTTATTTATTTACTTATCAAATTTATATCCCATATTATCCCTACAATCTAAGCGGGTCATAAAAAATACCCACAGTAATTTAAAACATAACGATGACATAACATAACATACCAGAATAAATCAGTCTAAACCACGGAATAAAAAACAAAAAGAAAGAAAAAATTCAAATCATCGCAACTGCCAAATAAAATAATAAAGACAACTGGTTTGGCCCAACAGCATAGTCTAGTTTTCTGTTGGAAATTAGGCCTCTTAAAACAAATAAGTTTTCAATTATTTTCTAAGTAGCATAAGTGAAGTAATTTGTTGCAACTCTAAAGGAAGATTTTTCCTTATCGTTGGATCAGCTATGTAAAACATTTGGGATCGATCCTCCTCTAGTCGAACCTGGTGGAATGAGGGAACATCTAATACGGACTTTCCTTGAGATCTTAGATTTCTAGTTGGACAATATATTTTTAAACACTTTGCGATAACAACCAGCACATCATTTTGTAGGGCTTTGAATTCCAATACTAGTATTTTAAATTTAACTTGTCAAACAGTTGGAAGCCAATGAAGTTTGACATAAAGTTAGGACAGGTTTTTTGCTAATCCAACTTTATCCAGATAGTAATCCAGTAAGCAGACTGGATATCAGTACTAATGGAGCAACTCCTAAGCCTGCCCAAATTCTGCCCCCAGACTAGCCCTGGCAATATTAATAGTACCAAGGCAGCCTATGTGGATATTCAGTGGCGCTATTCTGAATATCTATGGACAGTCCCAGTCAGTGCAAATATCCAGATAACTTCTGAAGTCATCCAGATACTTTTGTCTTTGGATATCAGGCCTATAATCAATATCTTCCATGAGACACCATGCACCTATACAGGAAAATAGTTCCAAGAATTTTTCCAGCACATTCTCATTTGTGTCTGAACCACAATAAGGGAACCAGTTAAAAAAAAAAAAGACTCTATAAATGAAACAATGCATTTGCACAATTATCATCACCTTTTTAATTTCTGTGAGGAGACGGAAACAGTTAAAATCTGGTCCTCCACTGGGGACTTTCATGCTTTGTGATTTGTAATGTTGCCATATGACACTTTTTTTTTCCCTTCAAGATATTTCCCTTGGTTGGCCAGCAGGTGGTGTTTGTCCTCTGCAATATAGCTGTAACAGAGGTCTGCTTTCTTTTTAGATACATTCCCCACAATAGAAAAGTAATCTGCAGTGCTATTGGTCAAACATCCTTCATGCTAATGCTCTGTGCTCTGATTGGCCCTGAAGAATGTGCTAGAACTCCCCAGCAGTGTGTGCCAGGTTTAACCGCCCAATTGGGCGGTTGTCCGCGACCCGCCGCGGGAAATTTTTGCCCGCGGCGGGTTGCGGTTTTTTGGGCTGCTTTTTGGTCTTTTGGGCTGTTTTTGGGGCGTTTTTTTTTTGGCCGCGGGGGGCGGGGTTAGTGACGTTTTGGGCGGGGTTAGTGATGTTTTGGGCGGGGCCGATGACGTGGGAGGCGGGGCTGATGACAGGGGAGGCGGGGCCGATGACGGCGGGGGCGGGGTTGATGACGGTGGGGGGCGGGGTGATGATGCGGGGGTGGGGGTGTCAGGGGCGGGGTTTGAGTTTGGGCAGGTTTTGGGCTGGATTTAGGCTGGTTTGGGTGGGAAAAAAATTTTCCACCTGGCAACCCTGCTCCCCAGTCTCTCAGTTGGGAGTGTGGAGGGAGTAATAGCCTTCTGCACTGAAATCCTGTTCAATTCCTGTGAGCAGTTTCTTTTCCTAACCTCCCCAGGTACTACTTAGGTAGTAAAAAGTGTTCAGTTAGATTTAACATTAAATCTTTGTTATTTTACCTGCTCCTGTTTGCTGGCTGTGTTGTCCTGGACTGACTAAGAATCCTGGCAGTTTGTGTTCTCGGTCTGTGAGTATTTTTCTAGGAACTGTGGGGCCCCAGGATTGTGGCTCCCTGTGTCCCTAGAAACCACAGGGGAAATAAATTGCGAGTGGGAGAACTTGTCCAGAGGCAAGCAGGACCCAGCAGGCGGGTCGAGAGTATGCCAGTATGAGGGTATGCCAGTATCGGCAAACATGCGCAGATACAGGCAGGCCTGGCCAATGCTGGTAGGACCCTCCAGGTGGCTACAGGGTTAAATCCAGGTGGGTGCTAGGGGCAGTGCTCAGGTGTTACGTGACAACTAGTATAATTTATAGTATTCTATAAACTATGCATATAGCTAGGAGACAAGCCCATGGCCCACCCATGCTCCGCCCATGTCTAGGCTTCCCCCTCTTACAGTTAGGCACTACCCCCTCCCCCCCGATATACAGCTGGTGGCAGGCAGCGTAGTTATTCAATGCTACGCCACATTCAGTAACCAGTTATTGAATATCCCATTTCAGATTTGTCTGTGGCAACTTAACCAGTTAAGCTGATATTCAGCATTGACTAGTTAAGTGCTTAGCAGTCAAAGATACACCTGCTATTTATGTGGCCTATTGTAATGGACCCCCTGAATTTCAGCGAAGATGGGTGTGCTCAGGATATCTGTTGTTTGTAGTCATGACCGACATCTAAACTCACCCCGCTGAAACTTGAGGGACTTACAGGTCACTAACCTCGCCTTTCACTACCGTGAAATGAAAGGGGAAAAAAAACCTAAAATTGGATTTATCCTGGTTAGGGAAATAACCAAACTTACTGATGAAATTAATAAGGTTTGAATTTATTTGTCTAAATAAATATATTTTTTAAATCTAAGGGTTGTCAAATAACGTTTGTAGCTTAATCTATACCATTCAAAATACATACATTTTTTACAAACATGTCATTAAAAATATCCTTTTAACTCTTTGTCACTCTTTCTGTTTCAGAATTCTTTTCCAATATCAACACCATGAAGGAAGTTCAGATAAGTACATATATACCATTATCCCTAACTTTTCAATATATCACTTCTTATGACCACAGGAGTTCAAGTGCTTAATGTTTCTTTTTTTTCCCTCTCTATCCTCTCTTTCCCATTTTTATGTGGGTGTGACTATTTCTATTAGGAATTTGATACTTTGTGTTTTTCTCTTACAGGTTCGTCTAGAGTTTTCACTCCCGGGAGACTTTTCAGGTAAGTTTGTATTTTTTTTCTCGCACTATTTAACCCAATTCACTTAGCTGCCAGGTATTGCCGCAGTTCACAGAAGTCCTTCTTGCGTCGGGGCCCTTGTCGTCTTCTGATCACCAGCCGGTCCCATCTGGTCGCAGGTTCCACCTAAACCTCACACTTAAGCAACTCAAAGTGGGCAAAACCCTGTCTTTCCTACTTTCTGGAATATCCTTTTCACTGGTGGGGCATATTAACAAATACTGTGGCCAGTTACAATCTAACAAAATAAAATTAACTATAACAATCCCTAACACTTCCAAGCCTAGCTAATTTGTTTTTTTTTACTTCCCTATGCTGTGCAAGAGTGACTGACAGCCACTATGTATCACACTCAACATTCCATGCATATCCCCTTTACATCTCAAACAGATACCTAAATCATCCAAACTCTTCCTATTTTTCTTCCTTGTTTCCACCTATCCCATTCACCCTGCTATCAATTAGCTTTCATTCAATCACTACAGCTCTTGTCTCATTGCAATTCATCCAAAAATTTCTCAAAATTCTTCAAATAAGAGAAAATGAATTTCACACTCTACCCCAATCACACTTTCACTCCCACTTTCACCACAACACTCTTATTACCACCCAAACTCTCTCTAACACTTTTCTTTTCCACAAATTTCCCCTCTGACTTTCCCACTCACAGCAGCACCTCCTCACGCTTTCACTGTCAGACGCTCTCCTCTACAAACAAACACCCTCATCTTACAGCTGCTTTAGTACCTTCAATCATCAAAATTCCTTTAAAATCTTTCTTTCCCCTCTCTTTCATCAAAATCACCCTTTACCTGCTCACACACAGCACACCAGCTACTCTCACCTTGGCAATCAAAAACACTCTGCCACATCCCAGCACTTCCTCTCTCTCTGGCTGTCCAACTCACTCAGAGCTCACTCACACATCATCCTTCTCCTACAAAGCAGCAGGCTCAACACAACTGCCACAAACCCTCGTTTCCTAGGAAACTCCTCCTTAGCTTCCCATTCCAAGTCCTTCTCAACATTCCAAGCTACATTGCTGACTGGCGGAATGTTCACCAGCACAAGTAAATCCCCATTTTACCACTTTGTTTTTTTCTTCTTTCCCTAACCCCATGTTACACTGTCTTAACACTAAACCTAGCCAGTTAGCGCTGAATATTCATGCTTAAACAGTGTCTTCCGGGCCTTAGTCGATCCTGATCTGATGGGGGTAATCCGGTAGGAAGATGATCTTCAATATTACACAATAGTCCAGCAACACATCCGTCCTCTGTAATTGCTCAGCAATCCAGCAATAGGTCCATCCATGATAACCCAACAATAGATTAATCCACAATAATCCTCAGCAATCTAGCCAAAAGGTCTCTCAACTCTGGGAAAAAAAGAGATTAGTCTCCAATCTACTGGGCTCCCCTGATGTCTGGTATTGATCCAAGTCCACTCCTTTGACTATGGGGAGTCAAGACCCTCAACAATACACTCACCAAGTCGCCTCCTTCGATTATGGTGAGTCAAAGACCCTCAATAATACACTCACGTCTAGGCTCTGTGCAGTCTGGTGGTACACCAATATTCCCACCCTTGCCCCTCTCGGGTCCAATAGGGTCTAATTCTCCTCTTTTCTGGTCCTGTTGGCAAGCAAAGTCCTCAGTTCATCTGCATATGCAAATCATATGCCAATGTCGATGTTTGTTCCTTGGCTGGGTAGTTGTCTCTCGCTCCCAACACTCAGGGAATTGTAAGAATATATTCTGGAAAGGTTAGCCCCGCCACCTCCTACGTAGCCTTCCCTGTGTGAGTGGGCCATGGGACTAACCTCATACCCAAATTGTCTTCCTGTATGGTCTAGTTTTCATACCTTCTCTGAGTTGGTGGTCCCATTTCCTGGCTCACACAACATAGCTGGTTAGTAGTTATCCACTAAGGACTAGATTCAGTAAATGAAGACTAAAAAATCTGTGCCAAAAAAAAACCTGCTTAAAGAGTTCAATTCCCACTGCAGCTCCTTGTGACTTTAAGCAAATCACATAACCCTCCATTGCCCCTGGTACAAAATAAGTACCTGAATATATGTAGACCACTTTGAATGTAGTTGCAAAAACCTCAGAAAGGCAGCATATCAAGTCCCATTTCCCTTCCCCTTATTCTATAAACCACATCTAAAGTCCAGTGCAGTTTATAGAATAATGCTTCAGTGTTATGGTTATGTGTAAATTTAGGCACCACCATGTGAATCAACAAAAATGTGGTGTAAACGCCTGCACTTAAATTTATGCACAGAGCACCTTTCTTCTATAATTACACATGTAATTCAAAGCCACGCTCCAATCCCACCCCAAAATGCCCATGACTGATCCCTTTCCACGCTCCCTTTTGAGGGCCATGTATAAAATGCAGGTGCATAATCCCGTGCCTAACTTTACACGCATAACACCCAATTAAATCTAATTAGTAAATCTAATTATTGTCACCAATTGGCTCGTTATCTTATTAAACTGTGCAGGCAAATTGGGACCGCACCTAAATTTGTGTGTGCAATTTTCAGTGACCTTTATAGAATCGGGGGATAAGCGCTAATATTCAGTGGAGATAATCAGCTATCTCCTGCTGAATATTAGCAGTTAGCCAGCTAAGTGCTATTTAACCAGCCAGGAGCCGTTTCTGGCCAGTTAAATAGCACTGAATATCAGGCCCTATGGCATTTAGGTGTTACCTTATAGCAGTGATGGTGAACCTTTCAGAGACTGAGTGCCCAAACAGCAACCCAAAATCTAATTATTTATTGCAGGTGTCAGTACTCATTATGGGCGGGGCTACCACATATGACTTTACTCCTATGATAGCCACACCCCTTACACCAGTCATGGCGCATATAAACATGATTTTTTTTCATTATAAATTATTTCTGTAAGCTGTTACAGCTCCAGTATACCCAGTGCAAAATAAGACAGCAGATGTAAATTCTCAAATTGGACATATTCCAAACACTAAAATGAAAATAAAATGATTTTTTCTACCTTTGTTGTCTGGTGATTTTGTTTTTCTATCCATATTGGTCCGAGTCTCTGATTCTGCTGCTCTCTATCTGTTCTCTTAACTCCGTTTCCAGGGCTTCCTTTCCATTTATTTCTTTACTTTCCTCCTTTCTTCTTCATTTCTTGCCCTCCATCCATAAGTAAAAGCTGGGTCCTCCTCTGTGGAATTGACTGGAGGAGGTATAATGTGGATCCAGCTTTTGCCTATTTTCTCCATCCATGTGCAGTTTTTCTCCTCCCTGCCCTCCCCTCCATCCACCCATGTCCAGCCACCCTCCTCTCTCCCCTGCCCTCCCCTCCAGCCACCCTCCTCTCCCCCTCCCTCCCAGCACCAGACATCCCACCCAGCACCAGGCACCAAGCAAACCCAGCACCAGGCACCAAGCACTCCTCCCTCCCTCCCTCCCACCCAGCATCAAGCACCAGGCACACCTCCCTCCCACCCAGCACCAGGCATCAGGCATCCCACCCAGCACCAGGCACCAAGCATCCTTCCCTCCCACCCAGCATCAAGCACCAGGCACACCTCCCTTCCACCCAGCACCAGGCATCCCACCCAGCACCAGGCACCAAGCATCCCTCCCACCCAGCATCAAGCACCAGGCAGGCAGGCAGGCATCCCTCCCTCCCACCCACCCACCCACCCACCCAGCACCAGGCATCAGGCATCCCACCCAGCACCAGGCACCAAGCATCCCTCCCACCCACCCACCCAACACCAGGCATCAGGCATCCCACCCAGCACCAGGCACCAAGCATCCCTCCCACCCACCCACCCAGCATCAAACACCAGGCACCTTTCCATATCATCATGCTGATCAATCCATAGACTGGTGGGTTGTGTCCATCTACCAGCAGGTGGAGATAGAGAGCAATCCTTTTGCCTCCCTATATGTGGTCATGTGCTGCCGGAAACTCCCCAGTATGTTCTCTATCTCAGCAGGTGGTGGTCACACACAGCAGCAGCTCTGGCTAGGTCTCCAAGCCTAATTTTTAGGTTTTGTTGAGTACCTGGGGTTGAGGGCTCTTCTTGAGCAAGTGCAAACCTGGTGGCGCCAGGTCCCTCCTTTTCTCCCCCCTCCCGCTGGCTCCGTTAAAAAAAAAAAATAAAATAAATTTTTGGACGTCCTTAAGGGCGTTTATTTAAACGTTTATTGCAGCTACTCACTGGGACACCAGGTCGTTACAGCTCGGAGCGAGAAGCAGGTAATTTTTACCTTTTTATAGCGGGCAGGGGGTTCCCCGATCGATCTCCACGTGGCCTATGGCGTTGGAGGGCGAGGGCGCGAAGAATCGCTCCCCGGACCGCGTGTGCGCTGTTAGCGGGGATGCGGGGGTCTTAAAGTCTGATTCGCCCTTGTTGGGTGTCACTTCGGAGGCCGGTCAGTGTCCCGGGTCTTCCTCCGGTGCGGCGGTTTTTCCCGCCATAAACACCCATCCTCCGCTGCTCGCCTCTGCCATCTTGGCCGGCCACTCTGCTCGGACGGCTTCTTCTTGGGCCGCCCTTGAGCTGGGAGACGTTAATGCCATGGCCGCCCTTGATTTGGGCGACGGCAAAAAAGCGGCTAAAGTTAAGCGCCGTTCTTCCCGCGCGGCTCCTTCACGGAGTGTCGCGCCGGACGCCATCTTGGATGCGCAGCATGTTTCTCCCCCACTCTTGCGAGCGCCGGTTGAGGGTGCGTCTAGGGCTATGGCCCAGGCTGCTGAAGTGCACAGTCTGGGGGGTTTCTCCCCCAAGTTTATTTTGCTGCTGCATCAGGCCTTTCTTATGCAAAACGCTGCCCCTTCTCCCTTGTCCGATAAAGGGGTTGAGGCCCCCGGAGGTAAACGCCCTCGGGTGGATTCCCAGGCCTTAGAGGACTCTGTTTCCTCTGATGTAGATGAGGGCAGCGTATCTGAGTTCTCCCAACGGTCCTTTGGGGATTCCTTGGAGGAGACGGATTCCCGCTCGGATGGAGCAGATGACCCCTCTGCAGCACGGATCTTTCGCTCAGAGGATTTGCCCAACCTGTTAGTGCAGGCCATGAGCATTTTGAAGATTTCCTCTCCAGAGGACGTCTCTCCCTCATCCCCTGTTGGCTCCGCCATTATGCTGGGGACGAAGCGCCCGCCTAGAACCTTCCACGTGCATGATGCCATGCACACCTTAATTTCGGCTCAATGGGATGTCCCGGAAGCGAGCCTTAAAGTGGCTAGGGCTATGTCCCGCCTCTATCCTTTGCCTGAAAGTGAACGGGAGGCCTTTCTTTGGCCTACCATGGATTCTTTAATCACTGCGGTGACTAAGAAAACGGCGTTGCCGGTGGAAGGTGGCACGGCCCTAAAGGACGCCCAAGACAGAAGATTGGAGGCAGCCTTAAGGTCGTCCTTTGAGGCGGCTGCCTTAAGTTTGCAGGCCTCAGTTTGCGACTCCAACGTGGCCAGGGCGTGCCTGACGATTGTGCAGCGGGCTTCCCCCTCGGATCCTTCCTTGAGGGCTGATTGGCCGGCCCTGGAATCGGGCTTGGCTTATTTGGCAGACTTTCTGTATGATGTCTTGAGAGCCTTGGCTAAAGGTATGGCTCAGACAGTCTCTGCGCGGCGGTGGCTTTGGCTGAAACATTGGTCTGCAGACCACGCCTCTAAGTCCTGCCTGGCTAAGTTGCCTTTTAAAGGCAAGCTGCTCTTTGGGGTCGAGCTGGACAAAATTGTGACCGATCTCGGCACGTCTAAGGGCAAGAGGTTACCAGAGGTCAGGGCTCGGGCTAGTGCTCGCCCCGGTAACTCCAGAGGACGGTTTCAAGAAGCCCGTCGGTACCGCCCGGGCAAGTCGGGCTCCTCTGCCCCCTCTTCCTTCAAGAGGAACTTCTCCCCCAAGCAGCATTCCTTTCGCAGAGACCGCCGTCCCGGAGGTGCGCCCTCCGGTCCTCCCCCAGGGTCTCGTACCCAATGACGGGGTCCTGGTCCATGGCCCAGTGCAGATTGGAGGACGCCTGTCCTCGTTTCTGGGCGAGTGGACCAGGGTAACTTCAGACGCTTGGGTGCTGGAAGTCATCAGAGACGGCTACAAGCTAGAGTTCTGCCTACCCTTAAGAGACGGGTTTGTAGTCTCTCCCTGCAAGTCTCCGGTCAAAGCTGTGGCAGTGCAGCAGACCTTGGACAATCTGATCCGCCTGGGCGCGGTCGTTCCGGTGCCAGAAAATCAGCTTGGCAAGGGACGTTACTCCATTTACTTTGTGGTACCAAAGAAAGGAGGTTCTGTACGGCCTATCCTCGACCTCAAAGGGGTCAATCGGGCCTTGAAAGTTCGGCACTTTCGCATGGAGACTCTCCGCTCTGTTATAGCGGCAGTGAAGGCAGGGGTGTTCCTGGCATCCTTGGACATCAAGGAAGCGTACTTGCATATTCCCATCTGGCCTCCTCATCAACGCTTTCTGCGTTTTGCAGTCCTGGGCCGACACTTCCAGTTCAGAGCCCTCCCGTTCGGGTTGGCTACTGCTCCGCGGACCTTCTCCAAAGTAATGGTGGTCATCGCAGCCTTCCTGCGAAAGGAAGGAGTACAAGTCCATCCTTATCTGGACGACTGGTTGATCCGAGCCCCCTCTTATGCAGAGTGCGGCAAAGCTGTGGACCGGGTGATTGCTCTTTTGAGCTCCCTGGGGTGGATCATCAACTGGGAGAAAAGCCAGCTGCGCCCGACTCAGTCCCTGGAGTATCTGGGAGTTCAATTCGACACCCAAGTGGGCAGAGTGTTCCTGCCGGACAATCGGATTGTCAAACTTCAGGCTCAGGTGGACCAGTTCCTAGTAGCCTCTCCGCTTCGGGCTTGGGACTATGTGCAGCTGTTGGGCTCTATGACGGCCACGATGGAAGTAGTGCCCTGGGCCAGGGCTCATATGAGACCACTACAACACTCTCTGCTGCAGCGCTGGACTCCGGTGTCAGAGGATTATACTGTGCGCCTTCCCTTGGACCCAGCAGTGCGCAAGGCGCTGAGCTGGTGGATGAAGACAGACAAGTTGTCTGCAGGGATGCCTCTTGTGACCCCGGAGTGGATTGTCGTCACGACGGACGCCTCTTTGACGGGCTGGGGAGCCCACTGCATGGGAAAGACAGCGCAGGGGCTCTGGTCTCCTGCAGAGGCAAAGTGGTCTATCAACCTCCTGGAACTCAGAGCCATTCGGTTGGCGCTTTTGGAGTTCCTCCCGGTACTGGCGTTCAAGCCAATACGGGTCCTGTCGGACAATGCCACGGCTGTGGCCTATGTCAACCGCCAGGGAGGTACCAAGAGCGCCCCTCGAGCCAAGGAAGCCATGAATCTATGCCAGTGGGCGGAAGCGAGCCTGGAACAGCTGTCAGCGGCCCACATTGCCGGAGTCATGAATGTCAAGGCGGACTGTCTCAGTCGCCATACCTTGGATCCCGGAGAGTGGCAGTTATCGGCTCAGGCGTTCTTGGACATCACGAAGCGCTGGGGCCAGCCGAGCCTAGTTCTGATGGCGTCATCGGCCAATTGCCAAGTGCCGCGCTTTTTCAGCAGAGGACGGGACCCTCGATCTCTGGGAGTAGATGCTCTTCTCCAACAGTGGCCGACACAAGAGCTTCTCTATGTGTTCCCGCCCTGGCCCATGTTGGGCAGGGTACTAGACCGGGTGGCAAAGCATCCGGGCCGGATAATCCTGGTGGGTCCGGACTGGCCCAGACGTCCCTGGTATGCGGACTTGATCAGGCTCTCAGTGGACGACCCTCTGCGGCTGCCAGTGGAGCAGGGCCTGTTGCATCAGGGTCCCGTGGTGATGGAGGATCCCTCCCCCTTTGGTCTTACGGCCTGGCTATTGAGCGGCAGCATCTGAGGAAGAAGGGCTTCTCAGACAAGGTCATCACCACTATGCTGAGAGCGAGGAAGCGCTCTACTTCTACTGCTTACGCCAGGGTTTGGCGTACCTTTGCAGCGTGGTGTGAAGCAGGCTCACTTTCTCCCTTCACTGCTCCGATTTCTTCAGTGATGGCGTTCCTGCAAGAAGATCTGGAGAAAGGCCTGTCGCTCAGTTCCCTTAAAGTCCAGGTAGCGGCTCTGACTTGCTTCAGGGGCCGCCTGAAGGGTGCTTCCCTGGCTTCGCAGCCAGATGTGGTACGTTTTCTCAAGGGAGTTAATCACCTGCGCCCTCCTCTGTGCTCAGTGGTGCCTGCGTGGAATCTCAACCTGGTGCTAAGAGCCTTGCAGAAGCCGCCTTTTGAACCCTTGTCGAGGGCATCTCTGAAAGACCTGACGTTGAAAGCAGTCTTTTTGGTGGCTATCACTTCAGCCAGAAGAGTTTCCGAGCTCCAGGCACTCTCATGTCGAGAGTCTTTTCTGCAGTTCACTGAGGCAGGAGTGACTATTCGCACAGTGCCTTCCTTCCTGCCCAAGATTGTTTCTCGCTTCCATGTGAATCAGCAGCTCTGTCTCCCTTCCTTTCGTAGGGAGGACTACCCAGAGGAATACTCTGCTCTCAAATATCTGGATGTGAGACGAGTCATCATCAGATACTTGGAAGTGACCAATGATTTCCGGAAATCGGATCATCTGTTTGTCCTGTTTGCAGGTCCTCGTAAGGGTCTGCAGGCGGCTAAGCCTACAGTGGCAAGATGGGTCAAGGAAGCCATTGCAGCGGCTTATGTGGCCGCGGGGAAGGTGCCGCCTATTCAGCTGAAGGCTCACTCCACTAGAGCTCAGGCGGCCTCGATGGCAGAGGCCGGGTCCGTCTCCTTGGAAGAGATTTGCAAGGCGGCAACTTGGGCATCGGCCCATACCTTCTCCAGGCATTACCGCTTGACTGTGGCGGCTCGGGCGGAGGCCCGGTTTGGAGCTTCAGTGTTGCGGTCAGGGATTTCAATGTCCCGCCCTGGGTGAGTACTGCTTCGGTACATCCCACCAGTCTATGGATTGATCAGCATGATGATATGGAAGGTAAAATTATGTATCATACCTGATAATTTTCTTTCCATTAATCATAGCTGATCAATCCATAGCCCCTCCCAGATATCTGTACTGTTTATATTCTGGTTGCATTTCAGATTCAAGTTTAGTCTTCAGTTCCTGTTCAGGAGGACTTCGTGTTCAAGTTTTTTCAATTGGATTCTTCAAGAGTTGAGACGAGTTTGTGTTACAGTGAGCTGCTGCATTCCTCTCCCCTCCGTTTTACGGGGCTGGATTGAGACATAAATTCTGCCGGCGCTCCCTCCCGCTTCGTGCGGCTGTAGGGCAACTTTGTACCCCTCCCGCTTCGGCGGTGTTAGGGTCAGTCAGCTCCTCCCGTGGTTGGGGTTGCAGGATAAGCTAGATCCCCCCGCATCGGCGGGGTGGTGTCCCTCCCCCGCTCCGCGGGGATGAGCTGGACGGATTCCCCTCCCCCACTTGTGTGGGATGAGCTGGGTTAATTCCCCTCCCCCGTTTCGGCGGTGGTGAGCTGGGCAGAGTGTCCCTTTGTGGGTGTAATTCTCTAAGTGCTGAGTCCTGCGGATGGAGCTTGGATATCGACATACTGAGGAGTTTCTGGCAGCACATGACCACATATAGGGAGGCAAAAGGATTGCTCTCTTTCTCCACCTGCTGGTAGATGGACACAACCCACCAGTCTATGGATTGATCAGCTATGATTAATGGAAAGAAAATTATCAGGTATGATACATAATTTTACCTTCCCTCCCTCCCACCCAGCACCAGGCATCCCACCCAGCACCAGGCACCAAGCATCCCTCCCACCCACCCACCCAGCATCAAACGCCAGGCAACTTTCCCTCCCTCCCACCCAGCACCAGGCATCAGGCATCCCACCCACCACCAGGCACCAAGCATCCCTCCCACCCACCCACCCACCCAGCATCAACCTGCCCCCCCCCCCCCTCCAAAATTTAAAACTCATACCTGCACGGGGTTAAGGCAGCGTCAGCAGCGACAGCAGCAGTGAAAAGCGTGCTGGCTCGGCACGCCTTCAGCCTTCCCTTCTGTCTCTCAAGCTCTGGTCCCTCCTTTGTGGAAACAGGAAATAAGGGCGGGACCAGAGCTTGAGAGACAGAAGGGGAAGGCGCGCCGAGCCAGCCCAGCACGCTTTTCACTGCTGCTGTCGCTGCCGACGCCACCTTAACCCCGTGCAGGTATGAGTTTTAAATTTCAGAGGGGGGGGGGGGCAGGAACTGGCTGAGGCGACGGCACGTGTGCCAGCAGAGAGGGTTCTGCGTGCCCTCTCTGGCACGCGTGCCATAGGTTCACCATCACTGCCTTATAGAATAGTGCCTAGTGCATACAGGCATCTAATTGTCAATTAATGGCGCCTTTGACACATAAGTGGTACCTACCTGTAGACGCCAGCTTCTAGCATTGCTCCAATAGTGGTTTATGTCCCATGTACTAAAAGACTGTCCATTAACCACTATTAACTTTTAAAGGGACACCAAATACAGGGGCAGTACAACTTTTTTTTTTTTTTTGCTTGGAAAGGCCAAAAAAAAAAAAACACAAGCTCTGTCACTGCCCTCCTCATCTACCTGGCTGCTAATGCTGTGTAAAGCAAAAATTTGGTAGGGCTATAGCCCCTGTGGCATACCCTATTCTACTACCTATGACAATATATGGAGAACCACTAACCTGATCATACTTGGATGACTGCATTAAGCTTTATTGTGTTTTTCCTGTTACAATCATTATGAGATTGCACTAGAGGAAATAAGTTATACGCAATAAGCATACAAATGTCTCTAATTCCATTAATGTTATTCCATGGCATTTCCAAAAGACTGTCCTCATAGACATAACCAAATTCATTTCCTTTCTTAAGCAGATTGTGTTTGTTAACTTATTTTGCTTGTATTTTATTTGGTTCATTCCTCGTGCCAAGTGTTATGTCCTTGGTTCCAATATCAATCCCTTTCAGTCAAGCTGTCTCCCTTTATCTAACAACACATAAAGTTTTGATTGCAAATTATGTTAGGCTTTGTTTATGCTTCAATACTTTCCCAAAACAAGTCACTATAATTTTTAATTACATTCAAAGAAAAATTGCAACCATTATGAGAAAGGCTGACCTTAACAAGCAGAAATTACCTTTTTTTTTTCTCAATAGGAGTTATACGATAAGACTGAAGTAACCCATTCAGTAGGCTATGAAGAAGCACATGAAAGGCAATTGTATAAGCTGGCACCTATAATTAGGTGTTCCTAGTTGGTAGAATAGTAGCACTTGCGCAAATTATTGGCAGTTGCGTAAATAAGTGCTAAGTCTATTCTATAAACAGTGTACATAAATCATATGGGGGGGAATTCTATAAATTCAGCACCAGAAAGAATTGACGTTAAGCCTGATTCTGTAAAGGGTGTGAGCCCTTTATAGAATCACACGGCCAGATTCTATATATGTCACCTGAACAATCTGCGCAGAAAAAAAATTACGCCTAGGCGTTTTCTCGAAAGTAGGCTTAAATTTTATAGAACATAATTACATTTCCGTATGGTATATAGAAAACGCCGAGTGGCTCGCCACACAACCAAATTTGGTCATGTCCATTTAGGCCATATTTTACCTGGCATAAATCCCGATGCTTTATTAAGCACAGAGTGGGGGTATTCTATAATAATGTGCATAGATATTAGAAACGCCTATGTCTTGCCCATGGCCAAGCCCCCTTTTCAACTGTGCAACTTAGAGCTTAGGTGCACCACGTTATAGAATACACTTAGAGGTCCTTTTACGAAGCTGCAGCAAAAGGGAGCCTGCGCTGGCGTTGGTGCGTGCTTTTGAGGCGCATCAAGGCTCCCTTTTAATCCAACGGGTAAAAAGCAGGTCTTTATTTTTTTCAATAAACGGCCGTGCGGCACGCAGCCATTTCGGGGGGAGCACTTACTGCCACCCTTTGAGGTGGGGGTAAGGGCTCCCACGCTAACCAGGCAGCAAGCGGCACTGCCCAATTACCGCCGGGTACACACCGGCGCTATAAAAATTGGAACATTTGCGCACTGGGGGAGGGAACTACCACCGGGCTGCTGCGGTAGCCCGGCGGTACTTCCCTTTTAGCGAGTGTTAGCCCGCTTACCGCCACTTCGTAAAAAGGCCTCTTAGCGAGTTGTATGCGTAAATCTCAATTAATGCCAATTAGTGCTGATAATTGCTTGTTAACATCCAATTAGCAACACTCATTAGCTAGTTAACCAATTAAGTTATGTGCATTGTTCCAAGCGGATTTTCAGGCGCCATATATAGAAACCAGGGGTTAGCGCCGATGCCCATACCTAAGATTATGCCTGCTGAAATCTGGTGTAAATGCAGGCACATGATAACTCATATAGGATCTCTATGTAAACCAAGCAAATATCCAACACATTTATCCTGGTAGGAGGAAGAGGATCTCAGAGACCCACACAGGCGCTCTAGATAAATTACTGTGTTAAAAGGGTCGAGTTCTATTTAGGGGGTCTTTTACTAAGGTACGCTAGCGATTTTAGCTTGCGCTAAAAATCAGCTGGTGCTAAATGCTGAGACACCCATTTTATTGCCTAATATAAGAGAAAATGCTCAAATGTGCAATTAAATACAAACTTAGCAATGTGACAGTGTAAATACCCTAATAAATGGCTAAAATACACTTTCTCACAGCCAATAAGAATATTTAAATACAGCTAGCACTTAGCTACCAGGATAAATCTGTTGGATACTTGCTTGGTTTACATACAGATCCTTTATGAGTTATTTGTTGAACTAGTATAAAAAGCCCGTTTCGGTAGGCAATGAAACGGGCGCTAGCAAGGTAATCCCCCCCCCCCTGCAGTGTCCTTCCTGTTTCCCCTGCCCCCCCTGCAGCCACCTATCTGGTCTCAGATCCCTCTCCCCACCAACCCTCCTCTGCCCCTGCAGCCACGCATGTGCAGCGGCCCTCCTCTCTCCCCTGCTCCCCCTGCAGCCACCCATGTCCAGCAACTCTCCTCTCCCCCTGCCCCCCCTGCAGCCACCCATGTCCAGCAACCCTCCTCTCCCCCTGTAGCCACCCATGTCCAGCGACCCTCCCCTCCCCCCTCGGCGCATTACCCAAACCTCTACCCCTCCCAGCGCATCACCCAAGCCCCTACCCCCCCTCGGGCACATCAACCCCCTCGCCACCCGCAGCCGCCAATACTAATGCTGTCCGGCCGCTGCTCCGTAGACAGCCATCTGGCATTGGCTGTCATCTCTGCAGCTGCTCCTCCTCTCCCCTCTGACGTCGCTGTGCTCCTCTGGGGTCTTCCTGCAGGGGCAGTGATGTGGAGGGGAGAGGAGGTGCAGCTGCAGTGACGACAGCCAATGCCAGATGGCTGTCTACGGAGCCGCGTTTCAGGTTAAAGATCTTTTTTTGGCTTTTTTCTTTTTGTACCGGCCGCTGCTGCTCCACAGGAGAAGCAGTAGCGGCCGGACAGCGTTAGTATTGGCGGCTGCGGGTGGCGAGGGAGTTGATGTGCCCAAGAGGGGGAGGGGGTAGGGGCTTTGGTGATGCGCCGGGGGAAGGTCTTGGGTGATGCGTCGAGGGGGGTGTAGGGGCTTGGGTGCTGCGCCGGGGCGGAGGGGCTTGGGTGTTGCGCCGAAGGGGGGGGGGCACTGACAGCTGATTGGTAGGCAGGGGGAGGAGTAGGGAAACATTCTCCGCGTGTTTCCTTACTCCTCCCCTTGCCTTGGAATCAGCTATCAATGACATCACTGACGTCAGTGCATTCTAAACTGCCTAGCAGACCACCTCCGAGGGAGCCACGCGGTTTTGCAGGGCAGGGGCTTGGGTGTTGCACCAAGGGGGGGCACTGACAGCTGTTTCCCAGGCAGGGGGAGGAGTAGGGAAACATTCTCCGCGTGTTTCCCTACTCCTCCCCTTGCCTTGGAATCAGCTGTCAGTGACATCACTGACGTCAGTGCATTCTAAACTGCCTAGCAGACCACCTCCGAGGGAGCCACGGTACCAGGCACATTAGAACGTTGGAGGTGAGAATTATTATATAGGATATTCTTCTCTATATATGTCCTCATTACTTCTGAGTAAATGCTGGCACCCAAGTCAGGTGCACTGAAGCAGTATTTTGTAACTATGGGTTCCTTTTACTAAGGTGCGCTGAAAAATGGCCTGTGGTAGTGTAGGTGTGTGTTTCAGCGCGTCTGCAAAAAATGCCTTTTTAAAATTTTTGCCGAAAATGGACTTGCAGCGAAATAAAAATTGACACACGTCCATTTTGGGTCTGAGACCTTACCGCCAGCCATTGACCTAGTGGTGAAATCTCACATATTAACCAGGCGGTAATAACCTACGCGCTTCAAATGTCACTTGGCGCATTTAGCGAACGCGCACTAGAAAATAAAAATTATTTATCAGACGCGCACCAAAAATGAAATTCCCGCACGAACTAGGCGGTAGCCGGGCAGTAACTCCAAATTGGTGTGCATTGGGCGCGCGTAGATGCTTACGCAGCTTAGTAAAAGGGCCCCTATGTGCGCAACTTTTCAGAATGCCCCTGACATGCCCACGGCTACGCCCCCTTTTGAGATACACACTAGAGTTAGGCATCATGTAACACAGTAACATAGTAAATGATGGCAGATAAAGTCCTGTACAGTCCATCCAGTCTGCCCGACAAGATAAACTCATTTACATGGTATGTGATACTTTATATGTATACCAGAGTTTGATTTGTCCTTGCCTTTCTCAGGGCACAGACTGCAGAAGTCTACCCAGCACGTTCTTGTACTAAGTTCTGAAGCTAACGTCGAAGACCCTTAAAGTTTACACTCCAGCCCATCCCTATCTATTCAGTCACAATCAGGGCATAAACCGTAGAAGTCTGACCCACCTCCCATTTTGTTTCCCAATTACCGGCTAAGATTCCGCGGTCTTATAGAATAGTGCACAGCCAGATGAGTGTATAAATCTTAATGGGTGCAATTTTTTTTTGTTACATTTGTACCCCACGCTTTCCCACTCATGGCAGGCTCAATGTGGCTTACATGGGGCAATGGAGGGTTAAATGACTTGCCCAGAGTCACAAGGAGCTGCCTGTGCCTGAAGTGGGAATTGAACTCAGTTCCTCAGGACCAAAGTCCACCACCCTAACCACTAGGCCACTCCTAGCTTCAATAATGTTTGACATTAATTGGCTCATTAGCCAATTAACTTGCACGCACATCTCGCGAGTGTGACCCCAAATCCAGGTGCCATATATAGAATCTGGGAGTTAGCATGCAACTGTCAGGGAATGTACACATGGGTGAAGAATGGGCATGCCACCAAGCAAGACGTTCAATAATTACTCATTCTATGGACTTCCACTGTCAAACGGGTTGTGTTAATTCATTTGAATTTGTTAATTTCAAAGAGGTTGGAATCACTTTCAAATTCAAGGTTAAATACCCTGCATAAGCCTTGAACACAGAGGTCGTTGGTTTCAGGTCCACAGGGAGTTCCATCAGTAACTCTATCCTTCAGCTGGTAATAGGAGGTTGTTCCAGCAACCCGGCAAAATAATTTACAGCGATCCTTCATAAGAACTGCAAAGAGAGCAGAACATTCAGGTTTTATTGCAGTGGAAAGCATTTAAGAAATACCTTTTTGTGTGCAATTTATTCAAAATATAAACACTTGAATACTTACCGCCACTATACTTTGGAAGCCAGTGGACATTAGGTGGGAGGCCATTGAAGTTAAAATGTTTGCCATCAAAATTAGAGCACTGCTCATCTCTAAAATCTTTCCTGCCCTTTGGACACGGCTCAGTATTACATGATCGGAATTTCATCCTGCGACCCACACAGTATTTTCCTCCATTTTTAGGCCTGTTTAAATTTTAGAAACTTATCAGTGAAATATTACTTCTTTCTTTACATTACACACACCTCTTATTTGTTTTACATTCACAAAATATTTCCCAGCTTTAACAATGTTTTACATTCATTTTTTGGGTAACAGGGTACACACCCCATAGAGAGATCAATGCAGAAAGCCACATAATAGAACAGCTAGAGGATGGCTATGTGTGCAGCATCTACTATGGAATTAAAACTGCCTGATGCAGCAAGCTAATGAGACGCTAATCTCCAATGCACAGAACTTGTGCTGTAATGTAATTGGGAAAAGCCTGCCAGACACACGCACAAAACATTTCTGCTGTAAGGGTGGCTCAATGTGTGTATGCCCGTTCAAAACAAAAAAGTCAGTCACATCTGCAAAAATGTATTGCACATAACATTTTTGTGAGACTGATATTTATGTGCAGAACACCAGGGACAGATGTGTGCTGGCACTTTCGTTTCTGTTCGGACACGCGCATGTGAGCTGATACCTCCTGTCATTCAAAGTTGCAGGCACTTGTTTGATCACTGAAAAAAAAGCAAAACTGTTATTTAATCTCCCAAAACTGGATCTAAATTCTCTTGACCAACCTTTCTATGCTGCCCCAGACCCAGCAGAAAATTTCTTACGTTGTAAATGCATTAAAAGCCATTGTTTCCTTCTCTGCATTGTGAAGGAATACCTAATGGCATCATTACCATTCATTTTGCAGCGTGTGCCCATGTGCACTGCACCAGCTAACTTCCAAACTCAACCCCTTTCTGCATATGCGGCCAGCAACATGCAAGTACCGTGCACTTTGGCTTGTGGTAGCTCTCTGCATAAGCCCCACAGACAGCTAGGTGAGACAGAAGCTCAATTGCACAGGAAAGAGTAGTATGCAAACAAGCTCCTCCCCTCTACCTCAGATGTATCAAGTAGAATAGCTAAGAAACATACATGAGCCAGGATCTCTTCATCCTCAGTCATGAGTCAGAAAATCAGGGACTGAACAGAGGTGCTACGAAAATGACATAGAGGTATCCCAGATATGACAAATGGAGAAGAAGCAGATCTGGGAAGTGAAGGACTACAGAACCTCTTGGTAGTACCATCTTTTCACCATATTCATCTGAGCTTCGTCCATCATTCCATCTTCAGTGTTATGGAATAACCTACCACAATCCTACCTGGTGGAAGGAGGATAACCAGTGGGACACTGTCATACCGGGGTACAAAGTATATCGTAGTGATAGGGTGGACCGGACTGGTGGAGGGGTAGCATTGTATATTAATGAGAGCCTTGACTCAGATAGATTACAAATTCAGCAGGACACAAGTCACACCTTTGAATCATTGTGGGTTGAAATTCCATGTATAAAAGGGAAAAAAACGGTGATAGGAGTGTACTACTGTCCGCCTCGCCAGGACGAGCAGGTAGACGCAGAAATGATAAAAGAAATCAGAGACGCGAACAAAATGGGCAATGTGATAATAATGGGTGACTTCAATTATCCAAATATAGACTGGGTAAATGTAACATCGGGACATGCTACAGAGGTACAATTCCTTGATGAAATCAAGGACAGCTTTATGGCGCAGCTGGTGCAGGAGCCGACGAGAGAAGGAAAAATTCTAGACTTGGTCCTTAGTAGAGCGCATGATCTGGTGAGGGACGTTATGGTACTGGGGCCGCTTGATAACAGTGATCATAATATGATCAGTTTTGATATCGACCTTGAAGTAACTGTACACAGAAAGTCAAATACGTTAGCGTTTAACTTTAAAAAAGGAGACTATGATAAAATGAGAAGAACGGTAAAAAAAAAACTTAGGGGGGCAACTGAGAGAGTAAAAACTGTACAACAGGCATGGACGCTGTTCAAAAATACCATCCTGAAGGCCCAGGCCATACATATTCCGCGAATTAGAAAAGAAAGACGGAAGTCCAAAAGACAGCCGGCCTGGTTGAAAAGTGAGGTGAAGGAAGCTATTAGGGCTAAAAGAAACGCCTTCAGAAAATGGAAGAAAGAACCATGTGAAAATAACAAGAAGCAGCATAAGGAGTGTCAATGCAAATGCAAGGCGCAGATAAAGAAGGCCAAGAGGGATTATGAAAAAAAGATAGCATTAGAAGCAAAAAAAACATAGTAAAACAATTTTTCGGTATATTAAAAGCAGGAAGCCGGCAAAAGAATCGGTTGGGCTGCTGGATGACAGAGGGGTAAATGGTGCGATCAAGGAAGACAAAGACATAGCGGAGAGACTGAATGAATTCTTTGCTTCGGTCTTCACCGAGGAAGATTTGGGTGGGATACCGGTGTCGGAAATGGTATTTCAAGCGGACGAGTAGGAGAAACTTACTGACTTCACGATAAACCTGGAGGACGTAATCGGGCAGTTCAGCAAACTGAAGAGTAGCAAATCTCCTGGACCAGATGGTATTCATCCTAGAGTACTAATAGAACTGAAAAATGAGCTTGCGGAGCTACTGCTAGTGATATGCAACTTATACTTAAAATCGAGCGTGGTACCGGAAGATTGGAGGGTGGCCAATGTAACACCGATTTTTAAAAAAGGCTCCAGGGGAGATCCGGGAAATTATAGACCAGTGAGTCTGACGTCAGTGCCGGGGAAAATGGTAGAGGCTATTATTAAAAACAAAATTACAGAGCACATCCAAGGACATGGATTACTGAGACCGAGTCAGCACGGCTTTTGTGTGGGAAATCTTGTCTGACCAATTTACTTCAATTCTTTGAAGGAGTAAACAAACATGTGGACAAAGGGGAACCGGTTGATATTGTGTATCTGGATTTCCAAAAGACGTTTGACAAGGTACCTCATGAAAGGCTACAGAGGAAATTGGAGGGTCATGGAATAGGAGGAAATGTCCTATTGTGGATTAAAAACTGGTTGAAGGATAGGAAACAGAGAGTGGGGTTAAATGGGCAGTATTCACAATGGAGAAGGGTAGTTAGTGGGGTTCCTCAGGGGTCTGTGCTAGGACCGCTGCTTTTTAATATATTTATAAATGATTTAGAGATGGGAGTAACTAGCGAGGTAATTAAATTTGCTGATGACACAAAGTTATTCAAAGTTGTTAAATCACGACAGGATTGTGAAAAATTACAAGAGGACCTTACGAGCCTGGGAGACTGGGCAGCTAAATGGCAGATGACGTTTAATGTGAGCAAGTGCAAGGTGATGCATGTGGGAAAAAAGAACCCGAATTATAGCTACGTCATGCAAGGTTCCACGTTAGGAGTTACGGACCAAGAAAGGGATCTGGGTGTCGTCGTCGATAACACACTGAAACCTTCTGCTCAGTGTGCTGCTGCGGCTAGGAAAGCGAATAGAATGTTGGATATTATTAGGAAAGGTATGGAAAACAGGTGTGAGGATGTTATAATGCCGTTGTATCGCTCCATGGTGCGACCGCACCTTGAGTATTGTGTTCAATTCTGGTCGCCGCATCTCAAGAAGGATATAGTAGAATTGGAAAAGGTGCAGCGAAGGGCGACTAAAATGATAGCGGGGATGGGACGACTTCCCTATGAAGAAAGACTAAGGAGGCTAGGGCTATTCAGCTTGGAGAAGAGACGGCTGAGGGGAGACATGATAGAGGTATATAAAATAATGAGTGGAGTGGAACAGGTGGATGTGAAGCGTCTGTTCACGCTTTCCAAAAATACTAGGACTAGGGGGCATGCGATGAAACTACAGTGTAGTAAATTTAAAACAAATCGTAGAAAAAGTTTCTTCACCCAACGTATAATTAAACTCTGGAATTCGTTGCCGGAGAAAGTGGTGAAGGTGGTTAGCTTAGCAGAGTTTAAAAAGGGGTTGGACGGTTTCCTAAAGGACAAGTCCATAAACCGCTACTAAATAGACTTGGGAAAAATCCACAATTCCAGGAATAACATGTATAGAATGTTTGTACGTTTGGGAAGCTTGCCAGGTGCCCCTTGACCTGGATTGGCCGCTGTCGTGGACAGGATGCTGGGCTCGATGGACCCTTGGTCTTTTCCCAGTATGGCATTACTTATGTACGTGCAAATGGAACTTTCCTATCAGAGGTTTAGGAAAAATCTAAAGGCTTTTTTGTTTAAAGACACCTATGAAACTCTGGTTCCCCACCAGCTGCCATGCAGTGTTCCGCAAGGCTCAATCCTTTCCCCACTGCTCTTCAACATTTTCGTAAGTTCATTAGCAACACTAGCTCAAGATTCTAATATAAAAGCAAACTACTATGCTGATGACATCTTTCTGGTCTTTCCCACCTCGCCTCTATCTCAAAACCTTCAGCCTTTACAGACATGTTTATCAAAATTGGCTTCATGGTTGAACTCTCATAAACTTGTGTTAAATCCGGAGAAAATTATTACCTGTTGGTTCAATGGCTCTGATCCTTCATTGTCCCTTATCTCTTCACTATTTGGCATTCCCATACACTCAACAGATTCATTTTGGTACTTGGGCATTATTTTTGAGTCAGATATATCAGTTGGGAAACAAATATCACACCTGTTGAAAACTGGTTTCATTTTACTCCATCATCTTCGTTCACTTACATAAGAATAGCCATACTGGGTCAGACCAATGGTCCATCTAGCCCAGTATCCTGTTTCCAACAGTGACCAATCCAGGCCACAAGTAAATAGTAGCAACATTCCATACTACCAATCCCAGGGCAAAAAGTGGCGTCCCCATGTCTGTCTCAATAGCAAACTATGGACAGCTGTCCTGATACTGGCACTTGTCACCACTCAATTCAGATAGTCTACGCTGGCCACTATCCGAATATGGGTGCTATCTAGATATTTTAGTAGTGTTTAGATACGTCAACCACTGAGGCTGAACATCTACCTGCATGATCTCAGTCATAGGACTATCACACACTATTCAAATTTGATTCTCAACAGGAAGCCTGACTTCAATCTTGAGATTCAGTCCTAGACCGCATTAATCCATTTTACATATAGTACTCAGAACAGGATTTTGCTCTTCTAGTGCCACAAAATATCCAGACATATCACTACAAAAACTACAACAAAGTATGTAGAAAAGAAACGGGAACATACTCAGGCTGATTACAGTCTCTGCTTGTACTTTTGATCCCACCTCCACAAGTCCTTGTACATGCACCGTAGGGTCCCCATTGGCTCCACTCTCCATCTACGGGGCGCAATTCCATTTCTTTCTTTATACATAATCCATGACGGCAGTGCTGCTCAATTAATAAATACAATGAAATGAGAATGTTAATGACAGCGTGCGTGCATAGGATCTGAATTAAAATGAAGGAAGTGCCTAAAAGACATCCCAAAGAAAAATGGATAAAATCAAAGCATCACACTTTGGAATAGATTCAGTAAATAGCACGGAAAAATAGGTGCTGGGAAAAATCAGCACTCAGCACTATACTATAAAGAGCGCCCTGGGATGAGTGCATTACAAGTAGTTCAAGCCCGAGTGATTAAAGGAGGTTCTCGTTATGATCATGTTACTCCAATTTTGAAATCACCGCATTGGCTTCCTGTAAAATTTCACACTGAATTTAAAATTTCATTGCTAGTTTTCAAAATATTGAATGTTAACATTTCACCAACTCTTAGTGCCACTCTAAGATGTTATCAACCTACTCGCTCTCTGACATCATCTCAGAAACAGCTACTTGACGTGCCTTCATTTCATCAGGTTTATTTAGAAGAATGCAGATCATCTATTTTCTACATCAAAGGTCCGAAATTATGGAATGCTTTGCCCCAATGAACTTTGTTCAATACAAAATATAGTCCAGTTTACAAAAGCATTGAAAACTAATTTATTTCTTAAGGCTTTTGTTTCCTCTGATGTATAAATTATTTTAATACCATGTAAATTTTAATCTGCAGTATGTTTTTTTATATAGTTTGTTGTGTAAAGAAATAATTTTTATTGTCTTGTTTTTTCATATTTTGTATGTGATTTGTTCCCCGCTTAGACTTTTAAAGATATAGCGGGTTATAAATAAAGTTTTAATATTATTATTTTTTTTTTTTATAGAACCGTACCTAGCAGGGATTTCTGCACCCAACTTTGGATGCAAGGACTTATGTCAGCTGAAAACTGATGTAAATCCTGGTATACAATGTGGGTGTGCATCCCCCAGCTGAGGACCTGGATCTGAGCATCAGGCAGTGATGACTTTTCCATGGCACATCTGATCAGCAATGACGGCACACCAGTTGGGACACTCTGACCCAAGTAAAGGTGAGTAAATTTGTTACAAAGGCTTTGACAAGAGACACTATATCTTTACTTAATGGCCTGTTTCAGGCCACTAAGTAAATTTCTGATACTATGCACAACAGCTTTCGATCGAAAATCGTGATATGCTAGGTACAGTTTAACATCACAGCCAGAAAATGATTGCAACTGCTTTACCAAACATGACTGTTTCATTTTAGCCATGGAGATTAATTAACCAAGCGTGAATCACATTTTTGCCTAGTAAACTGCTTTACATTTTCTGCTTTCTGACACATTACCTCATGTTATAATTTTCCTCTCAATTACAAAAAAAAACTGTTATAATGCAACAATGGATATTGTTTGGTTACATAAATGTAAGTATATTAAAGAGAAACAGAGTAAGCACAGTCATTTAAAATTTCAGATTACACACAAGGAGCAATACCATAAGAAACCTAAACACTAAGAGCGTGCCTTAATAAACTTTCTTATATAATATAATCTAATCAATTTGTAATATAGTAACATGTGGAGGGGCATAATCGAACAAAAACGTCTATCTCCATGGGCGTTTATCTCCGAGAACGGGTCCGTGAAGGGGCGGACCGAACCGTATTTTTGAAAAAAATAGACGTCCATGTTTTATTTGACAATTTGTGAGCTGGGCGTTTTTGCTTTTCAGCGATAATGGAAAATGAAAGCGCCCGTCTCAAAAACGAATAAATCCAAGGCATTTGTTCGTGGGAGGGGCCAGGATTCGTAGTGCACTAGTCCCCCTCACATGCCAGGACACCAACCAGGCACCCTAGGGGGCACTTTTACAAAAACAAAAAAAAAGGTACAAGAGCTCCCAGGTGCATAGCACCCTTCCCTTGTGTGTTGAGCCCCCAAATCCCCGTCAAAACCCACTGCCCACAAGTCTACACCATTACTATAGCCCTAAGGGGTGAAGGGGGGCACCTACATGTGGGTACAGTGGGTTTGGGGGGGTTGGACGACTAAGCATTAAGCAGCACAATTGTAACAGGTAGGGGGGGGGGATGGACCTGGGTCCACCTGCCTGAAGTCCACTGCACCCCCTAACAACTGCTCCAGGGACCTGCATACTGCTGCCAGGGAGGTGGGTATGACATTTGAGGGTGAAAATAAAAAGTTGTGAAACATTTTTTGTGGTGGGAGGGGGTTAGTGACCACTGGGGAGTCAGGGGAGGTCATCACCGATTCCCTCTGGTGGTAATCTGGTCATTTAGGGCACTTTTTGGGGCCTTATTCGTGAAAAAACAGGGTCCAGGAAAAGTGCCCTAAATTCTAGCTACAAACGCATACTTTTTTTCCATTATCGGCGAAAGGCGCCCATCTCTGTTCAGGTGATAACCATGCTCCAGTCCCGCCTTCACCACGCCTCCGACACGCCCCCGTCAACTTTGTACACTTCCGCGATGGAGTGCAGTTGAAAACGTCCAAGTTCGGCTTTCGATTATACCGTGTTATTCGTTTTTGTGAGATAAACGTCCATCTCCCGATTTAGGTCGGAACTTGGGCGTTTTTCTCGTTCGATTATAAGCAGGATAGTAACATAGTAAATGACGGCAGATAAAGACCGCACTAATCCCAACAGGAGGTTCAAGGCAGTTAACAAAAGAATAGCTCAGACAATATGAGGAATTACAAAACTGTAGGTCATAGTAATGTAAAATTAAAATTTATCAAACAAAAAAGTCTTACATTTTTTACTAAGTGCATATAATTTGTCTCAGAATGGATTTGCAAAGGAAGAGTGTTCCAAATGGAAGTTGCCCGACAGGAAAACAAAGCCTCAAATTGATGCTTAGATCGAATTCCCTTAAATGATGGGAATTTCAATAAAAACTTAGAGGAAAAACACAAATTAGGGAACATTTGAATTAACAAATTGGAAGCGTTATCATATAAAACTTGAAACACTGCAGAAACAACTTTAAAAATATATCGTGCTTTAACAGAGAGCCAGTGAAGCTTTTGGAAGTATGAAGACACTATCAAATTTCTTCAGATTTCTTTTCCCGTTTATATAGACACATAAATGGGAAATCTATAAATAAAGCAGGTCCTGAATTAAAAGAAAAAAGAACGTTAATGCAAAGCACACCTCAACAGAATTTGATTCTGATCATTGTACAATAGCACTTCAAACTCACAATCTCATAAATCTGAAATACGTTCATTTATTATTTATTTATTTATTTGTTTGTTTGTTACATTTGTATCCCACATTTTCCCACCTATTTGCAGGCTCAATGTGGCTTACATAGTACCGGAGAGGCGTTCTCCAACTCCGATATGAACAAATACAAAGTGATGTTGTGGTAGGATAAGGTTCATGTGGAACAGACACATTAGGGAATGGTAGAGCGGAACAGTTATGTTATGTCCATTACGTGCTTTGGTTTCGTTGTGTTGCAGAGATCAGGCATTTAAGTTGGATCGGTAGGGTATGCCTTTTTGAACAGGTTAGTTTTTAGTGATTTCCGGAGGTTTATGTGGTCATACGTTGTTTTCACGGCTTTTGGTAATGCATTCCACAGTTGTGTGCTACGTAGGAAAAACTGGATGCATAAGTTGATTTGTATTTGAGTCCTTTGCAGCCTGGGTAGTGGAGATTTAGATAAGTTCGTGTTGATCCGGATTTGGGTTGTAAAATGCCTAAATAAAGGATTCCTGACCACAAAATCATACCAAGTAACAACGAATACGGACATATCACCCCCATGGATACCTGAATGTAGAGTTCCCCAAGGATCCCCTCTATCACCAACTCTCTTCAATCTAATGATGTTACCTGTAGCCAAACTTCTAGCCAATCAAAACCTTAACCCCTACATATATGCAGACGATGTTACGATTTACATTCCATTCAAACATGATCTAAATGAAATAACCAACGAGATCAACCAAAGCCTCCAAATCATGCACTCCTGGGCGGATGCATTCCAGCTAAAACTCAACGCAGAAAAAACACAATGTCTTATGCTCACCTCACAACACAACAAAAGCAACTACTCCACCATAACCACACCATACTGTTCTCTCCCTGTCGCACAAAATCTAAAAATTCTTGGAGTTACCATTGACCGAAATCTCACACTCGATGCTCACGTGAAGAACACAACAAAAAAGATGTTCCTCTCCATGTGGAAACTCAAAAGAGTAAAACCTTTCTTCCCGAGATATATCTTCCGTACCCTGGTACAGTCAATAGTAATAAGTCATCTGGACTACTGTAACGCATTATATGCTGGCTGCAAAGAACAGACTATCAAAAAACTCCAAACAGCCCAGAATACCGCCGCCAGACTCATATTTGGAAAAAACTAAATATGAAAGTGCTAAACCCCTAAGAGAGAAACTTCACTGGCTCCCACTCAAGGAACGCATTGCGTTCAAGGTCTGCACGATTATACACAAAATCATTCACGCAGACGCCCCAATCTACATGCTAAACCTTGTGGACTTGCCTCCCAGAAACGCCAAAAGGTCATCCTGCAAATTTCTCAATCTGCACTTTCCAAGCTGTAAAGGACTGAAATACAAGCCACCACCTTTTCTTACATGAGCACGCAGTTGTGGAATGCATTACCTACAGCCCTGAAAGCGATCGATGAAATAACTAACTTCCGCAAATCTTTGAAGACACATCTCTTCAACAAGGCCTACAAAGAGAACCCATAGCCTTACACAACTACCTCACCAATCCACCCAATCACTAAAGTCCACCTTCTATCCTACCTAACACCTTCCTTCTCTCTTCCCTTATTCAATCTTTGTACATCACTAATTGTATCTGATATCATGGAATGATTATGTCATAACCAAACTCTGTAAGCCATATTGAGCCTGCAAATAGGTGGGAAAATGTGGGACACAAATGTAATAAATAATAATAATAATAATAATAATAATAATAATATTTTAGCACCTGCATGTGCTTTAGCTTGTCTTCAAGCTGGCTGCATCCCACCACCTCCAACATGTCAGAGCAGATGGGCACAGTCAACCTTAAACCTATGCATGCAAGAATGCTGAAAGATCTACTGCTCCAGGGGGGGCAGCAGCACAAACCGTAACAATGGCAGAGGGAGATTGTGAACACTTTGGAGGGGAGACAAGAGAGATGCTGGACACCTATAGGAGGGAAAGAGAAAAATCTAGTCTCCTCTGGAGGGATGGTGTAAACTAGAGGGGGGAGGAGGGGTTGATGGTTCTAGAGAGGCATATGTTGTTGCGCCAGCTCTGGGTGTGTAGGAGTGTGGAAGTGTTGAGGTGGGGGTGTGGAGGGAGCTGGGGATGTCTTTGAGGAGGGAGTGTGTGGGGGGAGGGGGGTGGGACTGGGGAGTTTGGGAGTATATGCTTCTTTGACCATCCTCCTGTACTTACTCTATTCTTCTCAAGCTTTTGAACTATTCCCCCTCCCTCCCTGTGCCACCCTCTCTCTCCTGAACTCTGCACTTTCCTTGCCACACCCATGCATTCACCTCACTCCCCTGTAACCCAGCCTCATGCTCTCGCCTCACTCCCCTACCTGCCACCCATATAGAGGGCAATTCTATAAAATGTCTTCACATATGTACATAAATTACTAGGGAGCCCTTTTACTAAGGCATGCCCAAAAGTGGCCCGCGCAGGTGTAGGCGTGTGTTTTGCATGCACGCTGCTCCATTTCTGAGCGCACCTGGAAAAAAAGGATTTTTCTATTGTGCCGGAAAATGGACGTGCGGCAAAATAAAAACCTGTGTGCATCCATTTTTGTCCTGAGACCTTAATGCCACCCATTGGACTTAGCGGTAAGGTCTCACAGGCTAACCGGGCACTGTGTCCGGCGTGCACCAACTGCCAATTACCACCAGGTAAGTGTCCAGCTGTAGAAAATAGAAAATATTTTCTATCGCGTGTTTTGGGTGCGTGCCAAAAACTGAATTACCACCCGGGGCTTGCAGTAGCCGGGCGGTAGTGCCAATTTGATGCGCATTGGACACGCATAGGCAGCTACGCGCCTTAGTAAAAAAGGCCCCTAGAATACCAAGTGCAAAGTGATGCATGTGGGAAAGAGGAACCCGAATTATAGCTACATCATGCAAGGTTCCACGTTAGGAGTCACAGACCAAGAAAGGGATCTAGGAGTCGTCGTTGATGATACGTTGAAACCTTTTGCTCAGTGTGCTGCTGCGGCTAAGAAAGCAAATAGAATGTTAGGTATTATTAGGAAAGGAATAGAAAACAAAAATGAGGACGTTATAATGCCTTTGTATCGCTCCATGGTGTGACCGCACCTCGAATATTGTGTTCAATTCTGGTCGCCACATCTCAAAAAAGATACAGTGGAATTAGAAAAGGTACAGAGAAGGGCGATGAAAATGATAAAGGGGATGGGACGACTTCCCTATGAGGAAAGGCTAAAGCAGCTAGGGCTCTTCAGCTTGGAGAGAAAAAAAGGCTGAGGGGAGATATGATAGAGGTCTAAAAATAATGGGTGGACTGGAATGGGTAGATGTGAAGCGTCTGTTCACGCTTTCCAAAAATACTAGGCCTAGGGGGCATGCGATGAAGCTACAATGTAGTAAATTTAAAACGAATCGGCAAAAATATTTCTTCACTCATCGTGTAATTAAACTCTGGAATTTATTGCCAGAGAATGTGGTAAAGGCAGTTAGCTTAGCGGAGTTTAAAAAAGGTTTGGACGGCTTCCTAAAGGAAAAGTCCATAGACCGTTATTAAATGGACTTGGGAAAATCCACTATTTCTGGGATAAGCAGTGTAAAATATTTTGTACTCTTTTGGGATCTTGCCAGGTATTTGTGACCAGGATTGGCCACGGTTTGAAACAGGATGCTGGGCTTGATGGACGTTTGGTCTGTCCCAGTACGGCAATACTTATGTACTTATGTACCAGCATTACACAAGTACTTGCCACCTTAATCTATGCATAGACACCATTGAAGTAATTCTGTAACTTCAATGGTGTCTATGATAGATGGAAGTCATTTCTTTTTAATGATATCCTTGAAATCCTGACTAACTGGGATGAAGGATTTTCTTTTAATTAACATAATTGTTCAAACAAAGTCCACTCAACTATTATTCTTTGGAACTGGAATAATGATATTGGTTGGTAATTACATAATTCATTGGGGTCTTTAGCTCTTCCGTTCAATCTGGGTTGAATGGTTGCTCCCTTCAAAACCCTCAGCATAACATCTTCCTGAAATGATTGGCTTATTGGGTCTGTAGAAATGCTATTAATCTTAACTGAGCTAGTAACTGTTGAGTACTAACTACAGTCATCAAATTAAATTCTTGCCATAATAGTTCACAGCACTCTAACCTCATACTGCCTCTGACCTGTACTCCTGTCTCACCCAACTCATTATCTAGGTGCTCTCAGTTGTATTCTTAGGCCCAGAGATCTTTAGCTCTATCTTTATTTAAAAAATGCTGGCTCCTCCCACGACCAAAGGGCTTGGACTTTGGTCATTTTTGAGATGGGCATCCTCGGTTTTCATCATAGCTGAAAACCGGGGACGACCATCTCTAAGGTTGACCATCTCAACATTTGGGTCGACCATCTCTAAGGTCGACCTAAATGCTGAGATTTGGGCGTCCCCGACCGTATTATTGAAACGAAAGATGGACGCCCATCTTGTTTCTATAATATGGGTTTCCCCGCCCCTTTGCGGGGCCATCCTGGGCGCCCTGTTCGATTATGCCCCTCAAATGTTTTTCCATAGTCATCAATGCTTCCCAAACAGAGTCTAGATTTAGCAAGGAAGGCTGGAAATATGTTAAACTTATCTGAGGAGATTCTTGGAGATGAAGAAATTCAGGCAGCAAAGGGCCAACATTTTGGGTAACTCCTGCCACAGCTTTGTCCCTCACTTCAGCTCCAGCCTGCTCTGCAACTACAAATCGCTGCTATAGACCACCCACTGTTACTGGATAACCAGATCCATTCCACACACTGGAATCACAAACAGCCATCTTGCACCGAGCTCCTCCAGCCACGTGAGCTGCACCCTGCAATAGCCTAGGCTGGGGCGGGTGTATCTGAAGCTCCGGCATGAAAGATGTCTCACTGAGGGATGAGCTATTCAACAAAGTTTCCCTAGGATCTCACCCAGCCAGTACCAGAGTTAATGCAGAAATTCCATGAAGGACATGAGCGTCCGAAGGGCCCATTGGAAGGCAACTGGTTGGAGATGGGGTAGGTCCGAATTTGGCCTTTCCACTTCCCCATGGAGCAAGGAAAATCAAGGTAGGCAAGTAAGTCAAGAAACTCTTGTCCTCACAGTGACACCATCTTAGACCCACTTCTACACAGCTCATTTTCTCATTTTTTCATAGAGACATCAAAAATAGATCAAAACAATATCCCGACAGGGAGATCTTGTTTTGCAAATTGCTGAATTGGGGAAACAGTCCACTGTTGTGATCTCTTTTGGGGATAGCAATTTGATGTCTCATGGCTATAAAAACAATTAACAAAATGAGCTGTTAAAAATATTCTTGTTTAAACTAGAAGTGTATATTGTAAAGAATTTTTTGAATACGCTGTTCTGGAGAAGATTCTGAGGTCTCTTTTTCTCCACATTCTTTTTATAAGTCTTTGTACATTTTCGTGTTTTTTGACTGTTTCTCTCCTTATTTGGGTGGTCAGGTGACATTATTTGAAACTAACCCACCCTCCCTGAGGGTGAAAGTTGAAGTTGTGGTTTTTTCCCTTTAATGTGGCTCTTAGGATCTATTGGGTTGCTTTACTGTAACTGGTCTTTGCTGCCCCCTCCCCCCCCCCCCCCACCACACACACACTAGCTGCAGCCCTAGATAATTACTTAGATTACTTAGATTGCCTAAAGGTTAAGACAGCCCCCTGTGAAATAAAATATTGAAGGAATCAGGAGAGAACACCCACCAACACATACTCACACACACACACAGAGGCCCCTCTGCTGAGTTTTCACAGATCTACTCTACTTTCTTTTCAGACCTATAAGCCAATCCTCTCTCAAGCAGAAAACATCAGTTTAATCTGGTGCTCTGTGAAAAGGATGGTGGGTCACAGCTGCAGGGTACAGTGTTTAATGATATAATAGCTAGTCAGAACAAAAGGCCTATTATGGCTTCCAGAAAACAGGGTCATGCTATACCAGCTGCAAACCCTGAAAATGTTCTCAGCATGTGTAATTGAAGCTGTGTATTGTGTTCAGTAGTTACATCTGGGCAATTCACTATATTACATTTTTTTAAAAAAAATATGGCATGTTATCTTAAAGTATTTGCTAATTACAAATAATATATGTGAATTTAGGGGCCATTTTACTAAGCTGTGCTAAAAAGTGGCCTGAGCTATCCCCAGTGTGGGTCTTTCCTGGACGCTGAGGCCACTTTCAGAGCAGCAGTAAAATGGCTCCATTTTCCATTATTCTCATTAACGGCCACGCGCTAATTCCCCCCTTAGGGCCTGGCCATTAGCATGTGAGCACTTACCGACAACTACTTTCTAGGCGGTAAAGGCTCACACGCTAATTGGTTAGTGTTCAGTGATGTAGCTGCGCTAACCGGTTAGCGCAGAACCATGTTTACTCTTCTGCCCTCAGACACAACCAAAGCGCTAAAAAATAAGTTCCATTTTTTAGCACATGGGAAGCACACGCTGAACACAAAACTATCATGGGACGCCCCCCGATAGTGCTTTTTAACCTGTGGTAAACACGTGTTAGTGCTTACCGCAGCTTAGTAAAAGGGCCCCTCAATACTATTGCATGTATAGTACTTGAAAAAAAAACTAGCAAATGGCAATGTCTGATATTTTTATGGCAGTATCCAATGAAGTGGAATTAGAGAGGGAGGAGATATGTTTAAAATTCATCACTGTCATATCAACATAAAGGAACTTCAGTCCAAATTCAATTCCAAGCACATAAGCAGTATGTCTAGATCAAGGCTTCCTTCACCTGTCCTGGGAACCCTACAGCCAGTCATTTTTCAGGATACCTATAATTAACATGCATGAGATAAATGCTTATATACTATGGGCCATGTTTACTAAGGTGTGCTAGTGTTTTTAGCGCGTGCAAAAAATGCTAACGTGCCTCTAGCACGGCTTAGTAAACAGGGCCCTAAGTTTCCAAAGTATGCAGATTTTTCTCTCACATATTTACTGTGCATGTGATGTGAAACATTGGAGCCGACTCTGTGGGTGCTGTGGGTGCTTCAGCACCCCCAATATTGAGAAAATTCCTTGTATGTGTCCAGGGAGGGGTTATTTCCATTGGGCTTAGCACCCCCAATAATTTTGAAAAGTTGGCTCCTATGATGTGAAACATGACTGGCTGTGAGGTCCCCAAGACAGGTTTAGGAAGCCATGATGAAAGAGGAAACCAGATCTATAGTAACTGATCAGGTCTATATGATTTAACTACTAAAACACAAATCAATTTTCCAAGGGTTTAGGCTCCTAACTTTGAGAGTTAGGCTCCTTGACCTCTCTTCTGTCCTCACAAGGTGCCCAGCACAATATCTGACATAGAACTAAACCAGTATTTTAACATCACCAGGCGGAAACTCAGGCGTGGATATTCAGCCGGCAGCGGTGAGGGTAGTTTTTAGCCGCCGCCATCTTTATTCCCAGATATTCAATGCCAATTCATATCCGGACACTGGCATTGAATATTCAGCGATATTCAGCACTTACTCACCTAAGTGACACTCCATATAAAACTGACTTTTATGTGGTCTGATATGGCCACTTAACTTACGTGGTTAACTGCTGAATATTGGCATTTAACCACAGAAATGCCAAATCTAACCCCAGATTGCTCAGATGTTTGAATGCCATTTCAGAACAGGGGCCACTCAGGATGGGGAAGCTGATTATATCTAGATGGGAAGAGGATGTGGAGGGGTGTGATCTAGGCAAGACAACAATACAAACGTGTATTCCTTATTTCACATAGGGAATCCATGTCTGCATTTGTAACTCTGAACATTGGAACTTACACCTGTACCATGGAAACCTAAGTGCCTGCTGTAGGGGCAGCTCCCAAGGCTTCAGATCCCAATTCCAGCGTTGCCCCCACCGATTGTTCCACCAACTGACCTCCCCCCCCCACAGCAGCTCACCCAACTCCCTACCCAATACCATCCCTGACACTCCCAAAAATAACCCCCCCCCCAAAAAAAAAATCAAACCTGATAGAAAATCCCCTCCCCACCATCAACCAGCAAAGACCCCCCAGCAAAGAAACCCTTCCTCCTCCAGAGCCCTGGAGGCCCCCACATATGAGCAAAATCCCTACATGTGGCAGCCTCCTCCACACTCACTCCAAAAATGGCTTTTGGCCGCAAGTGTCCCTACTTGAGCTAACTGGGGGTCCTTGATGTCTAGAGGGGTGGGTGTGATGCCCACTCTCTCCCACCTCATGTCTTCCAGGTCTTAAAAATGGCCACTGAGACCTCTAGTGGTAATATTGCAGTACTACCACTGAGTCAGGCTTCCATATTTCTTTGCCAAAGATGAGGTCTAGAGAAAGAAATCCATTTTTAACACACACATCTAAAACAGCATGTTCAAATAAGACAACAACAAGGGTATTGTCTTCCAATTCCTCTGTCAAAGCCCTAAGCAGAAAATATACAAATAGGAGTTTCCCCCTGCACTAAAAGCAGACTACTTTCCAGAACGAGTACACACATGCATCCACAGTCTATGAATATAAATGGATAGTGGACCTAAAGAATAGCCCCCTCACTAGAGTCCTGGTTCCCCCTGACACGCTGGAGAATGTGCCATGGAAATGACAAAACAAAAACCTTCTTTTTCTTTGGAAAGTAGGCTACAAATTACTGTTAGGATGTAAAAATCCCCATGTAGGCAGTGCCAGATTTATGTATAAGTTACAGCTCAGACCTCACATTACAAGGGGCCTCATGTTCCACAAAAAAAAAAATGAAATGCATTTGCAAATAATGAAAACTGTAATATAAAATACTCAAAATTATTGTTTTTATTATCAAACATTGTTGGTTGTTTTATTTTTTTCCTTGTCTATTAATCTTAAAATTTACTTCCTATTTAATCAAGGGGAGCTTCTTAAATGTAACAGCTTAGAGGCCACGATCCATAAAAATCCAGCCCTGCTTCTATGTCTGATAACTTCTGTAGGACCTGAAAAGAAGGGCTGCATTTGACAGACATTTTCACATTTCTGATCCTAAAATTTTTGGCAAGTTGAAATATTAATCTAAAAACCTAATTGTATAAAACTAAAGAGTAAGGGGACGATATTTTATTTTTGGCCGGTTCCAACTTAACCTGCCAAGCCGATATTCAGCACTGGCCAGTTAAGTTGGAACCAGCCAAAGGTAGGCCTGTGGTCAAATTTGGTCACCAAGCTTAGCTGGTGAGTCTCAGAAAATTGGAGGATAGCCGGTTATATCTCGCAATATAACCAGCTATCTGCTAAGTGCTAATTGGCAATATTCAGAGGGAGACAGCTGGCTATCTCCCACTGAATATCACAGGCTAATCGGCTAAAGGGTCATTTTACTAAGGTGTGCTGAAAATGGCCTGCATTAGTGTAGGTGCATGTTTTGGACATGCGCAGACTCAATTTTCAGCGCACCTGTAAAAAATGCCTTTTTTTATTTTGGCCGAAAATGGACATGTGGCAAAATGAAAACTGGCAAGCGTCCATTTTGGGTCTGAGACCTTAATGCCACTCATTGGCTTAGCGGTAAGGTCTCACACGTTAACCAGGCGATAATGGTCTACGTGCGTAGAATGCCCTTAACCACCTGGTTAGCGCTGCGCGCCAGAAAATAAAAATGATTTTCTGGCACGCATAGTGGACGTGCATAAAAAATGGAATTACCACCTGGGCCATGCGGTATCCAGGTGGTAATTCCAAATTGACACGCATTGGGCGTGCGTAGGCACCTCTGCAGCTTAGTAAAAGGGCCCCCCTAGTACCATTTAACCAGCCAGATGCTGTTAAATGGTTTTGAATTATCAGGGGTAAATGTTTACTCAGATAATAATGTCATGAAAAACTTACCATGCTAGAACCACATTCTGTTCCATCCGCCAGTGGCATATGCTGAGTGCGACAGCCCTTATGAACACCCTCTGTGCTTGTACACCACAGCCGTTTGCACTGCTTCTATAAAACAAAAGCCAGAGACTGTTTCTTTCCCATTACCTCATGTTGGTTGTTACTACTCATAAAATATAATACTCATTATAATATAATATGCAGAAGCTGATTCATGATCTTTGTATGTGTGGCATCTTAGGCACTTGTTTTCAAAGCATATGGACATCCATATCCTGATTTTGCAAAGCCAGGATTTGGATATCTAACTGATGTAAGTCCAAATACCAAGGAGGAGTGTTGTGGGTGTGTTATTTTATATTTGTTACATTTGTACCCTGCACTTTCCTACTCATGGCAGGCTTAATGTGGCTTACAGGTACTTATTTGTACCTGGGGCAATAGAGGGTTAAGTGACTTGCCCAGAGTCACAAGGAGCTGCCTGTGCCTGAAGTGGGAATTGAACTCAGTTCCCCAGGACCAAAGTCCACCACCCTAACCACTAGGCCACTCCTCTTCTGGGCATGACTAGAGAGGACTCAAAATCAGGATGTCCAACAGCGATTACTGAAGGGAAGGAAACGTCCCAGTCTTAAAAGAAGAACGACCTTAGTTAGTTCTGTTTCAATCACCTCTAGGGTACAAAAAGATGCTCTGATTGACTAGCTGGCCAGTGGAGGGATTAAGGCATGATGCCTCTTTAATCTCCAGTAGCTGCTGTCCCCCTCCCTCTCCCCTGATAGTGAAACTGGAAAGGAATACCAAACTCCGTGACAACTTCAGGTATTATGGGCATTCTGGCTCAAGTCCCAGTTTAACTTTTTTTAATTTTTTTAATTTGTGTGCCCTCCAGGAACAGAAAAATACCTGCTATACCTAAATATATAAGGCACCTGCAAACCTGAAGGCTATTGAAGTAGTGTACGTTTAGGTACAGTTGGTATTTTTCTGTTCCTGGAGGACTCACAATTGCAAAAACAAAGAGTTAAGATGGGATTTGAACCTGGGTCTCTTGGTTTACAGTCCACTGCACTAACCTCTAGGCTGCCCCTCTGTTCTGCATGGTTGTCTATGTGGCCATTTTCTAAGAATGCTGCTATACAGATGTCCATGTCCCTTGTTTTCCCCATTCATAAAATGGATGTTCATGCTGGACATCTCCAGCACACGGACGTCCATCTCACGTACCTTTGAACAGGAAGTCTCTATATATTTCCTGTTCAAAAATACATGTTAGATGGATGTCCGTTTGGGATGTTCTGATGCAGATGATCCTATTCTGACTTGGATGTCCTTTCGAAAATGCCTCTCCACATATCTCTTCTACTTTAATGGTTATATCTGAAAGCTCAATATTATATAAAGGACTATTTTACATAGAAAGTTTGGCCAACCAAATAATTTATGTAGTTGGAAGTATTGATGAGTACGCTGTTAGTTTTGTTTAGCTCGGCTGATAGAACTCAACCTCATCTATCACTACTGACTGACTGTGGTAGGAATTCTTTAATTTCTCTATACCCCCCTCCATTTTGCCTAAAGCAGTACATTTTCCTATTGACACTGTACTAGAGATTACAAGATACTACTTTTAGATATATGGGCAGTTATTTCCTTCATAGAGGATTTATTAAAGAATATTGTTCCTCACTTGTGCTGTTTTACTTCTGAATCTATATCTAAGTTTAAAGAGATAAGGTAGCTTATTCTCATATGCAGCCCATGGACTTAAACATTTTTTCTTTACAATCTACCAAACTTTTAGCAATTAAGGATAGCCTCTCTCTGCATCAGAAGTTGAAGGCTATGGAGATTCATCTTAGAAATTAGGAATATTGAGTTTCTTCATTTTCCTTTTACTCATTACCTTTCAGCTGAAATATTGGTAAGGAAATACTTTTGAGATGTCTTGGCTTTGCTCAGAGCCAAAGAAATAGTTTTTGTTAAATGTTAAAGTTCATGTTGATGACCAGGAAGGGGCTCTGGCTGTTATGGGTCCTTCAGAGAGTGTGGATTTATTAGCATTTCTTGAGTCTTAGCTAGAGTATACTCCTGGTAACTTTTCTTAATGAAGGAGATAAAATTGTGGTGGTTCAAGCTTATTTTGCTTACTTTATTTTTTTTTTTTTTGTCTATTAGATTGTAAGCTCTTTGAGCAGGGACTGTCTTTCTTCTATGTTTGTGCAGCGCTGCGTACGCCTTGTAGCGCTATAGAAATGCTAAATAGTAGTAGTAGTAGTATTTGTCAATCTCTGTGAGGGAGTAAATGGTATAGCGGCAGTTGTCCCTAAGAACACTCCCTCACTGAGGAGGCTGTTAAGCCACCTTGCAGCAGGTGGCACTAACTTGAGGAATCAGAAGCTGAAGCAGAGCCATCATAAGCATAGAGATGTTAGGCTATCTAGCCAGGAGGGGGGGCTCAGCAGTGAGCAGGAAGTAAAAGCACTATGGCAGAACACAACAGGAAAGCCCTGGGAGGAGAGAAGCCACCCTGCAGTGCAGTGTTGCCAGGTGGGCGGTTTTCCCGCCCAATTGGGCGGTTTTCTGTGACCTACCGCGGGAAATTTTTGCCCGTGGCAGGTTGTGTTTTTTTGGGCTTGTTTTGGGGTCTTTCGGCGTTTTTTTTTGCGGTTTTTCGGGCCGCGGGGGGCGGGGCTAGTGGCGTTTTGGGTGGGGTTAGTGACGTTTTGGGCGGGGTTAGTGACGTTCTGGGCGGTGACGGGGAGGTGGGGCCGGTGACGGAAGAGGCGGGGCTGATGACAGCGGGGGCGGGGTTGATGACGGCGGGGCGGGGTTGATGACGGCGGGGGTGGGGGTGTCAGGGGCGGGGTTTGACTTTGGGTGGGTTTTGGGCTGGTTTTGGGCTCGTTTGGGTGGGAAAAAAATTTTCCACCTGGCAACCCTGCTGCAGTGTAAGCAAGGAGGTTTGATAACAGGAGATGGCATGAGCCTATCTTGCCCCTTTAGAGAGGCTGAAGCCAGTAGGCAGAGCTTGTCACCCTATAAATTTCATTATTTTAGGTGTACAAAGATGGTGGCAGCTGCATTGGGGAGAATTAAAACCTCTGTAGGTGTACACCGGCTTCAGCCTTGTAACATCCTGTTATCAAACCTCCTTGAATGTAAACTACCAGAACCTGGCTAAGGCAGGCCAAGCTTTAACTTTAGTTTTACAAGAATCCTGTTCTTGAGGTCTGGCTGGGGCCAGACCTGTGTGTGTGCAACCCTGCAAGTAGCTGTGTGTACTGTGAGTTTGAGGCCTGTCAGCTACAGGCCTGTGTGAGGTTTGCCTCTGAAATTAAAGAGACCTTATTCTTTATTTACTGTACCTGTGAGGTAACAGGGTACAGCATTTGTTTAATAAAGAGGTTTGTTTCACTTTTTATCCTTATCAGACTTTTATAAAGGCCCACCTCAGACTTTTATAAAGGCCCACCTCTCCAACCCTGCTCACACTCTCACACTCTGAAATTACTATAGTTAAGCCTACAAAGTTGGATTCAAACCACTCAATACACTGCCCCTATTCCCAGAGATCTCAAATGATCTATCAAGATACCATCACGGACAGTATCAAAAAAAGCTGAGATGTCTAGAGTTACCATAATGTATCAGTACCTCTGTTGAATCCACCACACAATGAATCAAATACAGATATATGAAGACTTTCGGTAGAATAATGGGACCTGAAACCATATTCAAACAATTATTTGAATCCAAAAAAATCTTGTAACTGGATTAAAACTACCTTTTTTCAAAAGTTTTAACAGAAATTTCAAATTTGAAATAGGTTGACAGTGTTCAAATCATTTATATCACCGTTCACATTTTTTAAACTGAGGCATTTTTTAAATCAGCAGGGACAATAGCCTCTGACACAAATTTATTAACCAACTCACTTATCGGACCTGCTAAATCAGTTTGCAGAAGTTTAATAACCGAAGGAGATCATACATTCAAAGAACATTGATTCATATTCTGCCCTTTCAGGATTTCTCTAATCTGTTTAGGCATAAACAATGATAAATCAGTCCAAATGATAGAAACACTTAAATCACATTTAGAAACAGCAAGGCCCTGAAAGGACTGAGATAGTGCCTGTACTTTCTTATCCAAAAAAGTAAAAACATCCTGACATGTAAGAACACCATATGGTTTAACTTTGCTAGAGATTAATTTCTTCACTATCGAAAAGAGTTCTTTAGCATCATTGGGTGCCTGAGATATCAAATTATCAAAGTATTCTCTCTTAGCTGCATAGTAAGTTGCTGGTACTCTTGCAAACAAGCATGATAATCCATAAGGGATTCATGGTTGTGTGTTTTATGCCATAGTCTTTCCTTTTTTCGCAACTTTTGGTTAGCCAATTTAATACAATCAGAAAACCATGGCACTGTATGAGATCTTCTTTTTACGCTAATTTCCATGGGAGCTATAACATCAAGATTTTCTGTTAATGAGGAATCCCAAAGAGTAACTGTATCTTCAATCTCTAAAGAATCCAAAGAAGATAACTTAGAGCACTATAAAGATCTCAGTTTATCCGCGTCAATCTGGGAGCGCATGGACCTCCTCTTAAAGGGAGGAGAAACATTTAAACTGTTTTTAAAAGAAAATGATAGCGATGATGTTATGATCAGTCCATGGCACTGACAAATCTGACACAGATAAACAAGGATTGTTGGCAATACAATGACAAATAAAACAATAGTACGAACAGGAATATGAGTAGGACCCTTAATCACCTGTTTCCATCCTATTTTCTGCTATTCATCTCTGGAATAGTTTACCAAAACAGTTACATTCCATAACTAATCTTTTTGCTTTTCTGAAGGCTTTGAAAACATCCCTTTTCTCTAATGGTAAATGAATGGTTTAAATTTGTTTAATTTCTTTGGTTTACATATCTAGTTGTTACATTCTGATCTTTTGCATCAGTGTTTTAATCTTTAGTTACCCCACCTTGAATTCCTTTGAGAAGATTTCGCAGGTTATAAAACTCAGATAAGATAACATAACAAAGGTAAAAAATTAGCAGCAAGACAACCTGATGAACTGTACAAAAGAAATAAATCAAGGTCCTTCGATTGAACCCACAAGGATTCAATGGATTCTGAAATAAAGGAATCCTTGAAGCATTTAGCTAAAATTAACAGGCCTCCTCCTCTACATTAGTATATGGTAAATAACCTGGAGGACAAAGTTGATTCAAAATCACTGAGGAGGTCTTTTACTAAAGCTTATCTCGAATTATCTGCAGCAAGGTCCATTTGCAGTGTTTGCCAAACCTGGTCCTGGAGGCACCCCAGTGGGTCAAGTTTTCAGTATACACACAATGAATATTCATGAGATAATTTGCATACAGTGGAGGCAGTGCATGCAAATCTCTCTTATAAATATTGATTGTGGGTATCCTTGGTTTGGGAAGCACTGGCCTAAAGGTTTGATAGATGACACAGATCTCAAAACATACCACAATGTTTTTATTCTCAGTGACAGCTCCTTATGGTTTAAAGTCAAAGATACTAATGATACCCTGCATGATTTACCTTGGAAAATGGACTCATAGATCCAGTACCAATTAATCTTCTCCCCAGCATGTACTATCCTGAATACAGAATGAAAATTGCTACTCAAATGGCTTTACACACTATGCTTAGAGAACTAGTGACAGCTCTTTCAGAAGGTAAACCACTTCCTAGTTACCTGCTTATTTAGAACAATGTATTTCACAAATTCATTTTCTTAAAACAGCTGCACCAGAACTCAAACCCCCTAATACTGAAAAACATTTAACTAGCCAGGAACGGCACCTGGCCGGTTAAATGGCACTTAGCTGGCTATCTGGTGATATCAGTGAGGGATAGCTGGCTATCCCCTGCTGATATTCCTGGTTAGAGGATAGGAGATAACCAGCTATTATCACATGATATAGCCAGGTATCCTCGAATATTCACCACATAGCCGGTTATTATAAGCGACCACATTGGGATGCTTAGCTGGAATATCTTTGGACAGTGTAAACTTAACCAGATATCTCCAAATACCAACTTAGCCGGTTAAGTTTAAACTGACCAAAAATAAACTGGATATTCAATGCTAGTCACTGGAAATGGACCGACATTGAATATCCAGGCTGATCACTGACTTCGGGAGTTAGCCGGGCTCCCTCCCAGGGCCACCGAGAGGGGGGGGCAGGGGGGACAAAATTCCCCGGGCCCGGGCCTCCAAGGGGGGCCTGACGCCGCAGTCCCCTCCACCCGCCCCCCTCTGTCCACCACCGGGCCGGCCCCCCCCTGAATTCAAATCATCGCGCCTCACCTCAACCTCGCTCTGTATGAAAGAAGCACAGCGGCAGCAGTCTGCAGATCGCCTCCCTTTGGGCCTTCCCTCCCTGTGTCCCGCCCTTGTCTGATGTAACTTGCGCGAGGGCGGGACACAGGGAGGGAAGGCCCAAAGGGAGGCGATCTGCAGACTGCCGCTGCTGCGCTTCTTTCACACAGAGTGAGGTCGAGGTGAGGCGCTATGATTTGAATTCAGGGGGGCCCAGTCCGGTGGTGGACAGAGGGGGGCAGCGGCGACAATGACCTTGGGGGGGGGGGCGGCCTTGCCCCGGGCCTGGCCCAGTCTCTCGGCGGCCCTGCTCCCTCCCGCAGTCTATCAGCCCCAAAGTTTTGTGTTCCTCACCTGGATAGGACAATCAAAATGGGCTTATCCAAAACTGGCAACAAATTATGTTTAAGCAGCCCTGCCTTTAGGCATCTCAATACAAGTTTCTTAAACTGCTTGAATTAGTTTGTGTTCACAGTTGAATATTAGATCTAATTAGTTCCACCAAGCAATAAAATAGAACCATTTCTTCCTCTGCAGGTGGAATTCAAAAGCACTCTTTCTACCAGCTTGGCAACTTGCCTGTTTTAATTAGATGCAATGAATGCAGGCATTATTGACATTTTAAGAGGACAATGACATCAAATAAAATCATGTTTCAGTTTCCTATTGTACAAAACCCTTTGATACACATTTTCTGTATAGTCACAATTTAATTATGTGAAGCAAAGACAGACCCATGAGGTCAAACATTTTAGAGAAACTTTTCAAAGCATTCATGTACAGACAACCTACTGCCATGGGAAATAAGAACTAGCATTTTCAACTTACACAGAGACACATCTGGTACATCTGATTAAGGATTTATTTTACAAAGCTGCGCTAGCGATTCCTGTGCAGCAAATGAGAGGAAGCCCATAGGAATTGAATGAGTTTCCTCTCTTTTACTGTGCAGGAATCAGTAGCGCAGCTTTGTAAAAGAAAACCTAAGATTTTAAACTCTTGTGTGGACTGTGAGAAATTGCAGAACCTTGTGAGACTGGAAGAGTTGACATCCAAATGGCAGATTTAATGTGGACAATGGCAAAGAGATGCACAACAGGAAGAATAACTTTAATTCTGCGATTAAAGATTAACTGAAAGCATCTTGAAAGAGAAACATATGAATGAGAGAGATGAAATGTCAAATGGGCAGGAGACTCTGGTGAGTGAGTTGAGAAGGCAGAAGGAAACAGAAACCAGAGCCTGGGACCAACATGATTTGAAAAATAAAGTGACCAGACAACAACAGAGAGAGAAAAAAATATTGTTTATTTTGTGAGAATATGTCAGATTTGAAATGTGTATCCTGCCAGAGCTGGTGTTAGACATGGCTATAGCCCAAGCAGAAATTTCAGAGGGGACCTCAAAGCTCACTACCAGGCCATGCTGCCTTCAGCTTTCAGCAGACTTAGGGCTCTCTCTGGCCAGGGGACAGTTGTCCTAGTTGCACTCCCCTAACACCATCCCTGGCAAGTGATGTTTATATTTTGCAAGGTATAGGAGGAAATGCATTTTTCTCTATTTCTTTGGTGTGGCTTCTTAGGATTTTGGTTTAATATTGTGATAAAGTCACATCCAGGATAGTTGGGTTAAGGCAGTTTCAGTCTGAACTACAAGTCCCAGAAGGCATTGCAGGCAAGGAGCCAGGGGGGGTGAGATGAGGAACCCGGACTGGACTTCTAGCTGCAATAGGGGAAGACAAGGGAATAAGCTGACAGGATGTGTAGATTGGCTGCCCCTAGGAGGAAAGAGAGCTAGGAAACACTGTGTGCAGCAGCTCCTCATTAGGCTCATGCTCAACTCAGCTGGTATGGGTGTGTAGAGAAGCTAATGAGTGGAGAATGATTGGTTGTGAAGGCAGAAGCCAGGGATTGATTAGGCAGGTGGGAAGGAGTCTCAGCGGTTCAGTTCAGGGAGAGCAGCAAGGAAGGCGAGAAGCAGTTGCAGGCTGAAAACCCTTGGGCAGGGAGGTCCCTAAAGTACTGAAGTCTGAGAAGTATTTGCAGGCTGAAAACCCTTGGGCAGGGAGGTCCCTAAAGTACTGAAGTCTGAGAGGCAGTTGCAGGCTGAAAACCCTTGGGCAAGGAGGTCCCTAAAGTACTGAAGTCTTGGAAGTATTTGCAGGCTGAAAATCCTTGGGTCAGAAGAAGTCCCTAAAGTATTGACCTTACTAGTGAAGCTGTTGCAGGGGGAATCCCTTGGGTGTGAGGAGTCCCTAAAATATGGAGCTCATTATGAGGGTGAAGAAAATAGAAGTATAACTGCTGCTTTGTGATTTAACTATGATGATGAATTGAATGGACTGCTGCTGTTTGGAATTGAACTAATGGTTATGGTGCACTGGATAAAGAGCCTAGACTGAAGCCGACTGTAGCCTATATTGAATCCTGACATGTGCTAAGAGCCTTCTGCTTAAAGGGGACTACTGGCCACACACTTTCAGGTGGCTTATATGTGCTTAGGATTGAAGGTGAATGCTGCTGTTGGAACTGTGTACTAGAAACCTGTATGGAATGAAGTCCTTGAGTTTGAAGTACGGGTGGATATCTATTTCTTCATTGTACTGGGAGCCTGTGGCTGGAGGAGATTGTTCTATCCCTGGCTGCACAAGAAAGGCCCCTGGTTACAATATATGTTTATCATTTTCGGTCAGCTATTACGTATTTGGCATTTGTGTTCTGTGTGTATGATCAAGGTATTCTATTAGCTTGAATTTTCTGTGTAGCATTCTATACTAATTTGGCTCGTTCAGTTTTCCCAATAGTGGAAGGGGTATTTGTGAGGGGGGAGGGAAGACAGGAGGGGTTTTTTTAAATCCATGTTCTGTATTGGTTGTGATTTATAAAACAACAGCTGTACAGAATATTATTTCTTTTTATACTTTAATAAAATGATTTAAATATAAAATCATAACTGTTTGAGGTTTGTGCAAATAGGATCAGACAGAGTTTGGGGGGCAGGGACAGAACTCACGGGGATGGGGCGGGCACAGGAACAGAGCTCACGGGGACAGGGGTGGGGACGGAGACAAACTTTGTCCCCATGTCATTCTCTATTCAGATGGCTCAGTGGGGCAGAGACAGGGGGTCCCCAATTAGGGAAAGTAAGTTAAGAAGTTTCCCCTCTATAAAATTTCTGGAGCACTTAGAAAAGCCGGGTCAAAACAGCAGGCCCCTTATGTATAATGCTCAAGAGCAGGGAAGGAACACCTACAAATGGGAACCCATAAAGGAACGTGAGGATTTTTCACCCTGAGGGAGGGATAGGAGGAGCAGTCCAGTTTACTCTTGGCCAATAAGAAACCCAGAGAGAACTGTCCAATCAGAGAAAGGTAGACTAAGATGTAGAACTTTAAGAGTCATCTTCCCTTGATAGAAGAAAAGGAAATGAAGCTTCCAGAGGACACTGAGATGGTGTGGGATGTTGAGGAGGAAGATGAAGAACCAATGGATAGTACCGACTGGGCCAGCCAAGAGGACATAGGGATTGAACCTTTTTTGAAATGTAAAACTTTCCTTTTGAAGGAAAGCCAGATAAGGAAGTAACTGGCTGAGGAAGCAAGAAGAGATGACCTTCCTCCCTTTTCCCTGTTTGTGCTCCTTGGGTAGAAAAAGGGTTTTTGGAAAAAGGAAACTTGAACTTTGTGATTTAAAATTTGTCTTCCTTGTGTGTTGGATGCGACTATGCTGAAGGAAGCTCTGGGTGCCTTGCTTTTTCTTTCAATCTTAAGGCACCTGGCCGCAAATGTTTTGCGGAGAGATGTTACTGAATTTGCATAAGCTGGGAGAGGGACAAATTTGCATATTTGTTATTTTATTAAACTGTTCTATCTATTGAAAAGACTTGTGGGAATGTTGCATTTTTGTTTCTTTTTGGGTAAGGACTACTATGAGGAACTACGAGTCATAATAAGTCTTTTATTTTCCACTTCACCCTAAGTGTACGAGTAGCCAGGAAGACAGACCTGAAACCCCTGGGGAACTGTTATGGGATGATTTTCTTTTGGAGATCCTTGGTGGTTCAATAACTCTGGGCCTTTTAGAGCAGGGGTGGTGGTTGAGACTCCCAAAGACTAAGGAGGCCTTCCAATCTACATCTTATCTGTCTTTGAAGGGGCACCATGACATCAGCTATGCAATTAATGCACTCATTTTGGCTAGGATATCTCTGTACATCTAAGTGGCTTAAGCCAGCAGATGACAACTGGTGGCAGATGGCAATTCTTTTATCTGCTTAAGTGACATATTTGTAATATATTTATACTATAATTTGATAGGCTGGAAAGGGGCATATCAGTTCAAGATTATTATTGTATTCTGTTTGGTTAATAAAGCTATGGCCCTGTTTTTACCATATATGTGTGTGTTATAGTTATAGTTTATTGGTATTTGCTAGATCGCTCTGACAGGGCAGAGCAGAGTGACGTACAATTTAATAACAAAATTCAATAAAACGATAAGTAAAGAACTCCAATTTAGATAAGATAGTAATACACTCATAAAAAGAGGAAGAAGAGCTAGGGAAATGCAAAGACAGAGGAGGGGATCGGGTAGGAAGGAGGAATGTTAAATCCATCCGACAAGCCTAGTCAAACTGGCTCTCCATGGGCCTGATTAAATAGCCAGGTCTTTAACTCAGCTTTAAAGCTTTTAAACAACAAATTGCTATGAACAGAAATAGGAAGGGAAAAGAAAGCACTGTGCCTAGTTGACTCTAAATGTGCAGGCTTTGGGCCTGGAAGAATTAGACGGTGGTCACTTAAAGATCAGAGAACTCTGTTGGGTGAATAAGGGATTGTAAGGTTGAATAGATAATCTGGAACATCTAACCTGAAAGCTTTAAATGTAATTGCTACCTTGTAAATTATCCGCTGTTCTACAGGCAACCAGTGATATCTTTTCAGTAAATGGGTTATGTAGTCTTACCGACGTGCATGACAAAGTAATCTGATGGCTGTGTTTCAAATTTTTTTCAAGACATATTTGAAGATAATGTCTAATACTAAATTAAATATATAATAAAAGAAAGGGATAGGATAAGTGAAGAGAGATGAAAAGAAAGAGAGAGCAGAGGCAAACAAAAGGGGGTGGAATAAGGAAAAAAACAGAATTTTTTTATATTTCTTTGTTTTTATTATGTTTTATGATAGTTATTATAATCTGAGTAATTTGTATGAATGTTCCTAATTGACTCTCTGGTTTTGCTGTGCTTTTCTATCAGATATGGATTTCAAAGTGTATTTTTATATTATTTTAATATTGATTTTATTGTTATTATATTGTAAACCATTCTGATTTACTTTTGTAATAAGTGACGGTCTAGTAAATAAATAAAGGGTTTGAAGTTTCTTCCGTGCAGATCATGGTAACTGTCACAGTGCTGAAATGAGATCTGAATCCTGACTGTTGAAAATGCAATGCTAGTATCTCATCCAAGAAGGTCGCAAGCTGATGAAATACTACAAGGATTTTAGACATGAAACAAAGATCTGAAATGAGGTGATAATAGTTGGAAAAAATAGGGTGAAGCATAGGTTTTTTTTTAGGAGATGAACTCTATGGAATGCTTCCACATATCAGGGAACTGGCCACATGCCAGACTTAGATTGATTATAGCCAAAAGGGTTGGGAGGAGACTTAATTCCAATACTTTCAACCAGGAGGAAGGGATAGGATCACAATGACAGTATGTGGTTTTCACTGTGCCCATAGATATTTTCAGAGAGAAAAGGGATTAGTTATGAAAGGAGGATCAAGTAAAAGCGCCAGCCATGTTCAAAGCAGGGGGGAGGGTGTGGAAACGAGAGTAAAGGTGGAAGGAGCAATGAGAAATTGAGCAGGATGCACTGAGAATGGCTTTAGTGGAATTGCCATCTGTTGGTAAATCTTGAGGATTAGGGGATTTTTGTAATCTCTTGGTGACATAGACCTTTTTAGCTTTTAGTAAATCAGTAGGAGATCTTGATTTTTTCCAGATTCTCTCAGCCCGCCAGTACTGTCTTAAGTAGGCAAAGGTTGGGACAATACCAAGGGTTTTTCCAAGCAGATTTAGGGTCAAGAAGCATTTTAGGGGCAATAGTGTCAAGAATGTGAGTTAAAATAGAATGCCAAGAATCAACCTGATCATTAAGAGATTTAGATGTGAAACCTGCAGGAACTGAAAATAGTTCAGGAGAAAGAATTACATCAATTTGTGATAGCTGCCTGGTCCTGCAGCCAGAGACTGATGAGGGCTTATGGGTAGTAGGTGTTAAGGATAGTTCAAAGAGTTCAAGGAAATGGTCAGACCATGAAAGCGGGGTTGACGAAAAAAAAGTAAGGAGAACCGGTGAGTCGCATATAGTAAGAAACAAATCTAGAGCATGACCTGCTGCATGAGTTGGAAAGGAGATCCATTGGAGAAGGCTGAGGTCAGTCAAGGAAGTGTTTAGTTCTAGAGTTTCTGGGGTCATCAATGTGAACATTCAAATCACCTAAAACAAGCAAGTTATTTAATTTTTGTTACATTTGTACCCGCGCTTTCCCACTAATGGCAGGCTCAATGCGGCTTACATGGGGCAATGGAGGGTTAAGTGACTTGCCCAGAGTCACAAGGAGCTGATTGTGCCTGAAGTGGGAATCGAACTCAGTTCCTCAGGACCAAAGTCCACCACCCTAACCACTAGGCCACTCCTCTGGGAAGCAAATTGTGGTTTCGGCAAGAGCCTGGAGACATGAATCCCAACCCTCAGCAGTGAGAGAAGGAGAGCAATAAAATGGAAGAATATGCAGAGGGTAGCTTGCATCTATTCTGATAAGCAGAAGTTCAGGATAGGAAAAGGGGGACGGAATCTCAGATTCTTAGATCATTAGCATAGATAATAGTCAAACCGCCACTCTGTTTAGATGATCTGGATACAGAGATAACATCATAATTTTCTGGGAGTCAGGCATAAAGAAGGGACTCTTCACCTGTCCTCATCCAAGTTTCAGTAAGACAGAACAATGAACATATACGATTCTTGATCTGCTCACGAGTCAAGAAAGACTTAGATCTCAAGGACCTGCAATTCAGAAGTCCAATCAGTACATCTGAGGCATCTGTGGGGTGATGAGTCCCTCGGGAAGGGAAGAAGGTAAACCGTAGGAGAAAGACACTGTTTGTGCCACGGGGCAGTGGGATGATTCCCCCAGAACACCGGAATGGGCAGACACAGAAGTTCTCCACCTGCATCAGACATGCAACTGATTTTAAGGAAAATGAAAGTAATCTTGTCACAAGCTGTACTGGGCTGGGCTGAAAAGCCCTTAATATAGTGAAACAGAGGCAGTTCTGGGTTCAGATAAGCTTACAGAGATCATGTGATCATGAGTTTGGGTGGAGGGCAAGTTCAAGGAAGGAGCAGTGCTCCAGGAAGCATCAGCAGAGCAACAATTAGAGGTCACATGACCAAGGGTTTGGGTGGAGGGCAGGCTCAAGGAGGGAACAGTGCTCCAGGAAGCGAAGGCAGAGTAACAATCAGATGTCACATGACCAGGAGTTCGGGTGTAGAGCAGGCTCCAGGAGACAGCAGTCCTTTGGTCTTTTCCCAGCGTGGCAGTGCTTATGTAAGGGGGCACAGAAATGGGAGGATCATGGGCGGAAGGGGGCTTTCCTTACATTTACGTGCATTGTTATAGAATGAGGGGGAAATACGCACTTAATTTAGGTGCATACATTTGCATCATATTTAGAATTCACCCCTAACCCACTAATTCTATAAAAGACCCCAAAAACTGCACAAGTAAATTAATTTGCAATAATTAGATGCAATTGGAATATATGTGCATAAATTTTACTTGCAAGTTGAAAAAGCAGAAGCAAAAATTGGAGGGTCAAGGGTAGAATGGGAGCGTTCCTCACATTTACGTGCATTGTTACAGAATAAGAGGCAATATGCGCCTAATTAGAGCATGTACATTTGCACCATATTTCAGTTGGTGCCAATGGCCACACCTATAGTTAGGCATGATTCCTGGGCTTAAGTGTTATTCTATAAACTGCACCTAATTTTAAATGTGGCTTACAGAATAGAACCATTTTTGGCACCATTTTTTTCAGCACCATATATAGAATTCACCCTAATACACTTTAGTAAAAGGACCCCTTAGTGCATGCTAAATCAATTTAATGAACTCATAGGTTAAGCATGTGTGTTAAGTCAATTGGTGCATGTTAAACAGTTCTAATATGCAATAAAATTTTATATTAAAATAAATTGTGAAAAGAGCTGAAAAAATCCAAAATTGGAGGCAAAGCCCATATAAACCAAAATGAAACCAAAACCTTTTTGTTTGTGCATATCCCTAAAAAAGAACTATTAGAGTTGCCATCCCCACCCATAAATCACCCTTTAGAGGCAAGAAAGCATAAAATCAGAAGACACCAGGGGTCCTTTTACTAAAGTGCGCTGAAAAATGGCCTGCGGAAGTGTAAGCGTGTATTTTGGCTGTGCACAGAATCATTTTTCAGCGCACCTGTAAAAAAATGCCTTTTTTTATGGACGAAAATGGATGTTCGGCAAAATGAAAATTGGCACACGTCCATTTTGGGTCTGAGACCTTACCGCCAGCCACTGACTCAGCAGTAAAGTCTCACACATTAACCAGGTGGTAATGGTCAATGCATGTTCAAATGCCAATTACCACCCATGCACCAGAAAATAAAAATATTTTCTAGCAAGTGTAGTGGACACGCGTAAAAAATGAAATTACCACCCGGGCCACGTGGTAGCCGGGTGGTGACTCAGAATTGGAACACATTGGGTGCACGTAGGCGCTTACGCGGCATAGTAAAAGGACCCCCCCCCAATCCATAAAGAGCAAACACGAGGCCAACGTATGTTACTATCAATACCATATAGCAAAAGGTAAGAGCAGGAGCTCTAGTGTCCCCACCCCAACTACTGAACGAATGGCCTTGGGCAAGAGTATTGCAATATTTAGATGGTCTATGTGTTAGATAACTCACTAGCTAAATGGAACCACTACACTGGCACTTTGTTAATCATTTTCAGATAATCTAATAAAATACTGAATATAAAAATTAGAAATGAAATAGATGAACTCAGTTCAATTGAAGTGGCACAGCTGCATGCATAAACATTGTAAAAATTGTAATGTAATCATATATTTTAAGATTAAGGGGTCCCTTTTACTAAGCTGCAGTAAAAAGTGGCTTTAGTTACTCTTATGCGGGTTTTACCCATGAGCTAAGGCCATTTTTACTGCAGCCAGCAAATGGCCAATTTTCAATTTTTCTTTTTTCCATTAATGGCCATGTTCTAATGTTCCCATTAGCATGCGGCCGTTAAAAAGAATTACCACAGGAGCACTTACCTATTTCATAGATGGTAACAGCTGACGTGGTAATCTTATGCTAACCAGTTAGCATGTGGGGTTTTTTTTTCCATTAACGGCCATGTTTTAATGTTCCCATTAGAATGTGTCCATTAAAAAGAATTACCACAGGAGCACTTGCCGATATCTATTTCATAGGTGGTAATGGCTGACGCGGTAATCCTTTGCTAACATGTCAGCATGTGGTAATGCAACACGTTAACTGATTAGTGCAGGAACGCCTACTCTCCACCCCCAGACATGCCCCCTCCAACAAATTTTTAAACATTTTTAGCACAAGAGTGGTGCGCAGATTTGGGACTTACCAAAGGACACCTGAGCGAGTCCTGCAGTAAGCCATTTTAAGTAGCATTAAATGCATGCTAGCATTTACTACAGATTAGAAAAAGGATCCCTAAGGGCCCTGTTTACAAAGGCGCGCTAGTGATTTTAGCGTGCTCTAAAAATTAGTGTGCGTTAATGCTAGAGACACCCATATATTCCTATGGGCGTTTCTAGTGTTAGCACAAGCTAATTTTTAACGCACGCTAAAAACATTAGCACTCCTACAGTGCGGCTTAGTAAACAAGGACCTAAGAAAATAAATAAAAGATGTTTTTTACTGCATTCTTACCAAATAAGGACACACTTGTGACCCCAGGCCAAACATAAGCTCACACTGTTTGTTGACATCATACAGTACACCAGGAAGCTGAAATGCAAGTCTGTATACACTTTCACTGGGTTTATCTAGAAGGCATTCCCCATATCCAGTACTGGAAAAGAAATAATAAATTCAAATAAAACTTGCATCCATTTGCATTTCTAAAAAAATACATTTTCAGAAGTAAAAGCATTTAAATCAGTTAGCCTTTGCCTTCCTATAAATATTTTAAATAACTCTGATTGTATACTCAGCAACATAGAAAGGTTACTAAACTATGATCAATTTTAATTTATAACCATTGACACAAATAAGTGACTCACCACTGCAGTGCATGGAATAAAATTATAGTAATTTAGCTGCTTATCTATCTTCAGTGAAATAATATACATATAATTATTTTTGTTATGAAGCAGCTATTCAGTACAAGAATCAAATTACAGTAAATGAATTCCAAAACCAGATCCTCTTTATATCCAATGATAAAGATTCATCAGTAATCATGTTAAAAAGCACAAACCTAGCATAAAAGTCAAAATCTTGCAAAAACAAAAGCCACCAGTGGTGCGTGTGTGTGTGTGTGGGGGGGGGGGGGGGGGCTCACAATGGTAAACTGGGTTAGAAACTGAGGGGTCCTTTTACAAAGGCGTGAGATGGCCTACACATGTATAGGACTCGCCAAATCGGCACTACTACTACTTATCATTTCTATAGCACTACTAGACATACGCAGCGCTGTACCGCCCAGCTATGCATGAGCCGGGCGGTAATTCCGAATTTAGTGCATCAAATCCCACAGTAGAAAATAATTTTCTATTTTCTACTGGGGGCCACTTACCCGGTAGTAAACAGCAATTGGCGTACACTGCATACTTACCAAACAGGTAGTGCATGAGACCTTACTGCTAGGTCAATGGGTGGCGGTAAGGTCTCAGGCCGAAAATGAACGCATGATGGTTTCAATTTTAGCACACGTCCATTTTCCGGCCCCTTAAAAAAGGCCTTTTTTCCTAGATGCAGTACAAAATGGCCCAATGTGCGCCCAAAAGACACGCTCGCACTACCGCAGGCCTCTTTTTACTGCGGATTAGTAAAAGGACCACTGAGTTACAGACGACAGAGAATGGTGGCAAATGGAGTTCAGTGCAGGAAAAGGGGCTCATCACTGGCGTGACTCAAAAAACAGTCCTGGCTTGAGTTGATTTCAATGTTGATATAAATGACTATGGAGGATTTAGGATGAAAAGGTTTGCTCTGTGCAAATGTCACACAGATCACCTTTAGAATGGACTTGGGAGATGGCGTAAAAAAATGGAGTATGATCTAAAAAAGATCAAGAAGGGGCCAAATATTTAGCAAGCACAATTTAATTCAAAGAGTCGATTATTCAGGATGCAAATATCCAAGGGAATAACACAAGATACAAATGAAAAGCAGCTCAAAAGGTAAATATATTTAACAATTGCAAGGTAGTAAATAGGGATGCGCATTCAGTGCCCATTAAAAGAACAAGGGCTACATATACTAAGGTGGTAATGTTTTGCAGTTACCAGACATGTGAAGGACAACTCTACAACTAGACACCTGTGGTTATGTGTCCCTTTATGCACATATGTGTTTCAAACAAGTAGCACTTACGAGCATTAGCATCCTAAGTGCTACTCTAGAATGGTACGTGTAAATGCTAGGGGGGCATACATATGGGTGGAACATAGAAGGGGCATAGGCGGAGCATCTACTTTTATACGATACTTATAAGACCACTATCTTCCCCCCCTCCTCCCCAATATTCAAAACTATTTAACCGTCCAGAACGGATCACGGTCAGTTAAATAGCATTTAAGTGGCTAACTGCAGATATTCAGCGGGAGATAACCGGTTTATCTCCTGCTGAACATCCTGGTTACCGGCTAGCCACAAACCGGTACCAGCTATGTTGATTAGTCAAAATGGGCTACTTAAATAGTAGGCCTATCTTTGACTGCTAAAAGTTAACCGGTTAGTGCTGAATATCGGCACAGCCAGTTAATTTTTTAGCAGCCAAAATAAACCCAGATAGTCAATGCCGGTCCCTGTAAATGGCCTGGAATTGAATATCTGGGTTTAACACGAGCAGCTGAATATTGGGCCCTATACATTATCACCTGGATTCAATAGTGCCTAGAGATCCGCGCCCTATACGTTATCCCATGGATTCAATATTGCCTAGAGATCTGCGCCGAAATCCAGGCACATTCTATAACAATGAGCGTAACTTAATTGGCTTAACAAGTGTTGATAGCACTTAATAAGCAATAATAAGTACTAATTGGTAATAATTAGAATTTACACGCACAACTCCCTAAGCATATTCTGTAATGAACTGTGCCTAAATTCTAATGTGCACAGTTCTAAAGGGGCATGGCTATGGACGGGGAAATGGGTGTTTCGTGGGCATTCCAAAATTTACGCACGTAGTTATAGAATATGGCCCAGTGCATGTAAATCTACACGCAGGGATTTACGTCACATTTTTCTTGGTGTAAATGAAGGCACGAAGTTTTAGGCGCTGGGATATCAACTAAGCATAGTCTATATACCTTGCCTAAATCTAGACACCGCTTGTAGAATACGCTTAGGCAGAAATGTTTACCGTGCAGATTTTTACCGTGCACCTTATCTAGAATCTGGCCCTATGTGCAAAACATGTCACACTTGCACACAGTTACTCCTGGGCACACTTTAGGCGTGCCAATGCAGGTGTGTACTAGTACTTTAAAATGGAAACAAGGCACGCATATGCTGTTACAGAAAAGAATAGGCTCCCTGTTATAGAACTGCCACCTCGTTGCCAAAATTAATGTGCAGTAGCTGCAAAGTCTCTATGGGGTCCTTTAACTAAGCTGCAGTAAGCGCTAGCATGTACTTACCGCAGCTTACAATGGCTTATCATGGGATGCACTCAGGCATCCTGTGGTAAATTTTGGTTCTACGTGTGCAAACCACGTGCTATAAAATATTTTGGAATTTTCTGCGAGGGGGCATATCTGGGGGCAGAGAGTGGGTGTTTCTGTGCCAATCAGTTAATGCATGTACATTACCACGTTCTAACTGATTAGCATAGGATTAGCGTGAGAGTCCTTATCACCTACAAAATAGGTGTCGGTAAATGTTCACATGCTAACCTTGGTTAATGGCAAAATTAGCACATGGTATTCATTGAAAAAATGGAAAATCGGCCATTTTCTGACTGTGGTAAGAGTGGCCTTAATGCGTGGGAAAGACCCACATAAGGGCATGCTAAGGCTGCTTTTTACCACAGCTTAGTAAAAGGACCCCTATATTAACTTTCTGGGGGTATGCCCAGCATCTTCTCATGCAGTTAACAGATAGATGATACCCTTACTGCATGTCAACTGCATTGCAGATAACAAGAATGCAGTTAACACCACTTAACTGGACTTGGATTCTAGATTTATTGTTCGTCTTTTCTCAATCCAAACTCAAGACGAGTGATTTCCCTGACAAAATTAGCTTACAGCGGGGGGAAGAGGGGTTGGTGGTTGAGAGGCTAGGATGGGGGAGGGCAGACTTATACGGGGTCTGTGCCGGAGCCGGTGATGGGAGGTGGGACTGGTGGTTGGGAGGCGGGAAATACTGCTGGACAGACTTATACGGTCTGTGCCCTGAAAAAGACAGGTACAAATCAAGATAAGGTATACACATATGAGTTTATCGTGGGCAGACTAGATGGACCGTGCAGGTCTTTTTCTGCCGTCATCTACTATGTTATGTTACTATGTCTAGTTGTACCTGATACAATAGAGGGTTAAGGGACCCTTTTACTGAGCTGTGCTAGTAAATGGATTTAGCACATCCTAACGCGAGATTTTTCAACATGCTAAGCTCATTTCTAGTGCAGCTGTAACTTCAGCCTTTGTTATTTCTTCTTCTGGCTGTGCACTAATGCTATAATTAGTATGCATAACCTGAAAAAAAATTAATGCAGGAGCCCTTACCGCCTCCTATTTAGGAGGCACTAAGGGCTCCCATATTGTCAATTCAGTTAATGCGCGCTGTGTTTATGTATATGATTATTAAAATTTTTATATTCCACCAAACCAGTTAAGCAAGGGGTTCTCAACCCAGTCCTCAGGACTACTACTACTACGCATCTAGCCAGTCAGGTTTTCAGGATATTAAGCACATAAGCACCGCCATACTGGGAAAAGACCAAGGGTCCATCAAGCCCAGCATCCTGTCTCCGACAGCGGCCAATCCAGGCTTCAAGAACCCGGCACCCCCCCCCCCCCCCCAAAAAAAAAATATATATTTAATAATGTTCAATGGACTTTTCCCTCAGGAATCTGTCCAAACCCCCTTTAAATTCCATAAGGCCAGCTGCTGTCACTACATTCTCCGGCAATGAGTTCCAGAGTCTAACTACACGCTGAGTAAAGAAAACCTTTCTCCTGTTTGTTTTAAATCTACCATATTCTAGCTTCATCTTGTGTCCCCTGGTTTTGTTGTTGTTTGAAAGTGTAAACAATCGCTTCACATCTGTCCGCTCTAGTCCGTTCATTATCTTGTAGACTTCTATCATATCACCCCTCAGCCGCCTTTTCTCCAAGCTGAAGAGCCCTAACCGTCTTAGCCTTTCCTCATAGGGAAGTCGTTCCATCCCTTTTATCATTTTCATCGTCCTTCTCTGCACCTTCTCCAATTCTTTTATATCTTTTTGAGAATATGCATGAGATAGGTCTGCATCTATCTCATGCATCAATTGAGGTAGAAGGCATACAAATCTCTCTCATGTATATTCATTGTAGGTATCCTGAAAACCTGATTGGCTGGATGTATCCTGAGGACTGGTGTGAGAACCCCTGATCTAAGTGGTTTACAATAACAAAAACAACATAAATAAATAGAAAAGAACTCCATAAAAATAATAGAAAAGACCTAAAACAATCAAATCCACGACACCCATTCTACTGTAAAAAAATAATTTAAAAAACCAAACAAACCTAAATCGTAGTTCTCTGGAAACCTAATACACCGTACCCTTCTTGTCTAAATGCATATCAAATACTAACTGAAAAAGAAAATTTTAAGGAAAACCTTAAACTTTTTAAAATTTTCCTCCACTCTAATATACTTCGGTAACCACACTCATTCTCTGCATCAACACCCCGTTCCAAAAAAATAAATACCACGCAGTTAGTGCATGGAGATGGCAAATCTAACGCAAAATCCTGTGCTAGGCCAGTTTTCCTGCGTTAAGCACACATTAGTGCTTAATGTAGTTTAGTAAAAAGGCCCCAAGAAAAAAATGAGAGAAAAAGAATTGCTCTGAGCACAACCTCAGTAGCAAGATGGTGTCACAAGATATTGACAAAACCCAGAAGAAATCTAGTCTGCATAATATGGTACAAGATTAAGGATATATAGAGTCTGCACCATAAGATCTAAGAAATTAAACTTGAAGAGCTAAACATATACATTGCAGAAGAGAGGGTGTTCTGCCCCCATATTCATGGTGGCAGAGTGCATTGTTATGTATATTTAGTATGAGTAATGTTTGTATTCAATTGCTTTGTTTGTGTATAGATAGCACTGTGTACTAGGGCTTCTATCTCTATAGTTTGCAGTTTCCTATGTTTGACTCCTTGTGAGATTTCCCTATTGGCTCTTAGTTTTGGGTCAAGGCCAGCCCTCTCTCTCCCTGGGGGCTGTGATAGAGAGTCCCAGTCTTCCGAGTATACCTTTGTGATCAGCAGCTGTTCTGGAAGGCTGATCCCTCCTATACCTACTGTGAGTCCTGAAAGGAAGTTGACCCAGGAGTTAACTAAAGGAATATTTCTTCACAGTGGATAGTCAAGAAAAGCCTATGGTGTAGGTCACAGCAGAAATAAATTTCAGGAGTATATAGGATAAATAAAGAGGGGTCAATTTTCTGCAGCAGTGGCAACCACGTTAATTAAAATGCCAGCACCAATGTTTAGGTACTTAAATGCAGTACCACTATACTGCACATATAGCCAGCAATATGGAATAAGCATGTAAAGTGTCCACCAAACTATAACTTATCAGGGAACTGCCTGAATATCATCGCTATCTGGAATTTTGCAGCCTGCCCTCACTCTGTCATCCTTCTACCCTTTACTCTGTGGATAGTATTGGCCATTTAGATGAATTTCTGGCCTGATATTATCCATAGAGCAGCTAATAATCCACAGATAGGCAAGTTATATATTCACTGGCCACTGGTGAACATATACCCCGAAATTCTATATATGGCGATATGGTGCCTTAATTTCCACAGGGAAATTAACAGTGCACGTTACTTAATCAGTTAACTAGGTAATCAGTTCTGTCAATTGGATGTTAACAAGCAATTATCAGCACTATTGGCATTAACATTTACACGCACAACCCGCTAAGTGTATTCTGTAATGTGGTACGTGTAAATTCTAAGTCACGTGGAGGGGCATAATCGAACGTCGCCGGTGAAATAGATCGCCGGCGATCTATTTTGGCGGCGGCGCAACAGCTGGCCGGAATCGTATTATCGAAAAAGACGGCCGACCATCTTTTTTTTTCGATAATACGGTTTAGCCAGGCCAAATGCCAGAGTTCACCGGGTTTGAGATGGCCGGTTTTCATAATGAAAAAAAATGCCGGCCATCTCAAACCCGGCGAAATCCAAGGCATTTGGTCATGGGAGGAGCCAGCATTTGTTGTGCACTGGTCCCCCTGACATGCCAGGACACCAACCGGGCACCATACGGGGCACATCTAAAAATGTTTAAAAAATACCCAATGACCTCCCAGGTGCATAGCTCCCTTACCTTGGGTGCTGAGCCCCACAAATCCCTCCCAAACCTACTCCCCACAACTCTACACCATTACCATAGCCCTTATGGGTGAAGGGGCACCTACATGTGGGTAGTGGGTTTGGGGGGGGGGGGGTTGGAGGACTTAACATTTACCACCACAAGTGTAACAGGTGGGGGGGGGGGGGTGGACGTGGGTCTGTCTGCCTGAAGTGCACTGCACCCATTAAAGACTGCTCCAGGGACTTGCATACTGCTGTCAGGGAGCTGGGTATGACATTTGAAACTGGCATAGAGGCTGGCAAAAAAGGTTTTGATTTTGATTTTTTTAGTGTGGGAGGGGGACTACGGGGAGGTCATCCCCCATTCCCTCCAGTGGTCATCTGGTCAGTTGAGGCACCTTTTTGAGGCTTGGTCGTGAAAATAAAAGGACCAAGTAAACCCAACAAAATACTGATGAACGCCACTTTTTTTCCCATTATCCGCGAAAGCCAGCCATCTGTTAGCCACGCACATGCCCGCCCATGTCCCGCCTTCGCTACACCGCTGACACACCCCCTTGAACTTTCGCTGGCAAGGCGACGGGAAAGTGGCGATGCTGTCAAAAAAGCCGCTTTCAATTATACCGATTTTGCCGCTTTTGAGAGATTGCCAGCCATCTCCCGATTTATGTCGGGAAATGGCCGGCGATCACTTTCGAAAATAAGCCTGATAGTTGAAAAGAGGGCGTGGTCATGTGTGGGGCATGGGCGTTTCTAAAATCTATGCGCATTATTATAGAATACACCTGCTCTGTGCCTAATTTAGGTGTCGGGATTTACATCAAGTAAAACATGGTCTAAATGGTTGCATGGAAAGGCGCTCTGCATATTATATATATCCTATTCTATAAAATTTAGGCATGCTTTAGAGAATACACCTAGGCATATTTTTTTCCACATGGATTTTTCAGGTGCCATATATAGAATCTAGCCCATAGGGCCTAATATTCAAAAAGAGTGGATCTCTTACATTTAAGGCTCATTTAAGCCGCATTGTAGGTGCACAAACCTTTTAGCACGTGCTAAAAATTAGCACGCGCTAACACTAGAGACACCCATAGGAATATAATGGGTGTCTCTATCATTAGCGTGCGCTAAAGAGTTGGTGTGCCTACAGTGCGGCTTAGTAAATGGGGCCCTTATGCTCCTAAGTTAGGCTCCTACATTTGTGACCTATTTTCAGTCAAATAAGCCTAAGTTTTCACTGAAAATTCACCTTAATTTAGGAGCGCAAAATTATGCTTATAACTTTAGGCCTGCCATTTACTTGCCTAGATGTATGAACCTATTGCTGCAAATCAGAGTGAAGCTCCTAATAAATCCACTCCTGTTGCCACCCACTTTTTCTGCTCCTAAATTTAGGAGTTTAGTGCAATTTTGAGGCAGTCAGTCCTAGTAAATTTTCAAAGAGGCCAATTTAGGAACATAAATTCTTTGAATATCAGACCCATAATTGCTTAAAATATTGGCCCCCAGAGAATTCTTTGATGCAATGTCAGGTAACCCATAAGCAGCCAAGACAGGCTTTGCAGTCCTTATCTGCCACCATCTCTGCTGTGTTTCTGCTAAACATTCAAAACTTGACAAACTACAGGAAAGGAATCAAAGAGTCTCCTGTAAGGGTCTAGGTTTCATAAGTACTTCTCGCATTGAAAAAAAAATGGCTTTTAAGAAAAGGAAGCTGGTTTCTCTTTGTGTCTGGAGCATGCAGAAGAGTACATTAGCTACCGCCATTATCTCTATAAGCTTATCTATGAAAGAATGTGAAAGATTAAAAGCTCTTTTGTGAAGAAAAAGACACAACACTTGGCAAACATCAGTTTAATAAAACTCCTTGCAAATACAACTAGTTACAAAAACAGGATTTTTTTTTAGCATATATTATCCACTATACACATTTCATCTTGTATGCTGTATATTTCCAGACTTACTCAAGAAATTCAGTGATATACTTCTGACTGCATTTTGACCAAGTCCATGGATTCGTGTTATAATATAACGTTGGAGCCATAACATGGAACTGATGTTTAAATCCAGCTTCTTTACATTTAAAACTGTCATCATGAGGCATATTAAATCTATAACAGGACAAATAACAGGAAAAAGACTATGAGAATATAGCATCCTAAGATGTAAATCTGGTTTGTTTTGGCAACAATGAAAAAAAACTAATGATATTGGCTAAAATTGATCATTGTTTCACTCCTCAGTTAAATTTGTATTTACAGTTTGACAGTTTCAGAAACAAGATATTTGTCTAAATTTTAGGTATTATAAGATAAATTTTCAAAATCTTAGTCACCTTTTATGCAGGCAAAAATAGATTTCTGGCATATATAAATTAGTCATATGTAGGTAACAATTTTCATTCACCTGAATATAAATATGTCCTTTTTAGGAGTCTGTGTACCAAGCCATGGTGAAAACTTTGTAGAATACACTGAACTGGGATACCGCAGGGTTTTCTTGTTTATATTTATGTTTACTATGGACAGGAAATTTGTGCATTCCCAGCAGCAGCAAAGATCAATAGCATCTCCCATCCCTGGAATACCATGTCAAAAGGACCATAGGACCTATTGAATACTCTGTCTTCTCCCATAAAAACAAGCCTTTTTGGCCCATGATGTAACGTCAAAGTTTCCTTGATTTTCCTGTCCCCAGATTACATATTAATATTCACTGCAGACTCCATTACAAAGCCTCAACCATGCAGTTAATCTCTGACACAATCCTTTTTTTCCCTTGGGTGACTGGGGTTGGAATGCTGCGGAGGTGGGAAGGAATTCATAGTCATTATGCAATGATAACACTTATTAGCAAAATCTGGGCTCGTGATTGCCGGATAATGGATGGAACCCTGGTGCTTTGGCTCTTAGTCAAGGATCACTGTTCCAAAAACTAGACTAAACTAAATTGAAAAGAAGTATACAATAGGGAAAAATATCCTTTGGTACTTGTAAATAAAGGCCAGATTCCAACCCTGGTTAGTTGGAAGCCAAGGAAAGAGGGGAAGTTGGTTTAAATAAAAGTGGAGGGGCCATTATTCATTGGGACATATCTAGATAAGAGAGAATCAGTGTTGTACTAGTTACTCTTCAAAGGTAATTAATTACAGTTTCTAGTTACTTCTAGCTTAAAGTACTTAGTTACAGTAATTACATTACTCATTTAGGAATGTAGTTGATTACTGATTATAGTTGCCTGCTTATAGTAACTGATTGTTTTTCCTTTACCAACACCACATTCAAAAATACGTAGGGTGAAAGCTTTATGGTATGTGAAGAGAAGTATCCATCTTATAAATGTGAATGTTGCATAACTTCATCTCTTGATGATTATTTGAAGGAGGTTTGACCAACTCATGGCAACCACATCCTCTGTCATGCTATGTCATGTTGTGCTAGTTACTCTTCAAAAGTAATTAATTACAGTTACTGGGATAGTGAATAAGTAGTTAACTACTTTGTTGATTACTTTAAGAACATAGTTAACTCCAGTAACTAATTACTAGTAACTCAATATTGCATAACACTGGAGAGAATCCCACTTACATGAGTAAATAACTAGAACACCATCATTTAGGGGGAAGCTATCAACATGGGTCTACCTTTAAGACAGGTTATTTTACTACAAGTCATACTTAGCACAGAGACTCATTGCATAAAATGGGACCCTGTGCTAAAATAGCACAAGCTGAAATAAAATAACTTGTTTTAACTGTAGCCCACAATGATAACTATGCCCCTTAGCCACCATCATGTCACCTAAAACAAGGCAGCTCCTTAAAGAATTGCTTCAACTGATATCCTGGAATGGGGCAGGAAATATAAAGACCGAGGAGAGGGCCCATCGGTTTTATGGGATCAACACAGGGCTATGCTAGATCTAATCAGCCTGAGGCTTATGTCGAAATGTCAGGAATAACTATTCATGTTCCACTGTTCAACACTGTAGACACTTGCAGAATATCCCAAAAATTCAGCAAGAAATTTATTTTGTGTGTTAGGTTTACTAGTGTTTCTCCCACTGATGTTTCTCCAATGAAAACAAACAAAAAAATGTTTAATTTGTGAAAAAGAGTTAGTTCCATAACTTATTCTTTTGTTTTAGCATGGAATGTTGCCAGGAAGAGAAGACAAATAAGTACAGACTAAGGTGTCAAACATGGCAGAAGTGCAAGGTACAAGCATAACCCAAAATTATGTCTTCTTGAGACAAACACCAAAAGAACAGAGGTCCTCGGTTTAAAATAAACATTGTTTCCTTTGTTAATACATGAGAATTTTTAATTCACTACATTCATCTTTTCGCCTATTAAAAAAATAAAATAAAAACAGTAAGAAAACTTGAACTTACAGCAGATACTTACACATGTCCTAGTTCATGTGCTATAGTAAACGCTGTGCTTAATCCATTTTCTTCACTGATGGAACAGCTGCGATACGGATCACACATTGTGCCTAACTCTGCTAAACCTGAAAAATACAGACATTTATGAATTGTTGATGCCGTAGCATGTACAAACAAAAATACAATATTTGCATCCCTCAGTGGCTCCTTCCAAGAAAAGTGTGTTTACAAGAGGAAGATCATCACTGGTGTATATTCACCTATATTGTATTTTCCTTTCTCGTGCCCTTAAACTTCTGTAACTACAAAATGGACAGATCTCGAATGTAATTAGCATGAGAAGTGAGCAGGAATACAGACGTTCAACAAAATTTCAATCGAGATGTAGAGTTTCCACTAATCAAACAGAAGATAGGCATGCTATTTTAATCACTTCTTCTACTATAATAAAAAGCACCTCCAACGTTCTGAAGCTGACTCCAGGTTCGTATTGGTTCGTCAGATTCGTGAATCTGTCACCATCTCTCTCGGCCCCACCCTCGCGCCTCTGATAGGTCCACCACCCTCGACGTCATCATGTTTTGACGACTGCAACGTCATCATGTTTTGACGTCGAGGGCGGCGGACCTATCAGAGGCGTGAGGGCGGGGCCGAGAGAGAAAGTGACAGACTGACGAATCTGACGAACCTTACCAACCCTTCAATTCAATGAAGCCACGGAGTCAGCTTCACAACGTTGCAGGTGCATTTTGTTACATTACACAGCTCCCTAATTTTTCACTTAAACATCGCAGGGTGGCTGAAGGGGGGGGAAGAGGGGGGGCAACTACCCTGGAACTGGGAGGGAGGGAGAGAGAGGGGGCAACGACCCTGGAACTGGGTGGGTGGGTGGGAGGGAGGGCGGACCCTGGAACTTGGATTGGGGCCAGGGGGACCCTAAAACTGGGAGGGAGGGGAGGGGGAGAGGGGGACCAACGACCCTGGAACTGGGTGAGTGGGTGGGAGGGAGGGTGGGCCCTGGAACTTGGAGGGGGGGCAGGCGGACCCTGAAACTGGGAGGGAGGGAGAGAGGGAGGGAGGGAGGGGGCCCCTGGCACACACTCTCATTCTCACACACACACACACTCTCGCACAGTCTCACTCTCTCTGTCACACACACTCACACATTCACTCTCTCTCTATCACACACTCACTCTCACACACACTCTCTGTAAAACACACACACTCCGAGGAAAACCTTCCTAGCGCCCGTTTCATTTGTGTCAGAAACAGGCCTTTTTTCCTAGTTTGTATAATAAACCAGTTCCCCTTTTAGCTTCTTCTTGTTTTGTGTGTATGTCCAAGAAGCAGGGACTGTCTCTTATATGCCCGTGCAGCACCATGTACATCTAGTTCATTATTTAAAACCTTTATATCTTGCCCATCGGCACACATTTAGGGCCCTGTAAGCAGGCTAATGTTTTTAGTGCATGCAAATTCTAGAGACACATATTCCTATGGGTGTCTCTAGCGTTAGCGCGTGCTAAAAATGCTAGCGCACTTTAGTAAACAGGGCTCTTACTGTACTATTTGCCGTATCACCTTTCAACAGGGATATCAAGGCAGTTTAGACAACAAAACAGCAGATACAAAACGAAAGAATGTTCAAAAGTTTATTGATGATGTCAAATACCAGACTTATTGCCCAACACAGGCCGTGTTTCGCCCAAGAAGGGCTGCGTCAGGGGCAAAAATCTCAGAGATATCATTCATCGTAATAAATGTTATTCACATGAACCTTGAAATGCTAGGTTCTTGATAGAATAATGAGTTCTTGAAAAAACAGCAGGAAGGATGTACTAATGACGATCATCACATGCCTTTCCTCCAGAAAAAACAAGTAACGGCACATTAGTAGCAGTACTACGCAGCGCTGCGTAACCCTAGTAGCGCTTTAGAATTGTTAAGACACTAGCACAGGCCCCCTTTTACCACAGCTTAGTAAAAGGACCCCTAAATGTTGGCACCCTGTTATAGAATTACTTTCTATACAATGTTAATAGGACTTTCCTTTAAGCTAGGTCCATGATATTCAGCCGGCAGCAGTCACCATTTTCAACAGTACAAACTGCTGCCAGCTGAATTTCAGAGCCGCTGAGGGGGGGGTCCAGTGCCGGGACCTGTCTCTCTCCTGTTCCTGACGGGACCCGGGTGATTGCGTTAATCACCTGGGTCCCGACAGGAGCAGGAGAGAGACAGACCCTGGCGCTGGGCCCCCCTTTGAGGCCAGGGAGGAGCAGACACAGGATTCTAAATTGAGGCCCCTGGTTTGGCTGGCGGGGGTCCTCAAGCCCTGCCAACAGAAGCCTTCCTCTTGGAGGAAGACTTCTGCTGGTGGGGATTGGGGACCCCCACCACCCAATGTATGTGGAGTTGTGGCAAAATGTGCCTACCCCACTTTGGGCTCTGCCCCCCCCCCCCAATCTGAAGTCTGGATATGCAGCATCCAGGGGGAAGGGGCAGCAGCGGCGGTCCTGCCCCGGGCCCGGCTCAGACTCTCAGCGGCCCTGCTGAATTTAACCCGGAAATTGAATGATAGGCATAATTTGGGCATCAGAATTAAATGTCCGTGCACTGCCCAGCCACCAGAGGTTATCCAAATACCAGCCTATATTTGGACTACAACACAAACCACTTGGATACAACTAGAATCAGATATGCCGCAGAAGTCGGACCAGATATTCAGTGGCACTATCCGGTTACATGACATTTAATATCTGCTCTAGCTCCAGCCATCAGGATTTAACCAGTAAGAGCCTTCCTACCCAACTGGATGCCACTGAATGTCTACCCCTAAATGTTTTGGGCATTAGGGCAGATTAAATACTTCCTACATTTTTGTTTCGTCCTAAAAATCACCCCAGAATCAATCATGAAAATCCACTGCGACAATCTACCAGGAGCAATATTAAAGTCAGTGCTGTTTTTGGAATCAGATAAGCAACAGGATTTGGAGGCTGCATGAACAGATTCTGTGCTCTACAACGTCATCCTACTATCCAGAGTGAGCTCCACGAAATTCATCCCATCGCACCACATTGGTACTACACAAATGACGACAGTGGTTCCTCTTCTACAATTATGTCAAAACCATGAGCTTCAATAAGCAGACATTTTTCCCAAGATGCTATCCGCCCAATATTCAAAGTGATGGCTCCTCGCCATTTAAATTGCTTGTACATTGCTAACCACAAATATTCAGTGGCACTTAACCGGTTAATGCCGTTCAGTATTCCTGTTTAGTGCCGGAGCTGAAACCAGCTAACTTGTGGGAGTTCTGTGGCAATTATAGCAGTTCAGGGCCACCAAGAGACAGAGTTGGGCCAGTGGCAAGGCTGCTACAGCTGCTGCCCCCCCCCCCCCCACACACATACACACACTTGGGCCGCCACAATTCCTCACCCTCCTCCACTCAGGCCCCTGACTCCCCTGCTCCCTCTGACTCAAGCAGCCACCCCCCCACCCCCTTACCTTCCTGCAGCTGCTCCTCCCTTGATCTGTCACTCTCCTGCTCTTGTGTGCCATACCCCGGTTATTGCATTAACGCAATCATCCGAGTCCCGACACAGAAAAGCAGGAGAGACACAGATCCCAGAACCAGCCTCCCCCTTGCAGGCCAAGCCCAGGGATCTTGTCCCCCCTGCTTCCCCCCCTCACTCGGCGGCCCAGATGCAGTTAAGTACTGATATTCAGCCCTAAACTGCATGATAACCTCATAAATTGGGATGTATAAAATTATGTGGTTCATCTTATACATTTAAGGGCTGAATATTACACTAAGGGCTAGATTCTATATAGGGTGCCCAAAAAATCGGCACAGAAGAATACCCACTTAAATGGTATTCTATAAGCCACACCTAAAGTTTGGTGTTTATAGAATTAACACTTAAGCGGACAGGTTACACGTAAATTTAAGTGCCACCATTTCCCACGCCATTTACGCGTGGAGAACCATTATTCTGCTATTACGTGTGTAACTCAAAACCACGCCCCTGATCCGCCCTGAAACAGCCATGACCCTCCCATTTCCACACCCCCTTTTTAGGACCGTGTGTAAATTGTAGGCACATTAGTCCCAATTAAATCTAATTAGTGTCAATTAGTGCTTGTTAAAAAGCCAATTATTGGCACTAATTGGCTCATTCTATTAAATTGTGCACGCAAATCGGGACACGCCTAAATTTGCACATGCAATTTTTGGTGCCCTTTATAGAATCAGGGGGTAACTGCATAAGTTTTAGTGATCAGATATTCAATGTTAGTTCCTGGACAAGGCCATCACTGATTATCTGGAAATACATCTGGCAACAGATGTAAAAACATTGACTGACTGTACATTGGCTGGTATGTGCATCTGTACACCTTAATTTGATCACCTTGCAGTTTTCGGATAGTTCATGAATGATTTTGCCTGTTACACAAGTTTCTCTTATACAAAATATTGATAAATCTGCTCTAAATTCACAAAGAGGCCCTTTTACTAAGCCATGTAAGCGTCTACGTGTGCCCAACGTGTACCAATTTGGAGTTACCACCCGGCTACTGCATTTTTGGCACGTGTCCGATACACACGTCCAAAAATAATTATTTTCTGGTGAGCGTCCACTACATGCGCCAAGTAGCATTTGACATGCGTAGGTCATTACCGCCCGATTAACGCGTGAGACCTTACTGCTAAGTCAATGGATGGTAAGGTCTCAGACCCAAAATGGACGCGCGCCAATTTTTATTTTGCAAAAAATGTTTAAAAAGGCATTTTTTGCAGGTGTGCTGAAAAATGGATCTGCGCACGCCCAAAACATGTGCCTACACTACGCAGGCCATTTTTCAGCACACCTTAGTAAAAGGACCCCATAGTATGAGATGCTTAGAGGGTGAAACAGTGATCACTAGCAACATTGTACCTATTTCCTCCACTTATATCTATTTGGGAATTATGACAAACAAATCCTTCTGCAATTTGGTGTGCTAATTACTGTAAATTAATTTTTAGGAACCATTTTTGTGGCACTGGGGAGAACAATAGGCAATGAATCAGACATGTTTACAAAAGTAAAGCATTTTATAAATCTATTTTTACTTTGTTGCTTATTTTTAGAAACTTACCTAATGTATCACACTTGTCTTGGACTCTACAGATGTCTTCCCTACAAATAAACAAAGTATAGCTGAAAATACATCTGTGAACATGCTCTGACTAGATTGCAGAATATCCCAAATATTCAGCAAGAAATTTATTTTCTGTGTTAGGTTTACTGGTGTTTTCCCCGATGAAAACAAACAAAAAAAAACCCAAAAGTTTAATTTGCGAAAAAGAGTTAGTTCCATAACTTATTCTTTTGTTTTAGCATGGAATGTTGCCAGGTACTTGTGACCTGGTTTGGCCACTGTTGGAAACAGGATAGTGGGTTAGACGGACCATTGGTCTGACCCAGTATGGCTGTTCTTATGTTCTTGTAACCCATGAGGCCACACAAAAAAATATATAATTTCCCAATGTTGAACAGACAGCTGTAACTCTGAGGGGCCCTTTTACTAAACTGCGGTAAAAAGGGCCCTGTGCTAGCAACGAGGGCCATTTTTGCCGTTCGCTGCAGCCCTTTTTGCCACACCGGGTAAAAAAGGTTGAAAATAGCTATGGCCATGTGGTAAGATTGCTCTTATCACACGGCCATGCGAGGAAAATAAAGGCATATAGGGCTAGATTCTATATATCACACGTAAAAAATTGGCACTGAAATGAAAAAAGCGTAAGCATGCTCTATAAAGAACGTCTTAATTTAGGCGTTCTTTATAGAATAAGCCTAAATTTCCACTGGTTTACAGAATACACTGAGCACCCGTTGACATGACTAAATCTATGCAGCCATTTACACCATGTTTTATTTGGCGTAAATGCCAACGCCTACATTTTGCGCGGACCAGGTGTATTCTATAACAACGCCCATAGATTTTAGAAACTCTCATGACCCACCCATTCCACGCCAATGGCCACATTTTTAACTTTGCAACTTAGAATTTACGCACATCACATTCTAGGATATGTTTAGTTATTGGCGTAAATTCTAATTATTGCCAATTAGTGTCAATAATTGCCTGTTAATTGGCAATTATCAGCACTGATTGTCTTGTTAACTAATTATGTTGTGCATGCAAATATACAATATGACTGTATTTGCACACGCAACTTTAGTTGCATTATATAGAATCCGGGGAGGGGGGGGTGCGCAGCACTGAAAAACGCAATACAGCATTGCAAATAACAAAGCAAGCTCTGGAGCACAGACAAATACATTTTGAATATAACTCTGCCCCCCCATTCACAGAGCCCTCAAAACTCCCCAACCCTCCCCTCCTCTTATGTTCTCCCCCACTCCTCCTAGGAGGTTTAATAAGGGGGGGACGGCTTCAGTTTTTTGACATCATGCCATCTCTCATCATTAAACCTCCTTGGTTGCCATCCACTTCTATTTCCTGCTTGGCTACAGCCAATCTGCTGAACCTGACAGAGCCCTCTGACCTGCCTGCTGCAATTCTGCTATATGGCAGAGGGTGGGGCAGCGCAAAGTTTGCTCTCCTTCCCAGCTTTCTTCTGTCTCACTCCTGACTGTGACCAGGTAGCTGAGTCCTTAGTCCTGTAGCCTATTTCCAGCAAGGAAGGGAGGGGGAGAACAAAGTAAAGCTTGTTGCTCAAAGTGCAGTTGCCTGTGTACTGAAGAAGGGAGATGAATGCAGTGGGATGGATAATAAACACACAGGAAGAGATGGAAGCAGGTGCAAGGGATGGAAAGAAAAATGAAAAAGTGTGTGTGTTGAGGATAAAAAGGGACCAATGAGGAAAAATGGGGACAGAGGAAGCTAGGGAAGAAGGAAAAAGAGGCAGGGATAGAAGCTAAGGAAAGGCAAAAATAAGCAGATGGAAGAAGCTGGGGAATAGAGATATGGAAGAACAAGAAGAGAAAAATGGCAAAAGGCAGATTGGGTAGAGAAAGAAAAAAACTGTAGGGGTGGTGAAGGCAAGATTGTGGAGGGACAGAAAGGAAGGCATTATAGTGATTAAGAATGAAAGGAAAGTGGGGGACAGGATATAAAGAAAAGGCATGAAGAAAGAGATAGAAGTGAAAACTGAGAAGAAAATGGAGAGATTAAGGAGGAAAGAAGACAGGAGAAGAACACAGCTCTAGTGTTCAGTGGCAGTTGTGATAGGTGGCAGTGTTACAGTAGGAAAAGTACACGGGGGGTTGGATAGAAACAGCATATGAGGAGTGACATAACTATTACACATATATAACAGTAGTGCTATCCTTACCCATAAAACAAGAGGGACCAATGGGGATGGGGTGCAATGAATATGAGCCCTCCCACTGCTCATGGCTGAACTTATAAACCTAATAGCTTTGCACACCTATACACATCCTCCAAAAAAGAAATGGAACATTAGCATACAGGGCCGGTCTTAGGGCGAGGCGACCACACAGGGCCTCGTGCTCAAGGGGGCCCCGCGCGGCGCGCCTCCGCCACGACCGCCCGAGTTCCAGTCCCCTGCCCTCTGAATTTTAAAAGTTACCTTGTCGGGTTACAGGCAGCGGCAGGTGGCAACAGTGAAAAGCGTGCGAGCTGCTCGGCGCTTCAGGAGCCTTCCCTTCCCTCTCAGCTGAGAGAGAGAAAGGAAGGCCTTGGAGCTGGGAGGGAGGGAGGGGGAAAAGAGGGGGGCCTTGGAGCTGGGAAGGAGGGAGGGGGGCCTTGGAGCTGGAAAGAAGGGAGGGGCCCTGGAGCTTGGAGGGGGGCTGGACCCTGGAGCTCGGAGGGAGGGGGATGGTTCTAGAGCTCGGAGGGGATGGCCCAGGAGCTCGGAGGGAGCTCAGAGGGAGGGGTGGGGGTGGAGCTAGGGTGGGGGCGGGCTAGGATGGGCAGGGCTAGGATGGGGCCCCATCAAATTGGTCTGCAAAGGGCCCCACACTTGTTAAGACAGGCCCTGTTAGCATACCTCATAGGGAAAAAAACTGTTGTTCATTTCTGTTTGGCTTTTTCCCTGATAATTCAATAATTTTTTTTGTATCATGCATTTGCTTTAGTAAAAGTTTAACACTCATAAAAACATTTTAATGCACATTAATTAAGTTAGAGCAGAATTGTAGAAAGGATGTCCAATCAGAATTTAGACATCCAAGTCGTCACATCTGAAGCTCACTAGTATCTTAGAACAGGATCTGCCAATGAAAAGCTTGTTCTAAAATACATGATGAAATGGACATTCATGTATTGGTGAAGTGCATTATGAACATTCATTTTAGAAAAATAGACACCTAAATTATCAACAGAGAAAACATAACATCTGTGTGGCAGCATATGAACATCTATCTTATGAACTGGCAACATAAATGTTTATCTGCTGGAATATAAATGGTTATGTCAGCCATTTTAGAAACATAGGAATCCTTTTACTAAGCTGCAATAAGCACTAACACATGCTTACTGCAGGTTAAATTCCACTACAGCAGGATGCCTAGTTTTGTGTTTGGCATGTGCTACCCATGTGCTAAAAAATAGAAACTGGGGATGTGTTTGGGGGTGGAGAGTAGATGTGCTCAGCACTAATCAGCGCAACTGCATCCTACACACTAACCAATTAGCACATGGTTAGTGCGAGAACCCTTAGGGGCCTTTTTACTAAGCCGCGTAAGCATCTACACGCACCAAAATGGAGTTATCGCAAGGCTACTGCGTGGCTCTTGTAGTAATTTCATTTTTGGTGAGCGGCCGATATGCACAGCCGAAAAATAATATTTATTTTCTGCCGCACGTATCGGACGCGTGCCAAGTGACATTTGGCCCATGTAGGTCCTTACCACACAGCTACCGCGTGAGACTTTACCACTAGATCAATGGCTGGCGGTAAGGTCTCAGACCCAAAATGGACGAGCGGCAATTTTGATTTTGCCGCATGTCCATTTTTGGCAAAAATTTTAAAAAGGCCTTTTTTTACAGGTGCGCTGAAAAATGGATTGGCGCACGCCCAAAACCCGCACCTACACTACCGCAAACCATTTTTCAGCTCACCTTAGTAAAAGGACCCCCTTAGTACATAGGAGGTGGTAAGGGCTTATGCACTAATGGCCGTGTCGTGTGCTAGTTGGGAAATTAGTGTGTTAATAGGGAAAATAAAATGTGCAGCCATTTTACAGGCACACTAACACTGGCCTAGGCAAGCAGGAAACCTACGCGCTAGTAATAGCACAGGCCACTTTTTAGCAAGCTTAGTAAAGGGCTCCATAGACACCTATTTCTCCTGAAATTGTCACAGAGTCCAGTATCCGTTGCCAGTTTTGCTTGCGAGGGAACATCAACCACTGGGGAATGAAGGAGGTGACCTTCCATACTCCCTCCTGTGGAGTGATGCTCAACAGGAGCTTTTTTCTGAAATCTGGATGTACCGGGTAGTAGGTCTAACTTCGAATGTTCATCTTTTTAGATATAAGCATTCATTCCCCTTCTGAAATGGAGAATTAGGTCTAAATTATTTAAATGGCAACTAAAAAAAAAAACACTGAAAAAAATTACTTAGTGCTAGTCTATAAATAGCACTTAGTGCCGGGGAACCTCAACTACATTTAGGCATGACCATTTACACCAACAAAGTCTTGGTGTGAAACCTCACAACTAAATTAGGCACAGATCCCCATTATTCTATAACAATGCGCATGAATTGTGGGAATGCCCCTGATCTGCCTATGACCTTCTCATGACCATACCCCCTTTTTGGACATGCACATAAATTTAAGTGCAGATCCCGTGCCCAAATTTACACACATAAATATTAATTAAATAAAATAGCACCAAGAATTGCTGGTTAAGAAGCCAATTATTGGTGCTAATTAGCTCATTATTCAATTAAATTGCAGATGCAAATTGGACACACACCCTTTGCACCTGCAATTTTTAGCGACTTTTAGAGAATTTGGGAGTTAATGTCTATTTTGGGGCAGTGACAAAACAGTGAGTTTTCAGGCCTGTGAATTGTAAATAAACAATTTCATGAAAATATATTTCTTCTAATTGGCCAGCAGATGGCACTTGTTTTCAGTTTTAATGCTGTTGCAGAAAAGATTACTTTCTCTTTTCCAATTTAGCCTTCAGAAAAGGGGAACTTGCAGTACCATTGGCCAGATACTTTCAAAGGTTGGTGCTCTGGGCTCTAATTGGTTCTGGACTTCAAATCTAGCCTGGAGGTACTGGATCTTTCTTTAATCTCAGTATGGAGGTACAGAGGAGAAACATCTCTGTCCTGAGATCCTGTTCAAGGCCTGTGAACAGATAAGTTCCAGAACTCCCCAGGTGCTACCCAGGTAGTACCAAATGTTTAGATAGTTTTATAATTGATCCATATTCAGTTATCTGTTATTATTTGCTGAATTCACCTTTTTCTGTTCTCTGTTCAAGTTCTGTGATAATAAACTTACAGTTTATTAGCTCTGCTGTCCTGGACAGATTAAGAATCCTGGTTTGTATTTTTGGGTCTGGAGTGTGGTCCCAATGTCCTAGAAATCACCAGGGAATAACCTGAGAGTGGGAGATTAGCCCAGAAGCAAGCAGGACCCAGTCGACAGGAGGAGGGTGCTAGTATAGAGCACATGCCCAGGTGCAGGTGGGCCTGAGCAATGCTGGGGACAGACCCTCCAGGTGGCCGCAGGATTAACCCCAGGCAGATGATAGGCATTTCATGACAGGGGCCCACTCTACTCTCACCCAAATTACACCCAAACCATGCCACCTTACCATTTGGATATTCTTCTGTTTTAGACATCCATATCCTGGCTTTGCAAAATCGAACCTTAGACATCTAAGTGCCGATTTATGGCTGTCTAAAATGTGAATGGCACTTCTTAAATAAGCACCTTAGAATGCAATAATTCATAAGTTAGCATGCATTAAACATTGTAAGGCACACTAATGATGTGACTGTGCATTAATAAATGTGCATCCCTACCTTGTCATAAGCACGGCTGTGTCATGATGGAATGGGTGGGTATCATCTAGGATGTTCTGCATTTGTTGCCATACACAAAAATTATGTAGTGTGGCAGCTGCATTAAAACTGATGGATGGTCCTTCCTAAACAATAGGGAAGACAAAAAAAATGTAAACACAATGCATGCATATATTAGAAAACTAAAGTACGATGGAGTTAAATTAACTAAGCACATTAATATAATCCAAGTTTATTTAGAATTTCTTATCCTGCTCTCAGGATACAATCAGGGCAGCTTACAATCTAATAAAAAGAGAAGTGTGCAAAAAAAAAAAAAAAAGAAAGAGGACATAACAGTGAGGAGAAGAGGGGCAGAACTACAATAATATAATAGGATAGCGGCTGGGAAAGACATGTCTCCCAAACTCCTTATACTCCTCCCCCAGTCTTCTCTTCTCCATCTTCCCTATACCATACCCTCCCAATCTCTTTCCTTTTACATCTCATACCTTGTTTACCTTTCCATGTTCAATTCACATATTCTTAAAACCTTACTATTACTATGTTTATTACAGTTTGTAATATTCTCCTTACAATACTTTGTAATTCTATTTACTATGTAAGCCGCATTGAACCTGCTGTGTGTGGGAAAGCGCGGGGTACAAATGTAATAAATAAATAAATAAGGAGAGGATTTGAAGCTTTGTGGAAGTCCAGAACCCACAGAATGACCACATCAAGTATTGTAGGCATCAGTAAAAATATATGGTTTAAGGTCGGTTTTTAAAGTGTCAAGGGAGGCTTGGGAGTGTAGAAAATTAGGCAAAGCATTCCATAGGCAAGGACCTTGTACCGAAAAGATGGAATTTCTTGTGTGTTTGTGACTGATCAAATGATAAACAGAAATGACAAACACGTTTTGGGAAGAGGATCTGAGAACAAGAGTTGGGCTATAAGGAATTAGAGAGCAGGAGATATAAAGTGGTTCATTAAAAGTAAGCGTTTTAAAGACAAGTAGTAGAAGTTTATGGGGATCTTTTACTAAAGCTTAGTTATTCCTATGGGCCCTGCTGCAGATAACTCGAGCTAAGCTTTAGTAAAAGACCCCCTATATGTTAAATATATAGGAGGCAATTTAACCTAGTTGAATCAAAATGGTGTGGTTACTCTAGTCCAGCATGAATAAAATTAAAACTAATACACTGCAGAAGAAAGCATACTTTTTAAATTTACAGTTGTGGTTGCTCTATTTCTGACTGCTCATTAAGGGGCCCTTTTACTAAGCTGCAATAAGCACTAAAGCGTGTTTACCACAGCTAAAAATGCCTACTGCCCAGTGCACTCAGGCATTCTGCAGTAGTTTTGGGATTGACGTGTGCTACCCACGAGCTAAAAAATAAAATTAATTTTTAATGCTGGGGGCAAAGAGTGGGTTTGTTCTGTGCTAATCGGGTACTGAACCTGTATTGCCATGCGCTGAATATTGCATGGTTAGTATATGAGCCCTTACTGCCTACAAAATAGGTGTCAGTATGTGCTCACGGTGTGCTCACGGACTAAAGGCCACATACTAATGGGAAAATTAGCATGTGGCCATTAATGCTGGAAATGAAAAAATCAATTATTTTTCCCCTGTGGTAAAAATGGTCTTAGCAAATGGGAACGACCTGAATAAGGACACACTAAGACCACTTTTAATCACAGCTTAGTGAAAGGGCCTCCTAACGCCATATTGTTGGTGGGATGACCAAGGCAAATTGAGATACCCCCATAGGGGATTTCTCTTCCCTGGGGAGAAAAAAAATGATGCACCTCCCTCACCATCTAGCAGCTTGCTTTAGCATTTTTAGAATGGAACAGACTGAAGTGCTTCAAGGACCACTGCCTCTTACCCAAGTCAAAATGATCCCATAGTTTTTGCCAAAATAAATTCATAACGACACATATGCACATTTGTACCTGTTCATTGTGAACTGCAACAAGCTTTACAATCATGATGTTAATGAGATTTCCAATGCTGGGATCTTTATAAATTGCTGCAACCTGGAGAAAAAAAATGAAGATTACATTTGTGTGTATATTGAAAATATATTCCAACAGGAGAAAAGAAACAGCTTGAGTGGAAACCTATATCTTCCATGTTTAAACAGTTAGAAGATGCTAAGGTGCTGATCTGGGGACTCATCTGTGTAAGAAAGGCTCACTCTGTCCATATCGGTATTTTCAGTGGCATCGTCCACATAACGCCGCTAAATCCAGACAGATCGCTTTGGCTCTGTCCAGATAGTGCCAGATAGTCCAAGATGGAGCCTGGGAGAAGTTTCCACTTACCCGGTTAGTGACGATTTTCAGTCCACTAACTAGATAATTACCCGGATAACGTTAGGACAGTAAAAAGGTTCTCTTGGCTTTATCCATATTATAAAATGGCCACACAGCTGTCCATATGGAAGAATGTCCTAATGGTTAAAACAGCCAACTGACAGCCAGATCACAGATCCAAAGTTTGCTAACTACAGTGTTTTGCAATTTTTTTTTTTTAATTGTGAGCACTCCAGGGACAGAAAAATACCTTCTGTGACTTCCTTTATCTCCATTCAGCAGAGAACTGCTCAATCAGAGCACCTTACTGTAACCTGGACATGCAAGTACCAGTCTATATATGGATGTCCATCTTTTTAGACTTGGACGTCCCTTCTCCTTCTGTAACTGGAGTTGAATGTCCATATTTTGAGCCCTCCCTAGTCCCACCCAAAACATGCCCAGACCGTGCCCCCTTCCCATTTGGACATACTGCAGCCTTATCCTGCTTTTGTAAAATTGGAATTTGGACGTCCTTGCAATATGGATATCTAAATGCCAGTTTTCAGGTGTCCAAAATAAGAACACAGCTTCTAAAATAACCACCATAGTGTTCTAAAACCTTAGGGCCCCTTTTAGAAAGGCACACTAGCATTTTTAGCGTGTGCTAAAAATAAGCGTGCGCTAAACACTACAGACGCCCATATATTCCAATGGGCATCTGTAGAATTTAGCTCAAGCTAATGATTTTCGTGCGCTAAAAATGCTAGCGTGCCTTTGTAAAAGACCCCTAAATGTTATATCATAGTCCTGGAACAGTCCCTTTTTCACACAATTCATCTGGCTGATCAATTTATTCAAAGCAGATGTAAACCGTTATCAACATTCAGAGATCAAACAGATACTATCAAATATCAGAGTAGAAGAGTAGCCTAAAGGTTAGAGCAGTAAGCTGAAAACTGTGGCTCTTGTGACCTTGAGAAAGTCACCTAATCGTCCATCTCCTCAATGCCACTATCACGCCCCCTCAAAAAACAATTACAAAAAACTAAATACCGCACACTTAAGACTAAATTCTATATATCACTGTCATGAAATGCCTAGCATCTGACTGGGGTTACCCCTGTGGCCACCTGGGGTGTCTGTCCCCAGCACTGCTCAGGCCCGCCTGCACCTGGGCACATGCTCTATACTAGCACCCTCCTCCCACCAACTGTGTCCCACTTGCCTCTGGGCTAGTCTCTCACTCTCAAGTTATTCCCTGGTGATTTCTAGGTATTGGGGCCACTCTCTCAGGGGTCCCACAGTTCCTGGAAAACACCCACAGACCCAACACACAAACTACCAGGATTCTTAGTCAGTCCAGGACAACAGAGCCAATAAACTAACAAGTTTATTGTTACAGTAAACAGTGAATGTTTGAAAAAAAATCAGGTGAAAATGTACAGCAAGCAAAAACAGATAACCAAAACAAGAATTAACATTAAAACTAACACTTGTTACTACGTGGGTAGCACCTGGGGAGTTTCAGGAATAACTGCTCACAAGTCTTGAACAGAGGACAGAGATGTTTCTCCTCTGTATCCCTAAGCTGAGACTAAAGAAAAATCCAGTACCTCCTGGCTAGATTTGAACTCCAGGGCCAGTCAGAGCCCAGGGCACTAACTTTGAAAGTATTTGGCCAATGGTACTGCAAATTGCCTTTCCACAAGCTTAAACTTGAAAAGAAAAGGTCTTTTTCTGCAACAACTTTAAAACACAAAACAAGCACCATCTGCTGGCCAATTAGGAGAAATACACTTCATGAAATAATGCAGTTCACAGGCTTAGAAACCCACTGTTTCGTCACAATCACGCCTATAAATCTGGTGCCGAAATGAAATTTGTTTAGGCATATTCTATAAAGTACACTTTAATTTAGATGTACTTTATAGAATAAGCCTAAATTTCCACGCGGTTTATAGAATATGCCGAGCGCCGGTCCACACGACTAAATTTAGTCAATTATGCCATGTAAAACCTGGTGTAAATCCCAATGCCTAAATCAGGCACAGAGAGGGCGTATTCTATAACAATGCACATAGATTTTAGAAAAGCTCATGACCCGCTCATTCCACATCCATAATCATGCCCAGAGACGATCCTAGATCGGCTGCCACCAAGGGCAGATTGCCGATGTGTACCCCCCCCCCCCCCCCCCCCCAGGTGCAGCACGACAACCCCCTCCCCCCTCCAGGTGCATACTTAGCTGCTGGGAGCAGCCGCGCGGCTCTCGGCTCCGCTGGCTCCCTGCTCCCTCTGCCCCGGAACAGGAAGTAACCTGTTCCAGGGCAGAGGGAGCAGGGAACCAGCGGAGCCGACAGGCACACGGCTGCTCTCTGCACCCCTCCAGCAGCGTGCACCTGGGGCGGATCGCCCCCCCCCCCCCGCCCTTGGTACACCGCTGATCATGCCCACTTTTCAACTATACAACTTATATGTGTACATGTTGCTATAACATTTAGTAAGCCAGATTGAGCCTGCAAATAGGTGGGAAAATGTGGGATACAAGCGCAGCAAATAAATAAATAAATATCTATGCGCACTACGTTACACAATACGCTTACCAAGTAGTGCACGTAAATTCTAATAAATGCCAATTAGTGCTGATAATTGGTTAACATCCAATTATAAGCGCTGATTAGCTTGTTAACTAATGGAATACACTTTGATTTCCACGCGAAAACCTTGGCACGATATATCAAATCCCGGGGAAGGTGTGTGCATAAATGTTAGCTCCAATGTTACAGAATTGCTTCTCATATAAATAGTGCCAGAAGAGCAATTTTGACATGACATTAATGAAATAGAGTTTCTTGTTTAGCAACCACCAGCAAATATGTAACTTCTTTTAAAAAACTAGCCCACAAGTTACTTTTCCGACCCTATCTACGCCACAGTCAGGCATCACACTAATAAATAAATAACATAACAGCATGTCAAGTCAGGAAAGAGGAATTTTGGAATCAGAAAGTGTGGTTATACAAAGACGGACCCCTATTATTAAAAAAATACATAAATAAAAGTCCACAAATGTAGAAAATGAAACATACAAAAACAAATAGGAAAGAGAACATATACGGCGTAGTTCCGGAATACATGACAGACCTCATAGACTTACCAATAAGAAACAAAGTCAGATCATCAAGATCCTACCTAAACCTACACTACCCAAATTGCAAAGGACTGAAATAGAAAACAACTTACGCAGCCGGCTTCTCCTACATAAGCGCATAACTATGGAATGGGCTCCCAAAAGCTGTGAAAACAATCCACGACCACTTGAACTTCAGGAAATCACTAAAAACCAACCTCTTCAAAAAGGCTTACCCCAACAACCCCATGTAACCCTCTTCACCTACCAACACAGCATGACTATGACCGAACAGGACAACACGCAATCTTCAACCATTCCGACCCTCCACTTATACCTCATACGATCACTATACAACTTTGTATTTGCTATCCACCGACTGGGCAAACGCCTTTGACGGTACTATGTAAGCCACATTGAGCCTGCAAATAGGTGGGAAAATGTGGGGTACAAATGCAATAAATAAATAAACAATGAATAAAACCCAGAAATAAAACAAATAGGAACGAGAATAATGAATAAGACCAGAAATCAAGCAGACTGATTTTTTGAAGAATCTAATATTGCTGTTTTAAGGCCAAATCTTGAAGCGTATTATCATTCACACTTGTTTAAAAACTAAAGGGCATAGTTATCAACATGGACTACTATTAAGATGTATTATTTTACCAATAACTCCTGCTATTCTAGCACAGGTCTCACTATATGCCATGCGACCTAGTTACTAGTAACTGAGGTTAACAGTAAAATAATTCATCTTAAACGGTAGCCCCACATTTAAAACTTCCTCCCTAAGGTGGTTATACTGAAAGACTGATTTACTGGTAGGATGACATTCCCTTGGACTATGGTTTAGATTAACTTACTATTGACATAAGTGTTAAAACATAGTGCTCTAAGTTGTGGCCATGGTGGTGAACCATTTTTGCATCAGCTGTAACCATAATCTCCACATATCTTGGATACGATAGAAACCGTTTTCTCCGGGAGTGAATATATCTGCTCTTATTGCCCGAAGATGCTTGTTTCGAAGGATGCCGCTGAAGTATGGCATTGTGTAAAGCACCAAGATCTTCATTTAAACCACTGGAATTTTCAGGTAATAAAACACTTTTCTTCATGCTCCATCTTTCTGTAAGGAAACAAAATGAGATAATTAACGTTCTGTATCTGAACAGGTTCAAAAATAAAAATTATAGACTAAGTACACTGCTATCAAATGTCTTATACAAGGATTCACTAACCTGTCTGGGAATCCCACAGTCAGTCAGATTTCCAAGATATCCATAATGAATATGCATGAAACAGATCTGCATGTGTTGCCTGCACTGCAAATCTATCATTTGTATATTGATTGCGGATATTCAGAAAGCAAGACTGGTTGAGGGTCTCCCAGAATAGGTTTGAAAGCCACTTTACTACGTTATACAACCACAGCAGGATTATAAATGTTTCCTCATATTACACAAGGTAACTCCAGGGGAGATCCCACAATCCTGCATACATTCAGGTTCCGCTACACCCTCTATAAACACAACCAAACAGTCACCATTTCGTTTGGGATTTTTTTAATAAGCATTATATTAAATTGCCTTGTTTTTTCACTGGCTCTTGGTTAAATAATGTGTTAATATTAACATTATTTGTACTTATTTGTAAATATGCATATTTTATAGTCCATCCTTACTTTTAAAACATACAGGGGTAGTAAAATATCACATTTTTCCACAGTGAAATTTACCACACAAGTCGCTAAGCTGCAGTATCTCAGCACCACAGGTTAATAACTTGCACGGGAAATTTCTATGTTGCATTGAGGCAGCCAAGACATTGAGTGATTCTGCCAGCAATAACACAAAGATACGGGCCCCTATCTTTTAAAGGGGCTACTGATGTTTGATTACCTCTCCCCCCCCCCCCCCCAAGATCTCTTTCACACAAACTCATCCAATAGAACCCAATGCCACCAAGATCCATTTTCTGATACTCCCTAGCATTCTATTTCCTTTTTTTGCACCTACAGCACATTAGGCTTAAAATTTCAATGTATTATCCACAATAACTCCAATAACCTTTTCTTTGGTATTGACTCCTAACACAAAACGTATACATTTGTATTTGTAGTTGAGATTATTTTTCCCTATTGTGCATCACCTTGCAGTTGTCAACATTAAAATTCATCTACCATTTAGATGCCCTGTTTCTTGGTCTCAAAATATCCTCTGCAAATCCTCATCTGTTTTAATGACTTTGAATAATTTTGTGTAATTTGCAAACTAGATCACTTCACTCATTACTCCTCTCTCCAAATCATTTATGAATATATTTAACAGTACATGTCCCAATACAGAACCCTGGAGCACTCCACCAGTTACACTTTTGCATGTAGAGAATTGACCATTCAGTCCTGCTCTCTGTTTTCTGACTTTTAATCAGTTAACAACTCACAGAAGGGTACGGCCTCCTATTCCATGATTTTAATTTCCTAAGAAGTCTCACATAAGGGATTTTGTCAAATACCTTCTGACAATCCAAATACAGTACAGTCGCGTTTATCCTACCTTCAATAACCCAACCATCCAGCATATCTGACAGACACCCACCCCCCACCCCGGTGATGTCACTGCATTGCCGTTGAGAAGCGCATAGCTTCTCTTTCCGTTTTCTGGCATAGCACAGAGGGAAGTTTTGAACCAGTGACATCAGTTTCAAACCCAGGACTCTACGTTTACCACAAACAGCACCCTGCTTTTACTGCACAGTGAATTTTACTCTCTTTTTCTGAAACATTTCTGCAACATAATACATTGCAGTACTGTATTTTTATTCTTCTCCTTCAAATCTGTAGAAGATCACTTCTGAAAAGACCAGTCAAAAGAGGAAAAAAGTTGTTTTGTCTATAGAGCAGAAACTTGACACTTTAAAATGAATTGACAAGGGTGACTCCATCCAACAAATTGCAACAGAACTAGGAGTGGGGAGAGTACAGTTTTAGGTAGGCCGACGAGGGGCATGCCGAGCAGCCACACATAACATGGCGGCTGCTGCCCGGCAGCTCCTGCGTCAGAGCGACCCTTCCTTTCCGGCTTCCCCATCGGCGATTGAGATGACGCGGCAGGAGACCCCCTTGCCGTTGGTTGGGAAGCTGGAAGGGGCAGGGCTACAGGGGAAAGCATAAAAGCTAGGGAGCCTCTTGTTGGCAGCGAGCGGCACAGGAGTTTCCCTCCCCACTTCCCTTCCCGCAGCCGCACCGGGGGAGCTAGACATGTGTACTAATGGGGGTCATGCTTCGCAAGCATGCTGATTTGCCCGTACCGATGTTTCCCCCGCCAGCAGCCAAGGCTGGCCCTTACTTTGTGATCCTTCCCGTTAAGCTCACTGATTATGGTTTCTGTTTAGCTGCCTGACTATTCAACCATGGCACTGCGTTGCCATTTCAACTTGTTATTGTGCCTTGCTTAGCTATTTTATGTACTATTCTTTCATTTTGCTGCACTGTAATACCAATAGTTACTGATTCTGTCATATGTTTTCTTTCAGTGCCCAACTATGTACCAGGGCATGATGACACTACATTATGCATTTTGTCACAGCTGGCGGAGGCACCCGAGCCTGGGAACTCTGGGATGTGTTGGAACAACAGCCGAAAGGATGATTGCCCGATTCAGGCAAAGGGCAGCCTCACACTGCTCGCAGACCAATCACCTCGCTGGTTCAGGCATGGCAGGTGGGGCTCTGGTCTATGGGGGGCTGCCCCAGGCAGATGGAGGCTGGGCCACGCTGGGGGCGGAGTAAAGCTGGCCGCAGCATGGGCTGGGATGCTTGCTCTCTAGCTTGATAAGCTATGGCGGAGAGCGCAAACATCCGCAAAACGGCAAACCCAGGCTCGGGTGCTTCCTAGGGATTGTTTAAGTTCTTTTCAATAAGAGCTGTGGCCATTTATTCCCAAAACCTCTCTCATGTTTGGTCTGTGAGTACGCTAGGGGGAAAAGCGAGGGCGGGAGCGAGAGGGAATGCAGCCTGCCTATGTTATGACTGGAAAAGGCAACACAGTAAGCTAGAGAAATGGGCCTCAAATCATGCCTCTACGTTTTCATTGGACACTAGAAACACTATGAAAGAATGTGAATATGAGAATGTGAGTGAAGCCTTATTCCTGTGGTTCACACATATGCTTATATTTCAAGTGACAGCCCTGGTTTTTTGAAAGGAATTCAATGAAGGTGACCCTGATTTCAGTGCTAGTATCCAGTGGCTTGAATCGTTGGAAGAAAAGATATGGAATAAGGCAGCTCCACATTGCTGGGGAAAAGCTGTCAGTGAACTCTGAGGAATTTGTCACATTCAAAGTGAAATTTCAGCATCTCCTTAAAAAGGAAGGCGTATCAAGGAACCAGATATATGACTGTGATGAAACCGGGTTAAATTTTAAAACGCTGCCATCAAGAACTCTTGCATCATGGCTTGAAGCCTCGGCTCCAGGTTTGATCGGCAAATTACGGCAAAGATTCGGCATCTGATCAAAGGGTGACTATTCTTGCCTGTAGCAATGCAACTGGTAAACATAAATTACCACTAGACTTTCATTGGAAAGTCAAAAATCCTAGGGGTCTTTAAAAACATGCCTCCTGCTGAACTTCTGATGTCTTATAGGAACCAAAGGAATGCCTGGATGGACAAAGACATTTTCCGTAACTAGTGTTTCAAGGAATTGTGTTCCATCAGTAGAAAACTTCTTGAAAATGATAAACCTGTCTAGGAAAGCAATTCTCCTCTTGGATAATGCACCATCTTATCCTGATGAAGACGAACTGAGAAGTGCTGACATTAGAGTGCTTTTTCTGCTTCCCAATGTCACACATTGTGTCAGCCAATGAACCAGGCAGTACTGGAAGCCTTAAAAAATATCGCCGTAACCTCTTACAACGTTTGTTTGCGCACTGGGTGAAGGGAAAGGAATGACTGAAGTTTTAAAGAAAATGAACATCAAAGATGATATCTCTCAGTCAAGGGATGAAATCAAGCCTCCAACCCTAGAAAAATCATGGAGAAAGTTCATTCCTGAGAATGAAAATGAGCAGCCGAGGAACATCTCCTTGCTTTGTTACCGGGTTGTGAGAATGATTGTTAGGATGACAAGAATGGATGCAGGCAGAGGAGCAAGAAGAGATAACTGACAATGATGTGATTGCTCTGGTAATGGGAATGGAGATGATGGTGATGAAGACACCTTGAGTGTGACTGAACCTAGAATTGTAAAAGTCAGTCAAAGTGAAAGAGTCAAGCCAATTGAGGTTGCACTGGCATATGTGGAACAACAAAAGGAAGTAACAGTTGCTAATGTAATGTTATTGAGATTCTAGGAAAACAAACATTAATCACAATATTTTACAAAGCAATCTTATAATTTATGTTTACCACCTGTATTGCTCCTACGTGTACAGCACAGTACTCTTTATGATTGTGTTTATACAGTTGTGTTGGTCTTATTGTACAGTATAGTACAGTAATTACAGTATGTTTTAGAACTCCAATCATGCTGCAGAATGTGCTATAGTGTTAATAAAGAATTTTTGAAAATCGGGAACTTCTATGCCTTTGTTTATGCATTGTTTGAGGGCTTACCATTGTTTTTCATATTATTCGACTTTTCATTTATCCGACAATAGTCGGTCCCATTTACATCGGATATCGAGACTGTACACTATCAGGCTCATTTTAGAACGAGAAGGATGTTCCATCTTCGGTATAAATTGGAAGATGGACGTCCATCTCCCAAAGACGTCCAAATCGGTATAATCGAAACCCAATTTGGACGTCTCTAACTGCAGTCCATTGGCAAGGACGTCCAAATTTCAAGGGGCAATCGGAGGCATAGAGAAGGCGGGACTTGGGCGTGCCTAACACTTGGAAGTCTTTGACCCATAATCGAAAAAAAGCAAGGACGTCCTTGAACGACCACTTGGACGTTTTCACCCGGATGTGTATTTTTAAGAATAAGGCACAAAAAGGTGCCTGAAATGACCAGATGACCACCACATGGAATTGGTGATCACCTCCCGTTTCTCCCCCAGTAGTCACTAACCCCCACCCACCCTCAAAAAACATCTTTAAAAATATTTCATGCCAGCCTCAGATGTCATACTCAGGTCCATGACAGCGCATGCAGGTCCCAGGAGCAGTTTTAGTGGGTACTGCAGTGCACTTCAGACAGGCGGACCCAGGCCATAACCCCTACCTGTTACATTTGTGGAGGACACAGCGAGCCCTCCAAAACCCACCACAAACCCACTGTACCCGTAAGGGCTATGGTAGTGGTGTACAGTTGTGGGTAGTGGGTTCTGGGGGGGGGGGGGCTCAGCACACAAGGTAAGGGAGTTATATTCCTGGGAGCATTTTATGAAGTCCACTGCAGTGCCCCTTAGGGTGCCCAATTGGTGTCCTGGCATGTGAGGGGGACCAGTGCACTACAAATGCTGGCTCTTCTCATGTCCAAATGACTTGCATTTCGACATTTTTGACATGGACGTCTTTGGTTTTGCAAATCGCTGAAAGTCAAAGATGTCCATGTCTAGGGACGTCCAAATCTAGGGACATCGAAATTTAAGGACCTCCTTGGATTTGGACGTCTCTGACGGTATTTTCGAAATGAAAGATGGACTTCCATCTTGTTTCCAAAATACGGTTTTCCCCGCCGCTGGATTTCAACGTTTTGCAAAGACGTCCAAATCGCAACTTGGACGTTTCTTTCGAAAATGCCCCTCCACATCAATCAAATTACCATTAACCACTTATTTGTTTACATCTCAAAAAAAAAACTTTGAATAAACTGGTAAGGTGAGGCTTTTCTTTGCTGAACCAGTGTTGACTCATTACATTATGTCACTCATTTTCAAAAGAGACAAACGTGTCTCAAAAGCAGCAAAAAGCACCAAATGGACGTTTTTCAAGAGACAATGCCCAAGCTGCAATTTTCAAAACTCAGATTTGAAACGGTTTTCTCCGCAGTTCGTCTAAATCGTAAGTGGGCGTGTGGGGGCATGTTTTGGATAGGCCCAGAATTTGGATGTTTTCCTGGAATAATGGAACAAGATAAAAACATCTAGGGCAAAAATTGGGATGTTTTTATCAGACCTGTTTCAATCACAACTAAGTCACAAAAAGGTGCCTTAACTGACCAGCTGACCATTGGAGGGATTAAGGCATGACCCCCCCCCCCCTTTAATCCTTCAGTGGTTACTGACCCCCTTTCACCCTCCAAAGATATGACAATGACAGTAAATGCCAGGCTCTGTGACAGCTTCAGATATTATGGCCATTCTTATTAGAGCAGCAAGTTGATCTCAGGAATAAGCTAGTGGTCAGTGAACTATTGCAGGGTGCATGAGCGCCCCGTAGTAGTGCATTTTGGCATGTGGGAAGCTCGCGTTAGTGCTTACCGCCACTTAGTAAAAGGACCTCGAAGTATGTTATGGGACTCTGGAAAGGCTAAGTTCCCAGTTTTCAGGTTAATTATTAAGGGGCCCTTTCACTAAGCTGCATAAGTGTCTACGCATGCCCAACGCGAGCCAAAATGGAGTTACCACCCGACTACCGTGTGGCTCCTGCGGTTATTTCATTTTTGGCGCTCATCTGATACGCGTGTCTAAAAAATATTTTTTATTTTCAAGCACGGGTAACAGACGCACACCAGGTGGCGTAGGTCATTACAAATGGACATGCGGTAATTTAAATTTTGCCATACATTCATTTTCGGCAAAAAAAGGCCTTTTTTACAGGCGCACTAAAAAAATGGATCAGCGTGCGCCTAAAACCCGCACCTACACTACCACAAGACATTTTTCAGCACACCTTAGTAAAAGGACCCCTTAGGATTTGAGCTCTAACACCAAAAAGATTTTCTGCTTGATTTTTCCCTTTCAACAGTGCCTCATTCTCATTTCTGCTGTAGTAAGATGCTTTATTATGGGTTTTCAGCATGTAAGGCAGTTCTATCCACTATTTGATAAACCTACTATGCTGCTACATGCTATTGCTATATCTAGGTTGGATTATTGTAGCTCCTTTTACCAGGGCCTAGCACAGAAGACTTTGAAGAGATCACAACTTCTGCAACCTATAACACTGAGTCTCTTGTTAGAAAAGAAGTCTTATGATCATGTGACTCCTTTACTGAGACCATTACATCGGCTCCCTGTTTGGTGTGCGAGCAGACTCCATGGCCCTGGTTTAAATCTTTGCACCAGTTGGGGTCTGGTTACCTTTTTGACTCTTTTTATTTCTATGAACTAATTAAGAATTTGCAACAAGCCTTGTTGCATGGAGACTAACATTGGTGATGCCAAAAAGCATGGCATTTACCCACCAATATTCAAAACTATTTAAACAGCCAGGAACGACTCCTCACCAGTTAAATAGCATTTAAGCGCCTAACCGTGGATATTCATCAGGAGATAGCCAGTTATTCAGCACCAAACCGGCTATGTTGAGCGGTCAAAATAGGTTGCTTAAATAGCAGGCCTATCTTTGATCGCTAAAACGTTAACTGGTTAGCACTGAATATCGGCATAGCCAGCTAACATTTTAGCGATCAAAATAAATCTATATATTCAATGCCAGTTGCTGGAAAATAGCCCGGCATTGAATATCTGGGTTTAAAGCTGGCGGTGGACAGCAAACGTGCTACCTGTCGGCGGCTGAATATCGGGCCGTTAGGATTTATGTACCATTGGAGATTTGGATGGAAACAACTTCATTTTAGCTTTCCCGGATGCAGCATTAGATTCTCTGGTTGTGTGCAACATGAAGGGAGCAGCACTAAGGCAAATTCTTTGTAAGGTCACACCCATTATTTCACTCAGATGTTTTTTTATGCCCTTTTAGGTCTTTGTTCTTTTGATTTGACCCTTATATTTTCAAATTGTTATACATAAAAGGTCTATTCCTCATTCTAAAACATCTACTCTGAGTCTCCATTACAGTTGTTGAAAGTGTATCAATGCTTTACATGAGTCTTTGCGAGGCATACATGGATTTTACACAAAGTAAGCACAGCCTCCCCCAATTTAGTTATAATCATTATGGTAGAGTGGCCAAGGTACCAGAAGCTTCTGTGAACACCCTAACGAGACCTACCAAGTTTTCCATTTGTTATATGAGGAACATTCTGGAGACAGAAATTCTTACAGGTGATGTAGGGTTGACTGATGTTTAGCCCATCCCATGGCTGGGGCCAAATGTATAAAGGAGGCTCACAGAACCGAAGAAAGCAAGCAGAAGGTAGCACTTTCCAGTGCTCCAGAGAGGGGGAAGCCCAGTGGCTCTTCCGTCCCAGTAGGAGCATGTGTGGCTTTCCTCATGCCAGCTGGAAGAGCCTGAAGAAGTATTCATCTGAGCACTGTCCAGGTCTTGGGTATTGAGACTTTAAATTGGCAGCACTGTTCATCAACAAGATATCTGAAATGAATTTTTGTTTTTCAAAGAAGGTTGAAAGTGATTTCTACAGATTTTGTCTTGCAAAGAAGGGTGATGAAGATTTGCACAGTTTTTCGGGGTCAATGAAGAAAAAAAAAACAAAACCTATTGGGAACATTGAAAGGCAAATCTCCAGTGGATGGAAAGCCCCATTTTATATAGGATGTCTATGTAGTGATTAAGACATTCACAAACCCCCCCCCAGCATTTTACAAATGGCTCCGCTGAATACCCTAAACATTCTCCCTTTGAATCTGTGAGTCCTGGAGTATCTACACAGTAAATAGTGGCATTCTAAAATTGATATTTACATATGTCTGCAAATGACCTCCTTAGTGTGTTTCCTAAATACAAAGTGTATATTCACTAGAGATTAAATGTAGAATTTACAGATCATTTTCCTGCATTTGTCCTCAACCCTTTCCTGCTGTTGAATCATTTTGTGTCAGTAAACGTGACTTTGTTTGGAATAAACACATACAGGTGTTGGCTATTTTTGTATAGTGACACACAGCATGACCCTGTAAACTAATCTTAAGGAATTACTCATCTCCTAAGCACAATTGAGCTCACCAGCTAGACAATCTTTAGCATTTATTCCCCTAAGATGTTCATCCCTATAAGTGCATGAAATGAGAATTTTCACTTTTACTACAAGGGATTTAGTGCCATCAGGGCCACAGAAAAATAGCCAACGTAATGTTGTTTTTTTTAATGGCTCCAGTAAGCCTGATGTCAATGCCAGGCAATATAGTGGAAATTATTCTGAAGAACAGAATTACTGGCCATATTGTAACCCCAATCACTCTGCTGCCAATTTTCAGCAGAGACACGCAAACAAGCTTCTGTTCTCCCTCAAGTCTTCAGCTCTTCTGCAACTGTCAACCAAGCTGTCTCCTTAGCAATGGAGCCTCAGTTAGCGTCAGCTGACCCTTCACCAGCCAATCAGATGCTCCCTCACAGAACTTTCAGGGTTTTTATTTTCTAAACATAGAACACATTCTTTAAAAGAACAATCTCCATTTTGGAAACCTAAATTCCCATAGACTTTAATGGGAAAACGCATTTTCTATAAAATTGCCACAGGAATTCCAGTGAGAAATCACAAAAGCTATTCATAACACTTAGCAAAAACCATATTACTCACACCAATTTTTCAAAATTTTAAAATAAATCTCATAACAGACATTTTACATTTTTCACTCAAAAATGGTCCAAATTCCCACCGAAACTCCCTGATGTCCCTCACAACAATTAAATAATAAACCGAGGAACATCCTCTGCTGACAGGATCTCAACTGCAGTTCTAAACATTTATTTGTAGCCTGTACCCCTAATAACCATTTTAGCCAATACAATATTTTAAGGGCCTAGACCACCACCTCCTTGGGACCCTTAGAGACCCTGACAACAAAAAATATATATTTTTTTAAATGGTCCTCCAGAGCCCAAGCACCATCACACCAAAAAAATGCATTTTAAAATAAAATTTAAAAAACACTTGGGAAGCCAGGCAACCCCTTACTTGGTTTTCATTATGGTCCTCTGTCTGCCCATGTCCTTCAAATAGCTCTGGAGTGATTCTCTACCACAGCCACAGCCAACTGCAATCAGTGACAGCAGCCCATTGGATCCACAATTAGGGGCCAGCTCAGTGGGTGTCAGTAGGTTGCTGAGCACACCCAATATTCATAAAGTTCCTTGAATGTGTCCAGGGAGAGGTCATTTTTATTGTGTTTGGCACTCATAATCATTTTGAAATGCTGGCACCTATGGCCTTAAGTCAGTGCTTCTTAACCCAGTCCTTGAGGCACACCTAGTCTCGTCGGGTTTTCAGGATATCCATAATGAATATGCATAAGATACATTTACATACCAAGGAGGCAATGCACGCGAATCTATCTCATGCATACTCGTTGTGGATATCCTGAGAATCTGATAGGACTAGGTGTGCTCAAGGACTGGGTTGAGAAGCACTGCCCTAGGTTAACAGGGTAGCTATCTGAGTCACTGCCAGTGGGTGCCTTGTACCCAGATATGCAGTGCTAATTTGGCTAATAGCCAACAGCGTCTAGCATTGAAAGAAATGCTGCTGCCACCAAATTAATATTTCTCCCTATGATTTTTATTATGCTTATAAAGGTATCATTATTTACCGGGATATTTGAAGGAAATAAAGGTTAACAAGCAAAATAATAATATAAGGTGATGCTTTTTATTTGACTCATTTAACGCATTCCTTGAATAACTCTCAAGAAATAACCCTCTCTCCCTCAGGTCTAAACAGCATCAGATCAGAGGACAAAATGGCATTGCCAGAAAATGCAATTGAATTTGCAATGTTTATGTTTATATTTATTATTCATATCCTGCCTTTATTCAAGACAGTTAAAAAAAGCAACATACACAAATTAAAAATACAAACAACAAATAACCAATAAAAAATCAAGACAGTTCATCAATTTAACCTTGAACAATAAAACAGTCTGTTGTGATTTCAACACTGAAGACAATTTGTTCCATTCCGAGGGGCCAACTACAGAAAAGGTGCCAGTCCTGGTGACTGCCAATCGTAAATGTCAAACTTGGCACAACAAGTGTACGCGCATGAGCACTCGCTGGCTGCAATGCCCTTGATGGAACATACCACCGTAGCACATTACTTAAATAAAAAGCAGAAGCATGGTATAACCCTAAATGTCCACAATTCACAAATACAGCTAAGAGAGCAACAAATTAGAAACTTCACTTAACAAATGCTCTCTAAAATTAGTATAAACACTGGGCTTCAGGATTGCGGTCAAATTCTTAAAGAACTTGAAGTAATACATTTTAACAAATGGAACCTCATGAGTCTAGGATGCCTACATAGATGCTAAACCCTTTAGCAAACTCATCATCATTGGCTGTATTAATTTGGTGGAGGTTCATGGTCCCAGAATACAGTTGAAGTCAATGGCTCCCCAGTGTTGAATGACAAAAAATAGTTTCACTGTTGAGAGAAGCTAAGTGACTATTTTGTTGATGAACTTGATCTTACCACAACATCACCCTGTATTTGTTCACATCGGAGCCTGCAAAGGCCTCTCCGGTACTAAGTAAGCCACATTGAGCCTACAAATATGTGGGAACATGTGGGATACAAATGTAACAAATAAATAAATACCTGGACACCATTATCACGTATAGTATGAAGATTAGCACTTCTTCATACTCTACGTGATATTTAAAATACATTTTCCAGTCCATTTTCGGGTGCATACTAGGTTATAAACCTGTGACTTCATTTTTGTGGAACTTTGGAGAAGTTCTTTGATTCCTACACCCTCCGTTTTTTGGCTAGTGTTTTTTCTCCAGTAGGGAGTTTTTTTACCTTGTGGTTGGTTTCGGTCGGGGTAGAGGAGCTGATGAAGATAAGTTTACTAAAGGGTTTAGCCATCTATGTAGGAACCCTAGACTCGTGAGGCTCCATTTGTTTTAATCTATAACGTCAAGTTCTTTAACAATTTGTCCACAATCCTGAAGTCCAGTGTTTATACTAACTATAGAGAGCATTTGTTAAGTGGGAAAGCCCTAAATGTACCATCAGCAATAATTTAAATTTCAACCTTTGCACCACAGTAAACCAATGTAACTGCCGTATCAAAAGGGAAACATGCGCAAACTTCAAAGAACCACATTATCAACAGTGCAGCAGGATCCCTGCACTATCTGCAATGCCTATACACATGAGGCAGGCAAACCCAGATATACAATATTACAGTAACCCAGGGTACTGAAAATCATTGCCTGTATCACTTTATGAAAATCACCCTTAGATAGCATAGGGCATAGCTTGTTTGGCAACTGCAACTTAAAAAATAAACTCTTCACCACTGCCCTGAATCTGAAGCCTACGGGACAAGAGGAGTCCAATAGATGTGGAGGGGCATAATCGAAAGGGGGCACCCATCTCTAATGACGGCCCCGTAAAGCGGCCATCTTTCATTTCAATAATACAGTTGGGGCCGGCCAAATCTCAACATTTGGGCCGCCCTTAGAGATGGCCGACATTGTTTTTCGCCGATAATGGAAACTAATGGCGGCCATCTCAAACCCAGCCAAATCCAAGCCATTTGGTCGTGGGAGGAGCCAGCATTTGTAGTGCACTGGTCCCCCTCACATGCCAGGACACCAACCAGGCACCCTAGGGGGCACTGCAGTGGACTTCACAAATTGCTCCCAGGTGCATAGCTCCCTTACCTTGTGTGCTGAGCCCCCCAACACCCCCCCCCAAAAAAACCCACTCCCCACAACTGTACACCACACTACCATAGCCCTTAAAGTGGTAACGGGGGGCACCTGCATGTGGGTACAGTGGGTTTCGGGTGGGTTTTTGGAGGGCTCCCATTTACCACCACAAGTGGTAACAGGTAGAGGGGGGATGGGGATAGGCCTGGTCCGCCTGCCTGAAGTGCACTGCAACCCACTAAAAATACTGCTCCAGGGACCTGCATAGTGCTGTGATGGAGCTGGATATGACATTTGAAAGCTGGCAAAAAAATGTTTTTTAATTTTTTTTTGGGTGGGAGGGGGTTGGTGACCACTGGGGGAGTAAGGGGAGGTGATCCCTGATTCCCTCTGGTGGTCATCTGTTCAGTTCGGGCACCTTTTCAAGACTTGGTCATCAACAAAAAGGGACCAAGTCGGCCAAATGCTCGTCAGCGCCGCCCTTCTTTTTTCCATTATCGGCCGAGGACGGCCATTTGTTAGCCACGCCCCATCCCGACTTTGGTACACTGCCAACACGACCCCTTGAACTTTGGCTGTCCCTGCGATGGAAAGCAGTTGAAGCCGGCCAAAATCAGCTTTCGATTATACCGATTTGACCGGCCTTATGAGAAGGCCAGCCATCTCCCGATTTGTGTCGGAAGATGGCCGCCCTTCTCCTTTGAAAATAAGCAGGATAATGACAGTTCATGGCTGCCCCTAACAATAGAGAAGAGTAGGGGAGAAGGTAAAGAGGTAAGACTGGCAGGTGAAAGGTAACATAAGAGGGACAAGTAGATGGGGAATGGAGAACTGAAGTTTTAGAGCAGGCTTGTCCAACACACAGCCTGTGAGCCATAACCTGGCCCACCAAGTGCTGCTATCTGGCCTGCGGAAGCTCAGCAATTAGTTTATAGTTTATTAAATTGATATACCCCTTATACAACAAGTTGGCCAAAGCGGTTTACAATCTAAAATTATATCCCAAATGGTGTTTTGTTTTGTTTGGGTTTTTCTTTTGTTATGGTGCTTCAGAAAAACTGCAAGACCAACCTGAACTTCCTGAATGGTGCAGCTCAAGCATACAGAGAGCCGATTTGCAGCGGGGAAGCAGGAAACATACTGTTTCTTCCAGGGCCTGTCTTAGGCAGAGGCGACCGAGGCGGCCGCATAGGGCCCCGTGCCTAAGGGGGCCCCGCGCGGCCCGCCTCAAGTCTGCCTCGCCTCTCCTACCACCCGCCACTGCTCGCCTGCCCTCCATGTCCAGCGACGCGACTCTCCAGTCCTCGTTCCCCTGCTCCCCCTCCCTCCAGCCGTCTGAGCCCCTCCCCGTCTGAGCCCCCCTTGCCCGACCCGCCAAATGACCCTCGTCTACCACCTGACCCGCCGGCACCTCACCTGACCCAGCATTTTTTAAAAAGCTACAAGCGGCAGTGCCTCCTCGCGTCTGTGAAAGAAGAAAAGTCGCTTCGTCCATTGGCCGGCCTTCCCTCATGTCCTGCCCTCTGATGTAACTTCCGCAAGGGCGGGACATGAGGGAAGGCCGGCCAATGGACGAAGCGACTTTTCTTCTTTCACAGACGCGAGGAGGCACTGCCGCTTGTAGCTTTTTTAAAAATGCTGGGTCAGGTGAGGTGCGGGCGGGTCGGGTGGTAGACGAGGGTCGTTTGGCGGGTCGGGGAGGGGGGCTCAGGTGGCTGGAGGGAGGGGGAGCAGGGAACGAGGAGAGTCGCTGGACATAGGTTGAGGGCAGGGGCACAGGAGGGTCGCTGGACATGGGTGGATGGCAGGGGAGGGGGTTTCTGGACATAGGTTGAGGGCAGGGGGCACAGGAGGGTCGCTGGACATGGATGGATGGCAGGGGAGGGGGGCTTCTAGACATAGGTGGATGGCAGGGGGCACAGGAGGGTCGCTGGACATGGGTGGATGGCAGGGGAGGGGGTTTCTGGACATAGGTTGAGGGCAGGGGGCACAGGAGGGTCGCTGGACATGGGTGGATGGCAGGGGAGGGGGGCTTCTAGACATAGGTGGATGGCAGGGGAGGGCAGGGGGCACAGGAGGGTCGCTGGACATGGGTGGATGGCAGGGGAGGGGGGCTTCTAGACATAGGTGGATGGCAGGGGAGGGCAGGGGGCACAGGAGGGTCACTGGACATGGGTGGATGGCAGGGGAGGGGGTTTCTGGACATGGGTTGAGGGCAGGGGGCACAGGAGGGTTGCTGGACATGGGTGGATGGCAGGGGAGGGGGTTTCTGGACATAGGTTGAGGGCAGGGGGGCACAGGAGGGTCGCTGGACATGGGTGGATGGCAGGGGAGGGGGTTTCTGGACATAGGTTGAGGGCAGGGGGCACAGGAGGGTCGCTGGACATGGGTGGATGGCAGTGGAGGGGGCTTCTGGACATAGGTGGATGGCAGGGGGCACAGGAGGGTCACTGGACATGCATGGGTGGATGGCAGGGGAGGGGGGCTTCTGGACATAGGTGGATGGCAGGGGAGAGCAGGGGGCACAGGAGGGTCACTGGACATGGGTAGATGGCAGGGGAGGGGGTTTCTGGACATAGGTTGAGGGCAGGGGCACAGGAAGGTTGCTGGACATGGGTGGATGGCAGGGGAGGGGGGCTTCTGGACATAGGTGGATGGCAGAGGAGGGCAGGGGGCAGAGGAGAGTCACTGGACATGGGTGGATGGCAGGGGAGGGGGTTTCTGGACATAAGTGGAGGGCAGGGGGCACAGGAGGGTCGCTGGACATGGGTGGATGGCAGGGGAGGGGATTTCTGGACATAGGTGGAGGGCAGGGGGCACAGGAGGGTCGCTGGACATGGGTGGATGGTAGGGGAGGGGGTTTCTGGACATGGGTAGATGGCATGGGAGGGGGGTTTCTGGCCATAGGTGGATGGCAGGGGAAGGCAGAGGGGACAAGGGGGGTTGCTGGACATAGATGGATGGCAGGGGGGACAGGAGGGTCACTGGACATGGGTGGATGGAGGAGAGAGAAGAAATGCTGGACATTGATGGAGGCGAGGGAAGAGTGAGGAAGGAGATGAGGTGAGGGAAAAGGAAGAGAGGAGAAAAAGTGCACATGGATATAGAAAATAGGCAGAAGCTGGATCCACTGGACAGTCAAGTCTGTGGAGGACCCAGCTTTTACTTACGGATGTAGGGCAAGAAATGAAGAAGAAAGGCGGAAAGTAAAGAAATAAATAGAAAGGAAGCCCTGGAAACGGAGTTAAGAGGACAGATAGCAGCATTATCGGATACTGAGCCAGCATGATCAGAAAAACAAAGTAACCAGACAACAAAGGTAGAAAAAACTATTTTATTCAGGATTTATTAATTGGAATATGTCAGTTTTTGGAAATGTGCATCTGTGATATTTTTCATGTACATTTCAATTTTTGTAGTATTGCTGCATGCTGAGTCTGACTTCTTGAGGTAACTTTCCATTTCAGTATTTTGCCTTCATGTATTTTTCAGGTGTGATCAAGGAAGGTGCAGTATTCTGCTAGCGTATAGTTTGAATCCCTTTTTGTTTGTTTTTTTTCACTATGTTTTACACTGGTGTTTTAGAGCCAGGTGTAATTACAGTTGCCTTTCCACGCCACGCATAAGGTTGTAGCTCGTTCTATCCTTGGAATTAGTGCTGTTTATGGTTTGTTAAGGTTATGAGTGTGTTTTTACACAAGTTTGTGTATAGTGTTTTGCAGTGGAGAGATTGTGTGTTGGCCTTACTAAGGTGGCACCAAACATCAGAAAGGGTGTAGAGCCTAAATCATGACACACTACCTCTAAAAGGGTGTTTTGTGGCTCTGCATGAGAATTGTGGTATTATGATCCCTTGCTAGCTTCATATTGTTGATGGTCTGCATTTTCCGTATGGCTGGTATATTGGTGTATAAGGTATTAATTGTGACAATTTGTTTTTACTTATTTTTTTTCTGTGTGTTGTCAGACAGTTATGGATGATAGAGTCGGAGTCTTCTTGAGTCAGAGAGCTGTGGTATATATTTTAAAACAATTTTAATACCTTGGTGGTCTATATGTTTTTATATTGTACATTATATTTCACACATCACTTTATTTATTGTATATCTTTTCATTTCATTTTTATTGTATTGCATATATGGGTTACAGAGTAATAGGGGAATTTGAAAGTACTGATTCTTTTCTTAATATTTTTCCTTTATTCTTCTTTGTTATGAGAATTGGAACTACTAATTGTAGTGGACTTGAACTGAATAATTTCTGGGGAGGGGAGGTTTCATGATAGCATTGTGCTTATTATTTCAATCAGTTTTTTGTACAAGTTTAGCTTCATTTGTCTTTATTTGAAATGTCATAAATAAAAAATGTTCTAAAAATGGAATAATCTTATCAATGGGGTGGAGCTAGGGTAGGGGCGGGGCTATGGTGGGGGCGGGACTATGGTGGGGCGGGGCTAGGATGGGGCCCCACCAAATTGGTCTGCATAGGGCCCCGCACTTGCTAAGACCGGCCCTGGTTTCTTCTACAAGATAAGCCAGCCAGGTGACGGGAAATAGTTTGCAGGCTCCAAGAAAGAAATTAGGTGAAAGCTGGGGGAGGGGGTTACATAAGAGACAGATAGACAGAGATAGAGAGAGACTAAGTGAGGGCTGGGGGGGGGGGGATACATCAGAGAGAGAGACTGGATGAAGACTGGGGGAGTACATAAGAAAGAGTGAGACACTGGGTGAAGGCTGGGGGAGGTTACAAGAGAGAGAAAAACTGAGTAAAGGCTGGGGGGGGGGGGGGTTACATTGAAAGAGAGTGAGTAAAATAATTCAAATTTCCTTCTGTGTGTTTTGGCCCTCTGAATGCTACAAAATATAATATGTGGCTCCGATAGAAAAAAAGTTGAACAAGCCTGTTTTGGAGTGATAAAAGGTGACAGTGGGACAGTCAAACATGTACCACTTTATACCAATATATTTAAAGTTAAGATATCAAATTTGCCTTAGGATTTCAGAAAAGAACTCATACTTTCTGTAGAAATCTTCCTTGGTTGTACCACAGAAAGGTGGTATATTAAATCCATGACCCTCTTACCCCTTACTGCATAGATCGCCTTTCCCGTGCTGCTGTCTTAGGTGTTTCGAATATGCCAGCTTTCTCTATTTGAAGAAAAGCCTTCCTCATAGGGGTTGCGCTATAATTGCATCATCCTTCTTTCAGCTTCCTGGGATTGCTGTCCAGGCAACATGTGGCATCGTCTACTAACAGTGGACAATAACGCCTCTTCAAGCCCCTGCACATTATCGGATATTAGCCACGCTTGCCTGTGCCAGATTGTTGACATAATGTTTATGGCATTCTCTCAAGCTGGCTTGTCTAAGAGGTCAAAGACATGGAAAAAAGGTCCACTGTATGACACTGAACTTTCGAAGAATGAGAAGTTATTCCTAAAGAACAAATGAATTCCTACTATATATCACCACCACTCACATCACCAAAACTGGACACTATTCAGCAAGAATTTTCAAAGGGTTTGTAGGTCAGAATATCTGAAAGTTACTGCAGTATATCCCAATGAACTGCAAAAAGCATGCAAGCATACAAAAAGCTCCAGGGCAAACCTACTCAATGTTATCAGACACATGCTCAAATTCAAGCATTTTGAAAACAATACATTCATTATCACATCATGCAGCATGGCAAATCTAGTAAATTAACATTTCTTGCTGAAGTTAATGTCCTGCCTTGACAGATCAAATGGTGTGGAATTCTAACATGGGGCTGCCACAGTGCTCTCAATCGAGAGCCCAAAATGCATGGCTACAATATTACTCACTAAAAGCAAGAACTAATTTTTAGTTTTCATCTGGAGACTCTTGGCAGAGGCAGAACTAGGGCAGCATATGTGCTGATCACCAGTTGCTATATTTTTAATGCTGCATCCAGTACTGTTCTGTGGGGAGGATTTGGAGGGTGCTGCTTGCCTTGGGTCCCCAGGCAATGAGACACCTGTGTGCTTGGTTACCCAGGCACCAAAAAGTCAGTCAGGCTTAAGCGAGGATAACAGCACTATAGCCATCCAGGTTCCAGGCCTAAGATAAGATGCCACCATTGTGACTATTAATTTAGTTAGACTTTGCTCACACCTTTTTCAGTAGTAGCTCAAGGGGAGTTACATTCAGGTACATTGGATATTTCTCTGTCCCAGGAGGGCTCACAATCTAAGTTTGTACCTGAGACAAGGAAGGGTTAAGTGACTTGCCCAGGATCACAAGGAGCAGCAGTGGGATTTGAACCGGCCACCTCTGGATTACAAGACTGGTGGTAAGACTGGTGCTCTAATCACTAGGCCACTCCTCCACTCCACTAGCTTTGATTGTTGTCCAAAGGGACAAAATGAGTCCATGGCTACCTTCTAACACTAGTGAAGAGAAGGGGAGAAGAGAAGAAGAAGGTGAGTTATGACACTATTCTATAAAGTACACATGTTCATTTTCTAGCACTTAACTTCACAGGGTGGGCGTTTAAGATGGAGAGGCATGAGCAGGGCATGTGCATTCTGACTATTCTAGCATGCACTTTATAGAATACAATGCTGCATTTACGCTTAAACGTTGGTGCATAAAGGTTAGTTAATATTCTATAAAGGCAATTATTTTACCTGATCATTTAGGATTATTGCTCAGCTGACTAGTTGATCTTTATTGGATTACTAGTAAAAAAGGCCCGTTTCTGACACAAATGAAATGGGCACTAGCAAGGTTTTCCTCAGCTCCCCTGCAGCCTCCCATGTCCAGTGACCCTCCTCTCTCTCCTGCCCTCCCTCCTGCCACCCATGTCCAGCAACCCCTGCCCCCCCTGCAGCCACCCATATCCAGCGACCCTCCTCTCTCCCCTGCCCCCCCTCCAGCCACCCATGTCCAGCGACCCTCCTCTGGACATGGATCAGCAGTGATGCATGTTTTTTTCCCCCGGGTTCTGAAGTTGACATCATAATGGCTACGATGACGTCAGCCTGATCTATGGAGCCTAGCAGACCAACTCGGAATGAGCCACGGTCCCAGGCAAGTCAGAACGTTGGAGGTGAGAATTATTATATAGGATGTGAACTCTTTCTACTTGGGTCTGTCTTCTAAACAATTTTCTAGAATTCAGCTGATCCAGAACTCAGCTGTACGGTTGATATTTCAGAAGTCTCGGTGGGAACATATAACACCTTTATTGAATACTCTACACTGGTTGCCTGTGCAGGCTTGGATTGTTTTCAAAGCACTTTGTTTAGTGTTTAAATTTCTAGATGGTACCTGCCATGAAGATGCTTTCCAAGTGTTGAACTTGTTAAAATTTATAGAAACTACTAGGAGTTTCTGTCAAGAGTATACGGTTTAAAGCTGTTTTTTATAAATCCTTCTTTTTTTTGCTGCAATTCAATATTGGAATAAACTTCCTTCTGAGCTTCGATTACTAAATAACTATTTCTTGTTCTGTAAAGCCCTAAAAACTTATTTGTTTATTAGACCTTTGGGATTTTAGTATTATTGTATTAAGCTTTTGTTTATTGTATTAAGCTTTAGTTATTATTGTATTAAGCTTTTGTCTTATTTGTAATTCCTGATAGTTGTTATCAGTTTTGAATTCTGTACATTGTAACTTGCCTTGAATCTAATTTAAGAGTTGTTGAGTAATAAATCCCTGTTAACATAGCATAACAATTACAAGCTTAATAGTATTCTTGCCTAGCCCACAAAATGTAGACACCTAACTTTAAGTGACCTTTCTTGAACTGACCCCAACATGCATAACCAATAAAATGCTCAATTCATTTTCTGCCTCACAGAAGCCACATAAATTAACACCATGTCAGACACAGTGTGAGTCTCTTACTTTATGAAACACATGGCAGAAATTATTGCTTTTGCTTTACCTTTGAAGCAGTAAAATTAAGTCACTCTTTAGTCATATTAAAAGACCTGGAAAGGCATCTGTTAGATTAATATCACAGAGGAACAGTAAGAAACTGACTTAGACAGTGCAAAACACTTACAAAATGACACTCAACAATAGGAAATATTAAGAAGAACATTACACAAGCAGGCTTCAAAGAGCCCATCAGCATGTTATCATGCTGTTTGAAACTGTAGTTTGCAGACATCTACAATCTCATGTAAATCCTTTCTAATCTTACGCCTTTGTGTTCTTTGATGACAGTTGCAGACGCTGGATTTCTCTCAAGCCATCACATGCTATTCAACAAGTTCTATATGAATTCATGTACAGCACCAGATACAGTCACTATAAAGTCCCTAACATTCCCAATTTGAAAACATTCCCAGTCTAGTCCCTTCCTTCATACAGTGAAAAAAAAAAAACTGGAGTGGGCAACCACAGTCTTAAGAGGGTCACAGCTCAGTTGGGAAGCACTGATGTGCAGTACATGAAACCTCCAGCATTTCTCTGTTGGACCAGGGCTTTTTTTGAGGGGGTACTTGGGGGTAATGTGCACCGGTATCTTTTCCATTGACTGCTAAACTTGACCCATGGGCAGTGGTGTGCTGGAGCCGGCTCGCACCGGCTCGCAAGAGCCGGTTGTTAACTTTGCTCGGCACTTGCGAGCCGGTTGTTGAATTGCGTGAGCCGGCTCTCTTCCTCCCTCCCAATCCGGTCCCTTACGTCAGCGACTTCACAAATTCTTCGGGGTCGCTGCAAGCACTGACTCTCCCACACTGGCGCTGCAGGTTCGCATTTTAAAAATGGCCACCGAGACTTCTGCCGAAGTCTTGGAGGCCGCCTCTGGAAGTCTCGGCGGCCATTTTTAAAATGCGAACCTGCAGCACCAGCGTGGGAGAGTCAGCGCTTGCAGCGACCCCGAAGAATTCGTGAAGTCGCTGACGTAAGGGACCGGATCCGGAAGAAGGGAGTTGAATTCGCCGAACTCGGGAGGGGGTGGCAGGGGAGAGAAGGGAGTCGCTGGGCATTTGTGAATGGAGGGGAGGGGAGAGAAGGGTCGCTATAGGTGTATGCAGGGCAGAGCAGGGGAGAGGAGGGTCACTGCTGGACATGGGTGCATGCAGGGCAGGGGACAGGAGGCTCGCTGGGTATAGGTGCAGGGCAGGGGACAGGAAGGTCACTGGACATGGGTGGATGGAGGGCAGGGGAGAGGAGGGTCACTGCTGGACATGGGTGCATGCAGGGCAGGGGACAGGAGGGTCACTGGACATGGGTGGATGGAGGGCAGGGCAGGGGACAGGAGGGTCACTGGACATGGGTGGATGGAGGGCAGGGGAGAGGAGGGTCACTGCTAGACATGGGTGCATGCAGGGCAGGGGACAGGAGGATCGCTGGGTATAGGTGCATGCAGGGCAGGGGATAGGAGGGTCACTGGACATGGGTGGATGGAGGGCAGGGGAGAGGAGGGGATAGAGAAGAAATGCTGGACATGGATGGAGGGGAGAGAAGAGTGAGGAAGGAGATGAGATGAGGGAAAAGGAAGAGAGGAGAAAAACTGCACATGGATGAAGAAAATAGGCAGAAGCTGAGGACCAGAAAGGAAGAAGAAAGGAAGAAAGAAATACATGGAAAGGAAGCCCTGGAAACGGAGTTAAGAGGACAGATAGCAGCAGAATCGGATACTGGGCCAGCATGATCAGAAAAACAGTCACCAGACAACAAAGGTAGAAAAAAAAATCATTTTATTTTCATTATAGTGTTTGGAATATGTTCACTTTGAAAATCAGGTGCTCAACATTAAAAGTTTATATTTATTTACTTATTTATGGCATTTTATCCCACATTAAACATGAATTAGATTGGAACCTGGGATCATTTAATTTTTTTTTCCTGGAGAGAGTAATGCATTGCCCCCCCCCCCCCCCCCGGCTATAGCCAGCTCTGCAATTTTGGGGGGGCGCAGAGGTGGACGGGGGGGGGGGTGCAGAGGTGGACGGGGGGGGGGGGGGGTGCTGAGGTGGACCGGGGAGAGAGCCTGTTGTTAAAAATTTACCAGCACACCACTGCCCATGGGCCCAAGTTTTAATGAAAGAGCTCAGGCTCTACACACTAATTCTGCCTTGTCATAGATTCTGTGACTGGTTGCAGGGGGTCTGGTTATTGTGGGGTGGGTCCCTTAGTGATCACCCCACCAATGAAAGGTGGCCTGTCATTTGAGTACCAACATCTTTTTTGCTAGAACAAAACGCATTGTGTTGGACTGACAATATATGAAAAGGACAGCAATCAAAAGTACAGACAGTTACCTGAAACAACGTTGAGCTATTTTTCTGTCTTTTCATTTGGATCACTCCTCAAAAAGTATAACTGAAAACACAACTTACAAAACAGAAAGTCTACATATTGTAACTAATGAAACAGACACTAATTTTGGTCTAGCCCAGGGCTCTCAACTCAGCCCTCGGGACCCACTTAGCCAGTCATGTTTTCAGGATACTCACAATGAATATGCATGAGATAGATATGCATACAAAGGAGACAGTGCATGCAAATTTATCTCATGCATATTCATTGTAGAAATCCTGAAAACCTGACTGCGTACTTGTGTCACGAGGACTGAGTTCAATACCCCTTACCTAGCCCAACCCCTTTATCTGTATGTCATTATCTTTTACCTCTGCATGTCCTATTCACTGTCTATTAAGGTATTTCTATGGGACCCTTTCCCAAAGGCGCATTAGGTTCTACGCATGTGCAGTGCACGTCAAAATGAGAATAATGCCAGGCTACCGCGCCCCCCCTGGCAGTAATTTCAGATTTGCTGCGCGGCCGCAACACCTTGATGATTTATTAATTTCATCCCACACGTGACCTTTCTGGCGGTAATCAGCAGTTGGCACACGCCAACTGGTCATCGCGCATGTAGCATGTGAGCCCTTACCGCTAGTTCAGTGTTCAATTCTGTCGCCGCATCTCAAAAAAGATATAGTGGAATTAGAAAAGGTGCAGAGAAGGGTGACGAAAATGATAAAGGGAATGGGACGACTTCCCTATGAGGAAAGGCTAAAGCGGCTAGGGCTCTTCAGCTTGGAGAAAAAAAGGCTGAGGGGAGATATGATAGAGGTCTATAAAATAATGAGTGGAGTTGAATGGGTAGATGTGAAGCGTCTGTTCACGCTTTCCAAAAATACTAGGACTAGGGGGCATGCGATGAAGCTACAAAATAGTAAATTTAAAACGAATCAGAGAAAATATTTCTTCACTCAATGTATAATTAAACTCTGGCATTTATTTTATTTTAGTTACATTTGTACCCTGCACTTTCCCACTCATGGCAGGCTCAATGTGGCTTACATGGGGCAATGGAGGGTTAAGTAACTTGCCCAGAGTCACAAGGAGCTGTGCCTGAAGGGGGAATTGAACTCTGTTCCTCAGTTCCCCAGGACCAAAGTCCACCACCCTAACCACTAGGCCACTCCTCCGGCATTTGTTGCTGGAGAATGTGGTAAAGGTGGTTAGCTTAGCAGAGTTTAAAAAAGGTTTGGACAGCTTCCTAAAGGAAAAGTCCATAGACCGTTATTAAATGGACTTGGGGAAAATCCACCAATTCTGGGATAAGCAGTATAAAATGTTTTGTACATTTTTGGGACCTTGCCGGGTATTTGTGACCTGGATTGGCCACTGTTGGAAACAGGATGTTGGAAACAGGATGCTTTGGTCTTTCCCAGTATGGTACTACTTATGTACTCATGGCATTAAGGGCTAAGGCCAGTTTTAGGCGCGCACTAGTTTCAGTTTTGCCGCATGCTCTTTTCCCATCCCACTTTTTAAAAAGCCCTTTTTTGCAGATGCGGTAAAAACTGGCCCGGCACGTGCCAAAAACACGCACCTACACTACCGCAGGCCACTTTTTACCACAGTCTAGTAAAAGGACCCCATTGTATTGTTCTCACAGCTTGAATATCATGCCTCTAGAACAGTGGTTCTCAAACTAATCCTGGGGGACCATCAGACAGTTGGAATTTCAGGATATCCCTAATGAATATGAAACTTACTGTCAGTTTATTGATACACCATTTTAGCTTAAATTAGAGAATAACCCCATTCAAGAATATCAGGAAGAAGTGTGTGAATTGTTAAAGAGTGCTAATGAGCGTGGGATTATCTCAGCAAGGGAATTTAAATATTTATATAAGAAAAATCCAAGGGTTCCATTTATTTATTTTGTGCCCAAGATGCACAAATCCATCAGTCATCCCCCCAGACGGCCAACAGTTTTGGGGAAGGGTTCATTATTTAAACCCTTTTCTCTGTTTTTAGACATTTATTTACAGCCAGAAGTAGGGAAAACTCCATTTTATATTCAAGATTCTGGGGATATATTAAATCAGTTGGAACAATTACAGATACCACAGGGTAAGTGGATTATTTTGGTAACCTTAGACGTAAAAGCACTTTACACTAGCATTCCACAAGGGGTGGCCATACAGTTAATAAAACAAGTGTTAGATAAAATGGAATTGTCAAATTTTTTAAGCCAGGTATTAAATCAGATGGCAGCACTAGTCATAAATAATAATTATTTTTTGTTTCAAAATCAATATTTCATCCAAGTGAAAGGGGTCACCATGGGGGTGACAGTGGTCCCGACAGTGGCTTGCTTATACATAGCAAATTCTTAGGATACATATGTACACCCATCCACATTTCCTATTAATACCATTTTATGGAAACGATTTATAGATGATGTGATGTTCATCTGGTCAGGTGATATGGAACAGTTATCCACATTCATGCACTATTAAAACAATGTGATTCAAATATGCAGTTTAGTGTACAATCTCGAGGCAGTAGGGTGGAATTTTTGAACATTCATATTGAGTACACACAGGGATGTTTTGTTATGGCAGCCTTCTGCAAGCCCGATAGAAATACTATTTTACACTAATAGCCGTCATCCACATAGGTTAAAGGAAAGCATTCCTGTGGGTCAGTTCTTATGCATTAAGAGATTGTGTTCCTTTGATGGGCAATTTCATGATCAAGCCCAACAAATTCAATCTAGGTTCAGAAAGAGAGGGTATCCAGGACTAGTAATTAGGAGGGTGTATAAAAGGGGAACTAATCCTCAGAGATGTTGGCTTTTGCAAAAAATCAATAAGGATTTAAGTTCCCAAGTTAATTGTGTGTTATTATAGTCAAACGTCTCAGATACAAAAAATTATTTTTACATATTGGCCAATACTGTCTTTACACATGGGTTTACAAAAGAAACCTTGATTTTCATGCATTAGAGGTAGAAATCTGGGGGAAGTTTTGATCCAGCAGCATCACAGGGAACATGCAGTTATTGGATCAGTGGGACACGGTCCCTGTACTCACTGCATTTATTGTAAACATTTTATGCAGACAGACAGATAGAGTGTGGTATGCAATATTCAAAAAGAATTTAAATTATATTCTAATACGGATTGTGATTCTCACAATCAAACATATAAACGGCAAGTGACCGATTCACCTGCAAATGCGCAGTAGAGACTTCCCTCTCTGTCCTGCCCTCGTGTCAAGACGTGATTACGTCAGAGGGCGGAACAGAGAGGGAAACTGAGTCGGAGTCACTGTCGGACGCTGCCGCCTGGAAACGAACATCGCGCGCACCAACCTCCACCCTCCCCCCCATCCCTGCCGCCGCTCCCGCCCTCCTCCGCATCAGGCCCCCTGCACTGACCTGACAGCGCCTCTCACCTCCGTGTGGAAACGCTGCAGGCAGCAGCAGAGCGATCTGCTGCTGCCTGCAGCGCTTTCACACGGAGGTGAGAGGCGCAGTCAGGTCAGTGCAGGGGGCCCGGCACGGAGGGGGGAGGGAGCGGCGGCAAGGAGGGTAGCTGGAAATCTTGCCCATTTTTACGGGCTTAATGGCTAGTGTAATATATGGTATCACTTGCCCTTGTAAATTATGGTATGTAGACAAGACTAAGAGGAAAATAAAGGTTAGGATAGCTCAGAATTTGAGCAACATTAGATTAACAGCGGTTGGAAACCCTCTTACTCAATCATTGGGTCGAGGCTCATCATATAGTAGATGATTTAAGATTTGTAGTTTTGATTCAGGTTTGCAATAATTATGGGGGTGATGTGGAGAGGATGTTGGCATTTAAGGAACAGAGATTAATTTATTTTTAGAACACTGTTGAACCGAATGGTTTAAACAAAGAAGTGGCCTGGCTGCTACTCATGGGACAGCAACGGGCATGCGGGGATGATATAAGTCATGTGCATGCTCTAGTATTTGTGAATCAGACATTGCTGATGAGTTCCGGTTGGGATCAGAAACGATTGAAGAAGTTGAGCGAGGTATTTAACAGCTTTTTGTATATATTTTAGTATATATGTAGGAATGTTTATGAGTGTGTGATATACAATGTATTGTGTATTTTCTATAGTACGATCTCTTGAAGAAGTACCTATGAAAAATGGCCTGTGTTGAGACCAAAAGTGGTGTTAATGGAGTAGTGTATGTGAAGATATTTCAAGCTGAAGTAGTGGGAATTCCTTCCAAGGAGGACTAATTCAAGAAAGTTTTTAAAATGTTTTTTGGGTGTTTCTGAGCAAAGAATCACTAAGAGGAGATATTTTCATCATCATCAGATTTGGATTGAGAAGAAGAAAAAACTTTACAGGCAATTAAAGTATTTGAAAGACTTCCTTTTTTGATAATGGACAATGTGTATGGGAGTAACTGCTCCAACTATCCTTGTTATTTAAAAACTTTTGAAGTGGGTCAGAGTCGAGTTGTGGTTGATAGTATGGTTAATACATGTTTGAGGTTTTGCAGTACTGTAATAAACTGTTAGATTTTGATATTAAATATTGTTGTGTAAATGTGTTAATTAGTTAGTGTTAATGAGTAATGAATATACATGAGACAGATTTGCATGCCTGTCACCTCCATTATGTGCCAGTCTGTCTCATGCATATTCATTAGGGTTATCCTGAAAACCCAACTGGCTGGAGGTCCTCCAGGACAGGTTTGAGAACCACTGCTGTAAAATATAAATGCTTTACTGTATTTTTTTTTATTTGATATACCACTTTTTTAATATATAACAAAAAATTATAAAAATGTATTGTGCTGACATTATAGCACAGCCATTCCCAACCCTGTCCTCGGGTTGCACCTAGTCCCATTGGGTTTTCAAGACATCCACAATGACTATTCATGAGTTAGATTTGAATATAACTGAGGCAGTACCTGCAAATCTCTCTCATGCATATTCATTATAGATATCCTGAAAACACGATGGGACTAAGTGTGCCCTGAGGACTGGAATGGGAATGGCTACTATAGCATATTGCTATTACTATGATTTCATTTGCCTTTTTCCAAGTTTATCATGCTGTTCTAATTGTACATAATGCTGATATTTGAGTGTTTCATTATGATCACACTGGAGTGATATTTAGCCAGAGGCAGTGAGCATTTGTTTTTAAAACACCTGCCCACTGCCAGCTAAATTAGACTGAGATATTCAATGCCAGACCATAAGTGGGCACTGACACTGAGGGGCCCTTTTACTAAGCTGCGTAGGCACCTATGCGCATCCAATGTGCGTCAGTTTGGAACTATCACTCAGCTACCATGTGGCCTGAACGGTAATTTCATTTTTTACGCGCACCCACTATATTTTATTTTCCGGCACTCAGCGCTAACCAGGCAGTAATCGGCATTGTACATGTGCTGACGATTACCACAAGGTTAACGTGTGAGATCTTACCACTAAGTGAATGGGTGGCAGTAAGCTTTCAAGCCCAAAATGGATGCACACCAATTTTCATTTTGCTACACATCCATTTTTGGCCAAAAAAAGGCCTTTCTTGCAGATTCGCTAAAAAATGGACCTGAGTGCGTCCAATACATGCGTTTACACCAACGCAGGCCACTTTTCGGCGCACCTTAGTAAAAGGACCCATGGATATCCAGGTCTTTGGCAGCACCTGAAAGTTATGCAGACAAAGTCAATATTCAGGAGCCTTTTTACTAAGTCGCGTAGGCGCCTACTCGTGCCAACTTGGAAATACCACCCAGCTACATGGCCTGGGTGGTAATTTCATTTTTTATGTGTGTCTAGTACGCGCACCAGAAATTACACTAACCGGGCAGTAATCAGCAGTGTGCGCGTGCTGACGATTACCACCCGCTTAACGCATGAGACCTTACCGCTAAGTCAATGGGTGATGGTAAGGTCTCAGGCCCAAAATGGACACATGCCAATTTTTATTTTGCCGCATGTCCATTTTCAGCCCCCCAAAAAGGCCTTTTTTGCAGGTGCTCTGAAAAATGGACCTGAGCTCGTCCAATACACGCATCTACACCAGCGCAGGCCATTTTTCAGCGCACCTTAGTAAAAGGACCCCTGCATAGCTAACTGGGCCATACCTGTGTAACTGAATGGGCAACTGCTATTTACAAGGTCCCACTTGAGTGGTTATCTATGCAGGCATTGGCACTGAATGTCGCCAGTGCCTACCTCAGTGGTTCCCAAACCTGGTCCTGGAGGTACCCCAGGCAGTCAGGTTTTCAGGATATCTGCAATGAATATTCATGAGAGAGATTTTCATGCACTGTCTCCTTTGTATGCAGATCTTATATTCATTGTGAGTATCCTGAAAACCTAACTGGCTGGGGTCCTCCAGGACCAGGTTTGAGAACCACTGAGGTAGGCACTGGCGTCATTCAGTCGCTTGGGATCTTGCCAGGTATTTGTGACCTGGATCGGCCACTGTTGGAAACAGGATGCTGGGCTTGATGGACCTTTGGTCTGTCCCAGTATGGCAGTACTTATGTACTTATGACCAGGTTTGGGAACCATTGGCTTACATAACTCCTGGCTCTGCACTACTCTGCCCCAGGCTCACCTCAACACTAACTGGTGAGTTAAAACAAATAGTGTTGTCTGGGATGGATTATTGTAACATTGTATATTTGGGACTGTTACTTGTGTTCACTCAAGGCATACTGCACAGAATACGGCTTTGTGCCTCATTTTTGGTTTGTTAAAATATGATCATATCTCAGCTCATCTAAAGCGGTTGATGTGGCTGCTGGTTGCATTTTGAGTGAAATTCAAGTTTCTGATGCTAGTTCATCATGCTTTGTTTCATGATTCTACTATGTATTTGAGGAATGTTATTCAGCATTATGTTCTACAGAGACAGTTGAGATTGATGACTGCTGGGAATTTAGTTGTGCCTGCTATGGCTCAATATCGTTTGTATGTGACTAGAAAAGACTTTTATTCGATAGCTGGGCCTTATGAATGGAATCGTTTACCTGCTGGTTTGAAACATGAGACTCATTTATGCACTTTTAAGAACCGACTTAAAGCACACTTGATGTATTTGGCTTTCTATGCTACTGTTGGTTAAGTATAAGACTTTGCTTTGAACATTTTTGGCTGTCTAATTAGATTCCTGCTGATTGTTAGATTTTAATTCTTGGTATGTTTTGTTTTTATGTTTTCTGTATTTGTATGTATGTATATATATTGTACCTCGCCCTGGATAAGGGTGGGTTATAAATAATAAATCTAAATCTAAATATTCAGTGGCACTGGTCAATTGCGTCACTGATTATCCCCTCCCAACCCACTCAGCACAATTTAACCAGTCAGGAGTCTCTCCTACCCAGTTTTGAATACCAGACCCACTGTCAATACTGCATGCAAACCATAAGTAAATGACCTCCTAGATGCAAAACAGAGGGTAAATACTGGAATCTGAACATAAATTTACCTGAGATTGCACAGGACTGGCGTGACTTCCTAGGAGGAGCTGTTTCATTTACTTCATGTCTGTACACAAGGTGTGGCTTGTAGTGTTCATCGTCATGGTCACCTCCATCCACTTTCATCAGAGGCTGTACAAAATATTCCCCATCGTGTGCTTTAAAAGTGCCCATCTGTGCGGCAAAACAAAAGTCGCAGAACTTGTACAAGAATTGTTCATATACAACAATCTTCACTAATATTTTAAATGCTGCACTAGACTTGACTCTGACCCACTGCTCAATTCTCCTATACAAGCAAAACCAAGGAAAACTCTTCTAGAAGATTGAAACTGAAAAGTCCCAAAAGTCCCAAGGGATGTCATTTGCTAACCAGTGAACCAATTTGCTCATGTTTACCTAACCTGTAAGGAGGGAAAAAGCAATTATAATGGAGGAGGGTAATCAATCTATATATGCATCAATATTTTTCCATTAGCTTTATTCTATGATATATTATGACAAACATTAATCAACCATATTCCCATGTCAACTTGAACATGAAAAAGGATCATCATTTTTTATGGTAAATAACTTTTCATAGAAACACATGGCAGATTGTTTTCATTTTTAATAAAAAGAAAACTTTAGTATCTCCTTTACAAGGAATTTCATCCTCCACCCCTATACCAACTCACAGGAACGTGGGTGGAGGACTCTCATGCAGCTCAAAACTGCTTAGAGAAACACTGTCCCTCGGCCATCTCTTCTCCAAGCTGAAAAACCTTAACCTCTTTAGCCTTTCTGCTATAGCTTTTTTGAGGTACAGCAACCAGAATTGGCACAATACTCAAGGTGCAGTCCCAACTAACAGGAACTACTTCCCCTAACTCTATAATGTATGCAGACTGAGTTCGTGTATTTCCTCATATGATGTGCAGATTTATAAAAAGGTATTCTTCTTTAAAACCTGCTAAGGCTGAGCACCTGATCTAGATTTAAGAGAACTGATAACTGAACTAGACAACTGGATTTCTATTTTTAAAGAAAATTTCCCTAAAAGCTGCCAAAATATGGATGCCTAGAGATACGATATTCAGCCTTAGCCAAAAATGGATACCTATCGTTGTCTAAATTCAATCCTCCACTCTCCCAGGTCATGATCCCCTCTCTATCAAATCCCTGAGGATAGCTGCCTGCAAGCAGCAATCCTCTTCTTTCCTCCCACCTGAACCCTAGTCCCTCCTGCCCAGCTGAGATCCTCTCCTGCTAATCCCTAAAAACTGCCTTAATATAGCGTACCTCAAAAAGGAGTATAGTAAATGTGCAAAGTAAAGTAACGTAAGGCACCATTTTGAGTTTCTTTGCAGCTCTTGAGCATAGATCTCAGAAATGTGGAGGAGATACATCTTTTCCACAATGTTCCTCATCAGAGACTCCTGAGAAAATTAAAGAGTCATGGGATAGGAGGCAAGGATCAGGTGTGGATTAGGAATTGGTTATTGGACAGAAAACAGAGGGTAGGGTTAAATGGCCATTTTTCTCAATGGCGGAGGGTGAATAGTGGAGTGCCACAGGGATCTGTACTGGGACCGGTGCTATTTAACAAATTTATAAATGATCTGGAAATCGGAACGAGTGAGGTGATTAAATTTGCAGATGACACAAAACTATTCAAGGGTGTTAAAACACAAGCAGACTGTGAAAAATTGCAGGAAGATCTTAGGAAATTGGAAGATGGGACATCCAAATGGCAGATAATGTGGACAATTGCAAAGTGATGCACACTGGAAAGAATAATCCGAATCTTAGTTACCTGATGCTAGAGATCAGCACCCAAGAAAAAGATCTAGGTCTCATTGTAGACAATACGCTGAAATCTTCTGCCCAGTGTGTGGCAGCGGCCAAGAAAAACACACAGGATGCTAGAAATTATTAGGAAAGGGATGGTAAATAATACTGAGAATACTTTAATGCATCTGTATCACTCCATGGTGCGATCTCACCTTGAGTACTGAATTCAGTTCTGTTTACCGTATCTCAAAAAAGATATAGTAGAATTAGAAAAGGTTCAAAGAAGAGCGACAAAATGATAAAGGGGATGGAAATCCTCTCAAATGAGGAAAGGCTAAACAGGTTAGTGCTCTTCAGCCTGGAAAAGAGACAGCTGAGGGGAGATATGATTGAGGTCTACAAAATCCCAAGTGGTGTAGAATGAGTAGAAGTGAATTGATTTTCTGCTCTTTCATAAAGTACAAAGACTAGGGAACACTCAATGAAGTTACATAGAAATACTTTTAAAATAAATAGGAGGAAATATTTTTTCACTCAACTAATAGTTAAGCTCTGGAACTCTTTGCTGGAGGATGTATTAACAGCAGTTAGCATATCTGGGTTTTAAAAAGCTTTGGACAAAATTCGTGGAGAGGCATAATCGAAAGGGGCACCCACATTTTCCTGAGGACGTCCTCGCAAGATGTCCCGGTGAAGGGGTGGGGAAACCCATATTATCGAAACAAGATGGGTGTCTATCTTTCGTTTCGATAATACGGTCGTGGACGCCCAAATCTGGAACTTTAGGTCGACCTTAGAGATGGTCGTCCCTAGAGATGATCGTCCCCGATTTTCGGCGATAATGGAAACCGAGGACGCCCATCTCAGAAACGACCAAATCCAAGCCATTTGGTCGTGGGAGGAGCCAGCATTCATAGTGCACTGGTCCCCCTCACATACCAGGACACCAACCAGGCACCCTAGGGGGCACTGCAGTGGACTTCATAAATTGCTCCCAGGTGCATAGCTCCCTTACCTTGTGTACTGAGCCCCCCAAAACCCACTACCAACAACTGTACAACACTACCATAGCCCTAAGGGGTTGAAGGGAGGCACCTAGACGTGGGTACAGTGGGTTTCTGGTGGGTTTTGAAGGGCTCACATTTACAACCACAAGTGTAACAGGTAGGGGGGGATGGGCCTGGGTCCGCCTGCCTGAAGTGCACTGCACCCACTAAAACTGCTCCAGGGACCTGCATACTGCTGTCATGGAGCTGGATCTGACATTTGAGGCTGGCAAAAAAATATTTTTTTATAGGGTGGGAGGGGGTTGGTGACCACTGGGGGAGTAAGGGGAGGTCATCCCCGATTCCCTCCGGTGGTCATCTGGTCCGTTCGGGCACCTTTTTGAGCCTTGGTCGTAAAAAAAATGGACCAAGTAAAGTCGCCCAAGTGCTCATCAGGGACACCCTTCTTATTTCCATTATCGGTCGAGGACACCCATGTGTTAGGTATGCCCCAGTCCCGCCTTCGCTACGCTTCAGACACGCCCCAATGAACTTTGGTCATCCCCACGATGGAAAGCAGTTGAGAACGCCCAAAATCGGCTTCCAATTATGCCGATTTGGGCGACCCTGGGAGAAGGACGCCCATCTCCTGATTTGTGTCGAAAGATGGGCACCCTTCTATTTCGAAAATAAACCTGATAGTCTACTATTGAGACAGACAAGGGGAAGTAACTGCTTGCCCTGTGATTGGTAGCATAAAATGTTGCTAGTATTTGGGTTTCTGCAAGGTACTTGTGACCTGGATTGGCCACTGTTGGAAATGGGATACTGGGCTAGAGAAACCATTGGTCTGACCCAGTATGGCTATTCTTATGTTCTTAAGTTAACTTGTATACTTGGAAACTTTATAGACCTCTATCATATCTCCTCCAAGTTGAAGAGTCCTAACCTCTTTAACCTTTCCTCATATCAGAGTTATTCCATTTACTTAATCATTTTGGTCGCCCTTCTTCATACCATTTCTAATCCACTGTCTTTTTTAAAATGTGTTAACCACAATTGTACACAATATTCAAGCTGTAGTCACACCATGGAGCGATATAGAGCCATTATGAAGTTCTTTGTTTTGTTCTCTGTTGCTTCCTTATGAATTCCTAACATTCCGTGTTTGATTTTTTAGCCATAAAAACTGAGCATTAGATTTCATCACATAGTCCACAATGATGCCTAGATTAGTTTCCTAATGTTACTCTTACTTACGTGCATCACTTTCCGTATTAAGGGAGAGAGTTATCAACCTGGGTTAACGTTAAGACGATATTTTACTGTTAACCTCAATTATTAGTAACTAGATCTCACTACAGAAAATGGAATCTGTGCTAAAACAGCATGAGTTAGTGGTAAAACATGTCTTAACAGGAACCCACATTGATAACTACTCTTTACATGTTATGTGCCATTTCAATGCCCAGGTTTTCAGTTTCACAAAGTCATCCTGCAATTTTCACAATCTGCATGTGATTTAACAACTTTATAAGATGCAACAACATAGAATTTACAACTCTGTGCTACTGCATACCACAGTTTAACACATCCCTTGAGAAATTACTTGAATTGAAATGGTGGCTTAGTCCCTTACTTAGACACTTTGATCTTTTGAATAATTGGTCCCTACTTGGCTAATAAATCAGATTTAAGGATATTACAGTCATAAATTCACCACTCAATCTGACCAGTCTAGGCCATAATGTATCCTTTGGTTTACTTTAATCTACTGGCCAAACCAGCTGTCAAACAAATCTTGCATCACTGGACTTAGATCTCTTCTGAAATATCTTTTGATGTAAATAGCTCCAGTTTTGCCAGTTTTTAACCACATGAAAACCCTTAGTCCATTTCTGTTAGTTTTGTGGTCTTTAGAATATACCAGTCATCATTATTACATTAAGATAAACCTCTCATTTCATATAGGCCTTTAGTCAATTCTTCAGTGGTAATGACTTTCAGATACTGATGCAACAGAATGAATTCTATTGGGCAAGCTATCTAGGCTGTGAATCATCCTAAACAACTTACTCTTTCATTTCTGCAAGAAACAAACATAATTCAAAAGTCAACTGAAAGCACATAAGATCCCAGTCTAATTCACAGCCTTAACTTTCTTCTGCTAATATTAGCAGAATATGCTAGCTCCGTAGAAGCACTGAGTGCTTTGACACCCCTATATTGTGTCTACTTTATGTCTATCATGTCCAGGGAGTTTGTTGATTTTCAATCATTTTGAAAAGTTGGCTCCCCCGGCTAGTAGTGCTTCAGTGGCACACTCAAACCTTCCAGTTGAAATACCATATAACTTACAGCAGCAATGTCCGATGACTAGTATAGAAGCAAAACACTTAACAAGATCAAGTAAGGATTCCCAGGAACAAGTAAGATCAACATGGAAAGGATGAGAGTTGTAATTTTGCCCCATTGCATAGGACACAACCTCCAAATATAGTAACGTGGAGGGCCATAATCGAACGGGGCCGGCCATCTCTAAGGACGGCCATCTCCGGGGACGGCCCCGTAAAGTTGCGTCTCTGACCGTATTATTGAAAAAGATGGCCAGCCATCCTTCGTTTCGATAATATGGGCGGGTCCGGCCAAATCTCAACATTTGGGCCGGCCTTAGAGATCGCCAGCGTTCGAGATGGCCGCCATTGGTTTTCCTCGATAATGGAAACTCATGGCGGCCATCTCAAACCCAGTCAAATCCAAAGAACTTGGTCATGGGAGGAGCCAGCATTTGTAGTGCACTGGCCACCCTCACATGCCAGGACACCAACCGGGGGCACTGCAGTGGACTTCACAAATTGATCCCAGGTGGATAGCTCCCTTACCTTGGGTGCTGAGCCTCCCAAAGCCCCCCCAACCCCCCCCCCAAACCCACTCCCCACAACTGTACACCACTACCATAGCCCTTAGGGATGAAGGGGGGCACCTACATGTGGGTACAGTGGGTTTCGGGTGGGTTTTGGAGGGTTCCCATTTACCACCATAAGTGTAACAGGTGGGGGGGATGGGCCCGGGTCCGCCTGCCTGAAGTGCACTGCACCCACTAAAAACTGCTCCAGGGACCTGCATACTGCTGTCATGGTGCTCTGGATTTGCTACACAAACAGTCTCTAATGGGGAAGTCATACTAATAAACTTCTAATTGACAATTTGATAATGGAGCTGGGTATGACATTTGAGGCTGGCAAAAAATGTTTTTTGGGTTTTTGTTTTGGTGGGAGGGGGTTGGTGACCCTGGGGGAGTAAGGGCTGGTCATCCCCCATTCCCTCTGGTGGTCATCTGGTCAGTTGGGGCACCTTTTTGAGGCTTGGTCGTGAACAAAAAGGGACCAAGAAAAGTCGGACAAATGCTCGTCAGGGCCGGCTTTCTTTTTTCCATTATCAGCCGAAGCCGGACATCTCTTAACCAAGCCCCATCCCGCCTTCAGTCTGCCCCCCTGCAACCTCAATTTATGTCCTCTAGTTCTACCACCTTCCCATCTCCGGAAAAGGTTCATATGTGGATTAATACCTTTCAAATATTTGAACATCTGTATCATGTCACCCCTGTTTCTCCTATCCTCCAAGGTATACATGTTCAGGTCGGCAAGTCTCTCCTCGTACGGTTTGCAACACAAATCCCATATCTTTTTCGTAACTTTTCTTTGCACCGCTTCCAGTCTTTCTACATCTTTAGCCAGATACGGCCTCCAAAACTGAACCCAATACTCCAAGTGGGGCCTCACCAACGACTTGTAGAGGGGCATCAACACCTCCTTTCTTCTGCTGGTTATACCCCTCTCTATGCAGCCTAGCATCCTTCTAGCCACGGCCGTTGCCTTGTCACATTGTTTCTTCACCTTCAGGAAGAAGGTGCATGAGTGAGTGGAATCAGCATGAGCTGGCACAGCATGCTCACCCAAGTCCCTGAGGAAGTTGCTGAAGACGAAATCCATGGTGTTGGGTGTAAGTAGGGGAGCTTTTTTGGCATCAAATGGATTTATATGGAGTATATGGAGATGTTGGCCACCATCTTGGTGCAACAACTTAAAGCACATAAGTACATTTTGATTTAAATATTTGGACTCATTTTGTATGAAGGTTATTTTGGAGCACAAGTTTAATTTTGGCACAGAGTTGGAGAGTGCCCACTAAATGATAAAAATTATCCACTCAAAGAAGTGGTCCATATAAAGTTAGACTGTTGCATGGGTGAGGTATTTCTCTGAGGGCCTCTCCTTCTTTCAAATACATTATATATATATATATATATATATATATATATATGTGTGTGTGTGTGTGTGTGTGTGTGTGTGTTAGTTTTATGTGGCACTCCATTACATCTATGGCAATGCAGTCCTGCTTTACTTAGAACCACACACCCACAGAGGCATTTTCAGGCAAGTTATTTCATCCAGGTAAACTGTTCATTACCCATGTAAATTCATCAGTCCGCCACTAATGCCTCTCAATTACATTACCTTTCCTGTAAAACAGATCAATTCCTTCTTCTTGGCCACTGTTCACCTCCACTGCTCCTCCAGTCTCTGGTATTCCTTCTCCCTGTTTCCACCACCACCCCCCGATGCTGCTACCGAGATGAGCATTATGACACTCCTTAAATGTGCTGACTCTTCCTTACAAAGCAATTCCATACCTAAAGTCTGGATTACATGGTTTGGTAAGGAGTGGAGAAGTGGCTTAGTGGTTAGAGCACTGGTCTTGCAATCCAGAGGTGGCTGGTTTAAATCCCACTGCTGCTCCTTGTGATCTTGGGCAAGTCACTTAACCCTCCATTGCCTCAGGTACAAACTTAGATTGCGAGCCCTCGTGGGACAGAGAAATATCCAGAGTAACTGAATGTAACTCAACTTGAGCTACTACTGAAAAAGATGTGAGCAAAATCTAAATAAATAAATAAATGGTGTGCAAGAGTCAGCAGGTTATAGTAGCACTGCCTTCCTCATGATAGCAAGGAGGGGAAGGTATGGAAGGAGACCAATAGAAATGAAGAGGATGAAAGAGGAAGAAGACATGCACAGAGGGAGGAAAACGGAAAGGATATAAACAAAAGTACCTGCACAAAGAGGGAAGGAAGCGATGAGATTGAAGTAGAGAGGAAAGGAAGAAGAAGGGGTGCAATAATACAGAGGCTGGAAGTGGAGGGTAGATAAGATAAAACATAAGATGAGAAAACAGGAAGGCTTGAGGAGAAGAGAAAAGAAACTAGATAAGGCACCGATATGGGGAAATGGGATGGAAAGAGAAAGGAGAGAAAGTTATCAAGTGAGTGATGAGAAAAGGGTGAATTTTCATTTCTGATCATCACATTTTTATTTTTCATACTTTGATTTTCTCTCACTTTTAGATCCCCTCCATAGACATGCCTGGATAAGACAAAAGCTGACAGGAAACCTCATTCACACCTAAATCCCTCAGAACCACTCTTCTGCAAATCAGAGGTCATCGGAGTAGCAGCACCCTCCTTTCCTCCCTCTCCGGAGCGTAAGTGCCTCATCTCCACACCGTACCCTAGCTGTGCTCAGCCCTAGAGAGGAGATTGAAATATGAACTCTTTGTACTGCAGCACATGCTGCAAGGAGACAGGCCATGCAACCAGCCCTCAAATGAATTTGTCTATGTAATGTAATTTGACTTGGAGCATGTTTGGTCTTAAAGCCAGACCAGACCTCTTGGCTCAGCAAACAAGTTATCTGGCTTACCCACCTGCTTTATGTCCCACACCCCAGCAGTAAGGCCTAAGATCAGAATGACACTTCATGGAAGAGTGTATGAATAAAGGGTGAGCCCTCGTCTCTACTTTTCTCAAAACTTTCATTTCTATAGTTTTTGGCAAATCATTTTTTTTTCATGGGAATGTCAAATTCTGTGATCAGCACTGGACCAAACCTAAGGCCAAAATACACTGTACAATAAATAAAACTGCACAATTTTGTCAAGGAGACATGCAGACATACTTAATGAATTGAAATGACAGGATAGAGGTAACTCTGAAAAGGAGCCGCCAAAATTTAGGCAGCAAGAACATATGTTTCATTTTCGGAAACTTTTGAAAACCTTCTACTTTATCAATTATGTAGAACAGAATTTAGAATAATGGAAGAAAGGTTATAAATGGGCATCTGTAATATATATTAAATCAAAACTGTATTGTTTGTCTGTGTAGATTATATTATGTATTTAATCTTGTATTTGCGGTGCTCTCCTGTATACTAAATCATGAGTTATACTGTTTTTCATCTTATGTAGCTAGTTTGTGGGTTTGCTGTGCTTTCCTGTAATGACTGGAATTCTAATGTTTGTCCAACCTGTACATATTGTATTGCTTCTTTTTTATAAATTGTAAACCGTTCTGTCTTGCAGTAGCAATAAGATACGGTATAAATTGACGTAAATAAATAAATAAATGTAAATGCCAGCATTCTAGTCATTTACACATATGTTTAAACACCTGTACATGTATATGACAATATTCCGGTTATGCGCTATTCATTAAGAAGTCCTTTTACTAACTGATTTAGTGCATGTTTACGATTAGTGCGAACTAAATGCTAAGAAGCCCATAGGAATAAAATGGACTTCTTACCTGTCACGTCCCTTACCTGTGCCGCCCTGCCCGCAGTGATGCCTCGCTCCGCGAGCAGGAGAGAGCGGGGTATCGCTGGCTACGGGCGGCGTGTTCAGGCAATCTTGCCTGCCTCCTGGACGGTGCCGGTTCGCCGCTATAGTGCTGTGGCGGCTGGAGAGCGCCGGCCATTTTGGCAGCGCCGGCGCTCACAAACTGGAGAGTCTCTTCCGGGCACTGGACCCGGGAGCATGGGGAACGCCCCTTCTGGGTCCGGATTGGCTGGTCGCGGCTGGACTCCGCCCTCTCTCTGTGACCAGCCTATCCAGAGCCCTGGGGCTGGTTGTAGGCTCCACCCCCCGGACAGCTGATGGTTGTCTTCCTGATGGAGGGGGCTATTTAAGTTCAGACGCTGGCAGAACACTTTGCTTCGGCTTCTGCTTGTGTGGATTCCTGAGTTCTGTGTGTTTGGATTGCTTTTCTGCCTTGAACCTCTGATTGGACCTGGACTTTGCTTTTGCCTGCCGCCTGCCTTGAACCTCTGATTGGACCTGGACTTTGCTTTTGCCTGCCGCCTGTCTTGAACCTCTGTTTGGACCTGGACTTTGCTTTTGCCTGCCGCCTGCCTTGTACCCCTGTTTGGACCTGGACTTTGCTTTTGCCTGCCGCCTGTCTTGAACCTCTGTTTGGACCTGGACTTTGCTTTTGCCTGCCGCCTGCCTTGTACCCCTGTTTGGACCTGGACTTTGCCTTTGCCTGCCGCCTGCCTTGAACCTCTGTTTGGACCTGGACTTTACTTTTGTCTGCCGCCTGCCTTGAACCTTTGTTTGGACCTGGACCTTGCCTTTTGCCATCCGTCTGCTGTCCATCCTGTGTACAGTCCTGCCCTCCTTAGGAAGTTCCAGTCCTGATTCTCCAGGTAAGATCAGAACTGTCTGGCTGCCAGACGTTGTTTGGCACAGGGGCTCACAGATCGTGGTATAGGCCTGACATTACCACATGAACCTTATCCTACCACAACATCACCTTGTATTTGTTTACTCTGGAGTCTGCAAACACCTCTCCGGCACTATGTAAGCCACATTAAGCATACAAATAGGTGGGAAAATGTGGGATACAAATGTAACAAATAAAAAAAAATTTTTTTAAATACCCCTAGACTCTATATAGTGAGCCTAGCATTCCGAATCAAAATCCAAGCATATTCGTAACAACATACATAACATAATTGGCTTAACAAGCCAATCAGCATTGTTAACGGTACTTAACAAGCAATAATGGGCACTAACTGGTAATAATTAGAATTTGCGCGCACAACTTGCTAAGCGTATTCTGTAATGCACTCCACCTAAATTCTAATGCACACAGGAGTCACGGACCAAGAAAAGGGATCTAGGTGTCGTCGTTGATGATACATTGAAACCTTCTGCTCAGTGTGCTGCTGCGGCTAAGAAAGCAAATAGAATGTTAGGTATTATGAGGAAGGAATGGAAAACAAAAATGAGGATGTTATAATGCCTTTGTATCGCTCCATGGTGCGACCGCACCTCGAATATTGTGTTCAATTCTGGTCGCCGCATCTCAAAAAAAGATATAGAGGGGCATAATCAAACGGCGCCAGTGAAATCGATCGCCGGCGATCTATTTTGGCGGCGCCGCAACAGCTGGCCAGAACCGTATTATCGAAAAAGATGGCTGGCCAACTTTTGTTTCGATAATACGGTTGGGGCCGGCCAAATGCCACAGATCGCCGGGTTTGAGATGGCCGACTTTGTTTTTCAGCGATAATGGAAACTGGAACTGGCCATCTCAAACCCGGCCAGAGGGGCCAGCATTCGTAGTGCACTGGTACTTCTGGATGTTTAGATCTTGCTGATCAGTTATGTTATGACTTACTTGTTCAGGAGTGCTGTATTTTGTGATACTGTTTTGAGAAATGTTCAAGAAAGACTTCATACAAATGAAAAAAGTCCCTGCCGTGCATTTTCCCTTGATGGCCGTCCCGAAAGTGCACTTCTCTTAATGGCCATCTTTCTCCCTGAACAGGGAAATCAAAAGTTTTTGCACACTGCTTTTTTTGTAGTAACAGTGGGATTCAAACCAGCCACCTCTGCCTTACAAGACCAGTGATATAACCACTTGGCCACAGCTCCACTTACTTGGGTATCCCTCCCTTTTGATTATACCCCTCCAGGTCTCTCTCCGCCACTCACAGACAGCTTAACGCACTGTGATTGGCTGAGAGAGACCTGAAGGGGTATAATCAAAAGGGAGGGACAGCCAAGTAAGTGGAGCTGTGGCCAAGTGGTTACATCATGGCTCCTTATAATAAGGAGGTGGCTGGTTCAAATCCCACTGTTACTACTAAAAAAAAACTGTGAGCAAAAGCTGTTTTGATTTCCCTGTTTGGGGAGAAAGCCGGCCATTAAGAGAAGTGCACTGACAGCCATCAACGGAAAATGAACGGCAGGGACTTTTTTAATTTGTATGAAGTCTTTCTTGAACATTTCTCAAAACAGTATCACAAAATACAGCACTCCAGAACAAGTAAGTCATAACATAACTGATCAGCAAGATCCTTTTTTTTTTTTACGAGCTGGCCGACTGGCTTCCCCTCCTAGGAAGGAAATGTTTTAAAGTTTTTTTTGGGGTGGGAGGGGGTTGGTGACCACTGGAGGAGTATGGGGAGGTCATCCCTGATTCCTTCCGGTGGTCATCTGGTCAGTTTGGGCATCTTTTTGAGACTTGGTCGTGAAAATAAATAGACCAAGTAAAACCGGCCAAATGCTTGTCATCGTCGTTTTTCTTTTTTCCATTATCAGCTGAAGCTGGCCATCTCGTCAGCACGCCCACATCCCACCTTCACTACCCTGCCGACACGCCCCCTTGTAGTGTAGCCGCCTCCGCGACGGAATACCGGCGAGTGTGTCCAAAAATCGGCTTTCGATTATACCGATTTAGCCGGTTTTAGGAGATGGCCGGCCATCTCCCGATTTGTGTCGGAAGATGGCCGGCTATCACTTGCGAAAATAAGCTGGATAGTGGAATTAGAAAAGGTGCAGAGAAGGGCGACGAAAATGATAAAGGGGATGGGACGACTTTCCTATGAGGAAAGGCTAAAGCGGCTAGGGCTCTTCAGCCTGGAGAAAAGGCGGCTGAGGGGAGATATGATAGAGGTCTATAAAATAATGAGTGGAGTTGAACGAGTAGATGTGAAGCGTCTATTCACGCTTTCCAAAAATACTAGGACTAGGGGGCATGCGATGAACCTACAATGTAGTAAATTTAAAACGAATCGGAGAAAATTTTTCTTCACTCAACGTGTAATTAAACTCTGGAATTCGTTGCCAGAGAATGTGGTAAAGGCAGTTAGCTTAGCAGAGTTTTAAAAAGGTTTGGACGGCTTCCTAAAGGAAAAGTCCATAGACCATTATTAAATGGACTTGGGGAAAATCCACTATTTCTGGGATAAGCAGTATAAAATGTTTTGTACATTTTTGGGATCTTGCTGGGTATTTGTGACCTGGATTGGCCACTGTTGGAAACAGGATGCTGGCCTCGATGGACCTTTGGTCTTTCCCAGTATGGCAAAACTTATGTACTTATATGTACTAAAAAAGGGGCATGGTTGTAGGCGGGGAAATGAGTTTCATGGGCGTTCCAAACTTTATGCGCATAGTTATAGAATGTGGGCCAATGCGCTTAAATCTACGCACTGGGATTTACGCTACATTTTTGTTGGTGTAAATGGAGGCATGTAGTTTTAGGCGCTAAGATATCAACTAAGCGTATTCTATATACCGCGCCTAAATATAAGCACCCCTTATAGAATAGAAATGTTTTCCACACTGACTTTCTAGGCGCCGTATACAGAATCTGGTCCTTAGCACGCGCTATTGATTAGCGCTCACTAAATTACTTAGTGCACTTTAGTAAAAGGACCCTTAAGAGCATACCAATCTTCAATGCTGGGGAAATTTGCACAGGTAGAGTTTGGTTACATTGTGGGCACCGTGCACAATTACGCACGTAAATGAGAGAATAATGTGATGCATGTGTGTACTTTCACGTCAGCTCTATAACTGGCAATAGTGCTCATGCCTAAAAACATATGTGCATACGTGACTGGTTACGTTAGTATTCTATGAAAATAAGTAAGCTCCTACTTTCTTTACAGAATAGATTCTAAATAGGCTCATTCTTGGGTGCCTAAATATAGGCATGCTGGTAAAGCATTACCCTCTAATTGCTGCACCCTAGCTAGGGAACATCTGATCGCCATCCTTGCACTGTAACACCGAGGTGAATGGAACACTCAGCAGTACAGCCAGATTTGAACAAATAAGATTTTAGTCTGAGGCCAAGCCTTGAATAGACTATTTCAGTTTCATGGGCAGGAAGTCCAAGGAACTTAGCAATCGCTCAGTCAAACAGATGAAAAAAAACCTCCTCCAAAAATAGCATCGGCCCATACTATAAGAATGCACATCACTACATCATTTTCAAAACACTTGCACTGGTGTGGTGTCTAGTTCCAATGGTTCATCAGATTTATTTAGTATCTATTGCATCAGAATCACATTTCCTAATCCTTTTGTGTGATATATTTTATGTACTTCCCATCATCTACATAATATTTATATCTATGCATATTGTCCATGCCATTAAATTATAAGGCTTAATCTAGAAAGGGTTGTCTCCCATTTCGGAGCCTCATTTCAGCACTAAAAACATATGTAAACACAACTTTATGTGTTTTAAACCTGTTATTGAGCACAAAATAAAAACAATGTACTAAAGTGGTAATTTTATAAAGCTTTTTATTATGTAGGAAAGGGCTTTTATAAAATAAATCACCTCTTCGAGCAAAGCTTCGCTGGCTCCCCATCAAAGAAAGAATCAATTTTAAGATCAACACAATGGGGGGGGGGGGGGGGGGGGGAGCAAGATGGCGGCTGACTGAGATGCATAGGAAGCAGTTCCGGTTGTTGTAGCTCAGCTATTTACTTTTTACCTGTTTAAACTATGCCTAAACTAAGAGGTAAACAGCGAATTGGACCCGTGACTCCTGTTTTGCCGAGGACTGCAACAATTGATCGCTTTCTCTTACCGGGTATGAGTTCGGGACTATCCTCGCTGCCAGGTGGAGCGGAGGGAGGTCTCCCGCTCTCCCGGCTTGAGGCGGAGACAACTCTTAGTCCCGAAGCGAGAATTCCTCCTCCGATGCCGGCGGCAGCGTCAACTACGGCTCAGAGTAAACCGCCTGAGCAAGTCTCGACGGGGTCTCTTGACACGGGCGCCGGAGTGATGTTAGAGACGCAGACAAGCCCCGCATCGATGGGAGCGAGCGGAGGAGTTGAAGATATTGGGGAAGAACGCGGAAAAATAGGAGGATACTCAGAACTTTCCTCTTTTCCTGACTTGGGAACTCCAAGTAAGTCTTTTTTGCCCCCTAAGCCTCAAACAATTACTTTAGAAAATATTTGGGAGGCACTTGTGGGTCTGGAAGCCTCTTTTACTCAGAAATTAACACAATTTACCCAGAAGTGTAATTCAGATATTGAAAAGATATCTGAATTAGAGACTAAATTAATTTCTTTGGGTAAGGATATGGAAAACAACCTTGCAGCTACACAAAACTCTCAACAAATTCAGATGAATCTGATTAAAGAAAATATTTACCTGCAAAACAGGATTGAGATTCTAGAAAATTACCAACGATCAAATATGTTGAGACTAACAAATTTTCCCAAGCAGCTTGCTATCTCACCATTGATAACCTTCAAACAATATTTAACTGAGAACTTAAAGATCCCGGAAAAATCTCATCCACCGATAACTAAGATTTATTATATAGAACCTTATCGAAAAAAAGCACTAACACAGGAGGATAAGGAGGTTCCTTTACCAGTCTTTAGATTTGAATGGACCTGACACAAATAATTGAAGGCGAGAATGTTGGTGTAACAACTGCAACTCTTAAAGTATTTTTCATATTACAGCCGGATAGAGATTGGATACTCAAACAATATTTCCTAAATAAAAATCAAGACTTCTTAGGTACTCGAATTAGAATGTATCCTGATATCTCAAGGGCGACCCAAAGAAAAAGGCAAGAATTTCTTAAATTAAGGCCGAAGGTATTACAACTTGGAGCACTTTTTTGGCTGAATTTCCCGTGCAAGTGCGTAATAAAATTTAATTCAGTAAAATATGTATTCTTTGAGGCAAAACAATTGAACATCTTCATAGAGGCTAGGCTGAGAGATTCCTTGCCTCCAGCTCCAATAACTGTAACAACTTCAACTCCATGAAAGATTAAAAATACCCGACTGCTATCATCAACCGTTTAATTCTTAATTAGGAATTGGATTTCTGATTTTATTAAAGTTTTCCTTAAGTTTAGTATGGGCTCCCCATGCATTGTGGACTAAAGATGAAAATTTAGTTTTAAAGAATTTGCCTATGTTCTCTTTTTTTTTTTCATTTCCTTTTATTTCTTGTAATTGTAGAAACTATTATAATCATCTTTTCTGTATTCAAGATTTTTGCTTGATGTAATAATTAAAAATGTTTAATTAAAAAAAAAAAAAAAAAAAAAAAAAGATCAACACAATGACCCACAAGATCATCCACGGCGAATCCCCTGGCTACATGAATGAATTGATCGACCTCCCTGCTAGAAACAGATCTATTTCTTCACGAACTTATCTTAACCTACACCTTCCCAATTGTAGAGGAATTAACTACAAGACCTACTACGCATCCAGTTTCTCCTTTTTGGGCAGCCAGCTTTGGAACGCTCTACCCAGACTAATCCGATTAATAAATGACTTCTTGCCCTTTAGAAAAATGCTGAAAGCTCATCTCTTTAAGCAAGCCTATCCTAATGCCCCAACCTAATATCGCCAACCACCACCCCCCAATTCTGTTCTGACTTAAATACCAACCTCCCATCCTTCTCTTTCCATCTCTCCTTAATTTTATCCCTCCTTACCCTTTCTCCCAAATTACACTATCCTATCCTGTCTACCCTCTTTTATCCTAGTCATATATTATCTAGCTCAACTTATCATACACTACTAAGCCCGACTTTACATTGTTTTACTACTGTCTTATTGAAAATTCTATTCTTAACTTTGTATCTCAAATTACTATGTAAGCCGCATTGAGCCTGCATTGTGTCGGAAAGCGCGGGGTACAAATGTAATAATAAATAATAATAATAATAAATAGCTCTATGCTTGCATAGAAGTGTGTACGCCACAAAGATTGTATGCAATATACACACACCTGTTCTTAGGGGGGGGGAATTTGGATGAAGCATGGGCAGGTTGCAGTATACATGCAGGATTCAGTGGCCTAGCCCACCCCGCACACATTCACAAACACTTTGGGCTCACGCCCCTCCGTGGCATCTATTGAGTGGCTGATGAGGATGCTGAAGCCCCACCAGCTGAAGAGATCTGCTGCCCGAACTCCCCACCTTTCCTCATGTAGCCTCAAGGAGCAAGGAAGTCGGTGACATGCTTCTAACCACCATTGCCAGTACTCCCCATGCATGCTCAGTTCACACACAAACTGAACATGCAAAGGGAGTGCCAGCATCAGCTTCTAGAAGCATGCCGGCCACGTCTTGCGCCTGAGGCAGCATAAGGAGGAGGGGGTGGCTCGGTCAATGGATCTCTTAGGCTGGCAGGGCTTCAGCAACACACATGCAACACAAGAGCATGCCCACGAGTCACTGGCATCAGTGAGGACCCCAAGCCACCAAGCATGATTATACCATAGATACATGCCCCCAAACCTAGGTTTCCCACCTTGCAGTATGTAAACTGCCTTTCAAATGGGGGTCCCAGCAGAGGTGCCCAGAAGGATGGGAGGATCAAACAGGATCTCCTGCCGTCCCCCAGCCAGCTGTAGGCCACACTGGCATGGGGATACACACACAACCACATCCTTGACAAGAGCTATAACAATGGCCCCATCCATGCAAAAGTACAGTGGCACACTATCTCCCAGCCAGTGTCTGGTCATCCATGGCCCTCCAGCAGGGCCAGGACCCATCCTGGTGCCCATAGGGAGAAAATCCTCTCAGGGGACAAACAGCTATCATAGCATTGGCTCCGGGGTTCACTGCTATGTCATCTCATTTGCCACAGATCATAGATGTCCCCAGGTAACAACCAACAGCCCCCAGCTGTCTCTGTCCCTGCCTACTGAAAACCAGCTGCATCACTATGCAAGGCATATAGGATGTGTTGACCTAAACTGCAAATCTTTTAAGCACACAGGTCACCCTCTAGCTGGCATCCAGCCTGCCCTAGACTAGCCTGCTGCTGAGAGGGACTGGGAGGAAGTGCTGTTGGATCCTGGGCAATGATATATGCCCCTCACCTCACAACAGGGACACAACCAGCAGCAGATAGAAGTAGAGGAGGAAGAGGAGGACACAGACCCACTGGAGGGGGAAGAAGGGATGGATGAAGAGCCCTCCCATGCAGCTAGGCAGGAGGTCACAGCAACTGAGCCCCCCTGAAATGGCTGCCACGCCTGTCACTGAGCCCCTCCCCTCAACAGCCACCCTTGCCCAGTTCCTGCTGCAAGTCATAGGCAAGAGCAGAGACATGCAGCAGGAGCTGCAAGCCCTACACCACATTCAGTGGCAAATACTGAGGAAGCTCAGGATGTTCCATGAGAAGCAGCTATAACAGCGGCTGCAGCCACAACAAAGGCAAAGGACAAAAACAGTTGTAATCAGTTTAAAGTTTTATTTTTGTTACAAATACAGTGTTTTCTGATGTAAGCATACAAAGGTCTGTGCCTCTATTCTCCAAAATATGTGTGCTGCTGACCTGATATGCAAGGCTGCCAACTGCTGTGGTTTAAACACTACTAGCCAATCCATGGGAAAGGGAGACTAGAATGAGAGGAAGAGGGGGTAAGAGTCCAAAAGGGTCTCAGTGTCCACAATCAGTGCAGTTCCTCCTTACTCAACTAGAGGGTTGCCCAATGGAGAGGGATCTAATGTGGCCTGCATCACAAGAAGCCTCAGTGAGACTAGAACCTGCCACCACCTAGATCCCAGGCAATACCCCAAACCATTATGCCATGCCTCCAATAGGTAGAAAAGAGGTGAAAGGGAATGTCTTATGGCCTGCCAGAGCCAGCAATAGGAGCTGAACATAGGTTGGCCATTCCAGCATGACACAGGTGTGAGGTATATGGAAGTTACCAGGTTCCACCATGGGGGGGGGAGGGGGGAAGCACACATGACTGCAGTCTCCCTTTCCAGTCCCTTCTCCCAGCTCATGACTGTAGGACATCTATAAGTGGGGCCTTTCCTGAGATGAGACATTAGATCTGATATTTCCCTGCCATTTCCTGGGCGATGACTCCCAACGTAGCACCTTACATCAGGTAGCTATAGTTGGGTTCCTCTTTCCCACATGCATCACTTTTCACTTGCTCTCCCAGTCTCGTAAGGTCTTCTTGCAATTCTTCACAATCTTCTTGTGATTTAACAACTTTGAATAACTTAAATTTGTTGATGACACAAAGTTATTCAAAGTTGTTAAATCACAAGACGCCCACTCAGATACAAAGCACGTCAAATTAGAACTACTGCCCATCTACTGCGTGGTCCGGGCGATAATTAAAATTTTTACACGCATCCGATACACGCGCCAGAAAATATTTTTTCTTTTCTGGTGAACGGCGCTAACCGCGCGGTAATTGGCAGTGTACGTGCGCTGATGATTACTGCACAATTAACACGTGAGACCTTACTGACAAGTCAATGGGTGGTGGTAAGATCTCAGGCTCAAATTGGATGCGTGCCAATTTTTATTTTGCCACACGTCCATTTTCAACTAAAAAAAAGGCTTTTTTTGCAGGCATGCTGAAAAATGGACCTGCGCACGTGCAAAACACGCGCCTACAAAAGCGCAGGCCATTTTTCAGCATGCCTTAGTAAAAGGACCCCTAAATTTCCTGGTATACGGAACATATATCTATAATAGGGTCATCATATTTTAGGTAACATGACATCAACTTTTATTTGTCAAAACACCTCATGGTTATAATCAGTCCAATTATAAATTGTTTTTACTAAAATGACCTGCAACAGTCCATAGCGATTTCAACACTCCAACTTCGACTTCTTTAAATCTTGAGCTTGAAACTTCATTTCAGTGACCAACTTTTTATAAATAGTCCTTTAAATATATGTACAACTGCTCATACTCACTGAACCAGATCTACCCACAGCTTTAAGAAAACTGACTGACTGTCTAATAGCAACTCATGCCAAAATAGCAATAAACAACAAACTCTGCCTAAACCCAAGCAAAACAGATATTCTGTGGGTTCCTAACACAAGAGGACAGATACGTGACTTGAAAATACCTTTTCAGAAGTATGAAATCCTAAAATCACAGGTCAGGAACAGAGACCAACCAAATTTTAGTTTTGGTTTCTGATTTGGATTCAGCATTGAAACCAGCCCCAAATCTGGTTTGGGTTTCAGTCAAAAATGCACCCCCCCCCCCCCCGAATCATTCTCTGCCCCCCCCCCCCCCCTTGCTGTCAGGCCTACCTTAAGAACCCCTGGTGGCCTTTTCTCCTCCTTCAAAAAGGCTTTTGGTACTTCCATCTGTAGTATCACAAGACTGCCACAGGAGGTCCCAGCAGCCATATTGAGATTGGCAGCAGAAGCAGAAACGACTGGAAATTGCTCCAGCTTATGCCAGTTCAATCTCAATATGGCTGCTGGGAACTTTCGCAGCAGTCTTGTAAGACTGCTGCTGGAAGTCCTGGAAGCCATTGTGAAGGAGGAGCCAGCTATGTGCACAAGTGAATGGGAATCATTCCTGTGCCCAATACCCACCAATGACACAAGGGGGTGTGGAGTGAGTTTGTGAGGGTGCTGCTGCTGGTTGGTGGATCAGAAAGGGGGCACTTTTTTTGTTGGGTGGGGGCGGGGCCAGTTTCACTTCCTCTTTAGTTTTGGCTGAAACCATGCGGCCTGTTTCAGTCACAGAAGATCCTGGTTTCAATCGGGTTCTACTCAGGGATACTGCTAGACTCCTCATTTACTTTGATCTCACAAATTCAAACAACTTTTAAAAAATTGCTTCTGAGGCAACTACAAAATCTCTCTCCATGTAATGAACTTAGACCAGTTCCTCATATCTTGTTCAACTGAACATATTATTATTATTATTACTACTACTACTACTACAGTCTTATAACCCGCAAAATACCAAACGTTCACTGCAGGTAACAACAGACAAAAGCTGAACAAACATCAGGAATTACAATAGTTTAAACATTGAGCCTGCAAATAGGTGGGAAAATGTGAGGTACAAATGTAACAAATAAATAAATGAACCAAATTATACAATAATTTTCAAAAAATACACCATTACCACAAATTAATAACATTTATTAAAAAGAAATGTTTTAAGAGCTTTCCTAAACTGAAGATACCCACAAATTCTTAAAAGAAAAGAAGGAAGAGAATTCCAAAACTGTGCAACCTGATAGGAAAAAGTAGATTGAAAAATCCTATTTGCCTTTACATGGCAAAATGAGGGAAATGTTATTAAAATCGTTTAGAAAAACAAGACGAACACCTAAGTAAGCAGGAGTCAATACATACAAAGCTTCATAGGTCAAAGTTGATACCTTAAATTGAAATCTTGCCTCCAATAGTAACCGATACAAATGGAATAACAAAGGGGTAATATGATCACATCTGTCTGCTGCAAAAATAACTCTTGCTGCTGCATTTTGTACTTGTAATTTAGACTTCAGCAACTTTATGCAACTAATATAAACGGAGTTTCAATAGACCAGTTTTGAAAGTATCAAAACCTGAACCAACAATCTAAAAACAGACAAATCAAAAAAATTTCCGAATAATTCTTAATTTCTTTAATGACAGAAAAGAATCTCTTAACCACCTTATGAACCTGAGTTCCTAAAGATAATTGACTATCCACTTCAATTTCCAGAATTCTGGAAGAGATATTCAGTTTTATCTGAAAATTATTAACATCATATCACTCAGAGACAGTGGTGTAGTTAAGTGGGGCCACGGGGGCCTGGACTCCCCCCAAATTTCGTCCAGGCCTCTGGTTTTGCTGGCAGGGTTCCCAACCCCCGCCAGCTGAAGCCTTGTTCAGCGCAGGTCTCCAGTGCCGCTGCGTTGCCTACCCTGCTTTCTCTTCCTCTTCACGTCCTGCACACTCCTTTAAGTAAAACTGAGCAGTTTCACTTAAAGGAGCGTGCAGGACGTGAGGAAGAGAGAGCAGGGTAGGGAAATTGGTGCTGGAGAAGGATTCAGCTGGCGTATTTGCTACTGTGGGGTGCGGCAGGCCAGCAGGGGAGTGGTGAGGTGGTGGGGGGAGCAGCGAGGTGGTGGGGGGAGCAGTGAGGTGGTGGTGGGCTGAGGCAGTTGGGGGGGTGGACGGCGGCAGGGCGGCAAACTAAAATGTGCACCCCCACCTCAGGCTCTGGCCCCCTCCCAATGCGAGGTCTGGCTACGCCCCTGCTCAGAGGTAACAGTGGACCTACCCATATAAACTTTGTTTTCTCTTTATTAAGCTACGGTTTATATGCAGAAACCCATGAATCGACTAAATCTAAACAACCACAAAGAGTAGATTCATGTTCTATGTTGCCGATAGTGAAAGGCAATACCATAATAATGTCATCTGCGTATATACAGGATTGGATCTTTGAGTTCTCTAGACTTTTTGCTAATGGTTGCATCAAGATATTAAACAGCATAGGGGACCCGACAAGTAGCTCCTCAAGGACTCCGCCATTTCCCCATGCATTTTCATTATACATGATCTATCTAGAAAACCTCTGACCCGAGATACCAAAAAAGTCCAACAGATGTAGCAAAAGACTGCGATTCATCAAATCAAAAGCACTACTTAAATCAAACTGCATTATAAGAGAAGTCTGTCCTAAACTTAACATCTTTTGAGCTGTAGTAAGTAGTGAAATAAGGACAGTTTCCGTACCACTGGAGTTATTCCTGGATGTTCAAAGTCAGGCCCTGTCTGGCCTTTGAATATTCAGTTATTTTTGAGCCAGTTAACAAATAGCTGCTTAAGTCCATATTCAGAACTTAAGCGGCCATGGGGTAGCAGATAAAAATAGGACAGACTTATATGCAGTCCCAATTAAACCTGGCCAATTAAGGGCTAAATTTTGCCCTTAAGGAGGAGATTCTATATCTGGTACCTAAAAAATCGGTACTGAAATCAGTGCCGACTAAACGTATTCTATAATCAGTGCCTAGATTTAGGCGCCAATTACAGAATACAATTAGTTCATATTTCAGTGCTTAAATCTACACGCATCCATTTACAGCAGTGAAAACGTGGTGTAAATCCCAGCACGTAGATTTAGGCGCACTGGGCCATATTCTATAACTAGGCATGCAAATTTAAGAATGCCCACAAAATGCCCATTTCCCCACCCATAACTACGTACCTTTTTGCCTGCATGCATTAGAATTACAGCACACATTGTTACAGAATATATTTAGCAAGTTGTGTGCCTAAATTCTAATCAGTTCCAATTAGTGCTCATTACTGCTTGTTAAGTGCTATTATCGGCACTCATTAGCTTGTTTAGGGGCCCTTTTACTAAGGTGTGTTGAAAAATGGCCTGCGGTAGTGTAGACGCCTGTTTTGAGCGCACGCAGAATCATTTTTCAGCGCACCTGTAAAAAATGCCTTTTTTAACATTTTTGTCAAAAATGCACGTGCGTCAAAATGAAAATTGTCGCGCGTCCATTTTGGGTCTGGGACCTTACCGCTAGCCATTGACCTAGTGGTAAAGTCTCACGTGGTAACCGGGCAGTAATGACCTGTGTGTGTCAAATGCCACTTGGAACACGTCCAATATGCGCATCTGAACGTAAAAATTATTTTCTCTGACGTGCACCAAAAATTAAATTACCGCAAGAGCCACGCGGTAGCCGGGCGGTAACTCCATTTTGGCATGCGTTGGTAGCGCACAGACACTTCCGCGGCTTAATAAAAGGGCCCCGAAGCTTGTTAAATTATGCGCGTTGTTATTTATTTATTTGTTACATTTGTGGTATATCGAATAAAGTCGATGATGATGCTCCCCGGCAGTATGAAATACCACAGGTTAGAGATTCCTGTGGAAAATTAAAGTACGGCAACAGCCTGGATTTTTCCATACCTTAATAACTAACCCCCCTAAATTGTAAGATTTTACTTACCATTTAAACCCAACTAAGTATGATTTCTAGGATAATTTATTTTTTTGTCACTGCTGCGCGACTCATTTTCCGCCAGAGTCGCTATGCTCACATAGCCCTCTCCTCAAGTCACTTCACTGGCTCCCTATCCGTTTCTGCATTCAATTCAAACTTCTCTTACTGACCTATAAGTGCATTCACTCTGCCACTCCCCAATACCTCTCCACTCTTGTCTCTCCCTACGTCCCCTCTCGAGTACTCCATTCTGTGGATAAATCTCTCTTGTCTGTCCCAATCTCCTCTACTGCTAATTCCAGACTTCGTTCCTTTTATCTCGCTGCACCTCACGCCTGGAATAGACTTCCCGAGTCTGTACGTCTAGCCCCCTCTTTGGCCATTTTCAAATCCAGGCTAAAAGCCCACCTCTTTAACACTGCTTTTAACTCCTAACCACTACTCACTTGCCCTGTACCCTTTTATCCCCACCTCTCTTTAATTCCCTTACCTCTTAGCTGTTCTATGTGTTTGTCCTATTTAGATTGTGAGCTCTTTGAGCAGGGACTGTCTTTTTGTGTATGATGCCCAGCGCTGCATATGCCTTGTAGCGCTACAGAAGTGATAAGTAGTAGTAGTAGTAATTTGTATCCCACATTTTCCCACCTTTTTGCAGGCTCGGTGTGGCTTACATAGTATCAGAGAGGTATAGAATCCACTGGTGCCAATCTTTAGGTGCACTATATAGAATCCGGGGGTAAGCGGCCAAGTGCTGACTGCGTCCACGGAATGCCCCCAACATAACCAGCTCTGAGTTTGGCACTAATCATGAATTTCGGCGGTACTTAAGTCAGTTAAGTGCCACTGAAAATTAATGGCCGCTAGACCCAAACAATCAACGTAACCAGTCAGTAGGCAGCTAAATTGCTTTGAATATCGGCCAGATAATTTCCATTTAGTTTAGCCATCCATCTACTACTCATCTGGTCCTGTCTGTATATCTCAACTGCACTTTCATGCTTAGTTACATATTAAGATGTTTTATTGTACTGTGCAAATGTTAACATCATATCTATGTTATTTGAATCTTCTAATGTGTGCCTATCAGATGTTTCATTGGGATTGTGCTGACATCATGAGTATCTTATCTATGTTACTTGAATGTTTTTCCATGCTATTATGGTATCATTTGTATTGTATTGATATTTATCATATTTGTTTCATGATTGTTCTACAGTGCTGTTAAATGTTTATATTTCTGATACGTTACCATGTTAGTCCTGTTGATAGGTTTCAATTGCCATCTCCAAATTTCCTGTTCAATTCTGTTTATGCTTATATTTGGTCATTTTACTACTGTTATCCTGTTAAAAACTGTAAGTTTTCGGTGAATCTCTTCATAAAGATAGTTAATAAATCCCAATGACTAAAATAAATAAATAAATAATTATGCAGCTTCATTTTATGATAAATCTTTCACTCTTCAAGAGGCAGCCATTTAACACCTGCCCCAAAGAAGGGGCAAAGGAATATGTGTACTCTATCCTGTCTGTTTGCATATTTTATAATACAGGCATGTGCATTACAAATCCTTCCCTGCACTGCCAAAACTACATCCCTGGGAATGCCCAAAGCCTATTCAATCACACAATTTTATTATAAAATTACCTCCTTTGTGTCTATGGGTAAAAGGCTTAGCACCCGATCCCTAAATCGGTCCAATAAAAAAAAATCTCACCCAGTTTGTTTGTGGGCTTTTACTGCTACTTCATTAGTTCCTAAAAACTTTCCTGCAAAGAAATTCCTCTGCTTTTATGCCTCTTTCCCACATCCCACTCTTATCAGCTGGAAAAATCTGCCCAGCCCCAGGGCACAGCAGAACTCCAACTGCACCTTACTGCTTTCCCAAGTCAGGAAATGCATTCAGAACCTCAACTGTACATTTCAAAGCCCAAGTTCTTCCTCAGCCCTGCAGCAACAAATGTACACCCAGCATGTTTCCTATAAACACCAAATGGGAGAGGAGGAACCCCTTTACTACATCAAGTTTTGGATGTACAAAATCTTGGCACTGTAAAAACCTGTACTAGCTTAAAGGGGCATAGATACCAGCTCTGTGGATACAGTGGGTGCTTGAGCACAAGGGTGTTGCCAGACCTGGGCGGGAGGGGGGTCGAGCCCAAGGTGGGGGGCACATTTTAGTCCACCTCCCCCAGTCGCCACCCCCACTGCCGACCCCAACCCGCCACTTTCGCCCCCCCCCCATGCCACCGCAAGGTACCTTTACTGGCGGGGGTCCCCAACCCCCCTACCAGCCTTAACCTTCTTCAGTCTTCTTCAGCACAGATCAGCGAACGTGCCGGAGACCGGCGCTGAAGAAGTCTAAGGTTTGAGAGGTTGGGGACCCCCGCCAGCAAAGGTACCTTGCGGCGCAGGCGGCGGGGGGTCGAAAGTGGCAGGTGAGGGTCGGCGGGGGGGGGGGGGTCGAAAGTAGAGGGGGGCCAGGACTAAATCTGTGGGGGCCCAAGCCCCTGTGGCCGCACCTAGCTACGCCCCTGCGCACATCTCCCCAATACATGTCCATGTAAATCAGCAGCCACCCATCACTGAAAACACTCCTATGTCCCAGAGGGAGAGAACTTACCAGCCCACCACAGAGGCTGAGGACGGCCGTGTGCGCTGGCTGGGCATTGACGTGTCCGCTGTAGAAACAGTGCTGCAGCTCTGGGCTCTGCCGATCCCCGGTGCCCCCGGCCGCTCCCAGGTGCAGGATAGTGTAGGAGGGGGCGATGAAGCGGGCATCGGCGTTCAGGCTGAGCTGGAAGCGCTGCCCGTAGGCGCTGAGGTGGTAATGGGCGCGGCGGGGCTGAGGCGGTCCCTCCGGACTCCGCTTCCTCCGACGGTAGTGCTGGCTGGCGGGGAAAGTTTCACCCCATTCATTCACCCTGGCCGGGAACACGATCTCGTAGGAAGAGAGGCGGCGCAGCAGGGCTTCTGGAAGAGAAGCAAGATTGGTAAGGGTTTAATGTCCCGGGCTGACGAGAAATGGCTTAAGGAGGGTTATTTGGTCTCTAACTTGCTAAGGGTGGGGGGTAGTGAGTGATCGGGGTGATTCGGCAGGGGTAGCACCTTGCACGAAGCCCGCGACACACCACACGTGGACTGTCCCTCAAGCCACCCCCCCCCCCCTGCGACTCCGTGCAACTCGAACCCTCACCTCATCCTCCGCAGACTGACATCAGAGGTACAAATCGCGACTGACACCCATCGCGATCCGATCCAACGCCCTGCTCTTCTCTACCCCCGTTTAGGTCATGCACCATCTCGCCCTGTTTTAGGCAACAGGGAACTTGTCTGATTCTCTTATTATTTTTACCTTGTTTGGGGTGGAACCGAACCTCCCGGGCCGTGCAGAGGAGGAGCACGGACAGGTGCCAGAGCAGCCCCGTCAGGCAGCAACAGCCCCGCATGGCTGCCGGCGAGGGGTCTCCCTGGCACTTCAACAGCGGCCGCTGCTCTCGGCAGACTCTGCCTACTCCAACCCGGACCCGCCTGAGCCCCCTCTTTCCTCTCCCTCTCCAGCAACTCCCTGTGGCCTGGCCACCCCCAGCCCCTGCTCTCGGGGTGTGGACCCGCCCCCTCATGCCGGCCATCTGGCCAATGGGAGACCTGAGCCGCTACCCCACACTCACCCACCACCCGTAACCCTCTCATTCATGCGTTTAGCCTTATGTCCTAGTGAACCAAAGGGGGTTTCCCATATTATTGCCGTGGAAACATGTTCAGTCACATAGGAGCCAACTTTTTAAAAAGATGCTTGGGAGGGGGGGGGGGGGGGGTCATAAACTCGATATAAATTGCCCCTACACCGGCCCGTGAAGGATTTTCTTCAATACTGGGTACGCTAGAGCAACCGCAGAGCTGACACCTATGGTTAAGTACAACTACCTTACAATTTCTTCGACGTCAAACGCCGGAAGGTGGGTTCCCACATAGAGAATAAAAATAATTTTTTTAGTAGATGGATCAAGCACCTATGGATAGTGAGTATATTTTAATCCTACAAGAAGTTGCATTCCCACTCCTGATGATTTACATGCTGCAGTTTATCCCAGAAGTCTTTCACCAAGGCTAATGCAATCCCAATCCTGTACCCAGGTCCCTTGAAGTAGTATCTCACCAGTCTGATTAACAGACAGCAAATATCGTCTGGAAAGAAAGCAATATATCCAGTTGCTAGTTTGCCTGCTTCCTGGGGGGGGGGGGGGGGGGGGGGGGGGAGGGAGGGGGGTAAGGAGTTCAGATTAGTGGGGAAGGGCAAATTTTCGCCCCCTCCTCTGAGGTGAACATGTTATAGCCTTCTCCCCCTCCCCCCAATATGCATGCTCTTTTCCACACATCTAAACACACACACACACACTTTATCCCCTCTTAGCCCCCAGATCCCTGCCTCTCAGATCTGCCAGCACCAACTTCAACCTCCCTACCTCCTAAACTGTAACTTCAGCAGGGTGGCACAATAACATATTTTCAATCTTTGTATTTCTCTATTTTGTTTTTCCTTTTGCAACATTTCCTGTCCCTCTCACTTCCAAGTTTTTCTTCTGTTACCCATTGCATTTCTTTTAGATTTTCTCATCCTTATAAGTTCCATTTCTTTTGTTTTCACTTTGTCCTTGTGGTATGCTCAAAAAGAAAATATGGACCTATCTGTAATCTAGGAAGTATTTCCCATCATAATTAGAGTTGCATAGCTCTTTCAGGATCCCCAGTATTTCAGAGGCAAAAGTTCATTGTAGATATACCAAGCAAAAACACGTTTCTCCCAGTTTCCTACAAATCAGCCAGACTGAACTTACTTCCATCTGCCATTGCACTACAGTATACACTTCCATTTGCCTCTCCTTCACCTTTCCACACACATTCTTCCTTCCCATTTCTTTATAATTCCCTCGTCCGTCACCTATTTCCCTCATTGCTTCCTCTACTGCTCCCTCGTGTCTCTCCTCTTCACCACCCTCTTCCTCCAACCCACCCATTTCCCCTCCCCACCCTTCTCTCAGCAATTCTTCCTCCATTCTCATCTCTCTCTCCTTCCCCTCTCCTTTTCTTGCTTTTTTCCATCTTAGAGGCAGACCAAATTTCGGCTTCGGTTATATTACCAAAACCGACCCAATATCTTTTTCCTGCCCAGATTCAGTTTCAGTTGAAAGGTTGTTTTAATTTTCAGCTATGGTTTTGGTTTTGGCCAAAAATGACCATCTAGTCAATATTCAAAGTGAGTTAATTGGCTGGGAACGGCCACCGACTGGTTAACTCGCTTGTTTGCAGCTGTTCGGTCATTTTCAGCAGCAATTAACTAGTTAGTTCCACTGAAAATGACTGGTTAGCATGAAACCAAGCCAATGCTGTCGGGGGTGCTCCAGGGATGGAGTCCAGTTATGGCCCGATATTCAGACGTAACCAGCCAGGTTTAGCGGATGTTTATGTTTGTTAAGAAAGCTTGATATACCGCTCACTTTTACTAGATTCGAGTGGTTTACAAAATAAAATCAAAATCAGATAAAGAAAGGAACTCCATAAAACAAAAGTTCAGACCTGACACATACCTCCAAAGATTACATTCTTCCTCCCAACACGTTCTTTTAACAAGCAAAAGGATACAGCACTCTTCCCTACACCCTGCCTAGTACAAAAGCCAGCTTAAAGAAATGGGTAGCATCTTAAACCTTTTATAGTTAGCTTCCAAATGAATTTCTTTAGGTAGGTTATTCCATAATGTTGGAGCCAGCCAAAAGAAGACCCTTTCCCTTGTGGCAGTCCAGTGCATCTTACACACACATTGCATCGACGTCCTGTAATCCTGCATTGATCTAAGACATCTTGCAGGTGGATACAAATTTGTCAACCTATTTAGATATGGTGGTTTCTGTTCCTATCATGATTTGTGCACTATACACAAGATCATAAACCTACTCCTAAAAGGTACGAGTGACCAATGATACTTAAGAAACAAAGGAGTCACTCACATGATCAAACATCTGGACTTTTCCAAGGAGCCTAATTGCAATATTTTGTAATGTCTACAACTGTCTCGTCTGAAAGCTTGGTAAGTACAGGTATACTAAGTTATCATAGTCCAATCTAGAAGTAAACAGGACATGTATAAATGTCTGCAACGCTGTTTCATCAAATTTAATTCCTGTCTCAAGACATATTTATTTATTTGTTTGTTGCATTTGTATCCCACATTTCCCCACCTATTTGCAGGCTCAATGTGGCTTACAGTATGCCATAATGGCGATCGCCATTTCCGGAATGAGAAATACAACTTATTATTACATTAAAGTTCATAAATGTTGAAGTAAATTATAAGGAAAGCCTTTTTAGTAACTGAGGATATTTAATCCACAGAAGATAGAGCAGAATCAATTATCACCCCCCAAATATTTAAAGGTGGTAACCAGTGTAATTGGTTTATCAAATGCATTGAGTATCATAGTTATCCAGCACGTTGTAGTTTTATTAATGTTTAACACAAGCCGATGTTGCTGCAACCAGTTGGCCACTGCTGACAACCCCTTTTGAAGATGGGATAAGGTCATCGTATCCAGTGAGACTTTTGTAAGGATAAGGACACCATCAGCGTGACAGCAAACATTTAATTCATGTTCCTGTATCAAAGTTAGCAATGGGCTTAGGTAAATGTTGAACAGCAATGGTGACAACGTGGAACCCTGTGGTATTCCACACTCCAATGATATTAAGGTTGAAATTTTTGTCCCTTGCATTGACTATGTAAGATCTTTCTGTAAGAAAGGACTTAAACCAAGTTAGGGCTGTACCCACAATGCCTACATCCCTCAGTCGCTGAATAAGCAATTAAAGGCCGCAGCCAAATCTAAAGATACAGCTAGGATTAGATGTATTTATTTGTAGCATTTGTATCCCACATTTTCCAAACAATTTGCAGGCTCAATGTGGCTTACATTTGCCGTAATGGCGGTTGCCGTTTCCGGGTAACAGAATTACAAATGGTAATGTGTTAAGTTCCATACATACATGGTAACATACATGTAACATAACATGCGTGAACAGATCATGGTATAGATATATATCATGTGCATATATGTTAAGGAAGAATAAATTATGGTGATACATGAAAGTTCCTGAGTAAGAAATTGGAAGAATAAATTATAGTAATATACATGAACGTTCCTGAGTACGAAATTGGGTTGTATCATTCTTTAGGTCATCGACTATGGAGAGACCATATTCGACATAAGAGATTGAAGTGGTTATGCTTATTCATTAGTGGTAAGGAGGTTGATCAGTCAAGTGATAAGATTTCAATTATGTCTATGTCATGTAAAGTCTTATTTTTTGGTGTTTAAGATGGGTGTTTATGGTATGCCTTCTTGAACAGATCTGTTTTCAGTAGCCTTCGGAAGATAGTTAGGTCCGACCACTATCTACTACTACTACTATAAATCACTTCTCTAGCTATCTAGTAATGCCCACAGTTCACTAACTACTGCTGCTAAGATAGTCTCTGTACTGTGGCTTTTCCTGAAACCTGATTGTTAGGTGCAGTATGTGCTTTCCACAAAATCAGTCACTTGTTTCAGGACTACTTGCTCAGCCAGCTTAGCTGGAAGACATAAATTAGAGAGGTTTATAGTTCTGGGCATTACATAAATCCAAGGCAGCTGTCTTCAGTACAGGATGCACAATTATTTTTTTTTATTTATTTTATTTTATTGCATTTGTATCCCACATTTTCCCACCTATTTGCGGGCTCAGTGTGGCTTACAATATATATTGTGAATATGAACATACAATATGTAACAGTTCGATTATGGGTTAACAGTGTGAGGAGTTATGTGAAGACAGAGTCGGGTCAAGACATCGTTTGGCGTAGAAACACTGGAATGGTACATTGTGGAAAAAATAAGGCGATAGAATAATGGCGGAGAACCTTAGGTATAACTATTCTATATGTTGGGGTGTTAATAGTGGTGTAAGTACGGGTAAGAGGGTTCAAAGAGAGTGTATTGATGCAATTCTGTTGGTGCGTATAGGCTTCATGTGTTTTGATCATTGCAGTAAATTTTCTCAAAGAGATAGGTCTTCAATGGCACACTTCTAGCCGATAGGCACTATATGTTCTTCTCCATTTCTTAACCAAGTTTCTGTCAGTCTCAAAATTTGGCTAGGAAGGGAAATGACACAGCTGATCATGAGGATAAGAATACAAAAGTCCAGTTTATTCACCACATAAAACAATAAATAAATAAAAGCCCAACATGGTCATGTTTCGCCCTCTCAAAGGCTGCATCAGAAGCTTGCAAGAATACCCAGAGGTGTAGTGTCAAAAATGTCACCTACTGGTGGTAAAGCAACTTTTTCTCCCAGAATAAACTGGACTTTTGTATTCTTATCCTCCTGATCTGCTGTGTCATTTCCCATTCTGGATCTTGTGGATCGTTTGCCCACTTGTTTTTTTAGGACCAAAATTTGAACATTCATCTCTTCCACCAAGTTTAACACCAGTGACATTTTTGACCATATAGATAGCTGTCCTACTTGTATCCCCTACCCCATGGCTCGTTAAGTCTGAATATTAACTTAAACAGTTATGTGCTAGCCAGCTTTAAAAAAAACCCCAGATATTCAATGCCAAAGCACGGACAGGGCCTGACGCTGAATATCCAGTTTTTGTGCTGGCGGTGGACAAAAACAACGCTATCCTCTGGCGTCTGAATATCGGGGGGGGGGGGGGTATATGTTTTCAGTGTAAGCCTTAAATTTGTGCTTTGTCCATTTGTCTCCTTCCCTCCCTCCCTCCCTCCCTCCCTCCTCCCCCTAAAACAAGAGTTGGGTCTTACAATCCCTGATGGCCTACAGATATAGTTTGGGCAGGTTTTTGTACTGTGATTGCAAGTAATGCAGTTATAGTCTTGCACAATAGTTTATGTGGTAAACAGAGTGCTACAAATAAATGCTTTTGATACACATTTTTAACAGGAATTTAATTCTGTAAATTTGGGATGATAAGCTCCTTAGGAATTAGACTTTCTATGGAGTTACGTCAGCTGTCATTCCGAGTGTGACGCAAAGTCAGCCACTATAAAAACACCATGGCTTTTAGTTTAAGTTTTCATTAGCTGTATTCCATGTGTGTGGAGGCTATTTTGCTTGGAGGTAAAATATGGTCTTTCATTATTTAAATTATATTCTAGCTTGGAAACTGTGAGTTTAGCAAAGGGATGGAGATGGCAAACTCTAACAAACTCCAGTGACCCTCATTGGTTCACATTCACATAACCAAACTCGAGTTTTCGGTTTCGATTTTGGCCTCAGCTGAAACCAGTTAATGAGTTTAGGCTGCAGTTTCAGTTTTGGTTGGCCTCTGTTCTTTCCACCTTCTCTCTTTCATCTTTAGCTCTTTTCTTGCCATTCCTCACATCCTCCCCTCATATTTCTCCCATTTCTTACCTTCCACCTCCCTTCTTTCTCTTCCTCTTTCTGGAACACCATCCTTCCTGGCACTCTCTCTCACCGTTCAACCTCTTCTAGCACACCCTCATTCTTCCCCACTTCTCTCTTCCCTGTCTGTCTTTTTTTCTCCCTCTTGGCACTTTTCCTCAGGGGCAGTAGAACATCTTTTTAATTGGGAGGGCCAAACAAACCATGTTCTGTCTCGTGTCTCCGCCTCCCTATCTCAATGTGTTGATGCTGTTTGGGGCAGAAAATTGGTAGGTCCACTGCCTATGCTCTTCCTCCCTTCCCCTCTACAACACACTCTCCTTCTCTTTCCCTTGATGGACACTCTGAAGCAAATGCTGAAAGCAACTTCATGCTGGGTTACCAAGGGTTGAATGCTTGTTGTTTGTGCCGAGAGAACTTGTTGTGGGTGTTAACTCACAGAGAAGGCACAGCTGCAAATTGTATTAAAATATATGATGATGAGGTAATTTAGGTACTCTGTGGTATGCAGAGAGCATGCTGCCCACTTTTAACACATGAACAACATGAGAAGTTTTCCACGAGGGTCTGGGGTAACATAGACGGTTTTGCAGAAAGGATTTCTTATCTATTTTTCACATTAAAGTGGTGGGTTTTTCTTGTTGTGCAAGCGGAAAGAAGACTGTGCAAGTTTTAAAAGCAGATGGTAAGTAAAGAGCTTCATGGGAATGGAGTTTGTGGGAATCCTGCAGAACCCACAGGATTCCCGCAGGTATGACTGATGGTGCCAATGGGATGGAAAAAGTTGCCATGGGATTTCCACGGGGATGGAATAAGTCGCTGTGGGAATAGGGATTCCCGTGGGAGTGGTCAGAATCTCTGATGGGCCGATGCTCAGAAATCTGGCCCTGCAAGGAACAGCACCGGGAAATACTGCTAGAACAGTGGCGAAAAAACTTCCCAATGCTCAACACTAATAGTATGCAAATTATATGCACACTGTTAGCATTGGGCATTTAAGGGGGAGGAATGTGCCTGGCACATGCGCACAAGAGTTGTGCGGGAAGCAACTGGGGAACAGGAGGAAGAGGTACCAGCGCCTTCTGGGACAATTATGATCTCCAGTACAACACTAAAAAATGTAAACAAACTTTACCCAATTTTCTTTTATAGTAACCATGACTGATGATCTGACAGCAAAGTGCCCAGTGAGGGGGTCAAGGAGAAGCAGTGAGAAGATCTGGAGCCTTTGTTCAAAAGGTGACATGTTGAGTCCAATAAACAAATAATGCAGGTACTGGAGGGGTGGTGGTTCTGAGGGTCCGGAGTGGGGTTTATTTGTATTTGTACTAACCAAAGAAGGTGAATTTGCTGGATGCACCTATCGCCTTCTGTTCAGAAAGTGTAGATGAACTCACCAACATCTGTACCTTAGTATGTGCTGACTGCAAGGCACCATCTATGCCCTTAGCCTCCTATTCTCTACCCACTTCCCTGCCCCTCCCACTGCAAGCAATTCTATAAAGAAGGCACCCAAGAATGTATGTAAACGACCAGAATATCGCATATATGCACATGGCAATATTCTGACCACACGCTATTCTATAAAATGGTGCCTAAATACAATGATAAATAGCTTGAAGGTGGGCTTACACATGGGCTGAGTCTTTATGGAAGGAATAGGTTGACCAACAAAGGCAACATGAGGACAGTGAATATTCAAATCAGGAAACTTCTTTCTATAAAAGACTCGACACGGCACCGTGGTTCGGCAATAATGCCTGCCTCAGGAGTCTAAAAGCATGTATAGTGTAACATATTAACAAAAAATGCAATGTAAATACAAAAAATGAAACACTGAAACAATGTGTGTTCAATTAAGAACAATAAAAACAAAGAATAAGTATGACCAGGGATGGTGAACAGATAAACTTCTATATTAAACCATAAAGAACATATGTTTAAAAAGTGTAAATAAATGGACATGCCAGAAAATAGATATAAGAATAAAAATCACAGGAAGATAATATACTACTAAAATACAGAAACACATAAAATACAGTCTCATGGTAGAGAAAGTATGTGTATAAATTTTAAAATATAATTTACACATGTTTTTCAGTAATCTAGGAGTGAGCATTTATACCAGCCAAATTAATGGCTGCTGTTAGTGGTCATGCCTACATTTTGCATTTTTAATTGTGCTGTTACACTAGTATTCTATAGGAACTACTTCCTCTTATACAGTAGAATATGCTTCAGGTAGTGCATTCTTGTTGCTTAAAATTGGCTCCTCTATAGAAATGCCCTCAAAGTGCGTGAATTAGCACATGCTAACTCCTAATTCTATAAAAGTCACCATAAATTGCGCACAGAAATTTGAGAATGTGTCCAATTTGTGCATGCAATTTAATTGAATGAGCTCATTAGCATGAATAATTGGCTTTTAACAAGCAATTATTGGCACTAATTAGATTTCATTGGCATTTACATAGTAACATAGTAGATGACGGCAGAAAAAGACCTGCACCGTCCACCCAGTCTGCCCAACAAGATAAACTCACATGTGCCATTTTTTGTGTATACCTTACCTTGATTTGTACCTGTCTTTTTCAGGGCACAGACCGTATAAGTCTGCCCAGCACTATCTCCACCTCCCAACCACCAGCCCTGCCTCCCACCACCGGCTAAGCTTCTGGGGATCCCTTCCTTCTGAGCAGGATTTCTTTATGTTTATCCCACGCATGTTTGAATTCCGTTACCGTTTTCCTCTCCACCACCTCCCGCGGGAGGGCATTCCAAGCATCCACCACTCTCTCCGTGAAAAAATACTTCCTGACATTTTTCTTGAGTCTGCCCCCCTTCAATCTCATTTCATGTTCTCTCGTTCTACCGCCTTCCCATCTCCGGCAAAGGTTCGTTTGCGGATTCATACCTTTCAAATATTTGAACGTCTGTATCATATCACCCCTGTTTCTCCTTTCCTCCAGGGTATACATGTTCAGGTCAACAAGTCTCTCCTCATACGTCTTGTAACGCAAATCCCATACCATTCTCATAGCTTTTCTTTGCACCGCTTCCATTTTTTTAAACATCCTTCACAAGATACGGCCTCCAAAACTGAACACAATACTCCAGGTGGGGCCTCACCAACGTCTTATACAGGGGTATTAAAACCTCTTTTCTTCTGCTGGTCACACCTCTCCCTATACAGCCTAGCAATCTTCTAGGTTAAATTTAGGTGCAGTAACGTGATCTGAAAAAGGGGGCGCAGAAATGGAAGGGCCATCGGCTACCCTGCTATCTCCCAGCATGGACTATTTTTCAAGACTATAGTTGGACTAACTCGTTGGGTTTGGTGGGGGGAAGGGGAGTTCTGGTGATTTGGTGTCTCCTGTTATGGTTTTCATCTGATCTCTATTTGTGTATTGAACTTCAATAAAACATTTAAAGTAAAAAAAAAAAAAAGATATGGGAGGGACTTGGACCTAATGGGAGGCGTTCCTAATATTTATGCACCTTGTTATGGAATGGGGTGGGGGATATGCACCTAATTTAGGAATGTATATTTGCAGCACATTTCAGTTGGAGCAAATGGCCATGCCTAAAGTTAGATGCAATTCCCGGGCATAAATGCTATTCTATAAACTCCACCTAACTTTAAGCGCAGCTCATAGCAGGGGCATAGCCAGACTTCAGCAGTATGGGGGTCCAGAGGTGAGGGGGCACATTTTAGCTGCCGCCACCCCCCACCCACCCGCCGCCATTGCCGTCCCCCCTCCCGCCATTGCTGACACCTCCAACAACTTTGACCCCCCCCCCTCCCCGCCGCCAACCCTCTTGACCCCCTCCCACCGTTGCCTACCTTTGCTGGCAGGGGACCCTAACCCCCGCCAGCTGAAGTCTTCTTCCTTCGTTTGGTTTCTCAGTCTGACGTCCTGCACATACAACGTGTAGGACGTCAGACTGAGAAACCAAACGAAGGAAGAAGACTTCGGCTGGCAGGGGTTGGGGGTCCCCCGCCAGCAAAGGTAGCAGGCGGTGGGTTGGTGGCGGGAGGGGGGGTTGAGAGGGTCGCCAGCAGGGGGTTCCAGGGCCAAATCTATGGGGGCCCAGGCCCCCGTGGCCCCATAGCAGCTACGCCCCTGGCTCATAGAATAGCGTTTTTTTCTGCACCAATTTTTTTGGCGCCATATATGGAATCTAGGCCTAAGTGCGATCATGTGGTAAATGTTACTGTGACAGTCACAGTGTACTAATTCACATGGTAGGTGTAACACATGCAGGATGGTGAGCCCTTGGACTGCAGCTAGAGCTGTGGCAGACAAGTTCCCTGGGCTGGCACAAGGCACAAACTGAGGCAAGACTAGAACAAGGGCAAACAGGACTAGGCAGCACAAGGCAAGGCAAGATGAGACAGGGCAGGGCAAGACTGAGCAAGCAGGATTAGACAAGGCAGGACGAGGTATGGCTAGGCACAGCTAGACAGGACAGACAGGAACCGGGTCCAGACGAGGCAAGATAAGTAAGGCAAGGGCTAGAACTGAACCCAGACAGGAACAAGGCAAGACAAGGAAACAAGTTGGGTTCAGACAAGGCAAAGCAAGGCAGGGCAAGAACTGGATCCGGACACAACAAGGAACAACACAAGACAGGGCTAGGCAGTGGGGCAAGAACTGGAACCCAGATAGGAAGTTGGGCTGGCAGCGGAGGCTGGGATGGTGGTAAGGAAGCTGCTGGACTAGAGATTCCAGGGGTGGCCCATCCCAAACAGTGATATGTACCACCCTAGTGAGTGAGGTTGAAGGCCGGTGAGTGAGATTTTTCTCACAGTGCATTCAAAGTATAATTTTGGAATGATGATGAAGGGACTGAGGCCTGAGGAAGGCCTGCAAGGTAACTGACAAGTAATGCCTTCATGTGCATAAAAAAAATGGATTTCTGTATTATGAGTGATATGTATACATATTTTAAACTCAATTATTTTAAGTACTTACTAACACCAAAGCACATACCAACAATTCAACTTTAATGTCTCATAATTTAAACTTGACCAAACACAAGTCTGCTATAAAAACAACTACTTCATCCCACATTAGTTCCTGGAAAATGTTCTAAAAACCCTGTCCAGTGCTATGACAAACTAACATTATATTTAAGTTTTGATGTCACTTCAGGAAGGCGAACACACTGCAAAACACTATGCACAAACTTGTGCAAAACACACTCAGAACCTCACCATACTAAAACAGCATGAACCTTCAGAACTTTTAGCAATCTTATGATGAAAAGGTAGCACTGTAAATATTATACCAGGCTCTAAAACACCCATACACCACCTAATTATAAAACAGAAGAAATGAGTCTGCAACAAGATCTCTACAATGAAACTACCATACATGCTGGCAAAATACTGTACCTTGGTCACATGTGCAAAACACAGATCCTCAATGAATATGAAACAAGGAACCACAGATCACTAATAGAGGTTTAAAGGTAAAACACTGAACTGGAATCCTGAAGTCAGACTCTGCATGTACAGGAATACTACACATCCCACTTACAACACTAGAGAAATAGAAACTAAAATGCAAGATATCAGAGATGCACACCTCGCAAAGCTGAATTATTCCAAGTTAATACATTCTGAATAAAATACTTTTCTACCTTTGTTGTCTGAGCATTTATTTTATCATTCACGTTAGCTCCTGTGTCTCTTTTCTGCTTTTCTCTAGGGGTTTTTCCTCACTCTTTACAGGGTCTTCTGTCCATTTGATGTTTCTTCTCTGTTCTTATCCATCATCCGTCTTCCCTCTGCTTTTCTATCTATGCGGTTCAGCATCTCCCCTGTGTCCCTGTCCCTATCCTCCCCTATATTCAGCACCTCCCATCTGTGTGCCTATCTTGCCCTATCCTGCATCTGCCCCTCTGTCCCTATCCCTCCCCCTTTGATCAGCATTATCCCTCTATTCCCCTATCTCTCTCCCCCAATGTCCAGCATTGTTCCTGTATCCCTATCCCCTCTCCATCCAGCACTTCCCCTATGTGTCCTTGTCCTTATGCTCCCTCCCATCTAAAGCATCTTTTTTCTGTCTCCTTTATCACACCACTCTCTTCCCTTCCTCTCACCTCCCCCCCCCCCACCCTGTGTGGGGCCAGTATCTCTCCCTGCATCCCCCTTCTTTCCCTCCCCCAGTCTGGTCTCTCCCTTCACTGCTCCCCTACCCACCCACTGGTCCAGCATCTCTCCATCTCCCTTACCCTGGGTCTAACCTATCTGTCCCTTTCTCCTCCCACCCCACCCCCTGGGTCCAGCATCTCTCCGTTTCCCTCACCCTGGGTCCAACACCTCTTCCTATCTGTCCCTTTCTTCTCCCCCCACCCCCTGGGTCCAGTATCACCTCTTCCTGCCCGTCCCTTCCTCCCTCCCTTCAGGGTCTAACAGTCAGGTCTACAGTACCTCTCTCTGTTCATCCCTTCTTCCTTCCCCCGGTTCCAGCAGCACGTCTCCCTGTAAATTCCTTTCTCTGTCCATCTCTTCCACCCCCCCCCCCCCCCCCCGGATCCAGCAGACATCTCTTCGACCTCTCTCCCCCTAGGTCTAACAGCATCTCTCCCTATCCATTCCTTCCTTCCTCCTCAACCAGGTCAAACAGCACATCTGAACTCCCAATCCAGTGCCTCTCCCCCCCTTCATTCCTCCCCCCGGTCCATTCTACTAACACTGCAGCGACTAAAACAGGCTGATTCAGGGCCTTCCCTGTGATGCACCCTGCCTGGGAAGAAATAGGAAGTGGCATCAAAGGAGGCAGGGCGTGTCACAAGGAAGGCCCCGAAACCCCATAGAAGCTTATTTTAGTCACTGGTGTTGCTACCGGCAGCGATCAAGGTATATTAGTAGAACATTCCGAGGCTGAGGGAATGAAGTGGAGAGGGTTAAATGCTGGCACCTGGAGTATCCTTGACACCAACAGCCCAGGACAGTGACTGAAGTAAGGTGGCGGGGAGGAACCAATTGATGCAGAGAGAGAGAAGGGCCTGAGGTGCTCTATGGTTGCAGGTTGCATTAGTGGGCTGTAGTGTGCTGCCATTTTATTTGAGGAGATTAGGCTTGAGCTTTGGGCTAGGGAGGCTTAGCCTCCCCAAGCCTCATACAGAGTTTAGTTTATTAGGAACATGAGTATTGCCATACTGGAACTGATCAAAGGTCCATCAAGCCCAGCATCCAGTTTCCAGCAGTGGCCAATCGTACCTGGCAAGATCCCAAAACAGTACAATACATTTTATGCTGCTTATCCTAGAATTAAGCAGCAGATTTTCCCCAAGTCCATTTTAGTAATGTCTTATGGACTTTTAGGAAGCTAGCCAAACCTTTTTTAAACCCTACTAAGCTAACTGCATTTACTACATTCTCTGGCAACGAATTCCAGAGTTTAATTACACGTTGAGTGAAGAAGTATTTTCTCTGATTTATTTTAAATTTAGTACTTTGTAGCTTCATTGCATACACCCTAGTCCAATATTTTTGGAAAGAGTAAACAAGTGATTTACGTCTACCCATTCCACTCATTTTTTTTTTATAGACCTCTATCATATCTCCCCTCAGCTGTCTTTTCTCCAAGCTGAAGAGCCCTAGCTGCTTCAGCCTTTCCTCATAGGGAAGTCATCCCATCCCCTTTAACATTTTTGTCACCCTTCTCTGTACCTTTTCTAATTCAGCTATATCTTTTTTGAGATGCAGTGACCAGAATTGCACACATTCTCATTTTTGCTTTCCATTCCTTTCCTAATAATACCAAACATTCTATTTGCTTTCTTAGCCGCAACTGCACACTGAGCAGAGGATTTCAACATATCATCAAAGATGATACCTAAATCCCTTCCATGATCGGTGATTCTTAATGTGGAACCTTGCATTACATAGCTATAGTTTGGGTTCCTCTTTCCCGCATACATCACTTTGAACTTGATTACATTAAGCATCATCTGCCATTTGGATGCCCAGTCTCCCAGTCTCATAAGGTCCGCTTGTAATTTTTCCCAATCCTCTTGTGATTTAACAACTTTGAATAACTTTGTGTTGTTAGCAAATTTAATTACCTCATTAGTTACTTCCAACTCTAGATCATTTATAAATATGTTTAAAAAAATAGCGGTCCCAGCACAGACCCTGGGGAACCCCAGTATCTACCCTTCTCCATACTGACCATTTAACCCTACTCTCTGTTTTCTTTCAACCAGTTTTTAATCCACAATAGAACACTACCTCCTATCCCATGACTCTCCATTTAATATACTGCTTTTCCTGAAATCAAAGCAGTTTACAAATAAAATCAGTTAAAAACATAAGACATGAAAGGAACTCCAACTAAAGAGAAAATAGTGAGTAGAGATAGAGTAGGGGTAGGAACAGGGAATACAAAACTGACCAGCCTGTTGGTCCTGACTGCAAAACCTCAGGGTCTTTCAAAAAAGCTGAGCTATTTGAAATCATTAGTAAGACTGTTCATTGTGGAGAGCGAAAGTCTGGTATGTGATAAAGCAAGAATAGAGAGCTGGGTTAGCACATATGGGGTCTATAAAAAGTGATCTAAGATGAGAGATAGGCAGGAGCATCAGAGAAAAAAACTTTGTGAGTTAATACCAAAGATTTTATACTGTATACAGAAGGTAACAGGAAGCCAATGATGATGTCTGAGTAGAGGAGTGATATGATCAAAACGGAGAGTATCCAAAAGTATACGTATAGCAGTATTTTGGACAGATTGACATTTCTTGACAAGGATGAAAGACTGACATAAACAATATTGCAGTAATCTATAATGACCCCTAAATATTTTAAGGAGTCTACCAATTTTATAGGAGAACCTCAAATAGAAGGGCTGAGAATATGGCTGAGTGTGCATCTGGTTAAACAAAGCGTCGATGATTTAGAGGGGTTCAGTACTACGCGGTTTACAGAAAGCCAGCAATCAATAGAAATAAGACATAACTGTAAAGCAGAGAGATTGGGCACAGTTGGGTCATAAGTAGAAATTAAAAGAATGTCATCAGCATAGATATAGAAATTAAGCCCAGAATTTTGGTTCACAAGAGCTAGAGACAGGATATTGTTGAAAAGAAAGGGGGAAAGGATAGAGCCTTGGAGAACGCCACAGTGAAGAGCACAAGATGTAGAGGTACCCTGTGAAGTACAAACTATGAACCGGCGATTAGAGAGAAGTGAAGTGAACCAGGAGAAAACAGTACCAGAAATACCATAGAGACAAGACAAGAAAGTAAAAGAAAGTAGTCAAGTAAGCCGAAAGTGGAAGTTCAATGATGAGAGATCAGGAGAACATTTAATCCCCTATCAAAACTTGAGTAGATGTGAATTTTTTTTTACAGATGCAAAAAGTTTGGTAAGGCCTGAGACAGAGAGCAAATTAAAAGTGGACCAAGAGGAACTTAGTATAGGGGTAAGAGAAACAGGAGGGACTGATGCTGACAATGAAATTGTTGGGGGAGCAACTGATGAAGGAGACATTGGGCAAGATCCCTGAGTAACAGTACTTGATGGAAAGGAGGCAGTGCTGATTTTCAAAATCTTATCTACGAAGCTTTGTGCATAATCGTCAGGGGTTAAAACAGTAAATGGTATTAGAGGGGCCCAGAGAAGATAATTTAGAAAGGAGCTGAAAGAGGGTATGAGACTGGTTAGGTGCATCACAAATAAGTCTGGAGTAATATTCACGGTGAACTGTTTTCAATTGGACACATTAATCACGGAGAAGCTGGTGGTAACAACTAAGATGAAACGGAGATCTAGATTTACACCAGGCTGTTTCAACATGGCATAATTGTCGCTTAGGGAAATTAGAACATGGCCATGAATGTAAAAATAGAAATTGCGGCCATTTACTGCCACTCTAAAAGTGGCCTCAGCATGTGGTAAACCCACACACTAAAAACAGCATAGGCCACTTTTTAGCACAGCTTAGTAAAAAGGCCCCTAAATTTGTGTCTGAAGCAATGAAGGATTAACTGCCTGATGCACGAAGCTTACCATGCTGTGAACATTTGCTTTAAATTGGTTGTAGCCAGTCTAAAGCAAACATCATTTAACAAGTAATGCATAAAGGCTTCCCTCATTGTCAACCCAATGTTCTACGCATTAGGTTACTCCTCCAATCTGTTTTTTTGGTGCAAAAAATCTATTCCAGGGAAATATGGAGAACCTCACTGTGTCACTAATGGCTCTGTGTTAACCACTTTCACTGATAGACCATCCCAGTGGTTCAGCTCTAATGATCCATTGACCTTCTGAGGCAGGGGTGGCCCGTCTGGATAATTTAATCTCTTTGCCTCTTTGCCCCTCCCTGTTTAGGATTGCTGCTTATTCTGTTTACTTGCTGTTCTCATATTCCTTCAGGATCCCTACCCTCCTGAAACATGCCAGATAAAGCTTTATTCAGTAACAAGCATCCCAGCTCTTTGAACAGGTTTAAGAGCACTTAACCCTGCACTGGGCAATTCCACCACTCAATGAAAATGTTAAGCAGCAGTAGAAAGGCTCAAGTAGCCAGATTGATGACTATGACCCACACATCTGTCTTTCGCTTCCTCTTTTTCTAGTGAAAGCTGCTCCTTAGTTTTCAAAAGGCATGATATTTTCAAACAAAATGTAAAAGATGAGAATATAAACTTTTATATAATTATGTATTAAATTAAAGTGTTTATTAAATGTACAGAAAAGTTCAAAAATGAGAATATTTTTGTTGAATTTACTGTTGTAATTTTATGTTTTTAAATTGTAATCCTTCTTTGGGGAAACTGTAAGAAGAAGCTGTGGTCAAAATTCAAAAAGCAGTCATACAGTCAATACTGTGCCAAACATACAATTTCTTTTATTTCCAAAGCATTTTGCAAATAGTATTACATGAATATCCCACTACACATGCACTGCTATAAGTAAAATAGGGAGGGTGGGGTTGTGGTGTTCTGGGGGTGGGACCACAAGTGTGTATACATTTTTGGCTCCAATACATATAAATTATATGTTTCACTTGGATGTGGAAAACAAGATATAACTTGGGCCAGTGCTGGTGAGAGACAAAACTGGGCCTGGGGCAAACAATCTTCAGGGCTCCACTGCTGCTTCCCCCCCCCCCCCCCCCCCCCCCACTACCGCTGCCCCCTCCCACAGCAGTGAACAAGAGAGATGCTTCACCGGATATAAGTCTTTCTTCCTGCCGCGGCTGTGGCTGGCAGAGCAGTCTCTTTTGATCACTGGCACCAGGACCTCCTTGAACGGCCCTAACTTGGGCCATCTGAGTGAAACTTTTATCTTACACATATACAGATATATTTAACTTTTACTCACCCCCTTTGTTTTAGTAGTATCTCAAGGTGAGTCACATTCAGGTACACTAGCCATTTCCCTATCCTTGGAGGACTCACAATCCAATGTACCTAAGACAATGAAGGTTTAAATGAACCTGCCCAATATCACAGGGATTCAGAGACAAAGCAGTGTAAACATGGGCATACAAAATCAACCAATGGTTTGCTAAATCAAAATAATTTCACTACAATTCAAATAAAGGGAGGAAAAAAGGCCTCGATAGTCACAGGCATTGCCACAAATAGCTCTGATCTCGCAGAACAGTATCATGAATTGCACTTAGAGGGGCATAATCGAATGCGAACGCCCATCTCCAGGGGCGTCTATCTCCGAGAACGGGTACATGAAGGGGCGGGACAGATCGTATTTTAAAAAAAAAATGGGTGTCCATCTTTTTTTCGCTAATACGGTTTGTGCCGGGCAAATGCATCGGATTTGTGCGGATTTGAGTTGGGCAGTTTCGTTTTTCAGCGATAATGGAAACCAAAGTCGCCCAGCTCAAAAATGAACAAATCCAAGACATTTGGTCATGGGAGGGGCCAGGATTCATAGTGCACTGGTCCCCCTCACATGCCAGGACACCAACCGGGCACCCTAGGGGGCACCTGTAAAAAGTAAAATAAAAATTTAAAATACCTCCCAAGTCCATAGCTCCCTTCCCCTGGGTGCTGAGCCCCCCCCCCCCCCAATCCCCCCCAAAACCCACTGCCCACAACTCTACACCATTACCATAGCACTTATGGCTGAAGGGGGGCACCTAGATGTGGGTACAGTGGGTTTTGGGGGTGGTTTGCAGTGCTCCCATTTAACAGCACAAGTGTAACAGGTAGGGGGGGATGGGCCTGGGTCCACCTGGGTGAAGTCCACTGCACCCACTAACAACTGCTCCAGGGACCTGCATACTGCTGTCATGGAGCTGGGTATGGCATTTGAGGCTGGCTTACAGACTGGAAAAAAAAGTTGTTAAAGTTTTTTTTTTCGGTGGGAGGGGGTTAGTGAGCACTGGGGAAGTCAGGGGTGGTGATCCCCGATTCCCTTCGGTGGTCATCTGGTCATTTAGGGCACTTTTTTGGGACTTGTTCATGAAAAAAAAGGGTCCAAAAAAAGTGACCCAAATTCACGCCTTTCTTTTTTCGATTATTGTCTGCTTACTGTTTACATTTGCTACATACCACCTTCTCACAAATGTTTCCCCCCAAATTTAACTTGATTACCATTTTCAACCACTTGACCCACATGCTAACTCAATTTCAACTCCACTCGAGATTCCTCCTGGCATGTTGAGGGGAGATTGGAGTTTGATTGGATGTCATTATAAGTTCTCTTTCCAGCCTGATGTGTAGTGATGCAAGCACTTGACAGTTGTTACTGAGGTAATCACATAATGGATGTCGTATTTTAGAGTATTTAATGGGGAAGAGAGAAGGTGCAACACTAAGAAGTAATGCCAACATGAGGATATTTGAGTGGAGTTTAGATTGAGTGAGTATTTGTGTGAACGTGGCAATACAGCCAAGTTGGGTAAATGTTTTTGATAGGTTTTAAGTGTGGTGAGTGAAAGCAGGAGTGTTTCATATATACACATTGGAAAAGGGAAAAAGAGGAGGTTTTTGACTGATGAATGATAATTGAGTCACTATGAGGCTCATTTTCGAAAGAGAAGGACGCCCATCTTTTGACATAAATGCCTGTGACTAATGAGGTCTTTTTTCCTCCTTTTATTTGAATTATAGTGAAATTATTTTGATTCAGCAAACCATTGGTTGATTTTGTATGCCCATGTTTATACTGCTTTGTCTCTGAATCCCCCCCCCCCCCCCCCACCTCAGCCACAGACCTTCACCTTCCCTTATCAGTTAGTAACTGAGGGAGAGAAACATTCCTTTTTCTGTGGACATTCATGTTACCTGTCCAGGCTCTGCTCATGTGTACATACTTGATTGGTCATCCTGATCATGTTCTGCCACATCAGGGTTGGACAGAGCAGGTATATAACTGCACTATGCACTGGTATTTTTTTTTGAGAGGATCTTCTTTGGACCTTTTTTCTTTAACTTGTTGCTCTGATGTACCATCTATGTGCACTGAGGAGATACAGCCGCGAATCTCTGCAGGCCAAACCCTTCATTGCCCCCTCCCCATGCATGGGAGATTAGAAACTGCCATGAATACTGTCCATCTGTAACCAGAAACTGTGTGAGCTGAGTATTCTGCTGGTATAATATTAAAGGTATCTATCATATCCTATTTCCTAAGTGAATATGTGCATGTAATCTATGCACATTTATCATCCAATCTAGATCAAATGGTGTCAGAAGTCGGATATTTTCCAGATGACAATATGCAGACTTGAAAGCTGTGAATGTAACTGTGCAGAATAGGGTAGGAAATTCTTAGGAAAACTGCATGCATTTTTGAGGCTGGTGACATAGCCTTGTACTCTTGATAAGACTGGTCACACAGAGAGGCTTAATTGAACGGCGCTGCAAAAAGCGGTCCCGAACCATATTAACGAAAAAGATGGCCGGCCATCTTTCGTTTTGATAATACGGTTGGGGCCGGCCAAATGTCAAAGATGGCCGGGTTTGAGATGGCCGCCATCGGTTTTCACCCATAATGGAAACTAATGCCGGCGATCTCAAACCCGTCCAAATCCAAGACATTTGGTCGTGGGAGGAGCCAGCATTTATAGTGCACTGGTCCCCCTGACATGCCAGGACACCAACCGGGCACCCTAGGGGGCACTTCTAAAAATTAAAAAAAAAATTTAAAATAGCTCCCAGGTGCATAGCTCCCTTACCTTGGGTGCTGAGCCCCCCAAATCCCCCCAAAACCCACTCCCCACAACTCTACACCATTACCATAGCCCTTAGGGATGAAGGGGGGGGCACATAGATGTGGGTACATTGGGTTTTGGGGGGGGGTTGGAGGGCTCCCATTTACTACCACAAGTGTAACAGGTAGGGGGGGATGGGCCTGGGTCCACCTGCCTGAAGTGCACCCACTAAAAACTGCTCCAGGGACTTGCATACTGCTGTTAGGGAGCTGGATATGACATTTCAGGCTGGCATAGGCTGGCAATAAAGGTTTTTTTGGGTGGGAAGGGGTTGGTGACCACTGGGGGAGTAAGGGGAGGTCATCCCCGATTCCCTCTGGTGGTCATCTGGTCAATTGGGGCACTTTTTTGAGACTTGGTCCTGAAAATAAATGGACCAAGTGAAGTCAGCGAAATGCTCGTCAGAACCGGCCATCTTTTTTCCATTATCAGGCGAAGCTGGCCATCTCAAAACCACGCCCCGTCCCGCCTTCGCTACCCTGCCGAAACGCCCCCTTGAAGTTTGGCCTGCTCCGCGACAGAACGCAGTTGAAGCCGGCCAAAATCAGCTTTCGATTATACCAATTTGGCTGGGTTCAGGAGATGGCCGGCTATCTCCCGATTTGTGTTGGAAGATGGCCGGCGATCTCTTTCGAAAATAAGCTGGATAGTCATGTTTAAGTTCATCTGGGGTATTAAATGGTAGGGTAAGAAGGGGGCACTGTCCCTGAGAGTTCCTATGGACCTCAGTAGCCAAAGTCATAGGAGAGTGGGCAGATCCAATGGCCTGTCCAGGGTTTAATGCAGAAGTTACCTCTGAAGGGGTTAAAGGTGCAATTCAAGCTCTGATCTTGGGGAAGCAGGAGACAGAAGCAGCCAGAAGATTAGGGTAGGTTTTCCTGACTACTCTCTCCCGCATAGATGGGAAGCTAAAACTCTTCAGCTTGGAGAAAAGACGGTTGAGGGGAGATATCATAGAGGTCTATAAAATAATGAGTGGAGTGGAAAGGGTAGACGTGAAGTGTCTGTTTACTCTTTCCAAAAATACTAGGACTAGGGGGCATTAGATGAAGCTACAAAGTAGTAAATTTAAAACGAATCGGAGAAAATATTTCTTCACTCAACATGTAATTAAACTCTGGAATTAATTGCCAGAGAATGTGGTAAAGGTGGTTAACTTAGTGGGGTTTAAAAAAGGTTTGGATGACTTCCTAAAGGAAAAGTCCATAGACCATTATTAAAATGGACTTGGAAACTCCACTGCTTATTTCTGGGATAAGCAGCATAAAATGTTTTGTACTTTTTGGGATCTTGCCAGGTATTTGTGACCTGGATTGGCCACTGTTGGAAACAGGATGCTGGACTTGATGGACCTTTGGTCTGTCCCAGTATGGCAATACTTATGTAGAGAAAAATTTTAAACTAAGACCATAATCTCAGAATGGGCAGGCAAGATTCGTACCCTAAAAAGAGGCACACATGGTTTTTAGAGAAAAATTGGTATTTACACTTGAAGAAATTGAGCAAAAAGAGAAGCAGATTACATATTTAGAAACTCGTTTTCAATCAGAATTAGAGAGAGATGAGCAGGTTGCAAACATAGAAGCTTAGATTTGCACTCTGGAAGAGACCCTAAGAGTGGGACTGGACCCTGCTGAGGAACACATTGATGATAAAAAGAAAGAATGTGATTTACCTGATTGTTATGTGATGAATGAGTGCAACAAGCAGGGCACTTTTGAATTGACTCCTTTAGTCCTTTAGATCTGAATCTTATCCAGAAAGAAATAATTGCTGAATCAGAGAAGCAAGACAGATCTCTGGAGCACTGTGTCAGCAAGACACAAAGGCAGTCTGTTAATTAACAGAATGCAGACAGATAAGATCATGGTAAATAAGAAACAGAAATGTTCTGTACCTTGACTAAAGCAGACAATATTTTATTTTATTTTTTATTTTCTTTGTTACATTTGTATCCCACATTTTCCCACCTATTTGCAGGCTCAATGTAGCTTACATAGTACCGGAGAGGCAATTGCGGACTCCGGTGTAAACAAATACATAGTGAAGTTGTGGTAAGATAAAGTTCATGTGGTATAGCCGCATAAGGGAATCGTAGCTGGAAAGATTGTGTTATGTCTATTTTTTTTGTTTTTTTTTTGCAGAGATCAGGCATTTATGTTGGATTGGTGGGGTATGCCTTTTTAAACAGGTACGTTTTTAGAGTTCTCCGGAAGTGTAGATGGTGGTATATGGTTTTCAAGGCTTTTGGTAGTGCATTCCACAGTTGTGTGCTTATGTAGGAAAAACTGGATGCTTAAGTTGATTTGTATTTGAGTACTTTGCAGCTTGGGTAGAGCAGGTTTAGGTATGTTCATGATAATTCAAATGTGTTTCTAGTTGGTAGGTCGATCAAGTCTGTCATGTATCCTGGGACTTCACCGTAGATTATTTTGTGAACCATAGTGCAGATTTTGAAAGCAATGCGTTCTTTGATTGGGAGCCAGTGTAATTTTTCACGGAGGGGTTTTGCACTTTCAAATCGCATTTTCCCAAAGATGAGCCTGGCTGCCATGTTTTGAGCTGTCTGAAGTTTCTTTAAGATTTGTTCTTTGCATCCCGCATAAATTCCATTGCAGTAGTCTAAATGACAGTGCCATTAATTGTATTAGGTTGCAAAATGTTTCCCTCGGGAAGAATTGTTTCACGCGCTTGAGTTTCCACATTGAGTGGAACACTTTCTTTGCAGTGGTTTTCACTTGGCTCTCTAGTATGAATTTAAAAGTTACTCTGACAGAAAATAGTACACAATATGTTGAAAATGAAGGCAGAGAATTGTTTCCTCTAACATATGTGGAGGGGAATAATCGAACGTCGCCGGCCAAATAGATCACCGGTGATCTATGTTGGCGGCGGCGCTACAGCTGGCCGGAACCGTATTATCGAAAAAAATGGCCGGCCATCTTTTTTTTCGATAATACGGTTTAGCCCGGCCAAAAGCATTGAATTTGGCCGGGGTTTGAGATGGCCGGTTTCATTTTTTAGCGATAATGGAAAGTTATGTCGGCCATCTCAAATCCGGCCAAATTCAAGGCATTTGGCCGTGGGAGGAGCCAGCATTTTTAGTGCACTGGCCCCCCCTGACATGCCAGGACACCAACCGGGCACCCTAGGGGTCACTGCGGTGGACTTCAGAAAAGCTCCCACGTCCATAGCTCCCTTACTTTGGGAGGTGAGGCCCCCCAAACCCCCAGCAAAACCCACTATCCACAAATGTACTGCACCACTAAAACTGCTCCAGGGACCTGCACACAGCCTCTAGAACTTATTGCTACTGTATAACTTTGGCACACCAGTTGACACATGAAGACTAATCTCTGTGAACAAGTCCTTTATTTGAATAAGCACGTTTACTCACAGTTAAGTGCAGATCAGAAGTTGTGCCCCACTGGCAAAGATTCCCCTGGTACTAAGATTAGCAGTAGGTCAGAGTTGACACAATGGTGTACAATGCCCTCTTTCAGCACCAGTCAAGGTAAGAACTATGTTCTCTAACGTGGGTAACACAGGAAAGGGATGTAAAACTATCTTACAAAAATAGCCACTACCTCATGGACTACCGGAAACAAAACAGGGCACACTCTGACCCACTTAGCAGGGGGGAAAAGCACCATGGGAGTAGAGCCCAGTACCCTACACCCACCACAATGCATTGCTGATGTGACTCTGCAGGACACCTAACAGAAAAGGTGTCACACTCACCGGAGAGCCACATCACAACCATGGAAAGGCTGTCAGAGAGTAAAACACATTCTGCTGTCATGGAGGTGGGTACGGCATTTGAGGCTGTCATACAGGCTGGCAAAAAAAGTTTTTACTTCTATTTGGTTAGTATGGGAGGGGGTTGGTGACCACTGGGGGAGTATGGGGAGGTCATCTGGTCATTTCGAGCACCTTTTTGAGACTTGGTCGTGAAAATAAAAGGACCAAGTAAACCCGGCGATATACTGCTTATCGCCGGGTTTATATTTTCCATTATCGGCGAAAGCCGCCTATTTGGTAGCCACGCCCACGCCTGCCCATGTCCCGCCTTTGCATTCGCCGCCGACACACCCCTTTGAACTTTGGTCGGCGAGGCGACGGGAAAGCAGCGATGCTGTCCAAATAGCGGCTTTCGATTATACCGATTTAGCCGCTTTTCCGAGATCGCCGGCCATCTCCCGATTTATGTTGGGAAATGGCCGGCGATCACTTTCGATTATAAGCTAGTATATAGTAACATAGTAGATGATGGCAGAAAAAGACCTGCACTGTCCATCCAGTCTGCCCAACAAGATAAACTCATATGTGCTACTTTTTGTGTGTACCTTACCTTGATTTATATCTGTCTTTTTCAGGGCACAGACCGTAGAAGTCTGCCCAGCACTAGCCCCGCCTCCCAACCACCGGCTCTGCCACCCAATCTCGGCTAAGCTCCTGAGGATCCATTCCTTCTGAACAGGATTCCTTTATGTTTATCCCACGCATGTTTGAATTAGCGTGTCACTATAGAAAGGACACCTTAGAAAATGTAGAGGTTTTTTCACAGCCTAGGGAAACTGAAGCAATCTCTAAAGGAGAAATAACACCAATATTTGGAAAGCTAAAAGCAGAAGCTAGTAAGGAAGAGGAGGAGGAGGGAATACAGCCTGCTACACAAATAGATACACAGCACACAACAGCCGTGCAAACAGATTATAGATCACACCTGCCTAAGGGTGGGGGCCCTAGTTACTCTGCATATAGAGGGCCCAATGCTCAAAACCTAATACCTGCGCAAAAGGCGATTAGTGCCGGCATTAGTGTGCTGCCCAGTGCTCTAATGATTTCATCACATGCGCTGAAACCATTAGCACAAAACCACATTTAAATGCATTTAAATGTGGTCATTTAGTATTCTTGCAGCGTGCTAAAAAAAAAAAAGCTGTCAGGCACATTTCACACTGGCAAAAAGAATGCCATGTCCAGGGCAGCGTTAGAAGAGTTGGCTGAGAGAAGGTTTGTCTAACATCACCCCTCTCCCACCAACCCAATCTCCCTGCCCTGAAAGGGCTTCCAATGCCACCAACCCCTCACACACACACCCCTTTAAAAGAATGTCCCTGGTGGACCCCTCCTGGCCCCCCTCACAAAAGGCCCTGGTGGTCTAGTAGATCCCGACCCCTCCCCCCAAAAAACATATCCAAACCCCTGGTGGTCCAGTGAGACCCAGGCCAGACCCCCCCACCCGAAGGCCACCCTGGTGGCTTAGGCCTAGGCCAACCCCCCCCAGCCCTAACATACCTCATAGATAGGAGGGAGAAGGCATCTTTCCCTCCTCCCTCCTGGGTGGTGTTATCAAAATGGCAGCACCCCATCCAGTGTATTCTGGGTTACACTGGGTGAGGTCTAACTATCATTTGGTAGCCCCACCCAGTGCATCCCAGAATGTACCAGGTGGGGTGCTGCCATTTTGATGACACCACCCAGGAGGGAAGAGGGAAGGATGCCTAATCCCTCCTCCCTGCTACCTACGGGGTATGGGTGAGGATGGGCCTCGTCCACCAGGGTGGCCTTCAGGGGGTACTGGGCTTTGGCAGGAGATAAACCACAGAAATTAATGAAAAAGTTAAGAGGATTCACTACAATTAAGTGGATGTACTGCTACCTCAGTGTTACAGACCCTATATTTACAAGAGAATTTGCCAAAAACTGGAGGAAAAAGGAATATTGCCACAGGAAAAGATGCATAAAGCAAATGATGTAAATTTAAGATCCCTATTTTTAAAGATTAAAAAAAAGTATTATGTAAGTGGTAACATCTTACAACAATTGACGGCTTCCATAGAAAAGAAATGGCATGAAAAAGAGGAGACCAGAAGGTGCATACAAAAAAATAAAAAGGTGCCTCAGAAGGAAAAGCGAAAAAGAAAGGGTTTGAAAAGAAACACTAGAAGAACAACACAGGAAGAAGAAAGGAATCCAAAAAGGAACATCAGCTGGGTAGACTGGATAGCTAACTGGATTTTATCTATTATCGGGTTGATATTCAGCTTCATTTATCCAGACGTCGAGCCTCCGTTAGCTGGATAAATGCTTTAGCAGGGGCTATCCACAGATCCTTGGTTGCACTATCTGGATATCCTTACAAACCACCTCAGCACTATCCGGATAGTGCCAGGCAGTCCGAGAGTGAAGCTGGGGCAGAGTCACAGTTATCTACTTAAAGACAATATTCAGCCTGCTAATTGGATAACTCTCCAGATAAAGTTAGTACATCAAAAAAGCTGTCCCAACTTTCTCCAGGTAGCCATCCAGAAAATTCTATAAATGGTGCTTATAATTGTGAGTGAAATTTTTGGTGTCCCCCTAATTTGTGCAAGCAATTTAATTGAATATGAGCCAATTAGCACCAACAATTGGGTGCTAATAATCAATTTTAAATGTATGCATGCATTTTTAGTCATGGGGATCTGTGTATAAATTTTATGCGTGGCTCCAAAAGAGGGCACACCCGTGGGAGGGTCAGGGATGCTCCTACAATTTATGAGGTCCTTTTACAAAGCTGCAGCAAAAGCGTCCCTACGATGGCGTCAGTGCATGGATTTGCCATGTGCCAAAGCCCCCTTTTACAACAGCAGATAAAGGGATTTAAAAAAAAAAAAAGGAAATGGCTATGTGGTAAGTTAACCACTTGCCTTGGGAACTCAACAGTAACTGGGCAGTGCTTGAATAAAAAATAAATTTCTGAGCCACCGGAAATGGTGCATGGTGAGGGCATGCACTACCACCAGGCTCCTGTAGTAGCCCATCTGTAGTGCTGAATTGGCATGTGGCAAGTTGCTTAAACAAATGACATCCTATGTACTCTGGACCAGATGGAAGCTGTCTTTGGTAACAATGCAAGTACTACTACTACTACTACTACAAATCATTTCTATAGCATTATGATGAACATTAGTAGCACATTTGAGAGACAGATTATACTCTTCAAACTTTGGCTTAGGATTTGAGAATCATTACTGTCATTTTGGGATGTTTCCCCATAAATAATTGATGCCTCTTCTGGTAGCAGTTAGGACATTGGGCTTTATAGAGATTAGATATATAGAATGGCACCTTTTCACTATTAAATTATGCTACCCTAGAGCAGTATTAATCTGGGATAAAAGAGTTTTGTAAACGTAACCAAGGGGTCATTACAGTGCCTTACCAAGTAGATATTTTTGGTACTGAGCAATCAGGGCTACCATTTGCACTTGCATTAGTATGAAGTTATGCTGGATTCCCTATATGGAAGTCCAGGAGAAAAACTAGAAGGGTTTTAAAAGGTATGAGGAACAAAGGTTTTGGAGAGAAGGTATCTTTCTATCTCTTTTTGCCAGAGCCAACAGCTAGAAGGCAAAGCACCATTGTTAGTGGAGGTTGGGTTCTGTTAAGGCCCTGCTAAAGTAAAGAGGGAATTTTGGATGTTACCCTAGCCCCAAGAGAACCACCCATTATGGCAGCTAGAGAAAGAAATGCTGCTCCTGCTGAAGCAAGTTGAGGCTGGTAGAGAAAACCAAAGATCTGTGAAAGGAGATCCCTACTGGGCGAAAACAGGAAATACTGCACACTATGGTGGTAATTCTATAAACTGGCACCTCATTTTTGTCACTAGAAAGGGATGCGCCTAGTGCCAATTCTATAATGGTTTAACTCTATAACCCTTGCTTTTGTGAGCCCTTTGTTATTATATGAAAACTCAATGTAAGTGTTTCTGTGACTAGCTTGAGTATACCCTTCACTAACATAGTAAGTAATGACAGATAAAGACCCGAACAGTCATAAGTACATAAGTAATGCAACACTGGAAAAAGACCAAGGGTCCATCGAGCCCAGCATCCTGTCCCCAACAGCGGCCAATCCAGGCCAAGGGCACCTGGCAAACTTCCCAAACGTACAAACATTCTATACATGTTATTCCTGGAATTGTGGATCCAATCTACCCAACAGTCACACTCATTATCAATTCATGATTAAATCAACAATAAAAATGATATACTTTATCACGAGTCTTTCTTTGGCGTTTCTGGGACATAGACTGTAGAAGTCCGCCCAGCTCTATCCTTATGTTCCACCTACTGGAGTTGCCATCAAAGCCCACTTCAGCCTATCCAAATCCATCTTGTCATTTGCGGGTCCCAGACCATAAAAGTCTGCCCAGCACTGTCCTCGGTTCCAGCTACTGAAGTTGCCATTGAAGCCCTTTCCAGCTTATCCTAAACCAGATTGCCATATACAGACACAGACCTACAAAGTCTGCATGGCACCAGCCTTAGTTCTTTACAACCAGAGTAGCCATCCAAGCATCACTCACACATCCACCCCCTGCAGCCATTTAAAGTTTTTGTTTGTTTTCTACCATCTATTTTCTAAATAGAGTTCCTCTGTGTTCATCCCACGCCTTTTTGAATTCCGTCACTGTTTTTGTCTCAGTCTTCCCCAGCTGTTTAAGATGGCGTCTGGGTAGGACGCACCTGCAGGAGCTCCATTGCACTGCTGGGTTTCTAAAGAAGATAGCTCTATATCAGGGGTTAAAACACCATGAATCTCCTGGTTCTGCAAGCAGCATAATGAAGAGGGACAAGCAGGAAAGCAATGAGCTTCCTTAAGTGGCTCTGGTCACTTCCTGCAGATGGGGCTACTTAGATGGAAGGAAACAGCTGGCCCAGGTCTGCTCTATAAAAGAACTACTAAGGAAGTCAGGATGACCCAGAGGGAGATGAACTAACTTCCTGATCTGTGAGGAAATTGACATCCTACAGAAAATGCTGGGAAGGAAGGACCAGAGACTGCCAGTTTCAAGGAAAGTGTAGAAAATGGGTTGGGTAGCAAGGTCTGATGACTCAGGTTAAGGAGTTTTTCTGACAGTAAAATAAAATAAAGAGAAGGGGAGAAGCAATGGGGAATGATGATGTAATACACATCAGTAACCTGTTTTCTAAATTATATATCTGCTCAAGTACATCAATCATAGAATTTTGTCCAATTTCTCTTTAAGGGAACATATAAAAAAGTGGAAAAAATAGTGAATCTTGCTCTGGTTTAATCAGGATGTAGGACAATTTCTAAAAAATTGGCACACTTCCCTGTAATTTATCCAGTTGCAAACTATGCCAAAATATTTCACAGGACCCCAAAGTCATCCACAAAGGAAAGATATTCAACATAAAGGGATCTTTCACTTGCTCATCTTCCAATGTGGTATATATCATTCAGTGTAAAAAATGTAACGAAGGATGCTATATTGGAGAAACAGGCCAGATGCTTAAGACAAGATTCAATTTACATAGACATCATATGAACAATACTGGTGCCAGCAGGGTTCCCACGCCTGTTGGTCAACATTTTACAGGACCAGGACACTGTACCAGTGACTTCACAGTGAGAATCCTGAAAGGTAACTTTAAAACCATACAAGAACGTAAGACCTTTGAAGTCAGAATGATTGAATATTTTAACACCCAACAGAAAGGACTTAACAAGGATCTGGGGTTCCTAGCCCATTATAAACCATAAAGCTGTATGTATTTGTTGATCACCCTCCCCTAACCTATCCACACCCACCCTGTTAGAATATCAATGATATGCTTTGATGTCCACATGCATACTTCCTACCCACCCCCCTCCTCCCACCCTGTCAGACTGTCATAGTAATGCTTGAATGTTTTCACTTATATACACTTTCAGCTAGCACATTTGCTTATTTCCGATCTGAGGAAGAAGGGAGACCTTCAAAAGCTAATCAAGAAATGTATTAAGTTATGTCCAATAAAAAAGGTATCATCTTATTTTCTTTTCCATGTTTTATTTTGTTTGATTTCTATTGATAAAAAAAAAAAGGTATTTCTGCCTAAGGGCCCTGTTTACTAAGCAGCGTTATAGGCGTGTTAATGTTTTTAACCTGTGTTAACCATGTACACGTGTTAACCATGCACATGCCTACAATATCCCTATAGACTCCTACATGGTTAGCATGTGCACTTAGTGTAGGTGCGCTAAAAACACTAATGCACCTTAGTAAACAGGGCCCTAAAAAAGGACACGTGGAGAGGCATAATCGAACGAGGCGCACAAATCTCAACATTTAGGTCGACCTTAGAGATGGTCGTCCCTAGAGATGATAGTTCCCGATTTTTGGCGATAATGGAAACCAAGGACACCCATCTCAGAAACGACCAAATCCAAGCCATTTGGTTGTGGGAGGAGCCAGCATTCATAGTGCACTGGTCCCCCTCACATGCCAGGACACCAACCGGGTACCCTAGGGGGCACTGTAGTGGACTTCATAAATTGTTCCCAGGTGCAAAGCTCCCTTACCTTGTGTACTGAGCCCCCCAAAACCCACTACCCACAACTGTACACCACTACCATAGCCCTAGGGGGCACTGCAGTGGATTTCAGAAAAAGCTTCCAGGTGCATAGCTCCCTTACCTTGTGTGCTGAGCCCTTCAAAACCCACTCCCCACAACTGTACACCACTACCATAGCCCTTAGGGATGAAGGGGGGCACCTAGATGTAGGTACAGTGGGTTTGTGGTGGGTTTTGGAGGGCTCACGTTTATCACCACAAGTATAACAGGTATGGGGGATGGGCCTGGGTTCGCCTGCCTGAAGTGCCCTGCAGTACCCACTAAAACTGTTCCAGGGACCTGCATACTGGAGCTGGGTATGATATTTGAGGCTGGCACAGAGGCTGGAAAAAATATTTTTAAAATAGTTTAGGGTGGGAGGGGGTTAGTGACCACTGGGGGAGTAAGGGGAGGTCATCCCTGATTCCCTCCGGTGGTCATCTGGTCATTTAAAGCACATTTTTGTGGCTTAGTCCTAAAAAAAAAGGACCAAGTAAAGTCGGCCAAGTGTTTGTCAGGGACGGCCTTCTTTTTTCCATTATCAGCCGAGGACCCCCATGTGTTAAGCATGCCCCAGTCCCGCCTTCGCTATGCTTCCGACACACCCCCATGAACTTTGGTCGTCCCCTTGACAGAAAGCAGTTGAGGACACCCAAAATCGGCTTTCGATTATGCAGATTTGGGCGACCCTGAGAGAAGGATGCCCATCTCCCGATTTGTGTCGAAAGATGGGCACCATTCTCTTTCGAAAATAAGCCTGATAGAGGGGTATTTTCTAAAGAAACGTCTAAATCAGAATTTGGACGTTTTACAAAAAAATTCCAAATTCCAAACAGGAAAGAAGGTCATTTTTGAAAAAGATTCGAAAATACTATTGACATCCTGTGATTTGGATGTTTTGTGATTTGGACGTCTTTGTTTTTTGGCCATTTTCAAAAAAAACATCCAAGTGTAAAACGTCCAAAATCAAGCCATTAGGAGATAGGAGGAGCCATCATTTTTAGTAGACTGGTCCACCTGACATCCCAGGATAGCAATAGGGCACCTTAGGGGGCACTGCAGTAGACTTCATAAAATGCCTCCAGGTACACATCTGACCATTGCTCCCTTACTTTGTCTGCTGAACCCCCCCAAAACCCACTACCCCTGACTGTACACCGCTACCATAGCCCTTAGGGGTGAAGGGAGCACCTATATGTGGGTACAGTGGGTTTCTGGTGAGTTTTGGAGGGCTTGCAGTTTCCTCCACAATTGTAACAGGTAGGGAGACGTAGGAGGCTGGGTCCACCTATCTGCAGTGCACTGCACCCAATACTAGCCTACTCCAGGGACCTGCATGCTGCTGTAATGGACCCGAGTATGACATCTTAGGCTGGCATAGAGGCTGGCAAGTAATGTTCTTCAACGCACTTTTTGGGGGTGGGTGGGGGTTAGTGACCACTGGGGGAGTAAGGGGAGGTCATCCCTGATTCCCTCCAGTGGTCATTTGGGGCATCTTTTTGTACCTTATTTGTAATAAAAACAGGTCTAGCTCAAAACATTGTAGTTTTAGTGCTGGACGTTTTTGCTTTGTTCCATTATGGCTGAAAGACGTCCGAGTCTTAGGAATGCCCAAGTCCCGCCTCAAACATGCCACTGGTACGCCCCCTTGAGATTTGGACGTCCTTCTGACAGACTTCAGAGAAAGATGTCCAAAATCGGATTTCGATTATACCGATTTGGACGTGTCTGTGAGTTGGACATCCAAATGCTGACTTATGTCAGTTTTTGGACTTCCAGCTCTTTCGAAAATGAGCCTGCTGGTCACACTATGACTAAGGTCTGAGAGCTGTTATGTTTTAAGTGTTGATGTTTCTGAGGCAGTAAACCACTTTGGGCAACTTGTTTCTAACTTGGGGGTCTTTTTACCTGCACTAACATCAACACGTGTTTTTGATGTGCGCTGAGGCCCCCTTTTACCACAGCAGGTAAAAGGCAGGCCATTTTGGGGGGGGGGGGAAGAAATGGCTCAATTACTGCCAGGTATGCATTGGCGCTACAAAAATAGCAAATATTTTTGTAGCACTGGAAATGGTGTGTGCTGGCAGTAGTTATTTATTTATTTATAATTTTTACACCCTCTTAAACCTAAGCAGTTTACAGCATAACATGCATAATCATAATCAAATCAGCTGGTGCTAATCACTGAGATGGTTTAGCATCTTTAACTTTAACTTTCGGAGATCAGTGAAAACCAAGCTGTTCAACAAGGCATACCACAACAATCCATCCTAATTACCAGACAACGAAACTCAAGCCTGAACTGGATAAAACCTAACTCTCTATACTCGACTACCAAGGTCTACTGTACCATGAATGAACTTTAACGCAATAGCACTTTATCTCTTATTCCAAATATGAACTCTTTATACTTGACTGTTTAATCTACTATCCACCTTATAATTGAAAGAGAAAAACGCCTAGATTTCGACCCAAATCGGGAGATAGACGTTTATCTCACAAAAACGAATAAATCGGTATAATGGAAAGCCGATTTTGGACGTTTTCAACTGCACTCCATCGCGGAAGCGTACAAAGTTGACGGGGGCATGTCGGAGGCATGGCGAAGGTGGAACTGGGGCATGGTTATCGGCCAAGGAGAGATGGGCGCCTTTCGCCGATAATGGAAAAAAAGTATGCGTTTGAAGCTAGAATTTAGGGCACTTTTCCTGGACCCTGTTTTTTCATGAATAAGGCCCCAAAAAGTGCCCTAAATGACCAGATTACCACCAGAGGGAATCGGGGATGACCTCCCCTGACTCCCCAGTGGTCACTAACCCCCTCCCACCACAAAACATGATGTTTCACAACTTTTTATTTTCACCCTCAAACATCATACCCACCTCCCTGGCAGCAGTATGCAGGTCCCTGGAGCAGTTGTTAGGGGGTGCAGTGGACTTCAGGCAGGTGGACCCAGGCCCATCCCCCCCACCTGTTACAATTGTGCTGCTTAATGCTTAGTCGTCCAACCCCCCCCAAACCCACTGTACCCACATGTAGGTGCCCCCCTTCACCCCTTAGGGCTATAGTAATGGTGTAGACTTGTGGGCAGTGGGTTTTGAGGGGGTCTTGGGGGGGAGCTCAACACACAAGGGAAGGGTGCTATGCACCTGGGAGCTCTTTTACCTTTTTTTTTGTTTTTGTAAAAGTGCCCCCTAGGGTGCCCGGTTGGTGTCCTGGCATGTGAGGGGGACCAGTGCACTACGAATCCTGACCCTCCCACGAACAAATGCCTTGGATTTATTCGTTTTTGAGCTGGGCACTTTCATTTTCCATTATCACTGAAAAACAAAAACGCCCAGCTCACAAATTGTCGAATAAAACATGGACATCTATTTTTTTCGAAAATACGGTTCGGTCCGCCCCTTCACGGACCCGTTCTCGGAGATAAACGCCCATGGAAATAGACGTTTTCGTTCAATTATGCCCCTCCACGTCAATCATGATCGTTAATGTAATACCACTTGCATCTTTCACTCCGGAAATGGCGATCGCCATGAAGGAACAATGTAAGCCACTGTGAGCCTGCAAATAGGTGGGAAAATGTAGGATACAAATACAACAAATAAATAAATAAATAAATCAGCTGATTTCTAGCGTGAGCTAAAAACGCTAGCACACCTAAATCCTCAAATAACCATTGCCAGGAATAAAATTGGCAGTCTCTGATCTGAATCTAGGGAGCTCCAACCTACAGTGCATGTGTCCAAAGTGAATGTACCATTCCTTGGAGTACAGTTTTCCCACCTACAAATAACACAAGCATTCATAGGCAAAAATCTTTACTGGAATTATTGGCATCAAATACAAACACATCTCTTTATTTATGTTCTATGGCATCAATCACCAAAGGTCTTATGGTGCATCATTTAAAATAAAAGTCCCCCCAAAAGAAGAAAGTCTCCATAAGACTGAATTGAAAACAAAAATGCTATTAATCTGTGTCTGATCACAGCTGATCTTCCGTAATTTGTGATGGCTTGTGAGAGAATATGACACGGGGATTCTCTAACCAGAAGCTCCTAGTGCCCATGTGTGCATAGGAGGGACATACAGTGAACCCTGTTCTACAGATACAAAATGTTGTGTAAGTACTATACAAAAGGTAGCAGTTGACTTTGTATTGATTGATATAATATAGGGCTTTAAATATGAGCCATAAGGAAATAAATACATGCCCATTATTTGGCAGCAGGCAACCCTTAGCTGTTTTTGGTCAGAGGAAATAATTTTAAGCACAATAGCAAAGGGATCTGAGCAATATAACTTATATGTCCCAAATCTAATCATGACCCTCAAGATGGATTAACCACCACTCTTATACTGAAATAAAACCCATCCTCAGTGCCCCATTTATTAAAACATTGAGTCCGGAGGTTAAGAAATGAATATAAACAAAATAGCACAGCAATACCTAGTTCATCATCAAACAGTAAAAAATAGAAAATGCACAGTCAAGTACGTCTAAATGGCAGATGATGTTTAATGTGAGCAAGTGCAAAGTGATGCATGTGGGAAAGAGGAACCCGAATTATAGCAATGTCATGCAAGGTTCCATGTTGGGAGTCACCGACCAAGAAAGGGATCTAGGTGTCGTCATTGATGATACGTTGAAACCTTCTGTTCAGTGTGCAGCGGCGGCTAAGAAAGCAAATAGAACGTTAGATATTAGGAAAGGAATAGAAAACAAAAATGAGGATGTTATAATGCCTTTGTATCGCTCCATGGTGCGACCACACCTCGAATATTGTGTTCAATTCTGGTCGCCGCATCTCAAAAAAGATATAGTGGAATTAGAAAAGGTGCAGAGAAGGGCGACGAAAATTATAAAGGGGATGGGACGACTTCCCTATGAGGAAAGGCTAAAGAGGCTAGGGCTCTTCAGCTTGGAGAAATGATGGCTGAGGGGAGATATGATAGAGGTCTATAAAATAATGAGTGGAGTGGAATGGGTAGACGTGAAGCGTCTGTTTACTCTTTCCAAAAATACTAGGACTAGGGGGCATGCGATGAAGCTACAAAGTAGTAAATTTAAAATGAATTGGAGAAAATGTTTCCTCACTTAACGTGTAACTAAACTGTGGAATGTGTTGCCAGAGAATGTGGTAAAAGCAGTTAGCTTATCAGAGTTTAAAAAAGGTTTGGATGGCTTCCTAAAGGAAAAATCTATAGACTATTATTAAAATGGACTTGGGGAACATCCACTGTTTATTTCTGGGATAAGCAGCATAAAATGTTTTGTACTTTTTTTGGATCTTGCCAGGTATTTGTGACCTGGTTTGGCCACTGTTGGAAACAAGATGCTGGGCTTCATGGACCTTTGGTCTGTCCCAGTATGGCAATACTTATGTACTTATGTACATACAAAGTCACAATATAAAAAAGTAAATAGAAACTGTACCCTCTCAGCAATTCAAGTAGCTATCAACTAATAGAAGACAAAAAATAGATTTTGGGAGGAGGTTACTAAGCTGCAGTAACAAACCACCTAAATTGTTCAGTGAATATGTATGTGTTACAGCAACTTAGAAAGGGATAGAATGCATTTACCTTTTTATTTTTTTTATTACCCCACCAAAGCTACATCCATTTACACCTGTTCCTTGTAACATTCAAAGTTATTGGCTTATTTTGCATGCATACATATGTATTTTATAAAGTACTAGTAAAAAAAGGCCCGTTTCTGGAGCCAATGAAACGGGCGCTAGCAAGGCTTTCCTGTGGCCCCCCCCCCACCCGTCGTCGATGTTGGTGAATTGCTCCGCCTCCGCCCTCAACGTCATAACGTTTGACGCGAGGGCGGGGCCCAGAGACTGTGTTTTTCGAGGCTTCAGAGCTTCGAACATACGAACCTTGGCTTCAGTGACGTCAGAAGCCAATAGAACGTTGAGGGTGAGTTTTATATATATAGATGTGCATAAGTCTTAAGCCCTAGCCAAGCCTACCCCCTGAGAATGTCTCCACCCCATGGCTGGTGAAATATAGATATACCATATATGTTCAGATATAAACAGATTTTTTTTGTCCCAAAATACCCCCAAAATTGAGTCTTGGTTTATATTTGAGCCAGGCCAAAAATTTCTCTCTTCACCCCCCCCCCCCCCCCCTCCCATGGTGTCTGGCATTTTTGTCTTTCACCCTCCCCCTCCCCCTCCCCTGACCAGAATGTCTTGTTAACTGACATTTCTCTCCCTCTCCCCTGCCCCCCTCCCCCCCCCCACATGTGACTAGCATTTCTCTCCTTAACTCCCTCTCACATCTGACACCGACACAAGAATCATCACGGTCAACTGGTGTGAGGCCTTGAACATCTGCGCATGCTTAAGGCCTACCGACTCCTGCCCCTCCAAGTCTTCCAAATTTAAACCTTTGTTTATATTTGAGTTAGCATTTTTTCCCTATAAAGAGAGGAAAATATTCTCTGTTTAAATTCAAATGGGATTATATCTGAGTAGGTGTATAATTGGGACTATTTTAGAAAAGCCTAAGGAAACCAGAAAAACAGTCCCTACGTAAAAGTCCAAGAACAGAAGAGAAGTAGGGATGGACAATGGACACCCACAATCAATTCCAAAAAGAATTCCAGAGTTTGTTGTAGAAGCACCTCATATGAACTCAAAGGGCCCAACATGGGACCATGTTTCAGTGGGAACATCCACCTGCCTCAGGGGTCGCAAAATCTGTCTAAATTTGGTGAGTCCGCGAAGTCGATGCTTGAGAGTAAAATTTATCAGATGTCAGAACAGCAGATTGCACTCAAAATGCTCTCAAACTGAGTCTGGGTTATAGAGCAACATTTAGATGCCTTTTAAAATTACCCCTAAATGGGCAGTTGGAAGTTTGAGATGCTACTTAGCATGTGGACCCTTTCAACTAGTAACAGACCATGCCCACTTATGATGGCAGAACTTAAGGAAAGGCACAAATGCTAGAGCTCTTCATTTGAGGTTTGTTACCACCCAAGAAAGGTTAATGTAAATGCAGATTTGCTTTCACAGGAGACCATGAAGAGTCACACTTCTGCTTCAGTTACCACAGGTCACCCATCAAAGAGGTTGGATGTGTATGAGGTGAGATAGAATTATCTTCAGTGAGCCTAAAATCCAGGCCAGTTGTCAAGTGCCTATAGTACAAGTGCTGCCGCACCCACATGAAAAACTATTTGTTGGCAGCATAGAAAGGGTTCAGATGGTAAGCAGAGAGATTCTTGGTACCCTTAACTCTTGCTGTCATTGCTGTCCGTCAGATCTCCTAGCATCAGGACAGGATAAAACATTTTTTCTTGTCTATTTTGTCTTATTTTATTTCTGAGCTGATTTTGCCACTTGCTAAAATTGCTTCATAGGAGCTTGTGTTTGAAAAGCTGAGAAATAAAATTAACCTGGCTCCGGATAATTGTGACTGTGCCTTCTGACAATTATTCACCCCAGTTAGCCACAGTCCCATAATGCTTTTGTACAGAAGTTTTGCTTGCCTGGTATGTTTGGTATAGAACTTGTTTCTTTTCAGAAGCTGCGGGGAATGAAACCCCCGGGCCAAAATGTGCTATTTTAAAACTCTGCAAGCGATCTGACTTGCTAAAAGTGCTCTGCTTTTACCTGAAATGTAATATCTGACCCTTAATCTTGAACAAAAGGAGGAAATGGCAAAAATAGATTTGTTTCACTTCCAAAAGGTTCACATTCTGGGAAGCAGAATTGATACTAATGAACTGTTTTGGGAACACATTTAAATGCTGGGGGATATCTTCCTATATTAACTCTTATTGCTGCAGATAAACTTTGCCTGCATTTATTTTTCTTAAACTTTTGGTGCCCCAATTTAAACTGAAGCACACCTAATCTCTGTGAGAAGAGTCTCAAAGGCCAGCAGTTAAAATGAACTCTGAAATCCTGACTTAGTGCTAACCAAATATACTTCAAGGCAAGAACATAAGAGAGGCCATACTGGGTCAGACCAATGGTCCATCTAGCCCAGTATCCTGTTTTCCAAACAGTGGCCAAGCCAGGTCACAAGTAACTGGCAGAAATCGAAATCGTGGCAACACTTCATACTACAAATCCCAGGGCAAGCAGTTGCTTCTCGTGTCTTCCTCAATAGCAGACTATGGACTTTTCCTCCAGGAATTTGTCCAAACCTTTTTAAAACCCAGATATGCTAACCACTGTTACCACATCCTCCGGCAAAGAGTTCCAGAGCTTAACTATTTGTTGAGTGAAAAAATATATCCTCTTATTTGTTTTAAAAGTATTTCCATGTAATTTCCTCGAGTGTCCCCTATTCTTTGTACTTGTGGAACAAGTAAAAAATTGATTTACTTCTACTCGTTCTACACCACTCAGGATTTTGTAGACCTCAATTATATCTCCCCTCATCTATCTCTTTTCCAAGTTGAAGAGCCCTAACCTCTTTGGCCTGTTTTCTCAGTTATGTCTCTATTTGGTATTATTTCTTGATTCTTTCTTTCCAGTTCTAATTTATTAAATTATTGTGGAATGAAAGGTATAGATTTTCTATTCCCACATACAGCAACACAGAAAAATAAATTAAAATACAAAAAAGAGAAGTAAACTAAATTACAAGCACATAATAATAAAACACTCTTCGGGTCCACATTAGGGAGAGAGAACTTTTTTTTTTTAATTCTACTCACTGAGGGGTCCTTTAACCAAACAGTGACAAAACAGTAGCCTTAGCGTGCCCTTACGTGGGTCTTTCCCACACACACTATGGCCACTTTAACGCGGAAGTAAAAGTTTGTTCCTCAGATATTTACACTTGACATGGATCACTACTTGAGGTTCTGACATCACGTCAGTGCTTAGATTCCTAATAGTGGACATGACTCTCTAAGTGGTCCTTTAACTAAGGTACACTTAGGGCCCTTTTACTAAGGCATGTAGAAGCCTACGCGTGTCCAACATGCGTCAATTTGGAACTACTGCCCAGCTACCACATGCCCCAGGTGGTAATTCCATTTTTTACGCACATCCGATATACGCATCAGAAAATATTTTTTATTTTCTACCACATGGCGCTAACCAGGCGGTAATCAGCAGTGTACGCACTGATGATTACCACCCGGTTAATGTGTGAGACCTTACTGCTAAGTCAATGGGTGGTGGTCAAGTCTGAAGCCCAAAATGGATGCGCACCAACTTTTATTTTGCCACATGTCCATTTTCAGCCCAAAAAAAGGGCCTTTTTTGCAGGCGCGCTGAAAAATGGACCTGCACACATCCAAAATACGCGCCAGGTGTGCTGAAAAATGACCGCAGTGGGTAAAAAGGCCAAAAAGAGAAATGGCTGTGTGGTAAGTTGGCACTTGGCACACAACCATTTTGGGGGAAGCACTTTCCACCACTCACTGAGGTGGCGGTAAGGGCTCCCATGCTAACCCCTGTACTAGAAAATCAAACCTGATTTTCTGTAAAACTAGAACTGGTGCCCGCTGGGGACAAAACTACCACCGGTGCCTGTGTTAGGCCTGTGGTAGTTCCAGTTTGGCCCCTAAGTAAAAGTGTTCAAAATGCCAATGAAATACATTGCAAAATGTATTTGAGGGAAATCTGAATAGGAAATGGAAGCAGGTTAAAAAAGAAAACTGAATCAACAAATCATCGTGGGCAGTGGCAGGAAATCCCCATGTAAGTAGTAAGACTTCATTTCACAAGATCAGAAGCTGGCACAGGCTTTTCACATTCATCCTGCCAAGCCCGAAACAGTAACCATGGGCATCGACTTTACCCTTTTTTGGAGCTCTATCAGCACAGTGCACCTGTTATACTATCCAGTAGTAATGTCAACCAGAAGTGCAGAGACGAAAATGCAAGTCAACAGCAAGTACCAGCAAAGAACATAGTCGACAATGTAAAAATGCAAAGTGCTAAACTTCGGGGCAGCCAAATGGTTTGTACATGTGTTCTGCAAAGAAACCAGGAATGTTTTGGTTATGCTTAACTTGTCAGTAAAGTGCAGTGCAGTTGTTGTGACGGCCAATAAAATATTACCCCGAAAGGAAAGAAGAACATACAGCAATGAGGGCTTGATTCACTGAGGTCTTGGTCTCACATTCTGTTTCTAGGAAGAAAAAAAACCTGAATAAATCAAAGCTGTGCTAGCAACTGCCGCTTGGCAATGCGGACACAACCCATTCACTTTGAACAGCAGCCGTTAGCATGGCTTTGTAAATGGTGGTGGTGGTGGTGGTGGTGGTGGTTCGGGGGGGGGGGGGGGGTTAATCATTTCCAGATCATTAATAAATATGTTAAATAGCACCAATCCCCGTACAGATCCCTGGGGCACTGCACTATTCACTCTCCTCCACTGACAGAATTGGCCATTTAACCTTATCCTCTGTTAACTAACATCAGTGCACTTTTTCTAGCAAAAAAGGTGCTGGTACTCAAATGCCAGGCCACCCTTTAGGGTAGGGGTGATCATTGAGGGATCAGCCCTGTAATAGCCAGCCCCCCTGCAACCAGTCACAGAATCTATGGCAAGGCAGAATTGGTGTGTCCGGCGAGCTCTTTCATTAAAACTTGGGGACCATCGGTCAATTTTAGCAGATGATAGAAAAGATGCTGGTACTCAGTACCCCCTAGTACCCCCTCAAAAAAGCCCTGACTAACATATTGGGAGGAATCTACTGTATAAGTAAGCAGGTCTAGTTGATGGCCCCTTAATGTGAGTACTTTAAGACTGAAACTAAAAAAAAGTCAAGAGACTTACATTATCTATGTGTCAATTCAGAGCTACAAATATAATACAATGCTTTGATTCTAAAATATGATGAAATATAAAATCATATAAAACAGACCAACTATTGGTCCAGCTAACTGGACCTCAAAACACACCTCAAAAAATTGCAAAAAAAGGTGCTATCCTGATTTCACAAGCCAAAATTTCTAAACCGGGGTTAGATATATAATCTACCAAAAAGACAAGTAAAAAATTCTTATAAATGATCACTAGGACACCCACTCAACAATTTCTAGTGGTTAAATGCATGATGTGGAGGCATATTTTCAAAGCACAAAGTAGTAACCTATGGAAGTTTGTAAATCTACTACTACTTATCACTTCTATAGTGCTACAAGGCATATGCAGCGCTGTACATCATACATGAAAAGACAGTCCCTGCTCAAAGAGCTCACAATCTGAATAGGACAGACAAACAGACAGACCAACTAAGAGGTAAGGGAATTAAAGAGGTGGGGATAAAAGTGAGTAGTGGTTAGGAGTCAAAAGCAACGTCAAAGAGGTGGGCCTTTAGCCTAGATTTGAAAACGGCCAAAGAAGGGGCTAGACGTACAAGCTCGGGAAGTCTATTCCAGGCGTGAGGTGCAGCGTGATAAAAGGAATGGAGTCTGGAATTAGCAGTAGAGGAGAAGGGGACAGACAAGAGAGATTTATCCACAGAACAGAGTACCCGAGGGGGAGCGTAGGGAGAGACCAGAGTGGAGAGGTACTGGGGAGCGGTAGAGTGAATCTAAGGGGTCCTTTTACCAAGCTGTGGTAAAAAGGGCCCTGCAGTAGTGGTGGGGGCCCTCTTTCCCACAGCGGTAAAAGCCCTCCCCCCCCCAAAATGGCCATGCGGTAAGATTACTTTTACCGCGTGGCCATGTGGTGGGGAGCACTACCCGATTACCACCAGGTTAGCACCACAGTAAATATTCCAAAAATATTTTCCGGCACACTAAAAATGGCACATGCTCGAGCCCCCTGCCACCGGCGGCCGCATTGTGCCAGTGGTAGTTCTGAGCTGCCTTGCAGCAACCCTTTCATAGAAGGGCCCCTAAGTGCTTTGAAAATGAGCCCCTTTATATCCTAGAGCAGTGGTTTACACCCCAGAACTCAGAAACCGCCTAGCCAGTTGGGTTTTCACGCTATCCACAATGAATATGCTTGAAATGTATTAGCATGCACTTTCTCCATTACATGCAAGTATTTCACATGTATATTCCTGAAAACCCAATGGGATTTGGTGTGCCCCAAGGACTGGATCGAGATGCCCTGAGCTAAGGAATAGGTAGATACCACACAGGATTACTTGAACAATGAATATTTTTTTTTTTGGGGGGGGGGGGGGGGCATATGATGATTGGAAAAAGAATATGGCATGGTAGAATCAGAACAGGGGGAACAATTGGGGAATGTGAGGTTCAGGAAGCAGTGATAGGTTGGGAGGGATGGGAGAGTGAGTGGGGGGATAGGAGATAGTTTTGTTATTCTGTTTCAGGATGCGTGTGTACCGACTCTGGAAGATACAACCAGGGGTTGTTAGAGAGTTTGGTTAGAGAAGACACTAGGAAATGGTTTTGGAGGAAGTTGGGGATGAGGCTGGGGGGGGGGGGGGAGTTGTTGAGGAGCAAAGTGAACAGGGTTTTGGTAGGCAGGGTAGAGGGGAGGGGAATCAGAGAGGGAGGGAACTTTATGAGAGGTATTGATGCACATTTAGCCTTTTTTGTATTATGGAAGCAGCTACATCTTTTGAGAGTCCTTCAATTTCTTGTGGTTACCTGTTGTTTCTAATTTACTTCCACAAGTAGGAAAGGGAGGAGGAGATTTAGGCATCTGTAACTCTGGAGAGGAAGGAGAGGTTGGGTAGCCTATAATGGTAAATTATTTGGTTAAGTTCTTATAGTGGTATAACTCCTTTGCTTACAGGTTTGAGTTTTTTATTTCTGTGTTGTAGTTCTTGATGGTTTGGTTACACACGTTGGGGACCTTTTACTACCCGACGGTAGGGCTACAGCTGGGTTTGTGTGCAGGAAATCAGCCTTACTGCTCGGATTCACTCAGGAGTCCGGTGGTAGTTCCAGCTTTCAGCGCAGGCTGTTTCTGGCAATAGGAATTTTTTTTCTAGCGCTGGGGGCATGCCTGGTGATAGACAGCGCTGTGCACTGCCTGTTTACTACCAGGATAGCGCCACAGCCCTCACTGCCTCCTAAATAGGAAGTGGTAAGGGCTTCCCTAGCAAATGGCTGCATGCCAATGTGTTTCTTTAACGCATGGACATTTACTAGCTTTTTAAAAAAATTACCTTTTATCCAGGGCGATAAAAGGTGGCCTCGGCATGTGGCAATTCCACATACTGACGCCACTGAAAGGTATTAATCTACAAACGAACCTTTTCTGGAGATGGGAAGGCGGTAGAACTAGAGGACATGAAATGAGATTGAAGGGGGGGCAGACTCAAGAAAAAGAGAGAGAGTGGTGGATACTTGGAATGCCCTCCCGCGGGAGGTGGTGGAGATAAAAACAGTAACGGAATTCAAAAATGCATGGGATAAACATAAAGGAATCCTGCTCAGAAGGAATGGATCCTCAGAAGCTTAGCGAAAATTGGGTAGCAGAGCTGGTGGGGGGGGGGGGGGGGGGCTAGTGGTTGGGAGGCGGGGCTAGTGCTGGGCAGACTTCTATGGTCTGTGCCCTGAAAATGGCAGATACAAATCAAAGTCAGGTATACACATAAAGTATCACATATGAGTTTATCTTGGGCAGACTGGATGGACCGTACAGGACTTTCTCTGCCATCATCTACTATGTATGTTACTATGTCACTGCGGGCCACCTTTTACTGCCATTTGGTGAAAGGACCCCATTGTTATCTGCAGTATGTGGCTATGTATGAGGTCTGCAATTGATTATTAAATCTATTACGAACTACAATCTGTATCAAATTTGATATTTTCTTCCAACAATCAACTAGATTATTCATTGAAGATGCGTCTCTAAATGAAGCTAGATATCAACATTGTGTGGTTATGAAGACTGGAATAGGCCATTCATTAAACACTGAGGGCCCTTTTTACTAAGCCATGCTAGAGGCGCGCTAGCGTTTTTAGCTTGCACTAAGCATTAGCACACGCTAACCATATAGATTCTCTATAATATTCCTATGGGTGTCTACACGGTTAGCATATGCTAATTTTTAGCACGCGCTAAAAACACTAGCGCACCGTAGTAAACAGGGCCCTGTGTGTTGAAAACATTGCCTCTTAATAACAATAGCCTACAGACACAGAACAATAAGCCAATGTATTTTTATACACTAAGGGTTGAATTCTGTATATGGCGACAAAACATTGACAACGATAAAAATAACACTAACCCCCTAATTCTATATATGTTGCCAAAAATTGTGTGCCCAATCTGCATGTGCAATTTAATTGAATGAGTTAATTAGCGCCCATAATTCACTTAACAAACAATTATTAGCACTATTTAGATTTAATTGGTATTTGTGCATGTAAATTTAAGCGCGGAATCCATGCCTAAAATTTACATGCAATCTAAAAAAGGGGCACAGAAAAGGAAGGGTCATGGGCGTAATGGGCGTGTCCCTAGAATTAACATGCATTGTTAAAGAATAACAGGGATGTGCACTTAATGTAGGTATGTGGCCGCAACCTAAAGTTAGGCATGATTCCCAGGCATAAGCACTATTCTGTAAACCGTATCTAACTTTAAGTGCAGCTTATAGAATAGTGCTTTTTTCAGCCCTGATTTTTTTGGTGCTAAATATAGGATCTAGTGCTAAGCACTATTCTGTAAAAGGTGCTCAGATTTGGGTGTCAATTATAGAATAGCATTTGGCACCAGGATCCATGCCCAATTTGGGGCACGAGGATTTACACTAACTAAAACCTGGTGTAAATTCTCATGCCTAAATCAGGTGTGGATCTCCATTATTCTGTACAAATGCGTGCAAATTCCAGGAATGCCCCTGATCTGCCCATGCCCCTCTCATGGCTGCACCCCCTTTTTAACACACAGATCCCCCGGTGCCTAAAAATGCATGCGCAAATTTAAATTAATGCTAATTAGTGCTGATTATTATTGGCACTAATTTGCTCATTTATAAATTAAATTGCGCACACAAATTGGATGAGCACCCATATTTACACATGAAATTTTGAGCATCCTATATAGAATTAGGGTTTAAACGCTCACATAACTGCTTAACAAGAATTTCTCAAACACAATTAAGAAGAATTAACAATGTCATTTGAAGCCCACAAAGAGCCAACAGAAGGTCACACTAAGGGACAGGAGATGCATCTTTGGTGTGCCCCTTCCTGTAGTATGCCTGAGGTGGCATACTTAGAATGCCAAGTGGCTTAAAGTCCTTAGCTAATGATGTGAGGAACAGGATTGGGTTAGCCACCAAGCTTGCTAATGATATCCATGGTAGGTAGTGTCCCAAAAGGAAATACGATAGGTATGGTTAGTATTATTATGTTACAAATTTGCTGTTCATTTTTTTAAAGACAGGACATGCACAATCAGGAGTGAGAAAGAGATGCCAGAGACAATATATCCAGATTACCTCATCAGTACATGTAATAGTCATTTTATACATTTAATTTTTTTTCATATGGAAATGTTTCTGAATACCATTTTTGTTTTTCAGTCATATCAATTGAAGCACTGCATTGTCTAGACATTGCTATTAGATTGGGGGGTGTAGCTACCTTTGAGTGAACCTGGCAAAAATCTCAGGGCTGCCCAATGGTAGGGATCACCTGCTGAGAACCAAAGGTGCCCTCTGCTCTCTGTCCATGCTGACATCTCTCTGTCTCCCTTCCTCAACCATCCCCTGCTGTCCAGTCTCTCTCTCTCTCTCTCTCTCTCTCTCTCTCTCTCTCTCTCTCTCTCTCTCTCCCTTCTTCCTACCACCCCAGCATCACTTTCTAGGTCCCCCTTCCTCCCCCAGGGTCCTCCAAAGTAGAAGCAGATAGCCAGTAGAGACAGTGAAGAAAACAAACTGCCTCTGGTTAGCCCTGCCATGGCCTTTCTTCTGCCACATCCTGCCCACAGGAAGTTACATCAGAAGAGGCAGGATGTGGCAAGGGTAAAGCCTTGGCAAGGCTGGCCAGAGACTACCTGTTTTCTTCACTGCCTCTGCCAGCCACCTGCCACAACTTTGGAGGACCGCTAGGAGGAGGAGAGAGAAGGCCAGAGATGCTGGAGTCGCACATGTGGGCAGAGACTGGAGATGAAGAGATGCCAGGCCTGTGTAGCAGGGAAGATGGAGAGATGCTGAGCCTGCATGGGGGGGGGGGGGGAGGAATGGAGAAATGTTGTGCCTGCATTGGGTGGGATGATAATGATGGAGAGATGCAGTCTATGGCTTTAGGAAGGAAACTCACAGCTTGTAGCTTTAAACAACAATTCCCAGCTTGTGGCTTTCTCTAGTAAGCTCACAGCTTGTGGCTTTAAACAGCTCACTTCTTGCTACCTTCCACAATAAACCTTTAGTTAGCTTTTCCAAGTAAATTTCCAGACAGGCAAAGCATTTCCATTAGAAGATTCTTCTCTTTTCCTAGCTTATGGCTTCCTACAGCACACTCACAGTTTGTGGCATTAAACAGATCACTTACTATTAACTTTTAAAATAAAGTTACAATTAATTTTTCTAAGTACATTTTTCAGATGGATAAAATATTTCCAGTATAAGCTCTTCCCTTTTAGCTCATCTTATGTGCATTTTACTTGCACAGCTGTGAACCACAATGTTTAATTAGGAGGATAATCCACCTGGGGCCCCTGGTCAGCATCCTGTCCAGCTCTCTGGCCCTACTGTGAAGCAGGATACTATGTCAGTAATACTGCAGTGACCAATCTCAGCCTGTCTGTCCATTAAAACGTCAGGTAAATGCTTCTTTGTATGGCTTCTTGTCAGAACACTTCACACAACAAACGTATTGCCCTCCATCACTGCTCCCAACACACTTTCTGACTTCATAAACCTAGAGCAACATTTACGTGTGTACTTTATTTCAGATTCTGACAACAAAGCCTCAAGTGCTCCCCAGCTAAGGGTTATCCTCCTAAAACTGCTTTTCTGGCTTGGAAGCTGGAGCTCTTCTGTTTGAGTTCTCCTTGACTGCCCCTCTACCTCTGTCTCTCTTCAAAGAGTCTGACTCTTTTTATATTTACCAGCAGACTGCCTAATTAGTTGCCTAATTGCCTTTACCTGAGTTAAGATTATTTGTTTCTGTGAGCATAACAACCTCCGGTTCAATTTGGCTTACAAAGCACAGTGAAAATAATGTATAATACATTACACTTAATACCAAAAGTACAAAACCATTCCAAAGATAAACACCGCCAAGATAACACAAACTTGTGTAGGACTGTAATCCTAAACTAAATCTGGTGAAGTTCACTTGCACAAAGAATTGTCCTAAAGAGGAATGACTTCAATCATTTGCAGAATAGTAAGTCATTATCTTGATATTTGCTGGTATTTGGTAGAGAGTTCCACCATTTGGTACCTGGAAAAGAGAGAACCAATTTATAAGTGATTTTCCTGTAATTGGGGAGATGAAGTCAGAGAAAATTTCTAGTGCCAAAGTGAATACTTCCAAGAGGGAGCCTTATAATCCAGTGCTATACCATATATTATTTGGAAAGTTAAGGCACAAAGCTTCAAAATTAACCTAGCTTTAATTGGGAGCCAATGCAGCTTACACAATAATGGAGTAGCCCTGTCAAAGTGTGAAACTTGAAGGATCCATCTAGCAGCTGTATTCTAGGCCATTTGTAATCTTTTGAAGACACTTTCCTTACATCCAGCATATATAGCATTACAGTAATCTAACTGAGTTAGGACTAGAGATTGTACTAGTAACCTGAAGATATCAGAAGGAAAAAAAAAGGGTCTAATACGCTTTCCAAAGGGATTTAAAGGATTTGCTACCCACAGAGGAAATCTAAGGTTCAAACGTGAGATACCTATCAATAATGACACCCGTATTCTCAGAGTGTGCTCCAGGGGGTAGGAAATACTATCTGTGGTGAAGCTACTGAGCAGGTTCTGGTTAAAGTGATTGGTCAAAGTGAGGAATTTAGTTTTATCTTTGTTTAGCTGTAATTTAAATCCCAAGGCCCAAGATTCCATCAAGTTAAGACCTTGCTTGATCCTGTGAATAATGTCTTGAAGGTCTCATTTTTTGAAGATGACTTAAGTGAAACTGACTAAATTACACTTATGGCAAACTTGCCCATTAACACAAAGATGGAAAGGGAAATGGGACTGGATATACTGCCTTTCTGAGGTTTTTTTTTTTATTTGCAACTACATTCAAAGTGGTTTACATATATTCAGGTACTTATTTTGTACCAGGGGCAATGGAGGGTTAAGTGACTTGCCCAGAGTCACAAGGAGCTGCAGTAGGAATTGAACTCAGTTCCCCAGGACCAAAGTCCACTGCACTAACCACTAGGCTACTCCTCCGCACAATTACAGTGGCATTCCATTTTCCCTTCCACTCTTGTTTGAAATTACTTAGCTGCTACAATATGCAGAGATAATGCTGGTGAGTTTGAATAACCTTAACACAACAAAGATTAGCCATGCTTGCCTCTTTAATAGTGGAGAGCTAGAAAATTGTACTTTTTTGTCATTTCCCATATAGTATCTGGGAATTTTCATTTTATTTGGGTTTTCTTGGACATTTTGTCATTTACAGGAACAACATTGTTAAGTATGTGTCCTCTCTTTGAAAAGAGGGCGCATTCTTTCCCCTGGATTCTATATATAGTGTGACAAAAATTAGTTGTCAGGCACCTATATTTAGGCACTCAGGGCTAGATGCTATTAATAGCACCTAAAGACCTACTTATTCAGAAAAGCATTCTCCTCCGACATAAATTAGATGCATCAACTCTACAACACAGCAAAACCTTAGACTGTACTGGACACTATATATATTCCTTCCTACCCTCGATCCCTATGTACCTGAATATACCAACCTACCAGACCTAACATCAAATTGTATTTGTTTCCATACCGGACTTGGTGATCGCCTTTACGGTACTATGTAAGTCACATTGAGCCTGCAAATAGGTGGGAAAATGTGGGATACAAATGTAACAAATAAATAAATAAAATAAAAAATTGGCACAAAAAAAACTGTGCTTAGTGCTATTCTATAAACCTTGCCTAAAGTTAGGCATGGTTTATAGAATACACATAGGGCCAGATTCTATATATGATGCCTACAATTACCATGCATTAACCAATTCCGCTTAAGCTTATTCCATAAAATCCACTAGGATTTACACGCGATATATAGAATATGCTTAGGTGGAGTTCCGTGTGACTAAAACTACACACCCCCATTTACACCTGCGAAAACGTGGTGTAAATCCCTGTGTGTAGATTTAGTCGCATTGGGTCATATTCTATAACTACGCATGTAAATTTTGGAAAGCCCACGAAATGCCCCTTTTCCCACTCCCTCACCGCACCTCTTTTTTACTGCACATATTAGAATTTAGGTGCAGTTCATTACAGAATAATTTTAGGGTGTTGTGCGCATAAATTACAGTTTACATGCACTGCTTTATAGAATACGCTTAGAAAATTGCGCTGATAAATTTTAATTAGTGCCAATAATTGTTTGTTAGTGGCCAATTATCAGCACTGATTAGCTTAAGTAATTAGGTTGTGTGTGTGCAATTCAGCTGTATGCCCTAATTTACACTTATAGAATCTGGGGGTCAATTGGCAGTTAATCATCAAAATGGATTCTCTAACTTGGTGCCTATGGGGCCCTTTTACTAAGCTGCGGTAGGGCTAACACACTGGTAGCATGTGCCAAATTGACACTAATGCCTGGGTAGCACTGACACTCGGCGGTAATTTTGAAGTTGTGTGCGCTGTTGTAAAATGTCCAAATCCGGAGGCAGGGAAAAGATAATTTTCGAAAAAAGATGGACGTCCATCTTTCATTTCAAAAATACCAAGGACATCCTTAGATTTGGACGTCCTTAGATTTGGACGTCTTTGACTTTCGGCGATTTTCGAAACCAAAGACGTCCAAGTCTAAATCGTCCAAATGCAAGCCATTTGGATGTGGGAGGAGCCAGCATTTGTAGTGCACTGGTCCCCCTGACAAGCTAGGACAGCAATTGGGCACCCTAGGGGGCACTCCAGTAAACTTCATAAAATGCTCCATAGCTCCCTTACCTTGTGTGCTGAGCCCCCCAAACCCCCAAAATCTACTACCCCCAACTGTACACCACTACCTTAGCCCTTATGGGTGAAGGGGGCACCTATATGTGGGCACAAAAGGTTTCTTGTGGGTTTTGGAGGGCTCACTGTTTCCTTCCCAAATGTAACAGGTGGGGGGGGGGGGGTATGGGCCTGGGATCCACCTGTCTGAAGTGCACTGCACCCACTAAAAACTGCTCCAGGGAACTGCATGCGCTGTCATGGACCCGAGTATGACATCTGAGGCTGGCATAGAGCCTGGCAGGTAATATTTTTAATAATGTCTTTTGAGGGGGGTGAGGGGGTTGGTGACCACTGGGGGAGTAAGGGGGCTCATCCCCGATTTCCTCCAGTGGTCATCTGGTGATTTCGGGCACCTTTTTGTGCCTTATTCGTAATAAAAACAGGTCCGGGTGAAAACGTCCAAGTTTTAGTCTTGGACGTCTCTGCTTTTTTCCATTATGGCTCAAAGACGTCCAAGTCTTAGGCACGCCCAAGTCCCACCTTCACCACGCCTCCCCTTGAGATTTGGACGTCCTTGCGACGGACTTCCGCTAGAGACCTCCAAAATCGGGTTTCGATTATACCGATTTGGACGTCTTTGAGAGATGGACGTCCAAGTGCCGATGTATGTCACTTTTAGTATTCTATAATGGATTAGGTGCACAAATTTTCAGTTATAGAATACTAGCTTAGCACTCTTTGTAAATAGTGTGTACTATTGAATAACCAAAAAACACAGATGTCATGTTTTTTCCTGCCCATTTTCATTTACTAATGACTTACAATGGCATGGGATATGTCATTGATGTTTCCCAAGTTGTTGCAAATGACAGCCCATGTCTAATGATTGCATGTTCCAGATGTGATTCCAGTACTCAACTCTTTAAAATATGCTTCTTCTTCATCAAAAGATGTTCCAGCATCTACTGCCTCAACATGTCAGTTAGGAATGAGCCTGGAGAAGTACATTTTTTAGTGAAACTGGTCCACAAGTACTACATTAGTTGCTGTTAAAATGTAGGTATATTGGTCCATTGTTCCATGTATTGGACTTTATTTGATTTCCTTTGACATCTATGCTTACCTAGTAATAAACCCATGGATAAGTTAGATGCTAAGATGGTGGATATTCAAAATATAAGTATAGGCTAAATGCACAAATAAACATAATATATTTATTCAAATTTAAACAATCATTAAAACCTAAACACATATAATATTCTCCTCAAAGACTAAATAAACAGAAAAATTATCTATCAATGCTAAACCATTAAACAAGCACGCAGTCCATACTATTAGTCATTAATCCTCAAAAAGAAAAGATATCTAATGGTAAAATCTCCAATACACCAGAACATTATTCACTTTCAACAGAGTAAAAGGATATAGATGCACTTCTTGTCAGATATCCAAAGATCACCAAAGGTTCATCGAACATTCAGATAGATGAAAGCCCAGGTGAGGAGGCACATTTTAACCCCCCCCCCCCCCCGCCATTGCCGGCCGACCCCCCCTGATGATGACCCTCTCGACCCCCTCCCACCGCCAACCCTCCCCCACCGCCGCCAACCTCACCTACCTTTGCTGGCGAGGGACCCCAATCCCCGCCAGCTGAGGTCTTCTTACTTCCTGCGCAAGGCTTCGTTCTGTTTCTGACGTCCTGCACGTTGTACATGCAGGATGTCAGACTCACTGAAACAGAACGAAGCCTTGATCTGCAAGGCTTCGTTCTGTTTCTATGAGTCTGATGTCCTGCATGTACAACGTGAAGGACGTCAGAAACAGAATGAAGCCTTCCGTGAGAAGTAAGAAGACCTCGGCTGGCGGGGATTGGGGTCCCCCGCCAGCAAAGGTAACCCATGGCGATGGTGGAGGAGGGTTGACAGTGGAAGGAGGGTCGAGAGGGTCATCGGCAAGAGGGTCCAGAACCAAATCTACTGGGCCTCCGTGGCCCCACGTATCTACGCCCCTGGTTCATATTTTATCGCCTAAATCTATGTGCATCCATTTACACCAATGAAAACTTGGTGTAAAGCCTTGCACGTAGATTTAGGCACACTAGGCTATATTCTATAACTAGGCTCCTAAATTTTAGAACACCGACGAAATGCCCATTTCCCCACCTATAACTACGCCCCTTTTTGCATTCGTGTGTTAGAAGTTCAGCACACATCATTATAGAATACTGTTTGTGAGTTGTGCACCTAAATTCTAATCAGTGCCAATTAATGCTCATTATTGCTTGTTAAGTGTTGTTATCAGTGCTTATTAGCTTGTTAAGTTATGCGCATTGTTATAGAATCCACGTCGATTTCGGCACGGATCTCTAGGCACACTATATAGAATCTGGGGGTATATGTGTTCTTTTATTTCAGATAGGGATCAAACTGCCTGTTTCAAATAACCCCATATCTTCCAATTTAACTGAGCAGGTTGATATCATAACCATGCTCAGAACTTATATTCAGGTTTTGCAGGACAATGGTAAGTACCCATGCTATTTATGAAAACAGAGTGAAGAATTTACAGCTTGGTACACAGTGCAGTGACAATTAAGAGTATGTTTCAAAAACTCCAAAGAAAAAATATATGAAGATATTTTGAACAAAGGAGAACAACAAACAAAGGGGTCCTTTTACAGAGGCGCGTCAAAAAGTGGCTGGCGCTAAGCTTAGCGTGTGAGTTTCACACGCACTAGGGCCACTTTTTGGCACGGCCTTAGGGGTCCTTTTACTAAGGTGCGCCGAAAAATGGTCTGCACTGTTAAGGACACATGTATTGGATGCACGCAGTTCCATTTTTCAGCGTGCCCGCAAAAAAGGCCTTTTTGGGGGGCTGAAAATGGACATGTGGCAAAATAAAAATTGGCGCACATCCATTTTGGACCTGAGACCTTACCGCCACCCATTGACTTAGCAGTAAGGTCTCACATGTTAACTGGGCAGTAATCGTCAGAGGGCGTACACTGCCAATTACTGCCCGGTTAGCGCAATGCGGTAGAAAATTAAACATATTTTTGGTTGTGTGTATCGGACACATGTAAAAAATGGAATTACTGCCCAGGTGGTAGTTCCAAATTGATGCACGTTGGATGCACGTAGGCGCCTATGCGCCTTAGTAAAAGGCTGACATTCCTATTTTGGCAATAATTGCCATGCGCTAATTCTCCCATTAGCGCATGGCCATTTGCGCCTGAGCCCTTATCACCTCCCATTTTGTAGGCGATAAGGGCTCACATGCTACTCATGCATTAATTGGTTGGCATGTGGTGATACTCAATTAGCATAGCTGCACCTAGCACTAAAAAGTACAAATTATTTTTTAGTGCGTAGTTTTAGTGTGTGGTTGGCACATGACTTTGCAAAAATTAGTATGAGCGCACCCCGTGGCCGTGGATTTTAAGCAGTGGTAAGCACGCTTGATAAAAGAGCTTCAAAGCCAGCAATGGTAAGTGACAGTAATTATGTTCAGAAAGCAAATATGTGCTTCTTTTGAATGAAATTAATAAGCGCTACCAGTTTAAATTTGAATATTTTGTTTTACAGGCATTCTGTGGAGTTTATTTAATAGCTTGCCTTGTATAACAAAGTGTTCCTTTTGCAGTACACACACCACTTAAGATTCACAGACTACAGCAGTTGGCAGCCATGTATAATGTAATTGTACGCACAAAGAGCAATGAATAAACGGCTCTGTTTTATGTCAGTTATGACTGATAGTCGTTGTCAGAGCAGAGCTATTAGCAAATCCTTCCAAAGCTACATAACAGCCTCTGTGTATTCATTTCTTCTAAGTCTAATGTTAATCAATGCAAAGAATTCATTTACATTTCAATTATTTGATCTGTTACACATCCAGTGTCGTTGATGACATATTCAACAGATCATCTGATTGGTTCCAAAAATAATTTGGTTCCAAAACAATTTAAGGTTTTTGTTTTTGCTTTTTTTAATGGGCTGCAGTAAGGGTACAGTAAAACAGTAACTCTCACCCTGGAATGTTTGTATTGTGTACAAAAGGCATTTTTCCCCACAAAGTGGTATATATCATTCAGTGTAAAAAATGCAACGAAGGCTGCTACATTGGTGAAACAAGTCAGATGCTAAAGAAGAAATTTAATTTACATAGTAACATAGTAAATGACGGCAGAAAAAGACCTGCATGGTCCATCCAGTCTGCCCAACAAGACAAACTCATATGTGCTACTTTTTGTGTAAACCCTACTTTGATTTGTACCTGTCCTCTTCAGGGGCACAGACCGTATAAGTCTGTCCAGCACTATCCCCGCCTCCCAACCACCAGCCCCGCCTCCCACCACTGGCTCTGGCACAGACCGTATAAGTCTGCCCAGCACTATCCTCGCCTCCCACCACCGGCTGGCTCTGCCACCCAATCTCGGCTAAGCTCCTTAGGATCCATTCCTTCTGAATAGGATTCCTTTATGTTTATCCCACGCATGTTTGAATTCTGTTACCGTTTTCATTTCCACCACCTCCTGTGGGAGGGCATTCCAAGCATCCACTACTCTCTCCGTGAAAAAAATACTTCCTGACATTTTTCTTGAGTTTGCCCCCCTTCAATCTCATTTCATGTCCTCTCGTTCTACCGCCTTCGCACCTCCGGAAAAGGTTCTTTTGCGGATTAATACTTTTCAAATATTTGAACGTCTGTATCATATCACCCCTGTTTCTCCTTTCTTCCAGAGTATACATGTTCAGGTCAACAAGTCTCTCCTCATACGTCTTGTAACACAAATCCCTTACCATTCTCGTAGCTTTTTTTTGCACCGCTTCAATTCATTTTACATCCTTCGCAAGGTACGGCCTCCAAAACTGAACACAATACTCTAGGTGGGGCCTCACCAATGACTTATACAGGGGCATCAACACCTCCTTTCTTCTGCTGGTCACACCTCTCTCTATACAGCCTAACAACCTTCTAGCTACGGCCACCGCCTTGTCACACTGTTTTGTCGCCTTCAGATCCTCAGATACTATCACCCCAAGATCCCTCTCCTCGTCTGTACCTATCAGATTCTCCCCGCCTAACACAAACATCTCCCGAGGGTTTCTATTCCCTAAGTGCATCACTTTGCATTTCTTCGCATTGAATTTTAATTGCCAAACCTTAGACCATTCTTCTAGCTTCCTCAGATCCTTTTTCATGTTTTCCACTCCCTCCCGGGTGTCCACTCTGTTGCAGATCTTAGTATCATCCGCAAATAGGCAAACTTTACCTTCCAACCCTTCGGCAATGTCACTCACAAATATATTGAACAGAATCGGTCCCAGCACCGATCCCTGAGGCACACCACTACTCACCTTTTCCTCCTCTGAGCAAATTCCATTCACCACCACCCTCTGGCGTCTGTCCGTCAACCAGTTCCTAATCCAGTTCACCACTTCGGGTCCTATCTTCAGCCCTTCCAGTTTATTTAAGAGCCTCCTGTGGGGAACCGTGTCAAAAGCTTTGCTGAAATCTAAGTAGATTACGTCCATAGCTCGTCCCTGATTCAGTTCTCCTGTCACCCAATCAAAGAACTCAATGAGATTCGTTTGGCACGATTTCCCTTTGGTAAAACCATGTTGTCTCGGATCTTGCAACTTATTGGCTTCCAGGAAATTCACTATCCTTTCCTTCAGCATCGCTTCCATTACTTTTCCAATAATCGAAGTGAGGCTTACCGGCCTGTAGTTTCCAGCTTCTTCCCTATCACCACTCTTGTGAAGAGGAACCACCTCCGCCGTTCTCCAATCCTTTGGAACCTCTCCCGTCTGCAAGGATATATTAAACAAATCTTTAAGAGGACCCACCAGAACCTCTCTGAGCTCCCTCAATATCCTGGGGTGGATCCCATCTGGTCCCATGGCTTTATCCACCTTTAGCTTTTCAAGCTGTTCATACACACTCTCTTCCGTGAACGGTGCTCTATCCACTTCAATCTCATTTATACTTTTTGCAGTCCATCGCGGTCCTTCTCCAGGATTTTCTTCTGTGAAAACAGAACAAAAGTATCTATTTAGCAAATTTGCTTTTTCTTCATCATTATCCACATAGCGGTTCGCAGTATCTTTTAGTCTCACAATTCCCTTTTTAATCATTCTCCTTTCACTTAAATACCTGAAAAAATTTTTGTCACCCCTCCTTACATTTCTAGCCATTTGTTCTTCCGCTTGCGCTTTTGCCAGACGTATCTCTCTCTTGGCTTCTTTCAGTTTCATCCTGTATTCCTCCTTGTGTTCCTTTTCTTTAGTTTTTGTGTATTTCTGGAACGCCAACTCCTTAGCCTTTATTTTCTCAGCCACTTGCTTGGAGAACCATATTGGTTTCCTTTTTCTCTTGCTTTTATTTACTTTCCTTACATAAAAGTTCGTGGCCTTATTTATAGCTTCTTTCAGCCTGGACCACTGTCCTTCCACTTCTCGTATTTCCTCCCAGCCCATCATCTCCTTCCTCAGGTATTCCCCCATTTTACTAAAGTCAGCACGCTTGAAATCCAGAACTTTGAGTTTTGAGTGGCCGTTCTCCACTTTAGCTGTAATATCAAACCAAACCGTTTGATGGTCACTGCTGCCCAGGTGGGCACCCACTCGGATATTTGACACGCTATCCCCATTTGTGAGCACCAGATCCAGTGTCGCTCCCTCCCTCGTGGGTTCTGTCACCATTTGTCTGAGCAAACCGCTTTGTAAAGCATCCATGATCTCTCTACTTCTTTCCGATTCCGCAGACGGAACCTTCCAATCTACATCTGGCAGATTGAAATCTCCCAGCAACAGCACCTCTCTCTTGTTTCCCAACTTTTGAATATCTGCGATCAGGTCTTTATCTAGTTCCTCCAATTGTTTCGGAGGTCTGTAGACAACACCCAAGTGTATAGAGGTTCTATCCTCTCTTTTTAAGGTGATCCATATCGCTTCTTCCTTTCCCCAGGTCCCTGTCATTTCGGTTGCCGTGATATCATTTCTCACATATAGAGCTACTTCTCCACCTTTACGACTCTCTCTATCCTTCCTAAACAGATTATAGCCTGGTATGTTTGCATCCCATTCATGCGAACCATTTAGCCACGTCTCCATGATTGCAACAATGTCTAAGTCTGCCTCCAACATCAGGGCTTGAAGGTCATGAACTTTATTGCTTAGACTGCGAGTATTTGTGGCCATCGCTTTCCATGTACATTTCCTGGTATGTGCTTCAACATTTGTGATTTGGGGTTGTCTTTTCTCTTTGGGTACCTTCATATCCTTTTGTTCCAACTTCATTTCTTTCTCTTCTGCCTCAGTTCTATTTTCAGGATCATCACCATGCTGTAATGGAGCAAAAGAATTCTGTATGGGCAACACTTGTGAGGGCGGATGCCTCTGGTACACATAGCGAAGTCTTCCTGAGCCTACTGAGAACCATCTATTCCTAGGTGGTTTTATCCTTGGAGGCAGTGGTGTGAAATTGGCTTGATTCATATGGACACCATATGAAAAATGCTAGTGCCAATAAGGATGTCACCTCTGTGGGGCAGCACTTTACAAAACCAGAACACTGTACCAGTGATTTCATGGTAAGAATCCTGAAAGGGAACTTTAAAACAATACAGGAACATAAGACCTTTGAAGTCAGAATGATTAAATATTTTGACACCCACCAGACAGGATGTAACAAAGATCTGGGTTTTCTAGCCCATTATAAACCATAAAATTGTATTGCTTTGTCACCCTCCTATCTCCATGCATATCTCCCTGTCCCTCATCCACCCGACTCTTCCTGTCTCTCACTTATCCACCCCATCCTGTTAGACTGTCACTGAAATGCTTTAATGTTTCACTTATATATACTGTCATCTACCAACATTTGCTTAGTTCCGATCTGACGAAGAAGGGCAACCTTCGAAAGCTAATCAAGAAATGTATTAAGTTATGTCCAATAAAAAAGGTATCATCTTATTTTCTTTTCCATGTTTTATTTTGTTTTATTTCTATTGATTTCCCACAAAGGAAATGCATCAAGCACAAATAAATACATTTGCAGATTGTAGAGAAAAAATGCAAAATCTACATTCCAAATTCCAAAAATAATGTGCATCAATTATGACATAATCACCATTTTGCCATTTGGGGTATGATCAAAAAATTTGAGAAGTACTGTTCTGTACTGCACAGAGCAAAAAAACAGGCACATAGAAGATCTTACAAGATATTCTTTCCCTCTGGTCATTAGTTATTAAACTGAACACACACCAGAATAAACTTATGACAATAAAACAAGGATCTCCTACATGTTTGTGGAGGTCTGGAATGTTGCATGCTGAATTTAGAGATAATATCAAAGATGTATTATCAGGAATTACTGAGTAACTAGGAACCATCACAGTGCTTTGGAATTCCAATCCGTTGATACAGAATGCACTATCGAGTTACACACAGATACCCTCTGTGTAAAGTCAGCTGTCATGCATAACATGAACTCCTCTTTACATATTTTAGTTCTGTATTTAGTTAGCAGCAGCTAAGTAAAATACTTCATAAGAAAATGATCAACACTCATGCCTCTCACTGCCACCCAAAGGTCTTTAGTATAGGCAAAAAAAGAAGACACATTGGAGGAGATTCTAAATATGGCGCATAAAAAATTGGCACGGAAATCAGTGCCGACTAAGCGTATTCTATAAGCAGCGCCTAGATTTAGGCATGGTATATAGAATATGCTTAGTTGATATCTCAGCGCCTAAAACTAGGTGCATCCATTTACACCAATGAAAACATGGCATAAATCCCAGTACGTAGATTTACATGCACTGGGCCATATTCTAGAAGTACTTGCGTAAATTTTGGAATGCCTATGGAATGCCCATTTCCCCTGCATGCATTAGAAGTTTGGCGCTCTTCATTACAGAATACGTTTAGTGAGTTGTGCACTTCAATTCTAATTAGTGCCAATTAGTGCTCATTATTGCTTTTTAAGTGCTATCAGTGCTCATTAGCTTGTTAAGTTTGTTAAGTTATTCGCATTGTTATAGAATCGGCGTGGATTTCGGTGTGGATCTCTAGGCGAGCTATATAGAATCTGGGGGATTAAGACAAGCAATGAGGAACCACAGTTGAGTGTAGAAACATAGGCAGCTTTCAAAATTAAGAGAAAACAATCATTCAGTGACTGTGGGAGACAATGTCATAACAAAACTCTGTAAGCCACATTGAGCCTGCAAATAGGTGGGAAAATGTGGGATACAAATGCAATAAATAATAAATAATAATAATAATAATAAATTTGATTCTTAAACCTAGTTTCTACTCCTTGAACTGGTCAGGGCTGGAGGTACCATACAGACAACCATCAGAACTCTTAAGCAAGGAGTCTTAGCAATTGCATAGATACAAAATCGAGTTATCAAATTCAAGGTGCATGTGTGGAGGGCAATTTGGTAATAAGATGTCTAGGTTTGAAATGCTATGAATGCATATGTTGTGCTTATTTTTTAAGGGCAAAACCTAATAAACTCTCTGAAATACTATCAGGCTTATTTTCGAAAGAGAAGGACGCCCATCTTTCGACACAAATTGGAAGATGGGCTTCCTTCTCACAGGGTCGCCCAAATTGGTATAATGCAAAGCCGATTTTGGGCGTCCCTAACTGCTTTCCGTCACGGGGACGACCCACGTTCCCGGGGGCGTGTCAGAGGTGTAGCGAAGACAGGACTGGGGCGTGCTTAACACATGGGCGTCCTCGACCGATAATGGAAAAAAAAGGGCGTCCCTGACGAACACTTGGACGATTTTACCTGGTCCTTTTTTTCTTACGACCAAGCCACAAAAATGTACCCTAAATGACCAGATGACCACCGGAGGGAATCGGGGATGACCTCCCCTTACTTCCCCAGTGGTCACTAACTCCCTCCCACCCTCAAAACAACATTTTAAAAATATTTTTCCAACCTCTATGCCAGCCTCAAATATCATACCCAGCTCCATGACAGCAGTATGCAGGTCCCTGGAGCAGTTTTAGTGGGTGCAGTTCACTTCAGGCAGGCGGACCCAGGCCCATCCCCCCCACCTGTTACACTTATGGTGGTAAATGTGAGCCCTCCAAAACCCACTGTACCATCTAGGTGCCCCTCTTCACCCCTAAGGGCTATGGTAGAGGTGTACAGTTGTGGGGAGTGGGTTTGGGGGGGGGGGCTCAGCACACAAGGTAAGGGAGCTATGCACCTGGGAGCAATTTCTGAAGTCCACTGCAGTACCCCCTAGGGTGCCCGGTTGGTGTCCTGGCATGTCAGGGGGGCCAGTGCACTATGAATGCTGGCTCCTCCCACGACCAAAGGGTTTGGATTTGGTCATTTCTGAGATGGGCATCCTCGGTTTCCATTATGGCTGAAAATCAGAAACGACCAAGTCTAAGGACGACTATCTCTAGGGACGACCTAAATATCAAGATTTGGGCGTCCCCAACCATATTATCAAAATGAAAGATGGATGCCTATCTTGTTTCGATAATATGGGTTTCCCCGTCCCTTTGCCGGGACGTCCTGCGAGGACGTCCTCAGGAAAACTTGGGCGCCTCTTTCGATTATGCCCCTCCACAGGACACTTAGGGTCCTGTTTACAAAGCCACACTAGCGTTTTTAGCACACGCTAAAATTAGTGTGCGCTAAATGCTAGAATCACCCATATGTTTTCATAGGTGACAGTGCTTAGCTCTGTTTAGTAAACGGGGCCCTTAATTGTACCCCCAATGTGTTGCAACTAGTTCATTTATGTAACATGTTTGATATTGTATAATGTTTATAATATTTATTTATTTATTTGTGTCATTTGTACCCCGCATTATCCCAAACAAATTCGGGTTCAATATGGCTTACATTAAACTTTTAAAGCAAATTACAGTATGAGAATTATAACGAAAATATAAAACAATAATAGGTAAAAACATCCAAGCAGTAAGATGACTTATTTTGAAATAACCATAAAAAACAAAAGGGGTTCACAGTTTCCACAAATAATACAACAACACAGAAAAAAAGTGGAAAAGGAACTTCAAGAGATCAGTCCAAACACCAGGGTAAGATGCTCCCAAAACAAACTTTATTTGGACCCAAATAAAGTTTGTTTTGGGAGCATCTTACCCTGGTGTTTGGATTGATCTCTTGAAGTTCCTTTTCCACTTTTTTTCTGTGTTGTTATTTTGAAATAACAAATTAAGGGGGTCTTTCACAAAGCATCAGTAAGCCCAAAGCAGGCTTACCGAATGCTAAATCGGGACTACTGCCAGCCCAACGCGGCCGCCGGTGGTAGTTCCGCCCTGAGCGTATGCCATTTCCGGGGGAAAAAGAAAACCCCCAGAAACAGCTTGCGCGGCAGTAACCTCGTTGCTAATAGGGCATCGTCACGCACTGCCCGGTTACCAACGGGTTACTGCAGGAGCCCTTATTGCCACCTCAATGGCAAGGGCTCCTCACTGCATGTCCACACGGGGGCTTTTTACCCACTGCAGTAAAAAGGGCTCTGGCATGGAGGAGTAGCCTAATGATTAGTGCAGTGGGCTTTGATCCTGGTAAGCTGCGTTCAATTCCCACTGCAGCTCCTTGTGACCTCGGGCAAGTCACCTAACCCTCCATTGCCCCAGGTACAAAAACTTAGATTGTGAGCCCTCTAGGGACAGAAAAAGTACCTGCATATAATGTGTACACCGCTGTGTACATCTAGTAGTGCTATAGAAATGATTAGTAGTAGTAGTAAAAACAGCCGCTACCGCTAGCACAGGGCCCTTTCTCCTGCAGCTTGGTAAAAGGAACACTCATTGAAAGAATAACAATCACCAACAATATTTAAGGAGGAAACCCTCAATGTAAAGGGCAGTGTGATGAAATGTACTAATAGGTACCCAGTACTGCTTCTTACTGACAAATATATGGCCACAATAACCCCTACTTGACTGCACAAATCATCTGCTGGCCATGTTTCACATACTTTGGTGTTTATTATTAATGAATCATGTTGCAGACTTATACGATCTGTGCCAGAGCTGGTGGTGGGAGGCGGGGTTGGTGGTTGGGAGGCGGGGATAGGGATGGCCAGACTTATACGGTCTGTGCACTGAAGAGGACAGTACAAATATGAATTTATCTTCTTGGGCAGACTGGATGGACCGTGCAGGTCTTTTTCTGCCGTCATCTACTATGTTACTATGTTATGCAGTGTTTTAAATCACATATAAGATTTTGAAAAATTTTGCTTGGAGCATTATTACACACTGTTTGGGATTCTGTTGGACATATTTATCTTACCACAACATCACTTTGTATTTGTTCACACCGGAATCTGCAAATGCCTCTCCAGTACTATGTAAGCCACATTGAGCCTACAAAAAGGTGGAAAATGTGGGATACAAATGTAACAAATAAATAAATATACCACTGATTATAATTGTTAGGACAGGACGAACCCTGTGATGTGTTTTCACTACATAACAGAGTAGGGCTTATTGTGGCCTTATGTTTCTTAGTGAGAAGCAGTAGTAGGTACCTATTAGGACATTTGATCACACTGCTCTTTATACTGCAGATTTCCTCCTTAAATATTATAAACATTATAGAATATTAGCATGTTAAATAAGTGAACTGGTTGCAACAGATTGGGGGTACGATTAAGGACTCAATTTTATAAATGGTGCACAAAAAAATTAGCACTAAGTGATATTCTATAAACAGCGCTCAGAGTTATTGTGTATTCCATTTGATATACCATTTTACTTGCGGTCAAATCAAAATGGTTTACTATGCAAATAAACAATTCAAACAATGTGTAATATATTAAAACCCACAAAATTATAAAAATAAAAATAAAAGACCAGACAGTCACACAGGCATACCATACACTCGTATCAACAAATGATAACATATTAAAAATCCAGATATCATCTGTATATATTAAGTTGCAATTAACAATTGCAGATTAGCTCGTCTCATTGCAGAAATCTGGTCAAGTACGCCAACATCTCTGAAACTAAATTGGAAATAAGTCCAAAAGCCAAGTTAAAGAAATAAGTTTTCAATAGTACTTGGATTGAATTGGGAGCCGTTTATAGAATAGCGTTTGGCACGAGGATTTACACCAAGTAAAACCTGATATAATTCTCATGCCTAAATTAGTCGCGGATCTCCCTTATTCTATAAAACTGAATGCAAATTCCAGGAATACCCCTGAGCCACCCATGCCCCTCTGATTCCAGCGTCTAAAAATGTGCATGCAAATTTTAATTCATGCCAATTAGCGTATTATTAGTGCCCAATTATCAGCACTAATTGGCTTGTTTATCAATTAAATTGCATGTGCATATTAGGTGTGTCCCCATATTTGTGTGTGCAGTTTTGAGTGCCATATATAGAACTAGAGTGAAAGTGTCCTATAGCATTTCAGAGAGTTTATTTTGGATATATCGTTCTTCTCTGTATAGCAAATTATCCACAAGGCTGCAGACTTGCTGTAAGACCACAATCACTCTCCACTCAATGCAAGTAGTATTAGAATAATGCTAATCATTACTATGACAATATTTCTGAAAAGGAGGAAAAAGGACTTCAGAAGCTCAGAATCTTTCCTGCTTGCAACTTGCTGGATTAGCAGCTGAGCGACTTCCTCATGGGTCCTTAAAAAACCTCCTTACTCTTTTCTTTTTATTTTAAATTCTTCATATCAATTCTTCACATCAATTTACCTTTCTTCAACTGTGAATTTTTTTGTCAATTGTATCTTTTATCTTAAAATTCCCAACATGTTCAGTTGAACCTTTAATCAAGACTTATCTTAATTGTCTTTGACGATGCACTCTACAGTGCGTCACCTTGGGTGGAATGTCAACATCAAATAACGGACTTATAATGGCAGATAATAGTTCAAGTAAAAGAAGGGTAGGAGGGAGGGGATTTAGAGCGAATACTTTACTTCAGAGAACATTTTTGGATCTTTACCTTAAATACTGTGGAACCATATGGGCTTAATTGTGAAATCGAATGGTCAACACTTATTTAAGATTGTCTAAAGCATTGTAGCTAAATATCTGGTTTCGTATATTTTACCCACTAGATAGCAGTCGTTCAGCCCTGGAATTCTGATTGGTGCTTTTTTGTCACATGACGACTTGAATAAGCTACAAATCTTGTCTAGGAAGAACCGGCGGCTATTTTAGACGCCGCCAGCTAGAGCACTCCTGGTTAGTAACGGTCAAGATAGGAATCGAAGCATAATAGCCTCGATAGAAGTTATATACAAATCTGATATGATTCGTTTATAGGAGACTACCTTGAACAGCTTATAAGCGAAACAAGAATCTATGTCGGTGACAACTGGTCTCCATCATGTATTCATTGAGCAAAGCTAAAAGCTACTACTACTACTATTACTACTTATCATTTCTAAAGTGCTACTAGACGTACGCAGCGCTGTACACTTGAACATGAAGGGACAGTCCCTGCTCGACAGAGCTTACAATCTAATTAGGACAGACAGACAGACAGAACAAACAAGAGATAAGGGAATATTAAAGTGAGGATGATAAAATAAGGGTTCTGAACAAAGTGAATAAGGGTTAGGAGTTAAAAGCAGCAACAAAAAGGTGGGCTTTTAGCTTAGATTTGAAGACGGCCAGAGATGGAGCTTGACGAACCAGCTCAGGAAGTCTATTCCAGGCATAAGGTGCAGCAAGATAAAAGTCTGGAGTCTGGAGTTAGCAGTGGAGGAGAAGGGTGCAGATAAGAGAGATTTACCCAGTGAAAGCTAAGTATCAATGTTAAACTCTCTGGGAACGATTCTTATAATGCAAATTGAAATTGTGAAAAATCGCTTTGATACTAAAATGAGGAATAACAGTGAAAAGCTATATATAAACAAAAGTGAAAAATTTGTAAAAAGATTGGATTGCTGAGGATTGCGTTATCGCCCCTAAAAAGTATGCTTGGCTCATTGAAATGTTTAGCCAAAATGGAGGTGGATACGCTAATCTGATAGATCCTATTATGACTTTCTGATTCTGCTGACCTGTAGAATATAAGATAGAAGTGTGAAGAAGCTGAGCAAATTGAGAATTATTGATAGTTAGCTCCCTTCAATACTTGTAATTGTGTATAGTGCCTGATTGCTAGTGTGATTGTAATGGCAGGTGGGGAGATTGGAGGGGAAGCAGGGAGGAGAGGGAATTGGGAGGGGGGCCCTTCTTTGTTTCCTGCCCTGGGCTCTAGCATGTCTAATACCAGCCCTGACACTTGCTGTAGCCAGGGCTGCCTAGAGACTGGGCCAGGCCCAGGGCAAGGCTGCCCTCAGGGCCCTGCCGCCGCTGCCCCACCCCCGAGGTCACCGCCACTGCCCCCCCTCTACTTGCCTCCCTCCGTCCACCACCGGGCCGGGCCCCCTGAATTCAAATCATAGCGCTTCACCTCGATCTCTCTCCGTGTGAAAGAAGCGCAGCAGTGGCAGTCTGCAGATCGCCTCCCTTGGGGCCTTCCCTCCCTGTGTCCTGCCCTTGCGGGCCCAGGGAATGTTGTCCCCCCTGCCCCCCCGCTTGGCGGCCCTGGCTGTAGCTGGTGGGGAACCCCAAGCCACACCAGGTATGGACCTCCTCTGAAGGCAGCCAAAATTCCCTTCTACTAAGCTTGGCAGATATTGACAGCAACCTTCAGTCATTGACAACTAAGCATGCATGGGGTGCCAGCATCAGTGACTCAAGGATATGCTGCTGGTGCCTGCCAAGCTTGGTAAAAGGGAGTTCTGGCCATCTTCAGAGGAAATCTTCAGCTGACAGGGCTTGGGGATCCTCATGAGCTAAAGTATTTCTATTTTGAGTTGGGAGGTGCCGGGGGAGGGGTAGAGAATGGGGGAGGGTGGGGGCAGAAAAAAAATTTTGTGTCCACCCAATTTGGGCTCAGGCCCACCCAAAATTGTCTGTCTGGCTATGCTACTGCTGTGGGGGAAGGGGGAAGGAGAGAGGAGAAGGAGTGATTCTGGACATGCAGGGAAGTGCAGAGGGAGAAGAGAGAGACTGGGCCAGGGGGTGGGGAAAGAAGGGGAGAGACATTGGACCAAAAGAGAGGGGAGAGATGATGGACCCACAAGGGGCGCCAATGTAAGATGGCTGAGGATGCCAGCCCTAGTCACACAGGGATTTCGGTCAGATAGCTGGCCTCTGGCCAACCTCTACATCCATCCATGTTTGGTCAGTAAATGAATACCCAACTTTAGGTGGGATGGGGGGGGGGGTGCAAAAAAGACTGGGGAGGGTTATGGCAAACCATCCCACTACTACTATGCCAAGAAACTAACAGAAGTCACAATCCCCATAAATTATTGAAAACTTGGTACTTGCATACAAGAGTCTACCTTTACCTTTTCTTGTTATTCAGATAACTTAGGATAGCAGAAAATCTATCCTTGGTTATTCAGAATGCTATCTGGGTAATGGTGCTGAATATCATCATTAGCCATCATGGCTCTACCTGTTATGCCTGGATATTCAGTGCTAATATCTAGATAATGAGCAGGACTAAATATTTTGTTATAACTTCAAATGCTATGGCCAAGGTTTAAATGGAATGCCAACCACAGAATCTGAATAACTGACCCGCTGGGCTTTACTTTCTCACTTGCTGGGCTTTACTTTCTCACTAAACTTTCAGAAAATTGCACAGATTCCATTTTTTTAGGACTTCTGACCCTAGAGTCACAGGGATATCATTTCTTTTCTTAAGGAACAGAATTCGCCAAATTCCTACCCAATGAATTAAGTCAAGAGCACATTGATCACCATCCAAGAACCCAGGGTTCTTCCTTTTCTTCTCACATTAGCATAAACCCAAGCTGATTCCACCAGACAATTATCTCCAAATGGAAGTTACTCACAGCCTCCAATCTTGAGTGGTCTCTGGCAGTGTTGAGTTTTTTCCACTAGCAGCCTGTCAAGCCATGGCCGTGCTCTGGCTCTCCCACCTCACCTTGGGGTATTGACAGACCACCTCTCAGCCTCTTCAGGAGTTTGCCGGCCTCCCTGCCATGATGGGCAACTTGGACACCTGGTTCCTACTCCAGGTGGTGCTCTTTGGGCCCCACATCTTGGCTACCACGCCTCACCGGCAGGAGCCACCTTGATCAGACGTGCACACACACACCAAGGAGGATCCCTCTGAAGGCACTCCACCAGAGGCAGAGCGCAGCGCCTCCCACTGATGTCATCTGCCTGGGACCATTTAAGGCAGCTGAGCCCCCTCTGCCTTGCCTTCACAACATGTTGGTGTTCCAGTTCTGCATTCTTGGCTCCAGCCTGTCTCAGTGACCTGTCTTCAGTCCAGCCCTGCTTCAGTGTCCTACCTTCAGTCCAGTCCTGCATTCCTGTTTCCAGCCAGCCTCAGCCTCCTGTCTCTAGTCCAGCCCTGTGTTTCTGTCTCCAGTCCTGACTCAGCGTCCTGCCTCCAGTCCAGCCCTGTGTTCTTGTTTCCAGCTTAGTCAACCCCAGGTTTTACCTAGCCTTCCCCAAGAGCCCTTCTCAGAGCCACTCCAGGTCCTGGTTCGGCTGGGCCTGCCCCAAAGGGCCTTTTTCAGGGGCATCCACCATCTTCACTCTTCTTGGAGAGACTTGCCTGCCATCAGCCAGAACCTTACTGACATTTGCCTGCCCGGCTACATCCCCAAGAGCTTACTCATCTTAAGTCGTGACACAACCACTCAGATTATCCAGCCACCAGATGAGAGTGGCATTCAACAGAAAGGTACTTCTCCAACGATGGCACTCTGTTAACTATCTAAATAGTCCTCTGACTCCTTGGGCATCCATCCCCACAGAAGAGCTGATAAAGTCCCCTTTGTCTCTCCCTAAGGGAACACTCCCCACCTCCCTTATTGGCAGAGACCATGCAATTCTGAACAGGTGTTACAGAAAACTGCATCAGTCTCTGAACAAAAGACTGTATTGAGTTAAGTAGATAAAGGGATCTTACATTCTTTTCCTTCCCCCCCTCGCAAGCACTTCTATACCTTTAAAGGATGACTCACATGATCTGCACAAATCAAGTAGGACAAAACTACAGCATACCAATAAATTACTTGGTTTGGCTTAACATAAGGGTAATGCATCCAGCAAAGGAGGGGATTGCCAAATGGCAGAAGTACTTTTGCTTGCAATTAATTATAACGTAGATGGCCTGCATAAGTGCATAAAAAACAGTGAGCACAAAGCACATTTCACGATCATCATTCCAAAAATACATTTAGTTAATGAAACATACACTTTCATTAACAAAGACTTCAATAATGGAAAAGTGTATCTCAGTGGGTTACTATAAGACACAATGGGGACATTTTTGCAAGTCTGCAGTATATTCAATTAGACCACTGCAATTCGTTTGTTGGCCCTTATTTCTGGATATACAAGAAGACTAATGCAGCAATCACAATACTTTGCTCTTAATTTTGGGGGGTGGGGGGTCTGAAATGTTAAAAGAAACAGCCAAACAACCTCAGGCGTTCCTTTCTTGTCGAAAAGGTAGCATCTCTTTTATAACGCCCTGTTGTTAGTGTCTTTGGTGGGAATTCCTCCAGGGAAAGGGAAACTTCGTGTAACAAGATCACCAGGATGTGCCCACTCTGTAAACCAGGAGGATCATTTTGGATTCCCTGCTCCGAAACTGACCCTTTCCAACAGTATAAGTAATAGAGGCTAGACTTGCCTGTCAGTTACTGGGCCAGAGTACTCTCCCCTTTCACTCTCCAAAATGGAGGGAGATACTACAGAGCCTTGCCTTCAGGAGCCCTTGTCTTTCTAGTAGACGAGTTTCAGGAAGCAGGAGTGGATGTGGTTACCCAAAAGAGATACTGTATCACCTGGAGAGCTGCATCTTTAATGACTAACAAAGCTATCTGCTACAAGATTGCAGTGCACCTACAAGTTGGCTAGGTTTGATCCAGCAAGGAGCTTAAGGTCCAAGGGGATCTGGGCAGTAATGACCATCTAATGTATCCAGTTCCTGAAGAGCCGGGGCAGAAGGAAAAAGGGACAGAAGTTCCATTTGTCTAGCTGGAAGGAGAAGAAACAATTGCATGTGCATCATTACTTCACCGCTGATAAGACTCAGGCCTAGAGGCACAAAACTCTAACGACCCTTTAACGACAAAATTTGCCACCATTGCATGCATTATAGGCCTTATTCTGAACCCGCTAGCAGATAACGAAAACGGAATGCAAACCAGAAACTACCATTGAAATGTGGACAATTCGCAATGCACTAACCATACCGATGATTCTAACGAATCATTTAACGTGAGAAATTTAGCGAGATCTCAGACCTGTCGCTCAGGCCTGAGCTGTCATCTCCCCGCTCCCTTCTGCACCTTAAAAATGCAAGCTGGCAAGTTAAAAAAAAAAAAGTTATATAAAACACAAACCGGTAGTTCCCCACTTCCCCCTTCACTAACCAAAACAAAAAAAAAATTCAAATAGATCGGGAGGGGGCAAAGGCGCTTGTCAGGAGCATCCTGTATGGGCGCCCTTGCCCCCCCCCCCCCGAGATCGCCACTGTTCCCCGCTTCAGCCGGTTTTAATAAAAACAAATCTCCACATTTTCTCATGCCCGGTCCCCCTCCCTTCCTGTGTTTCCTGTCCCTTGCTCCAGGGCTCCACCTCCCACCATCCTCTGCCTCCGCCCCATGCCCCGCCCCCTGGGATCGTCACCACCGCTCCCACCCTCCACCGGACCCCCCCCCTCCGCATTACCGTCCCGCGCAGCGCCTGTAACCTGTATGTGGAGGCGCTGCACAGGATAAAACATCTGATCGACAATTGCTTCTCCGTTCTCCGACGTCAGTCTGTTGTTCCTGTGCCCGCCCTCCATTGACGTAAGTTACCTACGTAGATAACTAACGTAGGTAAGTTATGTCAATGGAGGGCGGGCCCAGGAACAACAGACTGACGTCGGAGGAGGGAGAAGCAATTGGCGATCAGATGTTTTATCCCGTGCAGCACCTTCGCATACAGGTGAGAGGCACTACACGGGATGGTAATGCGGAGGGGGGGGTCCAGTGGAGGGTAGGAGCGGCGGCAACGATCCCAGGGGGTGGGGCACGGGGGGCGGAGGCAGAGGATGGCGGGAGGTGGAGCTCTGGAGCAAAGGACAGGAGACACAGGAAGGGAGGGGGACCGGGGATGAGAAAATGTGGAGATTTGTTTTTATTAAAACCGGCTGAAGCGGGGAACAGTGGCGATCTCGGGGGGGGGGGGGGCAATGGCACCCATACAGGACACTCCTGACGAGCGCCTTTGCCCCCTCCCAATCTATTTGGATTTTTTTTTTTTTGTTTTGGTTAGTGCAGGGGGAAGTGGGGAGCCACGTGTTTGTGTTGTGGTTTTTTTTTGGATGTTTGTGGCATGCGCAGAGCAGCCAGCATAACGCTTGGCTGCTCTGCGCATGATTTAGGGGCCTATTACCGATGGGGATTACGATTCATTGATACATTGTACTTCTCGATACCGCAACGAACATGTTTGACCTGTTTTTTTGGTACATGCTTCGGTTTTTCAAAATCGTTAAGGACTTTAACGATTTAGATTTTTTTACGTTTGTTTGATGCATCTGGGCCTCAGTTTTGAGGAGGAAGTGGCCTGTCTCCCAGGTGCATTCCTCAACTCCAGTTCAGGAGTATGTTTTTGATATTCTTGTAAAACCACTGCCCTGATTTCATTCTTGGGGAGGAGATCTAGTAGTTCCACAATTTTCACATTACTGTCTCAGGAATACACCCCTCATGCTTCAGAGTACACTGTGAGTGTCTATTGTAGGTACTCCGTCGGCCCAAGGAATACATTGTAGTCTCTGCAGGGCTGGATTAAAGTCAACTGATGCCCTAAGCAGTGGCGTACCAAGGGGGGGCGGTGGGGGCGGTCCGCCCCGGGTGCATGCCGCTGGGGGGTGCTGCGGTGCGCGCCTGTCAGCTGAGTTCGCTAACTTTGCTAACTTTGCTGCAGCTCCCTCTGCCCCGGAACAGGTTACTTCCTGTTCCGGCCGGGGCAGAGGGAGCTGCAGTGAAGTTAGCGAACTCAGCTGACAGGTGCGCGCCGTGGCACCCCCCCTCAGCGGCGTGCACTGGGGGGTGTCATTTCGCCGGGGGGGAGGTGTCATTTCGCCGAGGGGGGGCCATGCTGCACCCGGGGGGGGCGCATCGGCGATCCGCCCCGGGTGTCATGCAGGCTAGGATCGCCACTGGCCCTAAGCACAGCCCAACATGGATGCTCCAGTTTTACAAGTAACCATCTGATATTCAGCACTATTTAACTGGCCAGGGACAGCTCCTGGCCAGTTAAATAGCCTTAAGCCGGCTAAGCGCTAATATTCAGTGCGAGATAGCCAGCTGTCTTGGCCGAATATTAGCGCTTAAAACCAGAGTCTATAAAAGGCGCCTAAAAACTCCATGTGGTAAACATTTCCACCTAAGCATATTCTATAAGTGGAGCCTAGATTTAGGCACAGACTAAGAATACGCTTAGTTGATATCCCAGCAGCTAAAACTACATGCCTCCATTTACCCCAATGAAAATGTGGCACAATTCCCTGCACATAGTTTTACATGCAATGAGCCATATCCTATAACTATGCGTGTTACTTTGGGAACATCCATGGAACACACTTTTCGCCACCCATAGTCATACCCTACTTAATCCTTCCTACTTAATGCTTCCCCACTTAATGCTTCCCTACTTAATGCTTTCTGAATTTATCCCCCTTCCAAACCTCATTATACATTCTTCCTTAATTAACAACACACTATTCCAATATACTCTCCCTCCCATTCCCTACCTCTACCACCCTTCTCCCTTACCCATCTTACTTACCCACATCAAATTGTCCACCTCTTTCTACAATATATTACAGCTGTTATCTATTCTATGTTATCTTGTAAACCTGTTATATTATGTAAGCCGCATTGAACCTACTAATAAGTGGGAAAGCACAGGGTATGTGTTACAAATAAATACCCCTTTTGAACTATGCACATTAGAATTTAGGTGCAGGTCATTACAGAATACGCTTAGTGAGTTGGGCACGTAAATTCTAATTATTGCCAATTAGTGCTCATTATTGTCTGTTAAGTGCTGCTATCAATGCTGATTATTATTATTTATTTAAATTTTGCCCACACCTTTTTCAGTAGTAGCTCAAGGTGAATTACATTCAGGTACACTGGATATTTCTCTGTCCCAGGAGAGCTCACGATCTAAGTTTGTACCTGAGGCAATGGAGAGTGAGGTGACTTGCCCACGATCACAGCAGTGGGATTTGAACCGGCCACCTCTGGATTGCAAGACCGGTGCTCTAACCACTAGGCCACTCAGTTTGTTAAGCTAATTAAGTTATGTGCATTGTTATAGAATACGCCTGGATTTCTGTGTGGATCTCTAGGCATGCTATATAGAATCCAGCAATTAGTGACTAGCCTGGTCACTGGCTATGTCATGTGACATAGCAGATTAATGCCAATATTCATTGGCTGACTGGCTAAGTTTAGCGGCCAGATAGACCCGCATAAATAGCAGGTTTATCTTTGGCCACCATGAGTTAGCCGGCCGGCCGATGAATATCTGCTTAACCAGCTATGTGTGTAGTGGAGAACCCCCCCCCCCCCCCCCCCCCCCCCCCCCGAAATTCAATGCTGGTCACCGGATATGGCCTGACATTGAATTTCTGGGTTCACCACCAACTGCGGGAGGCAGCCTAAATGTTTAGAATACCAACATATATACATATATATATGCAGGAAACACACATATGCACTATTCTGTAACTGCAATTAAATCTGTGACAGCTCTTATTTACAAGGTGGGCATGCACATGGGCAGACTCTGGGCAGAGCATAGGCAAGATGCATATTTATGCACATACCTTATAGAATACTATGTTACACGCATATCACCAGAACTTAGGTGCACATACTGATGCCAGTTCCATAGCTGGTGTAAGTGCTCGCACCTACTTTCCTTTATAGGATCAGCACCTATATATAGGCACACTGTTATAAACTTACCCCCTTAGTACTTGTGGATATTCTGATTTTTCAGACTATCAGAAACATCTGCATACGGCTGGTGCATCTGGCTGTTCTTATCTATCTTCTGATAACAGGATCTTGTTTGAGTTCTGCAAACTCATCTCTAATCCACGTTATTCTACTGTCACCTTGCTCCTGCATCCGTGGGACGTAAGGTATAATTCAAAGCCCATTCTTTATACACCCTGTGTTGCACCATTCTCTTAGCATGATTCAGTTGAATTAATCTGAAATTGTACAGTTGTACCCACTCCCAAAAAGAAGTGAATTTACTAAGCAAGGGAACTAGGTCTTTCTTCCCTTTTCCATTCTGACTCCTCTCTTGCTGCATTCTCTAAATCTGAAGCTCTGTTAGATGGTGGTTCAGGCCTCCATTACAGTCTCACTCAGCTCTCTTCCTTGGAAAGGGACCTAAGAATGTTTCCCAATGGATTCTCATTGAGTTCTGTCACAAGATCAATAAGAGGGGGCAGGCTGTTCACTGTAATCAGTCAGCCCCAATATGTGCGCATCCCTGCAAGGAACACTACTCTCAGATTCTGCGGAAAGTATTTCTCCTGACATAGTTTGCTAGGGCGAGGTGGCTATAGAAAGAAGCTGTGTGGCTTTGCCAAGAAACAACCAAGGTCATGGGATAATCTTCTCAACAGCCCCCTCTGTGGAGTCAGGCTACCAGCTGCTACTCTGGAAACTGGATAAGTACAAGAAGCTAAAGGAAAGGGCACAAGTAGGTTTTCCTTTGCTGACAGAGATGCACCAGGCTGGGCATAAGTAAAAGCACAGGGAAATTGCCGAATGGTATAGCCCAAAGAAGTTATTCTGCAACCAAGAAGTCCTTGAGTTCCATCATTTAGGTCATATCCCTAAACACTGAGGGAAAAAAAGAGATGGAGGTCAAAGGGCTACCAAATAGACTCCATGCCCCTTTAGAAATCACAACAAGTGGTGAAGAAGGTGTTAAGCAAGGAATTTACAGTGAAAGAACTTTGAGCTTTTGCAGGACACACATTCATTGATGGTCTCTAGAAAGATGGGATTGCTAGTAGTAATTGGAAATTGGAACTGCTAGGGAGGGAAATAAGGGTGAACCCCAGTACTGATAGCTCACTGGAGGAAAAGGAATGAGAAAGGAGTACACAAGACGGAGGTAAAATGGTGAAACAGAGCGAGGCAGACTAAGGGATTCGTTCCTTATGAAGCATTCTGCAAAACAGGAGCTCGCTGTCGAGCGTTACCCATTAGTCCGAACCACATAACAGATAATATGCCAAAGCAGATATATGCATGAAAAAAAAGTTAAAATAACATATAGACAGGAGAGGTTTTTTGAGACTCGTGAGGATGCTCGCCAGTTAGTTTACATAAAGAAAATTCATTTTCAAAAGTAAACGCTGAGCAGCACGATACCCACTACAAAATATGATATCGAGCGTCTGAAGTCTTTTCCTCTCATTAATTATAAAAGTGGAGTCAATTATAAAATTGAAGTTAGACAAGAAGACTATTGTGTAAGCAGTGAATTGTGTATAAAAATATGTGCAGTTTCTGCCCTTGTCTCAGTAAGGGGCCCTTTTACTAAGGTCCGTAGGCACCAACGCACGTCTAATACATGTCAATTTGGAACTACCGCCCAGCTACCACGTACCCTGGGCAGTAATTCTAATTTTTACATGCATCTGATACACGCAGCAGAAAATATTTTTTATTTTCTACCATGTGGCGCTAACTGGGCAGTAATCAGCAGCGTACGCGTGCTGATGATTAATCTGTCATTAAATCTGATCTTTCTAAACTATGTACCATTGCTATAATTCAGAGCCACTCCACTTCTCTTTTTTTATCGGGTTTTAAAGTCTAAATCTTTTTCCTCATCTCACTCTATCAAAAACTTCTTATTCTTCCTGGAATGGCTCTGAAGAAGAATGAGCTGATTTCTTCTATCACTCTATACGGCCTACTGTATCCACAAGTCTGTCTCAATCTATGTATTTTCTCTATAACAAAGTGATTAGTAGGCTACATCATGCTAAATTAGCAAACTCTAACTTCTACTGGCATTTTAACTTGCAACTTGGGGACCTTCTTCATATGATTTATCTTCGTCCTTCTCAATTTTGATTGCGGTTACCCTGCAGATGATTCTCCACAACTGGAAATCTACAAATCTACTTAATGAGGCCTTTTGGTGAATGACCATTTTAATGATCCATAGGCTTGAATGCAAAGCTGCTGAATACGCTAATAGAATTGACTCCACAGAAAAAATCTAGGCCCCCTAGCCACCTTATAATTGAAAGAGAAAAACGCCTAGATTTCGACCCAAATCGGGAGATAGACGTTTATCTCACAAAAACAAATAAATTGGTATAATGGAAAGCCGATTTTGGACGTTTTCAACTGCACTCCATCGCAGAAGCGTACAAAGTTGACGGGGGCATGTCGGAGGCGTGGCAAAGGTGGAACTGGGGCGTGGTTATCGGCCGAGGAGAGATGGGCGCCTTTTGCCGATAATGGAAAAAAAGTATGCGTTTGTAGCTAGAATTTAGGGCACTTTTCCTGGACCCTGTTTTTTCACGAATAAGGCCTCAAAAAGTGCCCTAAATGACCTGATTACCACCAGAGGGAATCGGGGATGACCTCCCCTGACTCCCCCAGTGGTCACTAACCTCCTCCCACCACAAAACATGATGTTTCACAACTTTTTATTTTCACCCTCAAATGTCATACCCACCTCCCTGGCAGCAGTATGCAGGTCCCTGGAGCAGTTGTTAGGGGGTGCAGTGGACTTCAGGCAGGTGGACCCAGGCCCACCCCCCCCCACCTGTTACAATTGTGCTGCTTAATGCTTATTAGTCGTCCAACCCCCCCAAACCCACTGTACCCACATGTAGGTGCCCCCCTTCACCCCTTAGGGCTATAGTAATGGTGTAGACTTGTGGGCAGTGGGTTTTGAGGGGAATTTGGGGGGGCTCAACACACAAGGGAAGGGTGCTATGCACCTGGGAGCTCTTTTACCTTTTTTTTTGTTTTTGTAAAAGTGCCCCCTAGGGTGCTCGGTTGGTGTCCTGGCATGTGAGGGGGACCAGTGCACTACGAATCCTGGCCCCTCCCACGAACAAATGCCTTGGATTTATTCGTTTTTGAGCTGGGCGCTTTCATTTTCCATTATCGCTGAAAAACAAAAACGCCCAGCTCACAAATTGTCGAATAAAACATGGACGTCTATTTTTTGAGAAAATACGGTTTGGTCCGCCCCTTCACGGACCCGTTCTTGGAGATAAATGCCCATGGAGATAGACGTTTTCGTTCAATTATGCCCCTCCACATCTTCTTAATCTAATTCACGTTCACGTTCCTGATTTTACTTACATATACATGTGTTTCAATAATATTGAGCATTTATATATATACTTTTCTATTCCTTTTGGATTATTATTGTACATTAGAGTTTCATAATCACTATAACATGTTTCTATTATGACAGACTGTACCCAGTTACAAACACTGATTTGTACCACTTTTAGAATTCCATATTACAATGTTGGGATTCTCCCTTCTTTTTTCTCTTGTCTTACTTTTTTCTTTATGCATAAGGTGATCCTCTAAAGCTATTTCCCTGCAATGGTATTTTGCATATAACTTTTTTTTTTTTTACTGTTATTGTTTGATGGTTATACTGTTCTACCTTTTAACTGTTCTAAAACCAATACAAATTTCTTGAACTAGAAAAACATAAGAGCTCAGAAATAGGAAATTCGATACCTAGTGCAAAACTATTTTGCAAGAACTAGCTTTAATTAGTAACAAAAAATCCTCATCTCGCATATGGTCTATTTAGCATTAACCAGCAGAAATCCCTGCAGGACATCTTAGAACATTGTGAGTTGTAAGGGCAGTATTTTGTTGGTGGTTGACAAATGTGAAGTGACATGCTGCCCTTTATGTCAGTGTCTTTTGAAATTATTTGTCCAAATAAAAGCAAAGAGAAATAAAGAACCAACAGGAGAACAAAACCCAGTAGCAGGATCACATGGTTCAGAGGATACTGGATGAAAGGGGAATAGCTTTCATTCACTTTCTTTAATCTTTTTCTTGATCATAGATGAAGGATCTCTCAGATCAAAGAGCTGCAAAGTATTGGTGGGCTGAAGAACCACAGCAAGTGAAAAATGCCTGCTCAGAGCTTGTAATTTCAAGAAGTTCTAATTTTTAGAAATCATTCTGTTACATTAAGGTCAATCGATAAAGCAGAAACGTATCTGCCATAAACTGTGCTATAAAGATGGGAGTTATTTAAAAAACAAAACTAAACTAAAAACTCCTTTGATCCAAGGATTTCAGAAGATTAAATTCTAACTTGGTCATTATATATCTGATTTGGATATGATAGGCATGGGTTGGATCTTTTGCAGAAATGGAAATATTTGTTTGGTCATTTCTGCTTCTTGGTGACTTTGAGCACATTCAGCTCAACCTCTCTCTCAACTTTTCAAAGTAGCTATCAAAGAGAAAAATCAATCCAATCAGCTGTTTGTGCTTGGAGGGAGCAGGGACAAGAGAGTTAAATGCAAGCAAGAAAGTAAATCATGGGCAAACGCTGTCTCACACTACGAAACAAAAGCAGTAACATTCATTTTAGTTTTTGAGAAAAAGAGAGGAGGCGCCTGGAGGTTGTGGTAAACGTACTTCAATGTAGTACTGCTGACTGTACTTTCCTATAAAACAGATCGAGTCTCACACCCAGATTTACTTGTGATTTTCAGTGGAATTTACTATTGATTTCAGTGGTGATGCCTGACTTGTATATTATCTAAGGGGCCCTTTTACAAAGTGGCGGTAAGCCCAACGCAGACTTACCACCTGCTAAAAAGGAAATACCGATGGGCTACCGCAACAGCCAATGGGTGGCGGTAAGGGCTTCCCCTGAAACGGCCATGTGGCAAGTGCTTCACTTGCTGCACGGTCATCTCCTGAAGAAAAGAAAGACCTCCTTTTCACCCGCTGCAGTAAAGGGAAGCCTCGGTGGGCATCAAAAACACGCGCCAACACCAGCGCGGGCCCCCTTTTGCCACTGCTTGGTAAAGTTGTCCTAAGTCAGAAAAGAACAACCAAATTGAGATGCTCCTTGCTGAACAAAGAGCCTTTTGCTACAAATGTATTGAGGCTGCAGCTGAAATGTGTGGATGAAGAGAAGCGTGTACAGCAGGAACAGCCATTTCATTAAAAACACATTTTTAAAAAAGAGCAGCATTGCTTGGGGTTTTGAATGTTTAAGCGCTAACACTTAGATATGTAAGATGTAGATTTTGCTACCTACACGTCTAAGCAAAAGTAAATACCAGAGTTTGAAAAACTGCACATCCAATTAAGGAGTTAAGCTCCCAAACTCATTATTTTTTTTTTTTTTTTACTTTTTGGTTTTAAACACCAGAGAGGTAGGTACAACTGTCCCTTCAGCACTGCTCCAAAGCCAGGTTCAAAGGAGCAGTATTTGCGTGACTCTGATGGGGAAGTTTATTGAAATATATATGTACTGCCTTTGCAAAATAGGAAATACACGTATACATGTAAAAGGGCAATTCTATAATGTAGAAGCTCATAATTTTGTGTTCTTTCTGCATGTAAATGTCTAGAATACTAACTCTTATGCACTTGTGTGTATACATATCTGCAAAAATGTCAGCAGGCTGCTTAAGTACTATTCTGAAAATACCTACTTGATTTACATAGCCTGTATTTGCCAGGAGGCACACACATCACCAGATCATGCGCGGGCTACCATGTACATGCATAACTTACAGGATACTGTAAGTTACAGGCATCCCTATGCATTTCGGTGTCCACACTTATGTAAACTCTATGGCTGGTGTAACTGCAGGCACCCAAATGTTAGATATGCCAATAATGGGTTATGCTAGCATCCCACTAAAAGATACAATCAAGTTACTTGTGGGCTCATTTTCAAAACAGAAAAACATCTAAAAAGTGACATAAAGCAGCATTTGGATGTTTTTCTCACGAAAACGTCCAAATCAGTATTTTCAAAACCTATTTTTAGATGTTTTTCTATGAAGACTGTGTCCAGATCTCAAGTTGGCCTGTCAGGGGTGTGTTCAGGCTGGGACTTGGGTGTGCCTTAGACGTTTTTCAGCCTTAATGGAACAAAACAAAATCATCCAGGACTAAAGCTTATGACATTTTGAGCTAGACCTGTTTTTATAACGAATAAGGCACAAAAGGTGCCCTAAATACCCAGATCACCACAGGAGGGAATCAGGGATGACCTCCCCTTATTCCTCCAGTGGTCACTAACCCCCTCCCACCCTCCCAAAAAATGTGACGAAAAACATTACTTGCCAGTCTCAGATGTTATACTCAGGTCCATTAGAACAGCATGCAGGTCCCTGGAGTAGTCTAATCGTGGATGCAGTGCACTGCAGACAGGTGGACCCAGGCTCCTACCTCCCCCTACCTGTTACACTTGTTAACAAAACTGTAAGCCCTCCAAAACTCACCAGAAACCCACTGTACCCACATATAAGTGCCCCCTTCACCCGTAAGGGCTATGGTAGTGATGTACAGTTGGGGGTAGTGGGTTTTCGATAGGTTTTGGTGGGGGCTCAGCAGACAAGATAAGGGAGCAATGGTGAGATGTGTACCTGGGAACATTTTATGAAGTCCACTGCAGTGCCCCCTAGGGTGCCCTATTGCTTTCCTGGGAGGTCAGGGGGACCAGTCTACTAAAAATGCTGGCTCCTCCTACATCCCAATGGCTTGATTTTGTGCGTTCTGCACTTGAACGTTTTTTTCCGAAAATGGACCAAAAAACGAAATGTCCAGATCACAAAACCCTGCATTTTTGAAAACAAAAGATAGACGTTTTTCTTTTTTGAAAATGACCTTCTTTCCTATTCGGATTTTGGACGTTTTTTGCAAAACGTCCAAAGTCGGACTTAGATGTCATATCAAAAATGCCCCTCCACGCGTAGTAACTGATAATCAACTTACCTTTGCCCCTTCATATCTCTATAGTTGTAAGGAAGTCCTTTTTTATTTTAAGGCAGATAAGAGGAGCTCATTCCTTCTTTGATTTACCATCCCTTCATTTACTGGTTCATTCACTAATCATTTCTTGCCTCGACTACTGCAATTCTGTCCTTCATGGTCTCCCTCTCTATTAAATTCATTGCTTACAGTTAATACAAAATACTGTGGTTAAGTTTATTTATGGTGCAAAAAAAATATGATAGCATCACTCCTCAGATCTGAATGTTGGCTTCCTGTTCACGGCTGCATCCAGTGTTGTCAGATGGAAAAAATTGTTCACGCCGAAAACCAGCCCAAAACCGGACAATTTGCAGCCCTGGCAACACTGGCTGCATCCTGTTTAAAACCCAGACACACCGAATCATTCAGTCTGGTCTCTTCCAGTTTCTGTTCTGATCACGTCTCTCTTATATCCCAAGCTGCTCTTTATACTTCTCCAATCAACACTTACTTGCTATTCCCTTGCATTTACAGATACACTTACACTGTGCTAGATCTACCTGCTTCTCTATTATTGCTCCTTCCCATTGGAACTTAATTCTTTTGATATTCATGTTGAGCAGTCAATCAAAACCTTTGCTCTAAAAACATATTACTTTGCTAAAATATATGGGATCACTAATTAATAATTGTTTCATTCACTGAAAACTGCCCTGCCGGTGACCCTGGACAGCACCTCACCTTTGTGTTTCTACTTGTGTCACTCCTTCCCCGTTCCTTTTTAGGGTTTAATATTTGTAACTTAGCTTGCCTTTGTGGTTCTATTTTATCTTTTTTAGCGTATTCCCTTCTCCTTTTAATTCATACTGTAAACCACTTAGATACCTGATGATTATGCGGTATATTAAATAATGTTGAACCCTGACTCTTCAACCTGGGTGTCCAGGCGCCATTAGAGAATAGACTCCCATCATGTAACCGGGGGGGGGGGGGGGGGGGGGGGGAGAAGCCTAAATGGAAGTTCATAGTTGTAGAAATTCATACCTTAAACAAACCTCTCTTGATATGCTTAGTTTAGGATTAACAGAGTCAGTGAACCATTGCTTCAAGAATAACCAGATTGTTTTTTTGCCCTTAGTGCATCCATGCTCTGTAGAAGATAACCAGTGCCAATGACACATGTATTAAAAAATCTCTTAAACTTGACCTTGCATCCTTAAAAATAACATAGCAATTAGAATTATGAAGCCAATATTAAAAAAAAAAAAGTGCCAAGCTTCTAAATTTAGGTTAGGTTCTAAAATTTGTCCCCTATTTTCAGCCAAACATAAGAGCCCCTAAGGGCCTGATACTCAAAAGGACTTAATCAACCACTATCCTCCAAATTCTATAAATGGTGCTAAACATTGCACATACAAATTTGGGCATGTGCCCAATTTGCACACATAATTTAATCGAATAATGAGCCAATTAGTGCTGATGATTGAGCTCTATCAATCATCAGTGCTAACTGGCATCAAAATTTACACATGCATTTTTACATGCCCGAATCTGCACATAAATTTTATGTGCAGCTCCAAACAGGGGGCATGGCTATGGGAGGGTCACGGGCAGGTCAGGGACATTCCTGTAATTTATAAACACTATTATAGAATAAAGGGGATCTGCATCTAGTTTAGGCACAAAAATGTACACCAAGGTTTAGTAGGTGTAAATCATCATGCATAAAGATAGGCGCTGTTCCCAGCATAAGCGCTTTTCTATAAACACCACTTAACTTTGAGTGCCATTTATAGAATAGCGCTTAGTGCATTTTTTTAGTCACTGCCAATTTTTCAGTGTTATTTATAGAATTCAGTCCTATATGGATAAGTCTCCCAACCATGAATCATCAGCACCACTATACAGAGATGGGCTGCTGAAAATTCTTACCACTATCTGGATAGGACCAGGATGATGCAAGGGTAGAGTGTGGGCATTGTGCCCAACTATATAGATAGCCAGCAATATCAAGCCACTATCCATATAGTAAAGAGGTTTAATTTAGGCAAGGAAAAAGGTTGTCCTAAATTAAGGGGTCCTTTTACTAGGTGCACTGAAAAGTGGCCTGGACTATTGTAGGCACATGTTTTGGATGCGTGTAGATCCATTTTTCAGCGTACCTGTAAAAAATGCCTTTTTTGGGGGGGCCAAAAATGGATGTGCGGCAAAATTAAAATTTGTGCACGCCCATTTTGGGTGAGACCTTACTGCCACCTATTCACTTAGTGGTAAGGTCTCATGCATTAACCGGTCAGTAATGATCAATGCACGTTCAAATGCTGATTACCGTCCACGTGACAGAAAATAAATATTATTTTCTGGTGCGCATAGTGAACTGCGTAAAAAAATGAAATTACTGCCCGGGCCACACGGTAGCCGGGCAGTAATTCCAAATTGATGCACGTTGGACGTGCATAGGCACCTATGCAACTTAGTAAAAGGGCCCCTAAACTTCTTAGTTATCTGGATAGACGCTGAATATCACCGCCTATTTATACAGAGGTGCCAGTCGCCATTTCTATGGATAAAGGCATTAAATATATGTAAAATATTTAAATGTCGTGGCCAAAATTTTTAAAATGTTGACTGCAGTGTTAACTCATACATTTTCAGCCAAAAATGCACTTAACCGTAGGAGCTTAAAATTTGTGCCCCTAAATTTAGGCCTGTCATTCATTAGCTTACATTTATTACCCTAATTTAGGTGCTTAGATGGCAATTCTGGAACACATGCACTAATATTTCTGCACCTATTAAGGGCCAGATTCTATATATGGCGCCTGAAAAATTTGCGCGGTAAACATTTCCACGTAAGTGTATTCTGGTATATACTACTACTTAACATTTCTAGAGCGCTACTAGGGTTACACAGCGCTGTACAAAATAAACAAAGAAGGACGGTCCCAGACTATGCCTACTTGATATCACAGTGCCTTAAACTACGTGCATTCATTTACACCAAGGGAAATGGGGTATAAATGCTGACAAGTAGATTTAGGCGCACTGGGCCATATTGTATAACAGTGAGTGTAAATATTGGAATGCCTTGGGCATTCCCTGCCTATAATCATGCCCCTTTTTGGCGGTATGCATTAGAATTTAGGCACGCTTAGCAAGTTATGCGCATAAATTCTAATTATTGCCAATTAGTGGTCATTATTGCTTGTTAAATGATAACAACCCTCATTGGCTTGTTAAGCCAATTAAGTTGCATGTGTTGTTATAGAATATGCTTGGATTTCAGCACAGAACACTAGGCGAGATATATAGAATCCGGCAGTATGCGTAAATGTTGAGTATAATGGCATTTATTTACATATGTGTGGCAATAAAACAAAGTAGAGGAGACAACAAGAGTAGCAGCTCTCGGGTATATGCAAAAAAATCCCACACAGGTAATAGTCTAGGGGAAAACCTTTATTTGCACCAGTATGGACCCGACACGGGACCGTGTTTCGGCAGGGCAAAACCGCCTGCCTCAGGGGTCGTAGAGACACTGATGGATCTTGGAAATCAGTACAATCAAATAACCTGGAGTGAGTACCATATATAACTGTAGACGGACGCTGCCCTGAGGGAATTGTAAGACAATGTGTCATAGAGGCTCAGCAAGACACCACATCAAAAAGCAGACAGACATAAGTATGTAAATGCCAAAATTCTGCCTAAACGCTATTATGAAAATACCTGCTTAACTTACATAGTGCATATTTGAAAGGTGGCAGACACATGGGCTTACACTTAAACACATAAATTATAGAATGCTATAATTTACACACATACCTCCAGCATTTAGGTACTAACAGTTTCATCAGCTCTTCTCCTCATCTTGTACTCTAGTTTTCTGTGACACTTGAGGGCAGTTAGTGAGCAGCTTCAAGAATACCAGCCTTACATTCCTTCTTAGGTTCTCTGAACCTTCTCCACATCTTCCCTTTAGCTCCTTGACTCTTCCTTTGGATCAGTGGGATACAGGCTCAAACACTTTGGCCACTTTTTTTTTCTAATCTCGAGGCCTCCTAGCCCAAGGACAACTCTCTCAAGTGGTCAGGAAGTCCTCCTGAGCTCTAGCCATTTTCAAGGATGAGTAGAAAAAGGACATTAAACCCTTGCCTACCATGTATTTTATATTCCATGTTACTTCACAAATCCCTGTCACTTAGGACAGGAAAATTTTTATTAGCACTCCCACTCCTGCCTACTCCAACCAAAGACTGCAGGATTTCTAAAGCACCAAATTAGTACAGGGAATTTATTTCTCCCTTCGGTAAACAATTTTTAGACAATGCTTAACATGGGCTGACATGTAGAAGTAAAGCAGAACCATCAGAGTTTCCAGGATATCATTATCAATGGAATAGAAAGTGTTGATGTTGTAAGTAGGAGATGAATGCAGAGCAAGCACTAGCTAAGAATAGTATTGAGATAACAGCACTTGAAGCAGTTTCCATGGCTAGATTCAATTCAAAGGAGCCCAGAGTTGAAAGACCTAAGTACATAAATCCTCTAAATCATGTATTTAAATCCCCAAATTAGTCACTTAGAAAATGGCTCCAGTAGTTACTGAAAGGAAATTCTTTCAAATCAGTGGCTTTATTCACAAAGGAATTTTTCCCATTCTTGGCTTAGGAATAAGGTCCTAAGAGGGCAATTCTACAAAGGGGTGCCTATATTTTGGCACCTAGGGGGAGATTCTATATATGGCATCTAAAAAATCTGCGTGGAAAACATTGCCAACTAAGCGTATTCTATAAGCAGTGCCTAGATTTAGGCGCGGTATATAGAATACGCTTAGTTGGTATCCCAATACCCAAAACTACACACCTCCATTTACACCAATGAAAATGTGGTGTAAATCCTGGTGCATAGATTCTTGAACACTGGGCCATAATCTATAAATACGCACGTAAATTTCAGAATGCCCATAAAAAGCCCATTGCCCTGCCTATAACCTGCATGCATTAGAAGTAAAGTGCACTGCGTTACAGAATATGTACAGTGAGTTGTACATATAAATTATAAATATTGCCAAATAGTGCTCATTATTGCTTGTTAAGTGCTGTTATCAATGCTAATTAGCTTGTTAAGCCAATTAAGTTACATACGTTGTTATAGAATACACATTGATTTCTGCACGGATTTCTAGGCAGGGCCGCCGAGAGACTGGGCCAGGTCTGGGGCAAGGCTGCCCCCTGGGCCCCACCCCCACTGCCGCCCCACCCCCGAGGTCATCGTCATCGCTGCCCCCTCCGTCCACCACCGGGCCGGGCCCCCTAAATTCAAATCATTTGCCTCACCTCAACCTCTCTCCGTGTGAAAGAAGCGCAGCAGCGGCAGTATCCTCCCTGTGTCCCACCCTCACGCAAGTTACGTCAGACGAGGGCAGGACACAGAAAAGAACCCCACTCTTTCCTGCCCACTACCGCTATTCTGCCTGGTGCCACCATGTTTTCAAAATGGGTGCCAAGACTTCTCGTGGTAAACACACAGGTCTCGACATTTGCTCAGGATAAAATGTTTTTGCATCGTAAAATATAGAATTTTGATAATTATAGTAGATACTTGAAGTTGAGAATACTGAATTTTCCTCAAAGAAGAGTGACCAAAATAATAAAGGGGATGGAACTCCTCCCATATGAGGAAAGGCTGAAGAGGTTACGACTCTTCAGCTTGGAAAAGAGACAGCTAAAAGAGGATGTGATTGAGGTCTATAAAATCCTGAGTGGTGTAGAACAGGTAGAAGTGAATCGATTTTTCACTCTTTCAAAAAGTACAAAGACCAGGGGACACTTGATGAAATTACATGGAAATACTTTTAAAATAAATAGGAGGAAATATTTTTTCAAACAAAGAATAGTTAAACTCTGGAACTCACTGCCAGAAGATGTGGTAACAGTAGTTAGCATATCTGGGTTTTCCTGGAGGAAAAGTCCATAGTCTGTTATTGAGATGGTCATGGGGAAAGCCACTGCTTGCCCTGGGATTGGTAGTATGGCATGTTGCTACTAATTGGGTTTCTGCCAGGTACTTGTGACCTGGATTGACCTCTGTTGGAAGCAGGATACAGGGCCAGATGGACCATTGGTTAATCCAGTGTAGCTATTCTTAAGTTCTTATGGAAGGAAATATTTAAATATACGGATTCCAGTCTTCCTCCACTTCAAAGAATATATTATTTCTTGAACCACTTCAAACAATATATTATCTACCCGTTCCAGCTCAAAGGCAATCTAGTTCTGTTGGAAATTCTGTGGTTGATGTTTCCTGTGATATAGCTTGAATCTTACAGAGATACTCGAGAATTCTACGGATGAGGTGACTTCGAGAGCTACCTTATTAGTTTCATTTGTCTTTCTTCAAGATAAGGATGCCTTCTATTTATTCTTTGGAACTACTGACTAATTTTTTTTAGGTGAGATTTCCCTGGTTTTTCTAAATGGACATGGACAAGGACAAAAAGAAAGACCTTTTTGGACATATTGTCATTAGGTTTTGTCTTTCAACTGAGATGTCCTTGTAAATGTATTTTTCCTCATATAATAACTCATATGGTTTTTTATGATCTATCACAGTTACATTTTTTTTCTTGAAGAGAAAGGGATTCCAAATGCAGGGTCTAGATGGGCTGATAGTTTAAGACAAAGATATCTTATTATTAATTTGCTTCCTCAGGATGTAAGGTCTTGTCAATGTTGTGATTTGGTTATATTTATTTTTATTTTCTTATTTTTTTCAACTTATTTGTATTAGATTTCACAACTATTCCTGTTCAAAGTATTACTTTGATGTATAATAAATGAAAAAGAAAAAAGACCCCACAGTAAACCAAGCCACCCACAGACCCCTCCTCTCCCCAGAAAACACATAAATCTTCAATTGTTTCCAGAAAGTAAGCTACACTGGTAACCACGAAAGGGTCTGAGGAAGCTTATTCCACAATCTAGTGCAACAATAGAGAAGGTACAGACACAAGCTGCAGCTGAACAGACATTCCCAATCCAGAGGTCACCAGCAGCCTCTCATTCTCTGAATTAAAAATCCTACCTGGGTCATATCAGCCGACTTTCTTCATAAGATATTTCAGCCTCATCCCTCCTAATATCTTAAAGACTAATGACAATGACTTCACCTGGATTATCTTCAAAACTAGCAGCCAGTGGTGCTCAGTTAATATACAGAAAATATGCTTCCTAACACCTATTGTAACACCCTAGCACAGCCCTTCCCAAACTATGGGAGTCACAACCTGGGTGGGCACTACATAGGTGTGTCATTCTGATGCATTTCAGTGGGGCCCCAGGCGTCATTGCGGCCATGAACATGACGTCACGGCTGCACACAGGGGCACACTGATAAATGGCCTGCGGTAGTGTAGACGTGTGTTTTGGGCATGCGCAGAATCATTTTTCAGCACACCTGTAAAAAAATGCCTTGTTAAAACTTTTTTGCCAAAAATGGACGTGCAGCAAAATGAAAATTGCCGTGCGTCCATTTTGGGACTGAGACCTTACCGCCAGCCATTGACCTAGTGGTAAAGTCTCACGTGGTAACTGGGCGGTAATGACCTACGTGCTTCAAATGCCACTTGGCATGCCTCCAATACATGCGTTTGAAAATAAAAATTATTTTTCGGATGCGCGTATCGGACATGCACCAAAAATGAAATTACTGCAACAGCCACGCGTTGCATGCATTGGGCGCACATAGACGCTTACGTGGGGCCCTTTTATTAAGCATTGGACTTAATAAAAGAGCCCCACAGTTTCAGCAGCACTGCCCTAGGAGCTAAATACTGTACAAACTGAAGCTGCCTTAAGGAGTCTTAAATAATGAAGTTTGCAATAATCCAGATATGAATTTACCCCTGAATAAGGGTGAAACCAAAGAAAAAGCTCAGTTTTTTTCCCTTCCTTCCCTTAAAGGGATGAAATCTTTGATTTTATTTCAAGCCTCTTTGGTCTATCAGGCAGCTAAAGCATGGAGTGATCTTCCAGAGGATTTATGACTTGTCTCTCACTATCAGTCTTTTACAAAACAGCTAAAAGCTTCTGTTTAGGAAATATGTTTTAATTATGTAATCTAAAGATGTTAAGTGTATTGTCTTTTATCGATTTTTGTTTTTCTCTAGTATTGTTCTAGCTGGCATTTTATAGTACTCCACTTACAATTTATATTCGTTTTAGCGGAATATAAATTAAAATGTTATATTATGTTATGTTGTGAGAAAATCCTACAAACTCTCCTCAGCTGCCTTAATTGAAAGAATCACCTTCTAATTAGTGTTGAAAGTGAAGCTTCAAAAAAAAAAAAAAGTTAAACTTCATAGATAAAAGTACAATCCAACTCATCACCTAATCTATGCACACAATCTTGCACCCTCAGTTCAGCTTCCTTGCAAGAAACAATCGATCACTCCAACTGCACAGATGATTTATGGACTGATAGGACCTCTGTCTTTTGAACATTTAACCTATTGTTAACCTATTGAACGTGTAACATTTTTTTTTAACCATCTACTCTTCATGGCCTGCAGCCATTCCCTCAACTGTGCCAAACTTCTGACCTTGTCTCATCCCAGTGGCACAAAAATTTAAATATCAGCCACAAAAATACCTGAGCTGAAATAATGTTAGGAGTGATAGTATTGCTCCCTGTGGTACCCCACGTATAATTGAATACTTATTAGATGACTGTCTACTGATTATCCTTTGAAACAAAGATGAAAACCATGTCAGCATCTTACCATCCACACCCACTCTAGCCAACCTATCCAACAAAAGAGCATGGTCTTATTTCTACTTAAAACAGCTAACACAACTTAATAAGTAACCCACTTTATGTGTCTGTGTATTGCTGCATGCTTCTGGGTAGCAGCATTTACTAAAAATGTCCAAACGAATAATAAAATAAATTTGTGAATGGCATCCAACAAGTTCAAATTAGAATATTAGCCTAAAGCAGGGGCTTTCAACCTAATCCTCAGGACACCTCAAGCCAGTCAGGTTTTCAAGATATCTACAATGAATATGCAATGAGATTGATTTGCATACACTGCCTCCATTGTGTGAAAATCTTTCATGCATTGTGGATATCCTGAAAACCTGACTGACAAGGGGGTACTCCAGGATCAACTTGGGAAACACTGACCTAGAGTAGGTACTCACTTGCTCATAGAAGCATATGTTGAACCCATCTCTTCGCAATCACCCAGGGTCATAGACAAAAAGACATACTAGACTTACTGGTACATTGGTTCTAGAGATGATGGAAAGTAGCTGCAGGTTGCAAAAAAAAAAAAAAAAAAAAAAGAGTACAGGTTACCATGCTGTGTTTCAGTTAGGGAATGAGCGTGACCGCATGCTGCTTGGTCAGTACCACAATTAGGATGATGTAATACCAGCTTTTAAAGGGACCACATCAGTTATATTCTTTGGTGATTCTAAACAGCAGGCTGAAAAAAAAAGGGTAAGAAGGAGAGGCAACAGTCGTTTGATTGTATATGGCAATGCAACCTTCATGAGTCCTGCTGTGTATTTCCGTTCGGAACACTGATAGTGGGAGATATGTTCATCATTCTAGTCTAGAACACACTATCCTGCACTAGAAGGCGGCCGGATGCTTGTAGGAGGCAGATGTATTTATTTATTTATTGCATTTGTATCCCACATTTTCCCACCTATTTGCAGGCTCAATGTGGCTTTCAGAGTTTGGTTATGACCAGTGGTGTACCAAGGGGGGGGGGGGGCAGTGGGGGCGGTCTGCCCCGGGTGCTCACCGCTGGGGGGTGCCGCGGCATGCGCCTGCTCCTCCGAGTTCGCCAAACTTTGTTCGTTTGCTGCAGCTCCCTCTGCCCCGGAACAGGTTACTTCCTGTTCCAGGGCAGAGGGAGCTGCAGCGAACAAACGAAGTTTAGCGAACTCGGAGGAGCAGGCGCGCGCCGTGGCACCCCCCCAGCGGCGTGCACCCGGGGGGGGTGTCATTTCACCAGAGGGGGGAGGTGTCATCTAGCGGGGGGCACACTGCACCCGGGGGGGGGGCGCATTGGCGCTACGCCCCGGGTGCCATTGAGTCCAGGAACGCCACTGGTTATGACATAATCATTCCATGATATCAGATACAATTAGTAAGGTACAAAGATTAGGTAAGGGAAGAGTGAAGGAAGGTGTTAGGCAGGCTAGAAGGTGGACTTTAATAACTGGGTGGATTGGTGAGGTATTTTTGTAAGGCTATGTACGAATGCAGATCCCCCTCTATTGTGGCATGATTACTGGGGATGCACAGCAGATGAGGGAATAATGGAACCCTTCTAGGTAGAAACAGAATCAAACCAGTGAGGTAGGTCCAAAGAGGAAACTTTATTGAAGTCTTCCGTTCTCCACCGGAAAGGCCCGAACAGTAAGATTTTACAAGACCCCTGAGGCAGGCCTTTGGGCCGAAACACGGCCGTGTTGGGTCGTTTTTTAATTTCAATAAAGTTTCCTCTTTGGACCTACCTCACTGGTTTGATTCTGTTTCTCACGGTTTTGTGAGGTTTTTTTACTCCTCCTTGTTGGTTTCCTGTTTCCACTCTTCTAGGTAGCAAATGAAATTCCAGTGGCATTTACTTCTACAGTCGCTGGCCTATGTAGAAAGAGGATGTAAAATTGTGAAACTATGACAGGAATGCAGGGCTAGATAATTATATGGTGTATGTAAAGAACAGGAGCGAGAGTAGTATCCTGTAAATGTTGTTTTGTGAAGACGACAACTGTCCGTAAAGGGTGGAGAATACTGATAACTAGATGTGAAAAAGTATAAATTTATAACGTTTGAGCATGTTGTTCTTGAAAGCCAGCAGTTCTCTGTACACTACAAATTGCTATATGGCATTAGGGATTTATTTTCTGACTGTAATTGACGTTTGTTTTTCATTTGTGTGAGTCCTGGTATTTATTTCCTCCATTAAATCCTATGGAAACAGAGAGAATATGTGTTTCGGAGTTATGCAAATGAAGCAATGTAGAGATAGAAGTGTAAACAGGTGTTTTGAGTGGGTGTTCTTAGACTGTGTTAACCTCACCGAACGAACATGTGCAGTATAATTTCTACACCTTTTAGTAAAAGGAACACTCAATCTCCACAGTGACAAAAAAAAAAGAGACAATAAGGTTTATATATAAGAAAACAAGGCAAATGAGGTGTTATGCAGCTAGGACCAAGGCAGGTTGGAAATGTTTCATTGTGTACATTCCTATTTGGCCTGGCCACCTGTAAAGCCTCTGCTCTAGATCTGAATAACAATTTTTTTTTATTTCCTGGTCTGGCTGAATAACTTTTAAGAATATATAAATGAGGACTCCCAAGGATAACTCCAATCAAATGCAACTCATAATAATCCCTGCTCAATATGTGTAGGTCACTTCCTTAATCGATTCAACTTTGACAATGGCCAAAGCTGAAGTAAACAGCCACGGAGTGGAGTAAGAATAAAATTCCATGAGCCCTGACAAAGTTAGCGAAACTTTGGCCATTGTCAAAGTTGAATCGATTAAGGAAGTGAATAACTTTTAAGCTCAGCTTGCTTTGAGGTATCAAAATGGATGTCTTGACCCCTCTATTTTTAAAGATAATATATTTCTCAACCATTAAGCTATCTGCCTTTCCTAGTTTAAGATCATTAACTGTGACCATGTGAGTTCTGTGCAGCCATTAATGCAGCAGTTTCTCCTCTGTCCCCCTCCCCTGACCATTCCTTTCCTGTGTGGCTGTACAAAATGTGTTGCTTTGGGCCATTAGCCTGAAAAGTGAGGATGTGACCTGCTGACCTAATTCAAAGCTGGGAATGGTAGTTAAACCACATTTGGTTAGGAAATTTACAAGCCAGGTTAGTGGAGCTTGAATTGTATTTAAACCTTTCTAAGTCAGAGTTCAAAGCTCTCATATTAATTCTTCCCCTTCCCTTCCCTGGATCCAAGACCTTTAGGCCATCACTCCTATTGCTATGGGAAGCCAACAGGCAAAAGCATTCTGCTTTAGGGTATCCTGTTCAGGTCTCCTAAGACAAGCAACTCAGATCATGCACAGTATTTCCTCAAACCATGGTTTACTATGGGATCAGAAAGATGATGAATTGCCAAAACAGGCATATGAGAATAACAGATGCAATTTAATATCTGTGTGGAAATATATAAATGTTAGTGATAAATCATGTTAAAATCAAAAGCAATAAAATGAGTATAAGTACTCAGATGAAGTTTCTTTTTCAAAATTTTCTGCATTCTTTTTTTAAAACTTTAATCTTTATTGAGATTCTACAGAAACATTGCAACAAAAACAAACTTCTCATTTTAAACAACGGTTTACAAACACAATACCCTCCTCCCCCCCCCACACACACACACACATAGAACCCATCCAATATTGCCTTAACATTTTTTCTCAGACATTCAAAAGGTTTCCAGAGGTGACCCAGGAAATTATAGACCGGTGAGACTGATCTCAGTACTGGGCAAAATAACAAACTATTATAAAGAACAAAATTACTGAGCATTTTCATAGTATGGATTAATGAGACAAAGCTAACATAGATTTTGTCAAGGGAAATATTGCCTCACCAATCTGCTACATTTCTTTGAAGAGCTGAATAAACGTGGATAAAGGTAAGCCAGTTGATAGTGTGTATCTGGATTTTCACAAGGCGTTTGACAAAAGAACCTCATGAACAACTCCTGAGGAAATTAAAAAGTCATGGGATAGAAGACAGTGTCCTATTGTGGAATAAGATCTGGTTAAAAGATAGGAAAAAGAGAGTAGGGTTAAATGGTAAATATTCGCAATGAAGAAGGATAGATAGTGGGGCCTGTGCTAGGACTGCTACTTTTTTTAACATATATATATAAATGATCGAGAGAGGGGAATAACTGGTGAGGTAATTAAATTTGCAGACGACACAAATTTATTCAAAGTTGTTAAATCATAAGAGGATTGTGAAAAATGGCAAGAGGACTTTATGAGATTGGGAAACTGGGCATCCAGATCGCAGATGGCATTTAATGTGAGCAAGTACAAAGTGATGCATGTAGGAAAGAGGGAACCCAAACTATAGCTATATGATGCAAGGTTCCACATTAGGAGTCAATCGCCCAGGAAAAGAATCTAGGTGTCACTGTTGATGACATGTTGAAACCCTATGCTTACTGTGCAGCGGCAGTTAAGAAAGCAAATATAATGTTAGGAAAGTAATGGAGAACAAAACTAAGAATATTATGCAATATTCATGAGATAGATTTGCATACCAAGGAGGCAGTGTATTCAAATTACTCATGTATATTCATTGTGGATATCCTGAAAACCTGACTGGCTAGGGTTCCCCCAGGACAGGTTTGGGAATCGCTGGTATAGGGTGTAGGCAGGAGTGAAACATATAGATAGGTTAGGTCAAGCTAAGGGTTGTGCAGAGACCTAAGTCTCTAGTTTCCTTGCAAAACTGTTAAATCTTAATGGATTGCTCTAACCCCACCATGAATACGTAACCCATAATGATAATGATATATTTCCCTCACAAGCCAATTGAGGAAAGTGTTCAGTTATGAAACAAAAATCCACAAAAATTTTCAACAGGTTAGTAAAACACTTAGAGAGAGAGAGAGAGAGAGATTAAACCAATTTCAAAATGATATATCAGGGGCAGATAATAAGAGACATACTTTACATTTGAACTGGAACGATGACTCTTACAGTCCTACTCAGTGCCTAAGTTCTTCTCTTTAAGCTTCTGGGTTTGGGCATTTTTTAGCCAACAGGTTAGTAAAACACTTAGAGAGAGAGAGAGAGAGATTAAACCAATTTCAAAATGATATATCAGGGGCAGATAATAAGAGACATACTTTACATTTGAACTGGAACGATGACTCTTACAGTCCTACTCAGTGCCTAAGTTCTTCTCTTTAAGCTTCTGGGTTTGGGCATTTTTTATAGTATGTATAATCAACGAAGAAATACTGTTACGATCCATGCAGTACAGTCAGGAGACAGCAGACACTATAGAGACACCAGAAAGGGTTGCCTGTTCTCACCATTGAATCTTAGGAACCATCATCTTACAAATGCTATTCAGGGCTACGCTGGGGTCAAGCAATGGACAGTTCTTTTTATTGATAATAGCCTGTTATTTTTTCATAGGTCAGGTTTCTTTTCGGAAAGATTTACAACTGATATCTGAGTTTGGTAAACTTTCTGGTTACAAGGTAAATATAGATGAAACTGAACCATTAACAATTCATTCGTTCCAGTTTGAAAAAGATATCCATTGCAAGTGGGATCCAGACGTACTTCAGTTTATATATTTCAAACGAATTTAATGTTTTGTTTTATGCTATAAATTTTCTTTTCTATCTAAAATTGAGCAAAATGTAGATGTCTGACCAGGGCAATTGCCTTGGGCCCTTTGCCACGGGGTGCCCCCAAGCCTACCTGAGGCTGAAAAGGGCAAAGCCTGCTGGTGGGGCCTTCTCCTTAATTTCTGCTCTGGGTCCCAGCAAATCTAACACAGGCCCCCTATGTGGCTTTACTTTTAACATTTTAGGCCCTCTTTACTAAGCTGCGCTAGAGGCGTCTTAATATTTTTAGCGCGCGCTAAGCATTAATGCGTGCTAACCATGTAGATGCCCATAATATTCCTATGGGCATCTACACAGTACACGCTAATTATTAGCACCCACTAAAAACGCTAGTGCACCTTTGTGTCTATGTTGTATCACAGTAGTTAAATTCTAATGGAGCAATATACAGCCTATGGGGGTCAGCATTTTCTTTTAAACGCTAGCTTCTATGGATTTTTAATAACCAGATATTCCATGCTGAGCCATAGCCAAATACTGTAAATGGTGCCCAATTTTAAGCATTCAAGAAATGCACACTAAGCGCCATTCTATAAATGGCACTCAAGGTTGGGGATCTGTGGCCAATTTTGGGCATGGGAATTTACATCAACTGAACCCTGGTGTAAATTCCCGCACCTAAATTAGGCACAGATCCCCCAAATTCTATAACACTGCACACAAATCCTAGAAATATCCCTGACCCACCCATGCCCCTTCCATGGCCATGCCCCCTTTTTGGATCCACGCAGAATAATTTACACACCGAATAGCAACTATAAAGATGTGTGTGTAAAATCCAATTATTGCCAATTAGCGCCAATAATTAATTTAGTGCCCAATTATCAATGATAATTGCTGGTTAAGCAATTATATTGCACACACAGAATTTGGGCAAGTGCTGAAATTGTGAATGCAATTTTGAGCACTATGTTTAGAATTAGAGGGATAATGTGGTCACCAGCCTTTTTGCTGATTATTACCTGGTTAGTGGACTACATATAGCTGCTAATGGGTAACTCATAGCTCTGCCTTAGCTTCATACCCAAGTGCCCCAATGCTACTCATATAATACAGAGGTGATCTGTCCAGATTTTCAGTATCCTGATAAAGCCACTGAAAATCCTGGTATGAACCTGCTGAAGGGGCCTTATCTAGATAGGTCCCATTCCTATCTGGCTAAGTCCTACCAAATATTGAGCCATGTGTTGTTTCTAATGCCTTTTTTTCAAACAACACAATAAGACAGCTTTCATTTTTTGGTTTGCTTGAAGGAGCATGAAACCTTGAAGATCTAATCTTATCCTTTCCAGAAAGAAAAATACTGTAATGGCTTAACTTGCTCAGACTTTAAATATGACTAAGCTAAATAAATACCCCGAGCTGTTAAGGATAGACTTATTGAGCATAAAAGTAACATCAGTATAAATAAGACCTCGGCACCCCAAGCAGCTCATTGTATTAAGAAAGGCCATTCTTTTGAAAGCTTGCGATGTGTGGTGCTACAACAACTTGAATGGCATCCCGGGCGTGGTGATAGAAAATTGCTTTTACTACGACAAGAGCAACGCTGGATTTTTCGATTGCATACTTTGCACCCTTATGGGTTAAACACCAGAATTGAGTGAAATCAATTTTTTTTAATGCCAGCATTGTCATGGATGGATTGTCCGGTTAGCGTCTGACGTAAGATGTTATAACCGTGGCCATTTTGAATTGGCGTTGTGGAGTTACAGCTGGTTTCAGCGTTACGCTATGAGGAAGTTCCAAGGAGTTTTTTTGGTGAGGTTGTTGTTAAAAAATCAAATATGATATTGTGACTCACTTTTCTCTTTTTGCAGATCTCTACAGTTTGACACCACGGACCCTGAGGCAGAGATCGAAACTTGGGCCTGAAGTCGGGCCGTGGGAGGTGTTATTGTTCGACTGCAAAACTTTTTGAGATAAGTGTACTTTTTGAACCGCTTAGTAATATTACACGGTTATTGTGAGCATAGAAGCTTTGTGTAAGCGCAGAAGCTCTATTTCTTTATTTATCAGGAGGTTTTTTGCCCGTGATGATTTAGCGGATCTCCCTTATGTTGGAATATTCAACGACGGAGCTCTCCCTGCACATTTGAGGCTTTTTCCTCCAATTTAAAAAGAGTTTTTGGTCACAATCATATTATTGTGGATATCATTTGTTGTTAGATAGAATTTAAATATGACTAGCCATTTATCCATCTAGTTAGCTCAATGTTGTCCATGCATGTTGTCTAAAACATAAAGTACTAGTAATTGATTTTCCTTTTCTATTAGCTAACAGTAGTTTCCTTGAGGAGGAAGCAGAGTACTGTGTGCAACACGACACTTCTGTACTCGAGGAAAAACGACAGTCCAGTCAAGATGTTCACAAAAAGTAGTCTTTATTCAAAGATTGAACGATTCAACATGGCACCATGTTTCGGCAAAACCAATGAATGCCAATGGTATGAAAACCAATAAACCATATATTGTGGTGCATCAGTTTTTAAAAAGACTGAAACCCATTTCCACAATGAGAGTATCTTCTACAGAAATGTATGTGATATAGTTGAGAACTAATTTCCCCTACACTACTCAAGCTACAGTATTTCTCACTGTTGAAAGTCCAGGGTTTTAGGCATTATTTTAGACTCCTCATTAACTTTTGTATCAAAGATAATTTGTAGCAGAAAACTGTTTTTAAATTATGACAGCCGCATTTGGTGAGGGCATATTTCAAACTAGTTTTGCCCTTTTAGTTCAAGCAATTATCGACACTAATTAGAATTTATGTATGCAACTTTCTAAGCATATTCTGTAACGTGGTGCACGTAAATTCTAACATGCAGCTCTCAATAGGGGCATGGCTATGGGAGGGGCATGGGCGGGTTATGGACATTCCTAAAAATTATGTGCACTGTTATAGATTATGCCCAATCCATGCCTAATTTAGGCGGAGGCATTTACACCAGGTTTTAGTTGGTGTAAATGGTTGCGCCTACATTTTGGTTGCATGAAGGAGTGCTACGCATATTTTATAAACCACGCATAACTTTAGGCATGGTTTAAAAAATAGCACTAAGCGTGTTTAACGCCAAATACAGAATTCACCCCATGTGCATAAATGTCTAGAATAATAATTAGGGGCGGGGTCTTTTACAAAGGCGCAGTAGTGCATGCTAATGACTAGCGTGTGCTAAAAGTAGAGACACCCATAGGAATATATAGGTGTCTCTAGTGTTTAGTGCATGCTTATTTTTAGCGTGTGCTAAAAACGCTAGCATGCCCTATATGCACATCTGTATGCAGATATACATATATCTATCACAATGCCACCTAAGCGCTGTTCTGTAAATATCTGCTTAACTTACATAGCGCATATTTGCAAGGGGACACACAGGCAGAGCATGGCAGAACACAGGCAGGGCTCCCATTTCTTATGCAGGTATTTGCCACATTTAGTCGCTGGCGCTTATGCCAGTTCAATGGCTAGTATAAATGTTAGGCACATTAAGACTGGGTTACGCTAGTATTCTATAACGGAGCATAGGCCCCTAGGATTAGGCTCCTACTGCCTATCCTTCGGGGTGCCTAAATGTATGCAGGAGTAGCCTAATGGTTAGTGGACTGAGAACCAGGGAAACCATGTTTGATTCCCACTGTAGCTCCTTGTGACCTTGTGTAAGTCCCCTCCATCACCTCAGGTACTAAACTTATATTGTGAGTACACTAGGTACAGGAAAAATAACTACTATACACGTGTATGTAATATGTAAACCACTTTCGATGCACTACAGAAAGGCAGTATATCAAAAATATCAAATAGAAAACAAAAATGGAAGCACCCAGTTATAGAATTATCCCTTTAGATTAATGGTAGCAAAAGGTATGAAACAACACAGTACACAAAGACAAGGTTGGAGTGCATAAGGTTCAGGATAAACCCAATGAAACAGATAACCTAATAAAAATCATTTAATCGTTTAGAAAAAATAAATAAACCCTCAAGAACGAGGACATAAGACTTAAAATACCCTTGCTGCTTGAGGCTATTACAATGCAGTGCACATTTAATCGGTGCAATAAAGTTGCTGACCTTGGATGAAATCTCTAAATGTTGATTAAGGAGATGCATGTTTCTATCTGATTACTCTTCCCAGCATTTTTACACTGTCACAGACTTGGCAGATTTATTATGGATTTTCTTACTTGCAATCCAGCTAAAAAAAAAAATGTCTTAATACTCTGACAACTTTATTCTCTGTTTGTGCACCAAGTTAGACTTCATTTGACAGCTCCATAAATCTTTAGCCAAACAGTAGTATTATCGTTTAGTTAAAAAAGTGTGACATCTCTCTTCCAACCTTTTATAGAATTTCATGATCTGCTGTAAAAATAGGATGCAAACAGTGCTATGGTCCAAGTTGTAAGCCACGTTACTGGTAGGATGGTCTTCTTCTATAAAAAAAAAGGAGCAATCTCAGCTCAGTGAAATGTGATTTAAGCTCAATAAATAGATTTAGCATATGTTACCTGGGAATGAAAGGCAGACAAGGAATATGGATGAAAGAGATTATGTAAAAGGTAAAGTTTAAAACTGAGCAAGAGGGGAGATCAGAGATGCCAAGTGACCCAGTTTTGGAGGGGGGGCTTTGGTCACTAATGCTCAATTGCAAGATGATGAACATTAATTCAAAATGGAAGGATCATCAACAGCCTCTGATATGCTGATGACACCACACATAGCAGAAAATGAAGAAGACTTACCCATAAGTACATACGTATTGCCATACTGGGAAAGACCAAAGGTCCATCAAACCCAGCATCCTGTTTCCAAAGTTGCCAATCCAGATCACAAATACCTGGCAAGATCCCAAAAAAGTACAAAACATTTTATACTGCTTATCCCAGAAATAGTGGATTTTCCCCAAGTCCATTTAATAACGGTCTATGGACTTTTCCTTTAGGAAGCCGTCCAAACCTTTTTAAAACTCTGATAAGCTAACCGCCTTTTCTCCAATTCGTTTTAAATTTACTACAATATAGCTTCATCGCATGCCCCCTAGTCCTAGTATTTTTTGGAAAGCGTGAACAGACGCTTCACATCTACCCGTTCCACTCCACTCATTATTTTATAGACCTCTATCATATCTCCCCTCAGCCGCCTTTTCTCCAAGCTGAAGAGCCCTAGCCGCTTTAGCCTTTCCTCATAGGGAAGTTGTCCCATCCCCTTTATCATTTTCGTCGCCCTTCTCTGCACCTTTTCTAATTCCACTATGCCTTTTTTGAGATAAGGCAACCAGAATTGAACACAATATTCGAGGTGCGGTCGCACCATGGAGTGATACAAAGGCATTATAACATCCTCATTTTTGTTTTCCATTCCTTTCCTAATAATACCTAACATTCTATTTGCTTTCTTGGCCGCAGCAGCACACTGAGCAGAAGGTTTCAACGTATCATCAACGACGACACCTAGATCCCTTTCTTGGTCCGTGACTCCTAACATGGAACCTTGCATGACATAGCTATAATTCGGGTTCCTCTTTCCCACATGCATCACTTTGCACTTGCTTACATTAAACGTCATCTGCCATTTAGACACCCAGTCTCCCAGTCTCGTAAGGTCCTCTTGTAATTTTTCACAATCCTCCCGCAATTTAACCACTTTGAATAACTTTGTGTCATCACAAATTTAATTATCTTAATAAACCCTCTGTTTATTAAGCTGCGCTAGTGGCTGCTATGCACTAAGGCCGATATAGCCCATTCACTTTGAATGGGCTGTGTTGGCATTGCCATGCGGCTTAGTAAGCAGAGGGGTTAATCACTCTCCTGATTAAGGTTTAAAAAAAAAAAGTTAAAGAATGGAAATGTGACTAAACCTAAAGACGTACAACTTGCCTTCAATGTTAGGGAGTCAATCAGAATTTTATTAATCAAACCCGACACGGTCCGTGTTTTGGCGAACCCACCTGTGTTAGGGGTCTTACAGTGCTTAAAAGGAGTTAACTGTGCTCTGCCACACAGGTCTTTGTTCCTGCCGTGTCCCATCCCATGTTTGTGGAAACAGGAAGTACTTCACGCAGGAGGCGGGACAAGGCAGGAAGAAGGAGCTGTGGCCAGAACACAGGAGGAGCAGAAACTCAGGAGACCAATCTCAGACATGCCAGTACCGAGTGTGCCCCCCTCATACTATAATAGTACTAACTTCCAGGAGTCACACAACAAGGGCCTACTTAGGAAAAGGCAGCATTGTAAATATGCAGTAGCTACTAGAACATCAGTACAGCTACTGGAAAAGCTAAAACAAGCTGGATTAGTACACATTGATCCTACACAGACATTCAGTGCTAACAGAATATCTGGTCTCTTTCACGCACGTAGAACACATATAGACCCTCATCATGTATAGCATAAATAAATGTAGAAATAGGTAGACAAAAATTAAACTGAACTCCAAAAATCCAGATTCTGCATACATTGCAACAGCAAAGAAAGAGAAACAGTGATGCAGGTTCTTCTATACTGTCCCTCTATAATGTGCAAAATATAAAGAGAGCAGATGTAAATTTCAAAAAGCTGCATAATCCAAACTTTACATTACAAAACAAATAAAAATATAGCAAACGGAAAATAAGGTGATTCCTTCTTGTTGAGCTAATATAATATATTTTCAACTAATTTTCAGAGGCCAAAGCTTCATTCTTCAGGTCAGGACAATATACTGCTAGATTGTAAGCTCTGTCGAGCAGGGACTATCTCTTCATGTTCAAATGTACAGTGCTGCATACGTCTAGTAGCGCTTTAGAAATGATAAGTAGTAGTAGTAGTATTATGGTATATTGACATAACCTGAGGAATAGGTTTTTTTGGCCTCCAAAGATAGACACAAAAAGGGTAAGTCTGTAAGTGGGTGCCACCTTTGACGTAACTACAGGTGTTTAAATGCAGGAAGAGCATGTATAACGTAAGGGTACTGTAAGCAGAGCACATAGTGACAGCACCATCAATGCCCCCTTGCATTTATATGTTATGTCATTTACGTGCAACCTTATAGAACAGTGTTTAGCTACTTTACTGCCACTTACACACTTAAGTGGAACTGCAGGTGTTCTGTACATTCACATACACAACTAGCACTTAAAGTGGGTGCCCAGTTATAGAATTGCCCTTAAAATGTATTGTTAGTCACCTTATGTTCTTTTTCTTATTTATTTAAAAAATCTTTAAAGTGCACTAAGAAGGCTAAATCACTACTTTATTCTAAATTAAAACTAAATTTCTTTTTTCTACTTTTATTATCTGGCCATTTAATTTTTCTAATAATGCTGATCTGCCTCTGGTTTCTGCTGTCCTCTGTCTTCTATTAACTCTCTTCTCAGGGATTTCTGTCCATTTGTCATTTTTCTCTCTCCTTCTGTCTTCATTTCCTCCACTATATCCATCTCCAACATTGATCTTGTCCTTTTAGCTTTCTTTCAATTATTTTTTTGCCTCTGTCCAGATTCCATTAACTTTTATTATCCAGTCTTAAATTCCCTTCTTTTTACTGTATCTACCTATAGTTTTCCATCTCTATCCCTCACCCTGGCCCTCCCATTCTCCTTCTTATTCCCCGGTCTTTCACTAATTCTATCCTATCACCCCTTCAGCATCTCCTCTCTCTCTTCCCCCTTCCATCCTGCATCTCTTTTCTCTTCCTTGTTCCATCTCTAACCCCCCCCCCCCCCCCCACACACACACACACACACAGCATCCCAGCCACTGCTGCTTCCATGGAGCAGCAGCAGCAACAACAACAACAAAAAGACATGGTGCCTTGGCTTCTATGTGCACCACTGCCAGCTCTTCAGGTCCTGACCTCTCTGAACCCAGAAATCAACATAGGAGGGGGCAAGGCTGACAGTTACCCACAGATGCTGCAGTACCACACCAGTTTTCTGTTTGTTATTTGTCTAAAGAAGTAGCAAAAGTAGCAGTGGAAGTGGCAGCAGGAGGAAGGTGGGGAAGGTTATGGTTGGGGCTGGCGAAGCTTAGCCTCCCCAAACCTCTTATACCGCTCACCTATGAGACTTTCCATGAAACAAGAAGGTTGCAAATCTAAAATAAATTGGGGTTAGTATGTTTTCATTCAATAAATCAATCATGATAAAGGATTTGCTGTTACAAGAGGTGATAAACTCAAGCAATATAGCTGGATTTAAATAGGATTTAAATTCCTACTGGGTAATATTCAGCCCACAGTGGTCAGGTTTATCTAAATGCTGATGACATAAGGCTAATTTGTGCCTGGATATTCAGTGACAGCCATTATCCAAGTGCAGGCACTGAATATCCAGGCACTTGGTGGCTCCCAGAAGTTATCTGGGTAGCAATGATATTCAGTGCTGATACTCAGCTAGCGAGGCAAGTTAGAAGTACTACTATTTATGTGGTCCTACTTGCATGGATACTTATCTGGGCACCAGCAGTGAATATCACTAGTGCTCATAAAAGGTCGGGGACCATCCCAACTCCACCTCCAGACCACCCCGGTATTAACTGAATAGTGGTGCAACAGTTTGTGCTGATATTCAATGGCACAGCAGCAGAGCCACTCAGTGGGATTCAACTGGGTAGGAGCTTCCTACCTAGTTAAATCCTTCTGAATATTGATCCACTAAACAAAAAGTCTGCAAACAATAACTAGCCAAATAAACCTTGGAAGGCTACTGCTCATCCCTGTAGAGAGAGCTGCGAGGAATAAATCTATCCTTTGGGATTTTCTAGGTACTTACTAACTTTCAAATATTTGAACGTCTGAGGAACAGGGGTGATATGATACAGACGTTCAAATATTTGAAAGGTATTAATCCGCAAACGAATCTTTTCTGCAGATGGGAAGGCGGTAGAACGAGAGGACATGAAATGAGATTGAAGGGGGGCAGACTCAGGAAAGATGTCAGGAAGTATTTCTTCACAGAGAGGGTGGTGAACGCTTGGAATGCCCTCCCGCGGGAGGTGGTGGAGATGAAAACGGTAACGGAATTCAAACATGCGTGGGATAGGCATAAAGGAATCCTGTGCAGAAGGAATGGATCCACAGAAGCTTAGCTGAAATTGGGTGGCGGGGGGAAGAGGGGTTGGTGGTTGAGAGGCTAGGATAGGGGAGGGCAGACTTATACGGGGTCTGTGCCAGAGCCGGTGATGGGAGGCGGGACTGGTGGTTGGGAGGCGGGAAATACTGCTGGACAGACTTATACGGTCTGTGCCCTGGAAAAGACAGGTACAAATCAAGGTAAGGTATACACATATGAGTTTATCTTGGGCAGACTAGATGGACCGTGCAGGTCTTTTTCTACCATCATCTACTATGTTACTATGTATCTTGATTGGCCACTGTTGAAGATAGAATTCTGGGGTTGATAGACTTTCGGTCTGATCTAGCCTGACCTAGCTTAGGTTTTTATGAGCTTGTATTCAACTTAGACCCGACTGGACAACATTTTCTATGAGTGACAGGTCTGGGTGGCCATCTTGGCAAGACTGTACACATTATAGGGCCCTGTACCAGAAAATTCCAGTCCCACAGTGCCTCTGGAGAAAGCCTTTGCCATTCACATATATAATCCCTTATATCCCATGTCTTTCTTCTATGTTTGTGCAGCGCTGCGTATGCCTTGTAGCGCTATAGAAATGCTAAATAGTAGTAGTAGTAGTAGAATGTACCCTTGTAGATACATTTCCATTAAAATTTATTCACAAAATAGAGAAAAAGAAGAAAAAGAAGGAAGACTACCCCTCAAAAATGATATAAAATCACAAGATATTGTGGTACCATTGGCTTTAGAATGGCCCTGGCCCAAACAAAGGGTAGCAGCTGATTCTTCCTCTCACTCTCCTCTCCACAGTGCTGCACCATGAGGCAGCTGGTTCCTGTGTGGATCATTTCTTAAGATTGCTGGTGCCTATTGCTTCTGCCTGCCCATTTAAAGATGTCTCTACCAAATTCATCCTCCTACTGTCCCATGAGATGCTGTCAAGTGCTTTGCTCCTAGAATTTTTCAGTCATGGTTGCCTCTAAAGATGTCTGTCCACCCAAATGAAGTTAGCTAAGTGATGGGCAGGGGTGGGGGGGGGGGGGGGGAGAGGCATGGAGGACTGACTGACTTAGGCTAAGGGTGGCTGAAAACCCTGCAAAAAATATTTGGGGAAGTTTGTATATTTCATGCAGTACACCATTCCAATCTTGTTAATTCTATCTGTGAAAATGAAATATGGTTAGAGAACATAAGCTTTTCCCCCTTCAAAATGCAATTTTTCTTATGGGGTAGTAAAAATCAACAAACAAATTCTAATATTAGAGGAAAAGTAGAATCAAAATTAGTACTATATACCAATGATGCTTACTAGTGAAGCTTTCACTCCTATAAAGAATTCAATTTTTCTTTCAGTGATCAGTTGACAATCAGATCTTTTATCTATGCTTTCACATATGGAATCAGATGTCTTATTACTGTGACCCATTTTATCAGTGTTGCAAAGTCTGTTTTGCTATAGACTTCAAAATAGTTCTTTCACTCAATACACCCATTAATACTTGCAGATATATCACCATTTCAGCAAAAAAATAGTGATTATCTCACTATATCAAATTCTTAAGCAATTCCTCTCAAAAGGTTAGAAGAAATGTATATACTGATAAAGATCAATTTTACTCTTTTACATCAGAGTTACCGAAGAATGAGTGATTTGTAAAAGAAGCTTAACCATTCTTTTAAGGGACTAGGATCATGCTGGCCTCACAGCTCAGTCACTACTATGGATTTCATTCTTGTAACACCATCACCTAACAACATTTATAAATGCATTGCAGCGGCTACATGTGGAAACCTCTTAAGCAGATTTTGGATCTGAAAACAAAATATCAATTTACTGAAACCAGACTCTTTTTATAATAAGACTGAAAGGAGTGCTCCATTTCTTTTACTGATCTTATATCTAAAAAGCTGTGAGAGCTAGGAGGTGGGCATTCCATTTCTTTACAGAGCATAACCTCAGGACCACAAGCTGGTAAATTTTGGATTTAAGCATTCTGAATTTTCAGGAATCTGGAAAAAAATGTTAATTATTTCCCATAGGGATCGGTCACAAATTTTCCAGAAGCACCACGCAAGATAGCTATAAATATGTGAAGGTCCAACATGATTTACTACTACTACTACTATTTAACATTTCTAAAGCGCTACCAGGGTTGCACAGCGCTGTACAATTAACAAAGAAGGACAGTCCCTGCTCAAAGGAGCTTACAATCTAAAGGACAAAAAGTGCAGTCAATCAAGATTGAGGCAGTCTAGATTTTCTGGATAAAGGTACAATGGTTAGGTGCCGAAAGCGACATTGAAGAGGTGGGCTTTGAGCAAGGATTTGAAGATGGGTAGGGAGGGGGCTTGGTGTATGGGCTCAGGGAGTTTATTCCAAGTATAGGGTGAGGCGAGGCAGAAAGGGCAGAGTCTGGAGTTGGCGGTGGTGGAGAAGGGTACTGAGAGGAGGGATTTGTCCTGTGAGCGGAGGTTACGGGTAGGAGCATAAGGGGAGATGAGGGTAGAGAAGTAGTGAGGGGCTGCAGATTGAGTGCATTTGTAGGTTAGTAGGAGAAGCTTGAACTGCATGCGGTACCTGATCGGAAGCCAGTGAAGTGACTTGAGGAGAGGGGTGATATGAGCATATCGGTCTAGGCGGAAGATAAGACGCACAGCAGAGTTCTGAATGGATTGAAGGTGGGATAGATGGTTAAGTGGGAGGCCAGTGAGGAATAGGTTGCAGTAGTCAAGGCGAGAGGTAATGAGAGAGTGGAAGAGAGTTCAGGTGGTGTGCTCAGAGAGGAAAGGGTGAATTTTGCTGATGTTATAGAGAAAGAAGCAACCGGTCTTGGCTGTCTGCTGGATATGGGCAGAGAAGGAGAGGGAGGAGTCGAAGATGACTCCGAGGTTGCGGGCAGATGAGACGGGGAGGATGAGGGTGTTATCGACTGAAATAGAGAGTGGAGGGAGAGGAGAAGTGGGTTTGGGTGGAAAGACAATGAGCTCGGTCTTGGCCATGTTCAGTTTCAGGTAGCGGTTGGACATCCAGGCAGCAATGTCAGATAAGCAGGCCGATACTTTGGCCTGGGTTTCCGCAGTGATGTCTGGTGTGGGGAGATAAAGCTGGGTGTCGTCAGCATAAAGATGATATTGGAAACCATGAGATGAGATCAGCGAGCCCAGGGAAGAGGTGTAGATTGAAAAAAGAAGGGGTCCAAGGACAGATCCCTGAGGAACTCCAACAGAGAGCGGGGATGGGGGTGCGGGAAGATCCATGAGAATGTACTCTGAAGGTACGGTGGGAGAGATAAGAGGAGAACCAGGAGAGGACAGAGCCCTGGAACCCAAATAAGGATAGTGTAGTGTAGTGTAAATAAGTGAAAAATGAATTACCGGGGGGGGGGGGGGGGGGGGGGGGAGGGGGCTGATGGAATGATGCTGGTACTGTGCCCATTGAGTTTTTGGGCCCTGAGTTGGTGAAGTGCCCTCTGAAGTTCATTTGATGGCTGTGGAAAAGGAGAGTACAGCAGGCCTCAAGCAGCACCAACATTGGCTGATTCCAGGAAAACCCAGGAAGGCAAAGGCTGCCTCAAGTGATACATTTAAATAGCCAGAGCCCTGAGCAGAGAGGTAAGTACTGGGCTGTCATTTGCAATGGCATGGGAAATGTCAATGCCATACCACATGAAAGAAAATGAGTAGGAAGAAAGACATTTAATGTTTTTTTCATTTGTAGATAATAGTGCATACTCTTTACAAAAGAGTGCAAACTATCCCCCAGCTTCTATATATGGCACTGAGATTTTGGTGCCGAAATTTGTGCATGGATCGAAGACCTGAATGAAAATACATTAGCTTACAAGCCAATTCACTGATGTTATCAATTATTGCAGTTAATTGTCAATAAGTGAAATTTGCGCATGCACCTCCCTGCACCCTATTCTATAATCCTGGGCACCTAAATCCTCTAGCACACAATTCAAAAGGGGACTTGGCAGGGGCATTCTTAAAAGTTGCACATGGGTTATAGAACAGCCCCCAGTTCCATGCCAAAATGTTGGGTGCTGGTGTAAATACTGGCACCCAAACTTTGGCATGGAAATGGGGTCCAAGCACTATTCTATAAATGGTACTCAACCTGGACCGTAGTTTATAGAATAGAGCTCTGCATCAATTTTTTTCTGACACCAAAATCAATGGCACCATTTATAAAATGCCCTCCTATGTGCAGAGGACACACTCCTTTCCCAATAGTAAATTATTGTGCATGCATGAACTATCGCACATGTGTGATCCATCAGCAAAAGAGCACACACTCTTTTCAAAAATGTCCTCTTTGCAAATGATGCATACTCTTTCAAAAGTGTGCACTCAATGAGAAATTGGTCAAATGAAAATGAATAAAATGAACGTTCCCATAATGATACCAAATGAGTATTTTATAGCTGTCTATCCTTACTGACCAGCTCTGAAGGGGCAGAGCTGTCTTTGAGGAAAGCAGAGCAATATTTAAAGTCTAAACCATATGTGCATTGGTGAGAGTGGCTTTGGGGCAGAGGCAGGAGAAAGTCTGTTTTAAAATAAAACTGCATTGCTAAAGGGGAAAAGAGATTCCTAAAAGCAGGGGAATTGATATAGGGGTTGAAGGAATGCCTCCTGGGACATTTTTGTGAAATATGAATGAACAAGCCGTGAAGTTCGTTAAAACGGGCGACATTTTTGTTGTGAAAAATGTAATGAAATAGACAAAGCAAGAAATGAGTCACATATATACTGGATCTGAAGCCAAAACTACCTGAATGTGTCTGCAGTGACCAATACTGATGGACCCCCCCCCCAAAAAAAAAGGGGGGGGGAAGAGAAAGGGAGGAGTGCATCCTCCAACAGTAACAGAGAACCTATAGAACTCATAATCCAATATGTTGCCACTCTAGAGATGTCCCAAAAATTAAAATTTGTGTTTTTCCCTCTGCTATAAACTGTTTCCCCAATGTGGTGAGACGGCAAGATATCACCCTCATACTATGTAGGTTTTGAAAACCCAGCCAAAGGCCAAGAATTGTCATCACTTCATGGCACAGAGATTACCCGGAAAAGCCAATAAGTTGGTGCTAAGAAGTCCCAAAATCAACCTGTTAATTCCAGCTACTTAACCACTGTATGTTAGCTGCGTTCTGCTAGGACATTCCACCATGAAGCTAACAGCACCTGAAAAGAAGCAGCACCATGCGCAGATCACATCGGGAAGAGTGAGAGTGTGTGTGTGTGTGTGTGTGTGTGTGTGTGTGTGTGTGTGAGAGAGAGAGCTGCTAGGAGTCCCTGTGACAGTGGAGGATCGGGACTCTCTGAACCTCCTCCAGCCGCACCAAATCCGAATCCGAAGCTGCTCATGATGGGGGCGGGCCTGGCCAGGCCTGCGCTCCGGCTGCTCACTGGGAAGCGAGGCCACAATGCGTGCACACAATGTCACAAAGGCGCTGAGACTGACACCCCGAACGTACTCATTACGTCATTAACAGAGGCCACGGCGTCGCTATCTCTTAAGGGATCCATGTACCTGTCCTACACTTTCTTAAATTCAGACACAGTCCTCATCTCCACCACATCAACTGGGAGATGATTCCATGCATCCACCACCTTTTCTGTTAAAAAGTAGTCCCTTAGATTACTCCCGAGCTTATAACCTCTTAACGTCATCCTATGCCCTCTCATTCCAGAGTTTTCCTTCATTTAAAAGAGGCTCACCTCCTGTACATTAATGCCACAGAGGTATTTAAACATTTCTATCATATTCCCTCTCTCCCGCCTTTCTTCCAATGTATACATATAGAAAACCTCAAGTCTGTCCCCATATGCTTTTTGATAGAGACCACTGACCAATTTTGTAGACACCCCTGGACCGACTCTATCCTGTTCATATCTTTTCATGGGTGCAGTCTCCAGAATTGCACAAAGTATTCTAAATAGGACTTCACCACAGACTTAGATAAGGGCACTATAACCTCTTTTCTTCTGCTGGCCATTCCTCTCCCTATCTGTTGGAACATCATTCTGGCTTTAATCATCAACTTTTCTACCTGTTTGGCCACCTTGAGATCATTTGACACAATCACTCCTAAGTCTTGCTCTTCTTTCGTACACAGAAGTAATTCACCCACTAAGCTATACAGTCCCCTTGGATTCTTGCAACCTAAGTGTATGACTGCATTTTTTAGCATTAAATTGCCAATTGCTGGACCATTCTTCAAGCTTTGCTAGATCCCTCTGCATGCTTTCCACACCCTCCGGGGTGTCCACCCTATTACAGTGTTTGGTATCATCCACAAAGACACAAACCTTACCAGGCAGTCCTTCCACAATATCACTAAGATGTTAAAAAGAGCTGGCCCAAGGACTGATCCCTGCAGTATACCACTGATAACATCCATTTCCTTGGTGCAAGCTCCATTTACCACTAGCTCCTGTCTCTTTCCACTTAACCAGTTTTTAACCCAGTCAGTCACTTTAGGACCCATGCCGAGGGCACTCAGTTTATCAGTCACCTGTGCAGAACCATGTCAAAGGCTTTTCTAAAATCCAAATACACCATATCTAGCACCCCTCCTATATCTGTCAAAGAAATCAATCAGATTTGTCTAGTGAAGCCATGCTGCTTCAGGCCCTGCAGTCCATTTGATTTTAAAAACCTCAAAAGCTTCCACTTTAGAAGTGTTTCCATTAGTTTACTCACCACTGAGGTCAGTCTAATAGCTGTTCCCATCTAACTAACTCTTCCTTGAGACAGACCCCCATCTTGGCAAAGTTTCCAATTGGAAGTAACCAAAAAAGAGCAAAAAAATCCAGAGAAGGGAAACTTTTCAATTGGACCTGATTCACCTGATAGGGTTGATCCAGTCCTAGGTTCAGGGCTTTGAGGGGGTACTTGGGGGTACTGTGTACTGGCACCTTTTCCATTGTCTGCTAAAATTGACCCATGGTCCCCAAGTTTTAATGAAAGAGCTCAGGCTCTACACACCAATTCTGCCTTGTCGTAGATTCTGAGACTGATTGCAGGGGGCCTGACTATTGTGAGGTGGGTCCCTCAGTGATCACCCCACCCCTGAAGGGTGGCCTAGCGTTTGAGTACCGGCACCTTTTTTACTAGAAAAAACGCACTGCCTAGGTTTATCCATTTGCATGCAGGGACTTGTATTCTTGTTTTTCTAAGCAATGCAATGGGAAAATCATAACTACAAATCCCAGGACTAGATCAACCCTGTTGGATGACTCTGGATCCAGTTGACAACCCTAGTTCCTTATGAAGAGGCCAAGATGGGGATGCTCTTCAAAGGAAAAACCTTTTGCACACTTATTTCCCTGTTGGATAAGAGCAGCCCTAGAGATGCCAAGCTATCCAGTTCCATGCTGGAGACATTTTCCCAGTTCTGGTTTTGAACTTACATCCCAAAGCAGGGTGGGATTTGTAGTGCCTGATTCTGCCCATTGAAATCAGTGCTCAAAGTCCCATAATGCACCACGATAGGGTGGTCAGAAATCCAGGAATGCCCCAAATCTTCAACCTGGAACTGGGATACCTGACATCTCTACAGCCCACTTCTGTGCAGTATGAAAGACTTTAGAATTGTCATGATCCTCAAACTCACCTGCTTCCAAGGCTCCAACTCCTGCTATTACAGTTCAGGTTACACCTACCTTTCCTTTAGTATTCTCCTGCTTCCAAGACTCCAACTCCTGATATTCCTGACCAGTGGATACAGTTACCTTTGTTTCAGTCAGGGGCGTAGCTACGGGTGGGCCTGGATGGGCCCAGGCCCACCCAGTTTAGCCTCAGGCCCGCCCGCCCAGAAGCAGATCCTTATCTTGACCGTCTCCCGCCCCTGCCGCAGCGCTTCATTTAATGTTGTCGGCGCTGCCGTTACAGTTTCCCACCCCCACGGCGGCGCTTTACACTTTACCTAACAGCCAATGCTACAGATGTAGCGCTGACGTCCGAATCCGACGTCCTGCTCCGGGGCCTTCCGCGTCCCGCCTCCGTAAATCTTAGTTTCTTACCTGTAATGGTAGTTTTCCGTGGACAAAGGATCTTCTAGCCACACCTCTGAATATATGCCACGATGACGTGCGTGACCCGGCTATCCAATAGCAATGCTTGAGAAGTAAAAGCAACAAGTTAGCGGATTCCCGCCCATCAGCACAGTATAAATACCATTCGACAGCCCAGACAGTCAGTTTAATAATATAGCTACGACAACCAGGGAGGGTAGGGAGGGATGGTGTGGCTAGAAGATCCTTTGTCCACGGAAAACTACCGTTACAGGTAAGAAACTAAGATTTTTCCATGGACAGGATCTTCTAGCCACACCTCTGAAGACTCCCAAGCATACACAGGTAACAATCATGTGATAGATCAAACATGACTAATCCAATAAACATGATGAAAGAAAATTTGTTACCTGTGGTAGGAGGAGGAGGACAGTTGTCGTTTACATTACCTCCTGAAGGATCGACAGTCCAAATAATTAATCTGTACGTGAAGCTGCATGGAAACAGTAATACCTTGAAAAGTATGCAGGGATGATCATGTAGCTGCCCTAGAGATGTAAAAATGAAGTTGAGGTCGCCATAGCACTCAACGTATGAGTTGTAACATGATGATGTGAAGCATGTTGATTATAACAAAATTTTATATATTGAGTAACAACTGAAGAAAGAGTACATTTAGAGATTGGATGTCGATTTTTTATTTATTTATTTATTTTTTACATTGTAAGAAAGACATAACTGCGAAGGTATATGACCACCTGATGTACACTGTAAATAACTTGATAATGCGCTTGTTACAGTCCAATGTGTGCAATCTACTATGTTGAGTAGATTGATAAGGAGGTAGAAAAATTACTGGTAAAATAACCGATTAATTTCTGCAAAAAGAAGACTCTACTTTTGGTAGAAAACTCCAGATGAGATCGTAGTATCAGATCATGATGTACAACTTGAGTATATGGGGTGAAAAATACAAGTGCATGTAGTTTCCTAAGTCTTCGAGGTGAAGTAATAGTAATAAGAAACTACGTTTTCCAAGGAAAAAATTGAAGGTAACCCAATGAAATGGTGCAAATGGAGGTTCCATGAGGTTTTCTAAAACCAAAGTGAAATCCTATACTACTGGGGGTAAGTGAATTGGAGATTTACGATTCAGAAGATCTTTCAAAAATCTGTTTGCGATAGGATGTGTCATTACTCTGTAATCATTAATCAAACCAGAGAAAAATAGAAAATATGCGCAATTTGGACCTTAACTAAAGAAGTAGCCAAACCTGAGTTGGATAAAAAGAGGAAATATTCCAAAAAATGGAGAAATTAGGCAAAATTTTAGGTAAATCTAATGTGTTATACAGTCATAGCGAAATCTGTTCCAGTTAGACAGATAAACAAGTCTGATCGATTGTTTTGGAAGGCAAGAATACATTAATAACTGGTTGAGAAAAACAAAACAAAACCGAATAACCTATCTGGTTACTTGAAGATACCAATTGGAAAGATGGAGTTTATTGAGACTTGGATGAAGAAGTTGACCATTGATCTGCTAGATGAGGTCTGATATTGCATGAAGAAAACCATGGATGGAGGACAGTTAACTGCATTAGTCCAGGAAACTACGCTTGCCTCGGCCAATATGTTGTTATTAGAATTGGAGGAAAGACGTAAAAGAGAGAATTTGCCCAAGAAATAGTAATACTTCTGCGGCTATCATGTTCCTTTAATACCACCTTGAACAATATTTATGACAGTTGTATTACTGTGAGGACGGAAAAAGATGTACCAGAGTACAGTGCAAAGCTGAAAAAGGTCGTGAAGAATTGTGATATCACTTGTGTAAGACAAGTATCCTGCTTAACACATCTGCAATGTGATTCTCCCAATCTGATAGATAAATCACTTGAATCACAGAAGGGAGTGATAGAATTAGGGTCTAAAGTCTGACAGCTGCTTGACACAGATGAAGAGAGCTCATAAGCCCTTGCTTATTTATAGAAAATATTGCCACCTTATTGTCTATACTAACCTATATCACTTGGGATGGAAGTAGATGTTGAAAAGTTTGAACAGCCACTCTGACCGCTCTGAATACGAGGAGAGTATGGAATAGAAGCTGTCCTGAAGTGACCAGTGGCCTTGTGTTGACAAGGGTCCTAGATGTGTCTGTCCCCCAACCAACTTAGGATGCATCTGTAGTAAGAAACTTGGTTGGAAAAAGGTGATTGGAACGGAACTCCTACAAAGAGATTTTGTTCATATGACGTAAGAGGATGTCGATACTGAATCCACTTTTCCTTAAAATACCACTGTAGAGGCCTTATGTGTAGTAGCACTAGCGGCAGAACAGCAAATGTTAAAGCCATATGTCCCAAAAGAATTTTGTGATGTTACTGAATGAAGATAATGAACTAATTGTATGAGGAAAATGAGCTCGCGGGAGTGGTGTCTGTGGTATAGATTATGCAGAAACCAGATCCACTCCCATGAAAGTTAACTTCTGTGTCGGGATCACCTGTGATTTTTTTTTTTTTTTTATTGATCAGTAAACCTAACCTTCAAAAAGAATAATGGTAGTCTGTAAAACTTGAAGATTTTGTTGTGGAGACTGAGCTACCATCAACCAATTGTCTTGATATGAAAAACAGGAGGATTCCTTATCGATGTAACTGAACAATTTGAAAATCAAATGTACAAACAAAGGAACCAAAAAGAGATCTCTCAACTTATGTTTCCCAAACAAGGTCTGTATTTAAATCAATAAATTGACCTAATTGAGAACACCCTGAGATCTGACGGTAAGCCAAAATGTATGTTTGTACTGGTAATTTTGTCCTTGACAGACAAACCGAAGGTATCGTCGTGAATAGGGATGAAATAGTAATAAGTAAGTCATCATCCTGTAGATCTAGGGCTGAAAACCCTACTCCTTGACTTAATGCAGGAAGTATTACAAGTAAAAATGGCATTCAAATCTTTGTTTTGGGAGAAACTTGTTGAGTTGTGTTATATCCAAGATGTAGGGGTTGTGAAAATACTAGAGAATAACCATTTTGAAGAATATCCAGAATCCACGTGTCTAATGTTATTGATCTCCAAACAATGAAAACGTGTTGAATTCTGCTCCCCACCAGACTCTGACACTTGGAAAGGTGAAAAAGAAGGAGAAAGCTTTTGCTGCTGATGTGTCTGAACAGGCTTCTGAGAACGCTGTTCTCTAGCTGGTCTAGTGTGAAAATATGTGGATACTGAAATTAAAATTGATAAGCAGGACATTGATAAATAAAAGATTTACACTGTTGAAATCTGGTTCCAGAGGTAAAGAAAGGCCACTTCTTATAACTGGATTTAAAAAATTGGTGTTTATCCTGCTACGAGGTATCAAGTGTTATACCCAATCCTGTTCATTATATCCAGACTGTAAGCTCTCTCTTGTCAAATGTTCTGGTAGCGCTATAATATAGTATTGGTTGTACCACCCTTCTTAAAAGCTTCAATTAACTGTTTAACACGATCTTAAATGATTATAGGGATTTGAACTCACCACCGCTGGATTAGAAGCCAAATAAGAAAGCACCAGAAGAAAGGAGCATCAGGCACCTTTCATAAACAATGAGCACCCAAAACTGAGGCTCTTAAGCATGATAACCATCTTGAAGGAATTAAAGAAACTACATTTCTGACAGAAGTATCAAAGTGATCATATAAAGTAATGACCACTTGTAAAGAAAATTGTCATAATCTGCTGAAAAAGAGGCATATACTGTAGAGACATTAATGATTGTAATTGGGACAAATCCTCCCAATTAGTAGATAAATATACTATGTGATGAAGTATATAAACATAAATAGGGGCAGATAGCATAGGAGAGTGATAATTCTTTCTTGCTAATATATCCATAAACTGGAAATCCGTTATTCTTATACATCGTAGATTACACCACCAATGATGCGTGGGTAAGCTGACTCTTGTGAAGACTAAAGAGTTCAAGAACCTTATATTTAGTATGTATTGATCCTTAGGTAGATTGAATAGAATATTGTATATCAATCTATGATGGTCCTGAAGCACCTGAGGTATAAGGAGCTTGACCAAATTTAAACACTTAGTGACTGATGCTTTTATCCTTAGAAACCTCTTCTTGAGAAGTTAGAGAAAAATGCAATGCATGAACCAATCTTTGTAAAAAACGTTTGCATAATATTCATCACTTACAGAAAACTCTTCCCTGATTAGTGTACTACATATAAACTGTAGCAGGGATTTTCTGCCCTGTCTGAATAATATGAGTGTTAGGAAGAGCTGGTACAGAGAGTTGTGAGTTCACAGACAAATTGATTGGAAGAGAAGAATGAGATACCCACCACAGCTTCTGCCCCTGAGGAGTGAGAGGACAAGAAGCTACGTAGATGAAATCAAATGCAGTGAGACAGCTTGTTCAGAGTGAAATATAGAACCCGAAGGTTCTGTAACCCTCTGTTGAGTCTGTATAACCCTGAAATTGAACTGTGACGAGACTTTCTGGACTTCGAGGTTGTTTTTTTTTTTTTTTTTTTTTTAAACCTCCGATACAGAAGCCTATTTACAATTGTTGTTAACTAGGCAACGATACCGACAACATCCATGCCCAGATGGACTGACTTGTCGAGATGGACGGTTCTGACTGCCCTTCCAAGATGCTGAATTGGGCGCCCATGCCCGACGTCGACCTCATAGCCGACTTCGTCTGGACATCGACCTCTGGAGATGGCAGCGGTCACAAGCAAAAACATCCTAAAACGTTTGCTGTGTATACCGTGAAGAAAAGATGTAATCCCCGACACTGAGGTAAGGGGGAGAGCAGTAAATGAAGACACCTGATCCCCGGGCAGTAAGGCAAGGGGGAGAGCAGGATAATAGTATTCTCCATTAGAGCTAAAGTCTCCAATACCTGTAAAGAAAGTAGTGAAAAACTTACATTTAAATGGATGGCGATGTTGAGGTAAGTACCCTACCTGACATCGATGTCGAGTTCACTTCCTGAATTCGATCGTGACGTCACTGTTCGAGATCATCGATCCCGTGATGAACGTCGACGTCGATCCACAGACCTGCCCATGGAGTCAGGCAAACCCTCTCGAAACGTTTGCTGTCTGATGGTCGAGAAATTGTCCTGATCCCCGGGCACAGAGGCAAGGGGGAGAGCAGGAATTGAAGTCACCTGATCCCCGGGCACTAAGGCAAGGGGGAGAGCAGGGATAATATTATTCTCCATAGCAGCTGAATCATGCGATACCTGTAAAGACAGTACTGGTAAAGATTTGGTAAGAGAACTTACATATGAAGAGTACAAAGCTGTTAAATACTGTTTCTATAAGTAAACAATTTACTACATCGTGAGACAATACAAATAATTTTGACTGACTGACTGAATAGAAAAACCACGGGTCGCTCTGTCAACGCGGAAAAAATAAAACTGACTGTCTGGGCTGTCGAATGGTATTTATACTGTGCTGATGGGCGGGAATCCGCTAACTTGTTGCTTTTACTTCTCAAGCATTGCTATTGGATAGCCGGGTCACGCACGTCATCATGGCGTATATTCAGAGGTGTGGCTAGAAGATCCTGTCCATGGAAAACAGGAAGTTACATCAGCGTGGAAGGCCCCGGAGCAGGACGTCGGATTCGGACGTCAGCGTTGCATCTGTAGCGTTGGCTGTTAGGTAAAGTGTAAAGCGCCGCCGCGGGGGTGGGAAACTGTAACGGCAGCGCCGACAACATTAAATGAAGCGCTGCGGCAGGGGTGGGAGAGGGGTGAGGAAGTCAGTGGGGTGCTGCGTGCTGGCCCAGAAGTAAGGGGAGGCAGGGAGGGGAGGAAACAGAAGGGTGCTGGACTTGCCAGGGGCAGAGGGTTGGAGGGAAGGGAGAGAGGTTTTGGGATTTGCAGAGGGGAGGTTGGAGGGAAGGGGAGAGGTTTTGGAATTTGCAGAGGGGAGTTTGGAGGGAAGGGAAGAGGTTTTGGATTTGCAGAGGGGAAGTTGGAAGGAAGGGGAGAGGTTTTGGAATTTGCAGAGGGGAGTTTGGAGGGAAGGGGAGAGGTTTTGGATATATAGGGGGGTGGAAGGAAGGGGAGAGATGCTGGATATGCAGGGGGTGGAGGGAAAGGGGAGAAGTGCTGGATATGCAGAGGGTTGAAGTGAAGGGGAGAGGTGCTGGACATGTATGGGGGCTGGATGAAAGGGAGAGAGATGCTGGACGTGTGGGGGTGGGAGCGGAAGGAGAGGTGCTGGATATACAGATGATGATATGCAGAGGGAAGGGAGAGAGATGCAGGGAGAAAGAGCCAGATGCATAAGGGGAAGGAAAGAGAGGAAGAGAAGCTGGTTGGGGGGTGGGATCAGAGAGGAGAGGGACACATTGGTGTGGAGGAGGGAGAAAGGGGACATAGGGAAGTATACAGATACAGAAGGGAGATGATGGGCATTAGGTGAGAGCATGGGGACAGGGACACAAATGTGAGATGCTGTATGGGGATAGCACATGGGCACATTGGGGTAATGCCTGACCAAGGGGGGGGGGGGACGGGGATATGGAATAGAGATAAAATGCTGGACACTGGAGAGGGGGGGTATATGGACACGGGGGGGGGGGGAGAGATACCAGACAAGGGAGAGAATAGGAACGCAGAAGGGATATGCTGGGCATGGGGTGCATAGGTGCACAGAGGAATGATGATGGATGAGGGGATATGAACACAGGGGAGATAATGAACAAGGAAATATAGGAAAACAGAGATGGGAGATGGATGATGGACATGAAGAAAGAAGAAATGTCAAATAGGAGACCCTGGCAAGTGAGTTAAGAGAAGACAGAGGGAAGCAGAAACCAGAGACTGGGACCAATATGATATGAGAAAAAATGACCAGACAACAAAAAGGTATAAAAAAAATATTTTATTTTCAATGTTGTGAATATAATATGTTGGATTTGGAATGTACATCTTGCCAAAGTTGATGGTAAACATGGCTGGGGTCCAGGACAGAAATCTAGGAAAGGACCCCAAAGTCCATTACCAGGCTGCGCCTTCAGCTTCCAGCATGCAGGCTTTCTCTGGCCAAGGAACCAACCCCTAACACCATCCCTGGCATGTGCCATCTTTATATTTTGCACAGGAGCAAATGCCTTTCTTTCTTGTTTCTCTGGTGTTGTACTACATGCAAGGTCTAGTTTCTTGGGGTTTCCATTTAATTTATATTTCTAGAGTTTGTGGTCACTTATTCTGTATTTGGCATTTGTGTCTTGTGTGTGTGACTGAGGTATTCTGTTAGCATGAAGTTTCCATGTAGCATTCTGTAGTAATTTGGCTTGTTCAGCTTTCCTGATAAATGTATTTGTATTGTAGGGCCCTACTATAATATTTAAGGCACTTCTTTTTCATAGGTAGGATCTTTGTTTTTGGAAGTTAGTGTTGGCATGGTAGATTTGCTCAAGGTTCTGAGTGATTTTTGTTTTATAGATTTTTTTAAAGTTAATTTATAATATGTCTGTAATTGAGATTACACTAGAAAACAAAAATTCTTTATATGATGAGTTTTATGGAGAATTGTCCTTGCTGTGCTCTATATCCATTGTTGGTGGAGGGCCAGGAGGTTCTCTGGATGCAGAATGTGTTTGGCTACAATACCATATATGTGTTGGAGGACCATGGCTCAATGGGGCTGAATAGTGCAGTCTATTGTACTTCCCTTAGCTCTAAATTGGCCTGCAGCCACTGAAGCCTGCACTGCAACCCTCATTGAAGTTATGGGGAGTGGGGTAGGGACAGAGCATGGGTGCATCAGGTTTGCTGTTTTTTTCTTTTTCAAAAAAGTTGGCAACTCTAGTGCCCACCCATCCAACCTGTTGGCCCACCCAAAAATTGCCTTCTGGCTACGCCACTGGTTTCAGTGCAATGGGGCTGGAAGCGAAGGGGGATTGCTCCTTCTCAGAAAATGTATCACTAGTCTCAGTAAATGAAAGGTGGTGGGGGGGAAGGGATTGGCTGCCTCCATGGCAGGTTGGAAGGGTGATCCATTGCGTAATGCTGGTACTTTGTGAATTGATGGGGGTTGGGAGGGGATTGGTTGATGCTTTTAGGGTGGTGGTGGTGGGGGGGGGGGGGGGAGGTTGTCAACAAAGCTTTGATTTATGACCAGGCCAGGATTTATTTTGTTTAGTTGTTTTGTTTTGGGAAGCAGCCACATCTCTTAATTGAAAAATTTTTATAAAAGAAAAAAAACCCTGCAAACATCACAGGAAACTAAACAATTTTTTTTTGTTTTACCTTATTGTTTTATTCAGGAACATAAGTGTTGCCATACTGGGACAGGCTGAAGGTGCATCAAGCCCAGTATCCTGTTTCCAACAGTGGTCAATCCAGGTCACAAATAGGTGGCAAGATCCCAAGAGTAAAACAGATTTTATGCTGGTTACCCTAGAAATAAGCAGAGGTTTTTCCCAAGTTCATTTTAATAATGGTTTATGGGCTTTCCTTTTAGGAAACTAGCCAAACCTTTTTGTAAACCCTGCTAAGCTAACTGTTTTTACCATATTCTCTGGCAACAAATTCCAGAGTTTAATTACATATTGAGTGGAGAAATGTTTTCTTCAGTTTGTTTTAAATATACTACTTAGTAGCTTCACTGTGTGCCCCCAAATCCTAGTATTTTTGGAAAGAGTAAAACAAACGATTCTCATCTACCTGTTCCACTCCACTCAGTATTTTACAGAGCACTATCATATCTCCCCCCTCAGCCATCTCTACTCCAAGCTGAAGAGCCCTAGAAGGTTTAGCTTTTCCTCATAGGGGAAGTCATCCCATCCCCTTTATCATTTATTGCCCTTCTCTGTGCCTTTTCTAATTCCACTATCATCTCCCTGATCTGTTCAACCTCAGAGCATTTAACTTCAACCTGATTTGAGCCCCACCGCTCTGATTCATTCTCAGCAGACTATCATTACCTGCTGTAAGATGGCTAAACTGCATCTTTGAAGGCATGCTCCTCACTATACCATCTACTCTCTCACATTCCTGAGGCTGTGACCACCATTTTTTCAGCATCCCCAACTCAGACAGACACAGAGAGTAAAAATCCCAACCCAAAAATCAAACTATAGACCTTCTGCATGGAAATGCACAACTGTTAGCATCTGAGCCTTGAAACCTGCATAACTCCAAGCATCTAAATGCACCAATATAAAAATGTATATAAATTGAAAAGACAGAAAAATATTAACTGTTGGTATAAAGATAATATTAATTTCAGATGAAATATATTTTTGCCAACATCCCCCAATGTGAAGTATTAGCATTCTTTGTAAGATGACTTACAATGAAAGACTTAGGGCTTCTTTTACAAAGCCACACTAGCAATTCTCACGTGGCAAATGAGAGGAAGCCCATACGAATTGAATGGCTTCCTCTCAATTATGTGCAGGAATAGCTAACGCGGCTTTGTAAAAGAAGCCCTTAGGTTAGCTTTCACTTCAACTGATTCAGTTAGATTTAATAAACCTACAGTGCTTGCTGAGATATCTTATAATCCCTGCAGTTAAGTTCAGTAAGATAAAGGTGGAATATACAGTATTGTAATTTATCTGTCATTCACTTGTTTCATCAGATTTGGTAAACATTAGAACAGTACTGAAAACGTTAATTTTTTTTCCAAGATTTAAAATAATTTTTAACCAGATACAACTTTTGTGTTCTACCTTGCTTTTTTTTTTTTAAGATTTAAAAAAGGCAAATGTAATATCCTGTTTATCACAATATGGCCCAGTGAATACTGTGTGATATGGGAATACGTCAGTGGTTCCCAATCCCAACCCTGGTCTTGGAAGTAACCTAGCCAGCCAAAAATACTAGGACTAGAGGGCATGAGTTGAAGCTACAGTGTGGTAAATTTAAAACGAATCGGAGAAAATTTTTCTTCACCCAACGTGTAATTAGACTCTGGAATTCGTTGCCGGAGAATGTGGTACGGGCGGTTAGCTTGACGGAGTTTAAAAAGGGGTTAGATAGATTCCTAAAGGACAAGTCCATAGACCGCTATTAAATGGACTTGGAAAAATTCCGCATTTTTAGGTATAACTTGTCTGGAATGTTTTTACGTTTGGGGAGCGTGCCAGGTGCCCTTGACCTGGATTGGCCACTGTCGGTGACAGGATGCTGGGCTAGATGGACCTTTGGTCTTTCCCAGTATGGCACTACTTATGTACTTATGTACTTATACCACAATGAATATTCATGAGACAAATTTGCATGCAGTGGAGGCAGTTCATGCAAATGGCTCTCATGAATTCATTGTGGGTATCCTGAAAATCTGACTGGCTGGGGTGCCTCCAGGACCAGGTTTGGGAGCCACTACTGTAAATCCTTGGATCTGGATCTTAAATTCCCAGATCATGATTTTGGGATGAAATCAGTCACAGTGGTTCTGAACATCACATTATAATCATTCCAGCTTACTCTTATTGGCACTGAAAGCTACAAGGCCACAGTGCAAATGGTGATGAAAATGCATAGGTGTCAATTCAGGTAGTGTATGAATCAGCACCAGCAATTGCAGGAGGAAATTAGTTTGAACTTAGAAAAATTAGGTTTCTAGAATCAGAAAGCCCCAACTACCAGCTCACTTTTTTATAGCTAAAAGCATGAAGATTATATATATATATATATATATATATATATATATATATATATATATATATATATATATATATATATGTGTGTGTGTGTGTGTGTGTGTGTGTGTATGTATTATATACATGAAAGAGCAACATTGTTTTCTTACGTACCATAAATTATGTTACAGTGCCATCTATAGGCAAAAGATATCACCAAAAAATGTTGACACAGTAAATGATGGTAGATACAGACTAGTTGCCCAACCAGTTTGTCAGGTGAAATTATTCCTTTAGTTTTCCACCATTTGGGAATATGAGCAAATTTATAGACACAGACCAACACAACCAACCTCCACACCCAAAACTGCTTCTCACCATATCTGACCCAAGCATGTCCAAAATCTGCCACAATACTGGTCTACATCAATACCAGTTGCAGGCTAGCTCTAGCCTTGTCATTTCCCGCTTTGAGTCTTACATGACCAATATTTATGCCAATCCCAGGTCCCTTCCATACTAAGTTTGTAATGATCCTGACAGCCACCAGTTACTGAGGCTGCTGTCCTAAACACTTGGCTTCCCAAATCCCATTTACGTTTGCAGTTCTACCACTGTGTATGTTGCCCTGGCATTCCTGGAATTGGTGGAATGTAACTGGACCAGTGCCGTTACGATTCTAAATGCTACTCCATGCAGGTTAGCCCAATGCATTTTTTTTGGAAACTTGAAAGTAAGAGTACTGTTGTCTTGGTCTGTACTGCCACTTCATTCAGGTTGCATCACTGTTTTTCTCTTACCCTAGTTAGATGAGCAAAGACGCTATATTTAATTATAAAATATATCCTGAATTATTCATTTAGGATCCCCCTTACCTCCCCAGACACTGAGAGAGATAGGCTATCACTAAAGTTTAGTTTTTCATTGTTGCATGCACAATGCCAACAGCCAATATATCTAAATTCTTCATTGCATCAGATTTTAAGATATGCACTGAAGTTGCTGCTAATTGGGTTTCTGCCAGGTACCTGTGACATGGATTGGCCACTGTTGGAAGCAGGGTACTGGGCTAGATGGACTACTGATCCAACCCAGTATGGCTATTATTATGCTCCTTTCCCTTACTCTGAACAGGTCACACAAAATGCATTGTCTCTGCTAGCTGTCTCAGCTCCTTTCCTATATTATTGATCTCCCCGATATTACATTAACTCTGTTTTTAGGCAGGTCATTAGTCCCCATATGGCTATGACATCAACTTCAGAGTTTATTCTTTCTTTGCCGATCATACAGCATTCTGGGTTTTTTTTTCCTGCTAGTCCAGGAACTATGCAGATATTCGACATCTGTTACAGGACTGGTGGTTGGGAGGCGGGGATAGTGCTGGGCAGATTTATACGGTCTGTGCCAGAGCCGGTGGTGGGAGGCGAGACTGGTGGTTGGGAGGCGGGGATAGTGCTAGGCAGACTTATACGATTTGTGCCCTGAAGAGGACAGGTACACATCAAGGCAGGGTATACACAAAAAGTAGCACATAAGAGTATATCTTGTTGGGCAGACTGGATGGACCGTGCAGGTCTTTTTCTGCCATCATCTACTATGTTACTATGTTACCTTCCAAATGTGCCCCCACGTTAATGCTCTGCATTTTTCACTTTCAAGTAAGCTTCATGTTAGTTCACATTTCTACTTTAAAGTACCACTTCAGTTCAATATTATTTTAAACATTCACGCTCCAGTTTACTAAGCAGCACTCGCGGCTGTCCATGCAAGAGTGCTGACACAGCACATTCACTTTGAACGGGCCATGTTGGCACTAACGCACGGACCGCTGCTAGTGCTGCTTCGAAAACAGTCCCCTCTGTGTCCCTGCTCTCTTAAGTTAATCTTACATTTTCATTTCAGAAGGTAATATTGTTTAATACATTGTTACTGCATAAAGAAAATTACAGATAAAGTTCAGGATATGTTCTTATTAAAGCTGAAGACATTAACTCCAGCAGAATATTCGGATAAAATTATGTATGCTAAATGACTTTCTGCTTCAAAGGCCAGTAATCATGTGTGTGGTTGGGAAAGGAAATGACCCAGTTGTTAATGAGAGGAAAGGAACCAGAGTTTAAATCCTGCTTCTCCTACAGACCTCAGGCAAGTCACTTTAATAACTATTCACTACAATGCAGTAACCCACGCTAAGTTATCACAGATCATGCTAACTTTAGTATGGTTTAATGTGCATGATAATTATCACATGCCTATTATGTGTAACAGGAAAAATGCAGGTTGCACCATCTTTACCATGGGTTAACTTGTTTCGTTTCACTTGGTGTACAGTTTTTCAATTAGAAACAGCAAAGAGGTTTACAATAAGGAAGAAAATATCACAGAACACAAGAATGAGAAAAACAGTATACTGTAGGGGGACTGAAGCACAGGAGGGGGATTCAGGCTGTAGAGAACGCCAGACGAATTTCCTATTTAAGATATAAAGTTTATTTACAATTGTACTGAATAGCTCAATGGGCTATTTCAGGTAGCATTTCTTGATAAGCAATATACAAGTCAGAATGAATGATTAAAAAAACAATGTACAGCGAATAAATCAGAATGCTATAGACAGACGAAGAAATCAGAATGCTATATACAGACAAAGAAATTAGAATGCTCGCTACCTCTTTGTTCCAATCTGTTTTTATATCGTTCTTCTTTGGCATCTGACCAATTCTCTCATACAACATTCCTGTGCAAGTCTCTGAATACCACAAACTGTTAAATGTGCAGAACATCTGCTTTCTGTTATTGCTCCCCCTACTTGCCAGACTTTCTGGAGCCGTGCCTTCGGCTGATGTGGGCCTCATGTCTCAGGAGATTTAGTGTTGAAACAGCTTGCTCTGCATGTTCTTTGAAGCTTTCCACTTCTATTTTTTTATGCTTTTATTCAACATCCTCCCTTTGAGGACTGATTGTTTCAGGCCTCAAACATCTGTTTCAGCTCCAGTCTGTTTCTTTTTACCTCCCTTCTAAATCTCCTCCCCCGTTTGTGGCATTCAGTTTCTGCACGCTTTTTCAATATTTTTGGCTGACATATTAAAGTTCTATTCATTCTTGATTTCAGTTACCATTGTCATTTTAAAAGCATCCTGGCACATCTTTGCAAACATGCTAATACACATGTTATACAGCATTAAACAGATTCAATTGTACTAGGGTACAAAATTTATATCTCTTGAGGTATATAATTTATAGGACAGTGAGCTTCATCAAAGGGGAATACACTGTCATTCATTCTTACTTTTCATTAGCTGATGTGGCATTAAAAATTACACAAATTAAAAGCATAACATTCATTAAATCAGTTGTTACAACATTCTGCGTGTAAGTGCACTTTATCGGGGGAATGTGTTCAGTTGTCATACTATTAATCAGACACCAAAATGATGTCTGTGGATACTTGTCCATAAGCAAGGCTTGCTTATAAATAGTCTCATTTGTCCAATGAAGTCCCTTACACAGGTATTATTGGGATAACAGACATGATTTTATCATTGTAGTCCCATATATCATAGCTGGCAAGGACAAGGATGATGTCAGTCAGTGGGCACATATGATACAATCAGTCAAATTCAACATCTTGGCCGCTGTAACAAGTCTATATGTGTTCATTGTCCATTAACAAACAACAACAAAACAACAACATCCCAATACCATCATGTTTAGGGACATGATGTTTGTTTATTCTTTGTCCATTTCAATATTATTAGTTTGTCGAATATCTGATAAATGTATCCAAGAAGTATGACCTTCCAGACGGGCAGCGGTCTGAGTAAGGGCTGTGATAGCAAAAGGTCCTACATACACAGGATCCTTCCATGTTTTATGTGTAAAGTTCTTTCGCAGTACTAGATCACCTACTTTAAAAGCACAAACATCATTAGTAGTCCCTGCCTGTGATGCTACATTTGTTCGGATCATATCACTTGTCAGGTTCAACATTGGTTGTAGCTTTTGCCAGTACTGAGCTGTATTATCAGTACTTGCTGTCTGCATCGGGAAGAAATGACGTCCTGTCTGAATTTGGAATGGGGACAATTTAGTACGCCCATTAGGTTGGGCCCTTATTGTCATTAATGCTAATGGCAATACATCAAGCCATGTATATAATTTTCCCACCAGTTCTTTATTGAGAGATTTTAATAAGACTCTCAATTTTGTTTTTAAAATACCATTGTAGCGCTCCACCAAACCATTGGAGGTGGGGCGATACACTGATACTTTCCTGTGTGTTAAACCCATAATCGTTTCCATTTCTTTCAAAACACTGTTATTAAAATGTGTCCCGTTATCAGAAATTATTCTAGACGGACACCCATGGCTTGGCATAATGTGAGTTATCAGGCATTGTACCACCTCATGTGCTGTCTCCCTTTTACATGGAAATGCTTCTATCCACCTTGAGAAAGCATCCACCCAAACTAACAAATACCTTTTTCCCTGCACTGGAACAATCATATCGGTAAAATCAATATACCATTCTTTTGCTGGGCCTTCTGGTATTGGAAGTGTCCCAGGCGATATTTTAGGACCTCGTTTAGGTATGTTAATATTGCATACCATGCAATTCTGCACAACCTGTTGAATCAAGTTATCAATTTTTAAAGTCCAAAATCTTTGCTCAAATTGTTGTTTCATAGTATCTTTGTTCCAATGCATGGTTGCATGCCATCCAGTCAATACCTTAATCACCTGACTCATTGGCATGCAAGGTAATCCTTCTTCTGTATTAAACCATTCACTTCCCAATTTCATACATCCTCTCTTCAACCATTTTTCACTTTCCTGTCCCTCTGGCTGCCACATTTCAATCTTATCTACATTCGTAAGTGGCCCTTCCTGTGTCTGTCTAGTATTATACAAAATCTTTTCACTTTGCTTAACCACCTCCGTTGCTGCTGCATCAGCCATTGCATTACCTAGTGCCTCAAAGGTTGGCCTTTCAGTGTGGGCCGGGGTCCACACAACTGCAGTTTTTCTACCTTCATGTTCCCTTTTAGCCAAAATTTCAAACAGCAATTTCCAATATGTATAATGTTGTAAATTTTTACCTGCACTGGTTATCATCCCTCTACGTTGCCATTTTAATATATGATACTGTAGTGAACTTGCAACGTAACCACTATCAGTATATATAGTGACATTTTGAGTCATATCAGTGTGTTGTAAGGCCGTAATAACGGCTAAAAGTTCAGCATGCTGTGCAGTCTGGTCAGGAGGGGTTTTATATTGTACTTGCATTATCTTTCTTAGATTCTCATCTACCTGCACGCAGGCAAAGCCTGCAACAGTCCTTTCACAAGCTCCATCTGTAAACCATATTAACCCATCAGATAAGGGTTCAAAAGTAAGACAGTGAAATGTAGGGATTTCTATAGTATCGATCTCACCCTCTAGATCGACAGGAAAAAGCAGATCTATCTTATTTCTTTGTTCTTTAGTTAATGGTATTATTCTTATATCTTGTCCTAAAAGTACTGCTTGATATTTTCCAAATCTAGTGGCTGTCAATGCCGTCTGGCTAGGGCTCAACAGCGTTTTAATCGTGTGGTTGGTATGTATTACAATAGGAACAAAAGGCATTTGTGCTCTCCATTTGCCTATTGCTGCCACAATAGCTGTCAATAACTTTGGTATTTCTTTCATTCCCTTTTCCACATGATTAAAAGAGCCTGACAAAAAAGCTACTGGTGCATCTGGAGTATTCTGCCAAGTTGGAAAGGCATTTACAGTGCCTTGTCTCTGTACTGCAGCCCCTGGTCCCTGTGATTGCATCGCCGGCTGCTGTAAGGCAGTCTGCGGGGCACTCGCAGGTATCCCTACTACTTGTGGCATTAATCCTTGCTGCGTCTGCATTTGTACTTGGGGCATTCCTGCATTCTGATAACATTCTGAAGCATAGTGACCAAATTTCTGACAAATCATATTGTTCAGATGTTATTAAAGATTTTAAATCACCTCTTTCACCTATTAGCCCTACACACAGAACTAGCTAGGACTGTGACTAATTCAAGCCAGATGATCTCTTAACACTGCAGGAATCTCACTTAAAAAAGGGTCAAACAAAGTTAAATTGCAAAGACATTCCACATAGAGAACTAGAAACAGAATAACACATATTTTAAAATAAACAGAGATCACCTTATAAGACAAAATCAAACTTATTTAAATCTAATCTAAAACAATCTTTTAAAAGGAACAAAACAAATTTCAGTTCTTCCTGACCTTTCTAACCTGTACACCCGAGAAATCAAAACCAGATGACATTCCTCAACCTTCAGGCTGAACCAAAGGCTGATTTTCCTGTTCTCGCTGTATTTTTTCTACATCTGCATGAAAAAGATCTGCTGCTACAGAAAATAAATTCCAAATTGTAAGATGCTTCTCTAAGCTTTTCTTCTTTTTCTTATTTTCTTGTATGTATGTCAGGAGAGATAATAATTTTGGATGATCAAACGATCCATACTGAGACCAGCTCAAAACAGAATCTTTTGCATCATATTTGACCCATTTCTCATGTATTTTTTCAATCTGTTTTTTTTCTAACGGGAATAATTCTATGACATGCTGCAAAGGGGAGCATTGTTTTGAACTATCTAAATCTAAATACAAAGCATATACAGGAGGCTTTTCTTTCTTATCTGCCCCTTTCCCTTCCATTTTATTCTGACTATTAAAATTTCTCCTATAGAGCCACAACCTACAAAAATATACTACTGCACCTAAACAAAGAAAATATACAAAACAGAAAACTACAAAGCTAAACAAATATACCACTAATAAGTCCACAATGTAAGCTTACTCACGCGTCTTCTTATTTCTCTTTAGCAAGCCCAGGAGTCGTCACCTGTATGTCCACGTCAGTAGGTTGATCACTCCCAAATCAGTGGTACACAGTAATCAGGCGTAAACAACGCTTGCTCTCTCTCAAAATCCTGTAAAAAACTTCGTTAACAACAAACACTTAATTTGTCATTCGTCTCGCCTTCTCTTTTCCGTGTGCGGCATCACTCCTGGCTGGCTCGCCACTTTTGTAGAGAACGCCAGACGAATTTCCTATTTAAGATATAAAGTTTATTTACAATTGTACTGAATAGCTCAATGGGCTATTTCAGGTAGCATTTCTTGATAAGCAATATACAAGTCAGAATGAATGATTAAAAAAACAATGTACAGCGAATAAATCAGAATGCTATAGACAGACGAAGAAATCAGAATGCTATATACAGACAAAGAAATTAGAATGCTCACTACCTCTTTGTTCCAATCTGTTTTTATATCGTTCTTCTTTGGCATCTGACCAATTCTCTCATACAACATTCCTGTGCAAGTCTCTGAATACCACAAACTGTTAAATGTGCAGAACATCTGCTTTCTGTTATTGCTCCCCCTACTTGCCAGACTTTCTGGAGCCGTGCCTTCGGCTGATGTGGGCCTCATGTCTCAGGAGATTTAGTGTTGAAACAGCTTGCTCTGCATGTTCTTTGAAGCTTTCCACTTCTATTTTTTTATGCTTTTATTCAACAAGGCGCACAAAATGAAAGGCATCACTGCTATTGTACTGTACCTACAAAGCAGGGGCGTATCTGCGTGGGGCCACAGGGGCCTGGGCCCCCGCAGATTTCGCCCTGGACCCCCCTACCGCCGTTAACCCTCCCCCACCTACCGCCAATCCTTTCCCCGCCTACCGCCGTCACCTACCCCCAAGGTCCGCTCCTGCCGTTTTTTTAAAATATTACTTCAGCTGGCGGGGGACCCCAACCCCCGCCAGCCCAGCCGAGGTCTTCTTTAACTTCTTCATCCTCGTGCTGTTAAAGCTGCAATGCAGCCTTCCAGTTGGACGGAGTTTGACGTCGCAGCACGTTGTACGTGCAGGACGTCAACATGCTGCGACGTCAAACTCCGTCCAACTGGAAGGCTGCATTGCAGCTTTAACAGCACAAGGATGAAGAAGTTAAAGAAGACCTCGGCTGGGCTGGCGGTGGTTGGGGTCCCCCGCCAGCTGAAGTAATATTTTAAAAAACCGGCAGGAGCGGACCTCAGGGGTAGGTGACGGTGGTAGGCGGGGAAAGGGTTGGCGGTAGGCGGGGGAGGGTTAACGGCGGTAGGGGGGAGGGTTGACGGCGGTGGGGGGGACGGCGGTAGGGGGGTTATAATGTGCCCCCTCACTCTAGCCCCTGCCCCCCCTACCGCCGAACCTCAGATACGCCCCTGCTACAAAGCAGTTCACAAAAAAAAAAGTTGTAAAGAGAAAGAGATACATCAAAACTATCAGTTATAATTATTGGTCAAGACTGATCAGTGAGACTCAATGTCACTGCCCCCCAAATAAATGAGAAACAGGACTCAGGTTTTGATCCCTTTCATAAAGCAAAAGATAGGAGGCTTTCAGATCTCAATTCAAGGGTATTGAATTCCACACTGAAGGAGCTACACAGTAGAAGGTGAAACGAAGTGTCTGTTCAGCTCTACTTCTGGCGGGAGATAGAATCACAAGAAAGTCGTTCTGTGAAGATCTCAGCAGACACAAGGGAGAGCAGAGGATCAGCAGGTCAGAGATGGAGCCAGCCTACAGGGCATCTTACACTAGCATCAGAATCTTGAACTGGGACCAGACAGAGATAGGTAGCCAGGTTACCGTGCTACATTAAATAGCTGTGTTTATCTCTCATTGTTTCAGGTATCCACTTCCAAGAACAATTCTGAAATTGGCTGCAAGGCATAATTAACAGGGTACATAGCCAAGTCAACTAACATAGCAGGATTCAAAAGTGGTTTGGACAACTTCCTTCAGGAAAGGTCCATAAAAGATTTTTAGCCAAGCAGACTTGGGAATGGCTTATTCCTCAACATGAAATATGAAAAGCACACTTAGTTTATGGGACCTAGGCATTTCAGGCTCCAACTTGCTATTTCATTGACAGGATGTTGGGCTCGATGGGTCTGCAAGTACCAGTACATTTTTTTCTAGCAAAAAAGGTGCCAGTACTCAAATGCTAGGCCTCCCTTCAGGGGTGGGGTGATCATTGAGGACCCGCCCCACAATAGCCAGGTCCCCTGCAACTAGTCACAGAATCTATGACAAGGCAGAATTGCTGTGTACAGCCTGGAGCTCTTTCATTAAAACGGGGTCTGTGGGACAATTTTAGCAGACAATGGAAAAGGTACCGGTACTCAGTACCCCCTCAAAAAAAGCCCTGGCAAGTACTGCCTGAATAGTGTGTCCAAAGCACTTAGCGCATGTTAGGGGAAGGGCCCCTAAGTGTCACATGGCCCATATGTATAAAATAGGACATGCAGCATTTAGCAGGTGCTAAGCTTTAGTAAAAGGGTATATTAGTTTTTGGAGCACTTAGCTGACTCAGCATCAATACTCCCCCTCACTACTAAAAAACATTAGTACAGAGGTACTTAGATAAGACGACTTAGGAAATAAAGAATAGTACATTCAAGAACCTAAAAAAACAAATCCAAAGTAAGTTCTGAATGGCAGTTCTTCAGATCAATAGAAACCAAATGCCCTGCCATGGACCTGTGTTAAGTATTTAACACTCTCCAAAGGGTCAAAAACAGTTATACAGTATGTATATTTATTTATTTACATTGGCTTGATATACCACCAATCACATTAAAAATACAGCAAAGCCGTTTATAATCAGACAAACAAGCACCTATGAGGGAAGAAAAAGTTAAAAGCGCAAAGAAGGAAAAAAGAAAAGGCACAGGGAAAAGCATAGTTTTGCATTTACTTTTGACCTGCTTTTTGAATGCTGGGTGAGAGGGAACTCTTTTTATTGCCAGTGGTAGGGTGTTCCACAGTTTTGGTCCAGTGTAATAAAATACCGTTTCACAGGAGGAGATGGAAGTTGCAAGAGGTACTCTGAGATGATCACAGTGTACATGAGGGAATGTATGGAACCTGGAGGTTTGAGATGAAATCAGAAGCAGAAGGTAAAATACCTTTATGAAGAGAATTTATGAAAAGCTTTAAAAAAAAAAAAAATCTAATTTCAGCTCTTCTCCTTTTTAACATCATTAGACAGCCACTCAGTTCTGGGCTTTTTCACCAATTCTGTGTTGTCACACAGCAATACATAAACACAGAAGGATAGTGGGAAGTAGATCATGAGCTCAAGAGACCAGGACACAAAAATGTGTCTAAAATATCTTTATTTTCCAAGACTTGACACAGTACCGTGTTTCAGCCACTGGCCTGACTCAGGAGCCTTTTTCACAAACATGGTGAATTGCTGCTCGTTCATAGGACGCCCATTTGGGAATTTACGCGTTGCACTTTATAAAAGTTTTTTTAAAAAGACTAATTATTGATATTAACATCCAATATTGGAGATTTCAGCATATGTTTGTAAAAACGACTCCTGAGACAGGCCAGTGGCAGCTGGCTCAAAGACTAGTGTCACGAAGGTTTTAGGTACATAGGACAATGGGGCAATACATGGAAAAACAAAAGACTATATTGTAATGATCGGCTGCATCTCACTGCGGCAGGAAAAAAAATCCTTGGGGAGAAACTTAGACAACATGTTTCTAGACATTTAAACTGGAAGGCGGGGGTGGCATATGTAGGCAGGTCACTTCCAGTGGTCACCCCCAGCTAAAGCTAAGATGCTATAGTAGAAAAGAAAGCAATGAAAACAACAACCTTAGCAAATCACTTCTTACCGGCACAGCAGGAAGTGAGACTAAACAAAAAACTAAAAACCGAAGACAAAAATGCCACTGAAATGTAGATGGAAAGCGATAATCACAAATGTTCGCAGTCTAATCAACAAATTTCATGACCTGCAAGCCCTGATGTTAGAGGCAGACTTAGACATTGTTGCAATCGTGGAGACATGGTTCAATGATTCCCACGAATAGAATGCAAATATACCAGGCCATAATCTATTTCGGAACGATAGAGATGGTTGTAAAGGTGGAGAAGTAGCTCTGTATGTGAGAAATGATATTGCAACAACAGAAATGACGGGCCTGGGGAAAGGAAGAAGTGATATGGATCACCATAAAAAGAGATGATGAAACCTCTGTCCACATGGGTGTTGTCTACACACCTCAGACACAATCAGAGGAAGCAGATAAAAATCTGGTTACAGATATCCAAAAGTTGGGAAAGAAAAGAGAGGTGCTGTTGATGGGAGATTTCAATCTGCCAGGTGCGGATTGGAAAGTTTCATTTGCAGAATCAGAAAGAAGTAGAGAGATCATGGATGCTTTTCAAAGTGCTCTGTTCAGACAACTGGTGACAGAACCCATGAGGGAGGGAGCGATGCTGGATCTGGTGCTCACAAATGTGGAAAGTGTGTCTAATGTGCGAGTGAATTTCCTGGAATCAAGTTGCAAGATCCAAGACAACATGATTTTACCAAAGGTAAATCGTGCCAAACGAATCTCACTGAATTCTTTGACTGGGTGACCAGATAACTGGATCAAGGACGTGCGATAGATGTAATCTACTTAAATTTCAGCAAAGCCTTTGACACAATTCCTCATAGGAGGTTCTTGAATAAACTTGACAGGCTGAAGATAGGACCCAAAATGGTGAACTGATTGATGGGACAGATGCTAGAGGATGGTGATTAATAGAATTCACTCGGAGGAGGGAAAGGTAAGTAGTGGAGTGCCTCAAGGATTGGTGCTGGAGCCAATTCTGTTCAATAGATTTGTAACAGAGTGGACACCCCAGAGAGAGAGTGGAAAACATGGAAAAGCTTCAGAATGGTCTAATGTTTGGCAATTAAAATTCAATGCAAGATGCATTTAGGGAGTAGAAATCCATGAGAGACGTATGTGTTAGGTGGTGAGAGTCTGATATACACAGGCAGGGAGAGGGATCTTGGGGTGATCGTATCTGAGGATCTGAAGGCGATGAAACCGTGTGATAAGGCGGTGGCTGTAGCCAGAAGGATGGTAGGCTATATAGAGAGAGGTGTAACCAGCAGAAGTAAGGTGGTATTGATGCCCCTATATAAGTCGTTAGGGAGGCCCCACCTAGAGTACTGTGTTCAGTTTTGAAGGCCGTATCTTGCTTAGGCTGTAAAAAACGAAGCAGTGCAAAGAAAAGCTACAAAATTGGTATGGGATTTGTGTTATCAGATGTAAGAGGAGAGACTGCACTTCACTGGCTTCCTATCCATTTCCGCATACAGTTCAAACTCCTCTTATTGACCTATAAGTGCATTCACTCTACAGCTCCTCAGTACCTCTCCACTCTCATCTCTCCCTACATTCCTCCCCGGGAACTCCGTTCACTGGGTAAATCTCTCTTACCTGCACCCTTCTCCTCAACTGCTAACTCCAGACTCCGTTCCTTTTATCTTGCTGCACCATATGCCTGGAATAGACTTCCTCAGCCGGTACGTCAAGCTCCATCTCTGGCTGTCTTCAAATCTAAGCTAAAAGCCCACCTTTTTGATGCTGCTTTTAATTCCTAACCCTTATTCACTTGTTCAGAACCCTTATTTTATCATCCTCACTTTAATATTCCCTTATCTCTTGTTTGTCCTGTTTGTCTGTCCTAATTACATTGTAAGCTCTGTCAAGCAGGGACTGTCTCTTCATGTTCAAGTGTACAGCGCTGCGTACGTCTAGTAGAGCTTTAGAAATGATAAGTAGTAGTAGACTTACTGACCTGAACATGTATACCCTGGAGGAAAGGAGAAACAGGAATGATACGATACAGATGTTCAAATATTTGAAAGGTATTAATCCGCAAACCTTTTCCGGAGATGGGAAGGCGGTAGAACTAGAGGACATGAATTGAGGTTGAAGGAGGGCCGACTCAGGAAAAATGTCAAAGTATTTTTTCACGGAGGGTGGTGGATAATTGGAATGCCCTCCCGCGGGAGGTGGTGGAGATAAAAACAGTAACAGAATTCAAAAATGCATGGGATCAACACAAATGAATCCTGTTCAGAAGGAATGGATCCTCAGAATCTTAGTGGAGATTGGATGGCAACACTCATAATTGGGAAGCAAAGCTAGTGCTGGGCAGACTTCTATGGTCTGTGCCCTGAAAATGGCAAGGACAAATCAAGGTCAGGAATACATATAAAGTAGCACATACAATGAGTTTAATCTTGTTGGGCAGACTGAATGGACCAAACAGGTCTTTATTTGCTGTCATCTACTATGTTACAGTACTGTGTTGAGTCTTGGAAAATATATTTTTTAGACCCAAGATTTGTGTCCTGGTCTCTTGAGCTCATGGTCTACTTCCCATTATCCTTCTGTGTTTACGTATCCTCCATAGGATTTCAGCGTTCTCCCTCCTCAGCGTATTTTTCACTGTGTCACACAGAGATACACCACTTTATAAAGGCTAGAGGCCAAGACGTGTGGTACATACATTTCTTCTTTTAACCTAGCTGCATAAGGACTAATGGGTTCGAGATTTTTGTGGATTATCATGGACAAGACATGGAGCTCAATGGGGATCCTGAGCTGCTGACATTCAATTTCCCTCTGTTGCTGATGCTGTTAGCTAAGGCAGCACTGTGGTCTCAACATAGCTACAGCAGTGGCATAGCCATGGGTGGGCCAAGGCCCCTCCACTGGAGTCAGCCCACCCAGTTAGTGGCAGTCACCAAGACCAATAACAGGAAAGCGGAAGGAGGTGCCAACATCCACAGGGCCTAGTGCCCACCTTTGTTAACCTCAGGTCCCACCAAAAAATCAGTTCTGGCTAAGTTACTGAGCTACATTTTAAAATGTTGGTCCCCAACTTGAATTTATAGGTGACTGAGCAGAAAGTCCTCTCTTTTTTTGCTTCAGAAAAACCAGCACATAAACTGTGTATATGTCCATTCCTCTGGTTTGTGTCCTGCTCTCTCTTTCCATAGAACGTGACCTGTTCTGTTTATCACACCAGTGAACTTCAGTAGTTCAACATTTTATTTTATTAGGTTAAAAATAATATAATCTGCAAAATACAGTAGGTTAAATACTTAAAATATGTTAATAATACAAAATATGTTACATATTGCATGTAAACAGTTTACACAACTGAATTTCACTACTGTAAATGAAAATAACCCTTTTAGGATTTTAAATTGGATGAAAACATGTACAAAAGATTTACACATCAATTTCATTTAGGCCTCTATTTAGTAATGCTTAGCATTAGATAAAGGCATTATCACATTGTCTGCCACATAGCCCACTGTATAAAATGGACTTTAAAGGCAGCTAACACAATAACACCATTATTAGGCACTAAACATTAGTAAATAGGGGCTTTAATCTAATAGCCATATTTCATGATTTCTCTAAGACAAACTGTTGCATAACATGAAGAATCCAGAACAAAGGATATTTTAAGGGACTGCTTTGCCCATTCCTTTCTGTCGTCTTTACTTTCCAAACCATCACTATGGTCCTCTAAAACCTCATATGACAAGTTCCGTGGATACTTTAGAATGTGTCTGTAACATCCTGGTACATTTAGCTGCAGAATAGAAATTCTGAATGTGCATGACTGTAGCCCATCTCTGCTGAGCATCTCATGGTACCACTCTCCAACTTTATTGCTGGGGTACATTATATTGTGCCCGATCATTGGAAGTACCACCTTTATAAAAATAAAATAAAACCAAAAGAATCATTACCACCAATGCCTTTTAAAATCCAGAAACAGTCTGACACACTATTCTTCAGCTTCCTGGCCTCACTCAGTGTCATGTGATTTCACATCTGATGTATTTATTGTGCATTTCTCTCTTAGCTCCTATTCAACGGTAGTTATTTTGGGCATCAGATTTCCAGACACATAACAGGTAATATCAAATCTGGAGATTTGCAGAGCAGGCTGGACTGGCTGCTAACTGTGAGACATTCAAGTTACATACACTTTGTGAAGTTGTTGAAAGCACCTGTCCCAGACAGATTTCTCAAAACAATTTATTACTTCTTCTATGGTTTCATTTTTGATCTACAACTTCATTCTTTATTAATGAGGTGTGAAGTCTCATTTTGCATAGAACATCTAGGTCAGAAAAGGGGCATCCAAGTTGGGACATTCAAGCTTTTTGTTAAATGGTTACAGGTATAAGGGTATACACAGTATATATATATGTATTTTCTGACATAACAGTCATTTTACAAAACAAAAAACATGCAAAATATCAGCTTCCTGCAGGGTGTTGTTACATGTAAATACGATTTTTATAAAACTATACATACCAACAGAGCCAAATAATGAGCCAAAGTACACACTTCAAATCTTGGCTTTTTCTGGTGGTTTAAGGTAAGAGAGATAAGCATAACTATCCCCTCACTCCCTCCTCAAAGCCCAAAGGTCTAAACAGCCAATTAGTTTAAACTTACATGTGATTCAGATATGTAAAAGTTGATGGAAAATCCTATTAAATGCATGTATATTTCCCTTCTAAAATGGGACATGCATGTAAATTTTAAACAGTCTGTCCACACCAGGTCCCCTTGAAGTCTGTATATGCTACTTACACTTATATATTCACAGCAATCACTGCTTACAGGTGTATGCCCATTTGCAAAAGCAAATTAGCTTGTTACATATATAAATGCTGTTTAACCCATCTAGAAAATGACTTCCATAACATCTAAGTCTTTTGAATGGGGTGCGGCATTCTGGTTAGAGCAATGGTCTAGGATCCAAGGAAAACAGACTTCAAATTGCACTTCACCCACAACACACTTTTGTAAAGTCACTATTTCCTATTGCCTCAGTTACCCACTTACAGGTTGATATTCAAAGCAATTTAACCAGGCAGGAGATGCTCCTGGCCAGTTAAACTGCCTGTGTAGGGCTATCCATTGATATTCAGCAGCACTTAACCAGACAGTGTTGCTGAATATCCCTTCTAGCCATCTCAACTGAAACCGGTTAATGTTCTGGGTGGTGGAGTCAGCACTTTAATCACAAGGTGAATGGACACATAGGACCACATAAAACACAATTCTATGTTTGTCTAGTTTCATCTATCCGGTTAATGGCTGAATACTGGCCCTTACCCGGATATTCAATGCTAGTGCCCGGACATGGCCCGGCATTGAATATTGGAGCATTAAGCCGGCAGCGGCTAAAACAAAAAAAATGTTCACTGCCATCAGCTGAATATTTACCCCTTGGATTGCAAGCTCTTTAGTGAAGGGACGTATGCTTACCACACTGCATACATTCAGCAGCACTATAAAAATTTTCAGTGGCATTATTGCTAGTTTACAATGCTGAGGAACAAAAAGGTGTGCACCTTTTATTATAGCCACACACTAATTTTAAAACCTTTCTTTTTTGCCTCTGTTCTTCAGGTGTAAGTCTTACTTATATCAGAGTGACTCCTGCATATGATTTGGATGAGGATCAGCACAGCGACACTCTGGTTCACTTAGATCTATTTTGAGAAATTTTGAGGGTCTTTTACTAAGGCGCGTGCTAAAAACAGGTGCGCGCTAAACATTAGAGACGCCAATGTATTCCTATGGGCGTCTCTAAAAACGTGAGCACACCTTAGTAAAAAGACCCCCTTTGAGGATTAACAAAAGCCAAAGAACTTAGTTGGTTTGATTTCAAAGTATTAGCTACAATTATTTCTGTTAGAGCTGCTCATTCTTTGCTGATGCGCCAACTGATAGAGAGATCTCGGTAGTTCTTGGTCCTTTGAACCAATGCTCAAAAAAACCCACTGAATTCAGGTAAAACTATAGTCCATGAAAAGAAGTTTATTCCAACTGACAAAAAAAAAATAAAATAAAATCAGCAGTTGTTTTCTTACTTCTCCAGCTTTCTATCTACCTTTTTCTTTTGCTTGATTCAAAATGTAGCAACACAGAATATGAAAATATACAACATCCATTTAGTCTGTGGATCCTACTTGGACTTTGGCTTTGCTGTCACTTCCCCCATCTCTAAGGCTCATCTGTGACTCTGCAGTCTGTTACAAAAATGGGATTTCTACCAGTGACAAATTAAAATTATAAAAGTAATAATCAAAAAGCCTTTTTTTCTTGTAATAAAAGGTTATTTTATTCTGTGATGCTCTGAAACTTTTGTGGTATAAAATATGCATGCTTAGGGTGTATGATTTGGTTAAGCCCTGGAACTCTTGGTGTATCTTATGTTAATAAGATGTCCAGCATCATCTGGAAACCTACTACCTGTTTCCCCTTATCAGTTCCTTTAGAAATATGTTCAAACTATTTTTTATTTTGACAGTTTTTTTTTTCTCTGTGGCTCCTGGAAAAGAAAGTAGTGAAAACAGCAGTAGCATTTAAGGTATTTTGAAGAGCATAGCACCTTTTCTTCACACTAAAATCTGGCCTCCCATTTGTTATGAGGTATATCATCTTCAGTATTTTTTTACACTGGGCCCAATATTCGAAGGACTTACAGTTTAGTGATGGCTGCTAAATGTATAATACCCCTATCCATTAATTTTTAGCAGCCATATCTTGACAGTACTGAAAATCCCTTTTAACTACCACGGCACTAAGGGGGAGATTCTACATATACTCCACGTGGAAATCGATTTCGACTAAGCTTATTCTATAAGATCTTTGTGCCGTATATAGAATATACTTAGTCGATGTTGTCGCACTTAAATCTACATGTGCCTATTTATACCAACGAAAACCTGGCGTAAATCCCGGCGCATAGATTTAGGCAGACTGGCCCATATTCCATACCTATGCGTGTAAATTTTGGAACACCCATAAACATGCCCCTTTTGAACTGCATGCATCATCATTTAGGTGCAGTTCACTATAGAATACGCTTAATGAGTTGTGCACGTAAATTGCAATTATTGCCAATGAGTGCTCATTATTGCTTGTTAAAGTGATGTTAAAAACACTGATTAGCTTGTTAAGCAATTTAAGTTACATGCGTAGTTATAGAATGCGCCTGGATTTTGGCACGCAAATCTAGGCCCCATTCATAGAATCCAGGGGTAAATGGATAGAGCAGGGATAGAGATAGGGTACAACAAACAACTTTACAAAGAGCAGTAATATTCAGTTGTTAGCCATATAAGCAAGCAGTTTAATTTAGCTGCAAAAAATTAGTCTTAAACAAAATCGTTTTACCATATGTATGGAAACTGAATACTGCCAGTATGATGACCAATTTATACATATATTCAGTGCCACTGCCTATCCAAATAGTTTTGCTATTCTGTCCTATGGGAGGCCTTCAGGACAACTTACAATCTAAAAATAAAGGAAAAGACAGAAAATCAAAGTAGAGGTGAACAGGACATGACCCATAAGGGTATAGGGTAGAAATACAATATTTGATAGGATGGAGGGAGGGGGAAGAGAACAAAAGGGGTGCTACAAATATCTCCAGGACTCTTCCCAGAGGCTTGCTAGAAACACATGCTTAAGGGCACTAATGGTACGCATCTATGAACAGGTGGGTCTTAAGGTCCATCGTAAATTTGTCAAGAGATGTTTGCAGACAGAGAGGGATGGGGAGGGAGTTCTAAAGTTTGGGAACCTGGACACAAAAAAATATTGTGTTTGGTGTGCTCGTGGACTATTTTTCAGTGACTAGGCACTACCAGCTGGTTATGTTGAGCAGACCAAAGTGTACGTGTTGGGCTAAAAGGGATAAGGCGTTGAGGGAGGTAAAGAGGTTGTCCTGAGCTCAGGGTCTTAAATACAAGCAGTATGATTTTATCCATATAGTGATGCAGAATATATAGATTTCTTTTAAAACACTGTGCCTAGAATTTTAAAAATAGGCTTAATGTTGCAGCTGAAAACTGACCCGATTTTTTAAAATAATTCTTATTTGCATATATTTCAACCTAGCAATGTGTTGACAGTAAAACTCATGAGACATAAAACAGAAGAGGGAATCAGCAAACATCTGTCTTGTCAGTGCCGCTATATTAAAGTTTTAAACAGGCTTACTTGGTGAAGTGCATATGTTTTAGCTGCCTCTTCTGAAGCCGTCACGACATGAACCTGTTATTCAAATAAACAATAAAGTAAAAAATAAAAGGGAGGAAAAAAACCACAAACCACACCAAATTCCTCACAGATACTAAAACAAACAAAAAATCTAGGAATAGGTGAAATAGGTGATTGCAATACCACACACTATATAACTAATTAGTCACTTGGAGAAAGAGAACATCAGTCACAGAAATTTGTAGGTCAACGGACCTCCTACAGCACACTGCGGTCCCAAGTCCTCAACCTCATGAATGTGTATCAATCATCTGTTATTCCCACCTCCATCCTGCCTTCAATATTTTATTTTGTCAAAATGTATTTATTTATTTTTTTAAATCCCAAGGTGTAGGTGTCCTTGCCTGAATTCAAGGGACAATTTCTGACGCTTATGCTAGTATTTTATAAAGACACGTGGAGGGGCATAATCAAACGCGAACGCCCATCTCCATGGGCGTCTATGTCCGAAAACGGGTATGTGAAGAGGCGGGACAAACCATATTATTGAAAAAGATGGGCGTCCATCTTTCGTTTCGAAAATACGGTTTGGTCGGACCAAATGCCATGGATTTGGTCCCTTCTGAGATGGGCGTTTTTTTTTTTTTTTTGCGATAATGGAAACTAAAAACGCCCAGCTCAGAAATGTCCCAATCCAAGCCATTTGGTAGTGGGAGGGACAAATGTACAACCCTACCATAGCTCTTAGGGGTGAAGGGGGCAACTACATGTGGGTACAGTGGGTTTTAGAGGCCTCCCATTTACCACCACAAGTGTTATGGGGGGGGGGGGGGGGGGGGGGGATGGGTCTGGGTCTGGGTCTGCCTGCCTGAAGTGCACTGCAGTGCCCACTAAAAGTGCTCCAGGGACAGGACTTGTTCCTGGTGTATAACCTTGGCACACCAGTTGACACCTGAAGACTAATCTCGCTGAAAACATCCTTTATTTGAATAAGCACCTTTACTCACAGTTAACGGCAGATCAGAGGTTGTGCCCCACTGGCAACGAGTCTCGCTGGTACTGAGATTAGCAGTAGGTCCGAGCTGGCAGAATGGTGTACAATGCCCTCTTTCAGCAACATTCAAGCTAAGAACTAAGTGCTGTAACGTGGCTAACACATGAAAGGGATCTAAAAGTGTCTTACACAAATGGCCACTACCGGAAACAAAACAGGGCACACTCTGACCCAGTAAGCAGAGGGAAAAGCATCATGGGAGTAGAGCCTACCAACTACCAACATCGTGAGCATTTAACACAAGCTAGTGGAATTACGGAGCCCAATACCCTACCCCCACCACAATGCATTGCTGATGTGACTCTACAGTGCCCTTAACAGAAAAGGTGTCACACTCACCCGAGACCCACATCAGAACCAGGGAAAGGCTGTCAGAGGATAGAACACATTCTGCTGTCATGGAGGTGGGTATGGCATTTGAGGCTGGCATACAGGCTGGGAAAAAAAGTTTGTAAAGTGGGTTTTTGTTGGTGGGAGGGGGTTAGTGACCACTGGGGGAGTCAGGGGAGGTCATCCCCGATTCCCTCTGGTGGTCATCTGGTCAGTTGGGGCACTTTTTGGGACTTGGACCTGAAAAAAAGGGTCCAAATAAAGCGGACAAAATTCTCATCAAAAACGCCCTTCTTGTTTCGATTATCAGCTAAAGACGCCCATCGCTCCTCGGCCGATAACCACTCCCCAGTCCCGCCTTCGCCACGCCTCCGACACGCCCCAGTGATCTTTGTTCGTCTCTGTGATGGACTGCAGTTGAGGACGCCAAAAATCAGGATTCGATTATACCGATTTGGGCGCCCACGGGAAACGGACGCCCATCTCCCGATTTGGGTCGAAATATGGGAGTCTTTCTCTTTTGAAAATAAGCTGGATAGTCACCTATGTTTTTATACAAATAATTCTAAGTACCACCTACTTGCCCCTTTTAAACTAGGCACTCTATTATAAACTTACCGTATTTTTCGGACTATAAGACGCACCGGACCATAAGACGCACCTAGGTTTTAGAGGAGGGAAATAGGAAAAAAAAAATTCGGACTATAAGACGCACCTTTTCCTCCTCTAAAACTTAGGTGCTCCGGTGCATCTTGTCCGAATCCCTCCCTCCGAGTTCGGGGAATCCCTCCCTCCCTCCCTCCCGCCCCGCCGAGTTCCGAGATCCCCTGCCCTCCCTCCCTCTGAGGTGTAAAAGTAATTTTACCTAGTCGGGGCTGCAGTGAAAAGCATGCAGGCTCAGGACCTCACTCTTCCCTTCTGTCTCTCTCAGCTCTCTGGTTCCGCCCTTAAACAGGAAATGAAGGCGGGACCAGAGCTGAGAGAGACAGAAGGGAAGAGTGACGTCCTGAGCCGGCATGCTTTTCACTGCAGCCCCGACTAGGTAAAATTACTTTTACACCTCAGAGGAAAGGCAGGGGAAGGGAGGAATGTAACATAGGGTTAAAAAAATAAAAATATAATAAATACTTGCTTGGAGTCCGTGTTGGGGCTTGGGGCCACTTTTGGGGATGTTCTGGGCCGATCCGAGGCCCGATTGAGGTTTCCGGGGTTCGGGAGCGCAGGTAATTTTCAGTGTTTGGGGTCAGAGAGAGTCCTGCGGCTGTTCTGTGCCAGAGCGCGTCCCGAGGTGTGCAGCGCCTGTTGGAGCTGGCATAGGCGGTTCGGGGAGCTCCGTGGTGCTTCTGGGGCTGTTTTTGGGCCGGTGGTTTCGGGCGGTGATGGCCCGGGGACAAGTGGCCGCAGGAAGTTGAGGGAGACAGGATCCCGGGTGGACGGGGCGGTCGCGCACTTCGGGCCCGGCTGCAGAAGGCAGCGCTGCAATTTTCTTTTAAAAAGAAATGCCGGCGCGGGAGTGAAGAGTTTTCGGCGGCAGGAAGAGAGGAGTACAACGCGGGAAGGAGGAGACATCGTGAGTATGTGTGCATGAGGTGGCGGTTATATTTTTATTTTTTTAACCCTATGTTACAGGACGATCCCAGAACTCGGCAGGAGGGAGGGCGGCCTGCTAAATTTCTCTACCTTCGGACTATAAGACGCACCCCCCATTTTCCTCCCAAATTTGGGAGGAAAAAAGTGCGTCTTATAGTCCGAAAAATACGGTACTTGCCAAGTGTCACCACTTGCTGATAGCGGAGGCTTCCTCCCCTAAAGGGACTGCAAATGCTGCCTCTGCACTATTTTCCTGCCCCAGTTACCCTGGGAAGCAAGCCTGGCCTGGAAACTGAACCCAAGTTCCCCAAAGGCAGCATGTAGTACTTGCCACTAAGTCCCCAGGGCTGTTCCTTCAAAATCACAGTTACTGCTGAACAGGATTATTACTAATAGTGTCTTTTTATTTTTTTAAAGGAAGTAATCATACAATACTTTGAATTCATACCAGGTAATTTAGACTATGTTTGCTTTAGAAAAATCAACCTTTGATTGCCAGGTGCATGTTTTGGTTCAGGAAAAAAACAATATTTCTTAACCTTCTACTTACTCGGTCACTATGAGATGTTGTTTCAGCAGCATCAGTTTCAAGAATAACCAGGTCCCCCTCTACCACCTGTGAGCCATATGTCTTCAGCCTGTAAGATGCAGCCTCATTCCAGACCTTGCTGCAGTGCGCGTGAACATAGAAGATACGCATGGAATGGGGAATGCTGAACCACGCACGTGTGCACCCCTCAGGATTGACACCGTAGCGGTTCAGTGCTCGCAGCACCATTCTTTCTCGTACTTTATATTCAGGCAATAATGCCAGGGAACTTTTGACATCCTCTGGAGAAGACAGAAATGAGAATGAATTTAGCTTTCCGCGCATGCTTCCTGGAAAACAGCAAAATGTCTCTCACTTCTAACAGGTTATTTTCTGTTAACAGCAGGGACACAAGCAGGCAATGTCATCCAACAGCGCTGGAACAGATCCAGAGCTCAGAACTTAGTGAAAAGTTCTGCATGCATGCTCCTTCCCACATGTAGCACCTACTCAGCTGGTTTCAAAGATCAATACATACAACTCTCAGGGGGGTGGAAGGCATTGTGTGCCAAACCAAACCGATTCTGTTTAATAAATTTGTCAGAGACATTGCTGGAGGGTTAGAAGGTAAAGTTTGCTTTTTTGCGGATGACACGAAGATAGCCAATAGAAACAAGATGGGAGAGTTGGAATATGTTGCACTAAATGAAAAATTAGATATAGTAGGCATCTCTGAGACCTGGTGGAAGGAGGATAACCAGTGGGACACTGTCATACCGGGATACAAATTATATCGCAGTGATAGGATAAATCGAATTGGTGGAGGAGTAGCATTGTTTGTTAAAGAGGGCCTTGAATCAAATAGACTAAAATTCTGCAGGACATAAAACACATCTTGGAATCCCAATGGATTGAAATTCCACACGTAAAGGAAAAAAGGATAGTGATAGGAGTGTACTACCATCCACCTGGCCAGGATAAACATAGAGATGTAGAAATGTTATCAGAAAACCAAGGACTGCTTTACAGAGCAGCTGGTACAGGAGCCAACAAGAGGGGGAAAATATTCTAGAACCGGTCATTAGAGGACAACATGATCTGGTGCAAAGCGTTGATAATGAAGGCAAAGAGAGACTTTGAAAAAAAAAAACTGCATTGGAGGCAAAAACACTTGGAGGGACATAATCGAAAGGGACGCCCAAATTTTGATGAGGACGTCCTCGCAAAACGTCCCGGTGGAGGGGCAAGGAAACCTGTAATCGAAACAAGATGGACGTCCATCTTTCGTTTCGATAATACAGTCGGGGACACCCAAATCCTGAAATTTAGGTCATCCTTAGAGATGGTTGTCCCTAGACTTGGTCGTTTCTGGTTTTCGGCGATAATGGAAACCAAGGACGCCCATCTCAGAAACGACCAAATGCAAGCCCTTTGGTCATGGGATTAGCCAGCATTCGTAGTGCACTGGGTCCCCTGACATGCCAGGACACCAACCGGGCACCCTAGGGGGCACTGCAGTGGACTTCATAAATTGCTCCCAGGTACACAGTTCCCTTACCTTGTGTGCTGAGCCGCCCCCCCCCCCCCCCCCCCAAACCCACTACCTACAACTGAACACCACTACCATAGCCCTTACGGGTGAAGGGGGGCACCTAGATGTGGGTACAGTGGGTTTTGGAGGGCTCACATTTACCACCACAAGCGTAACAGGGGGAATGGGCTTGGGTCTGCCTGCCTGAAGTGCACTGCACCCACTAAAACTGCTCCAGTGACCTGCATACTGCTGAGATGGACCTCAGTACGACATTTGAGGCGGGCACAAAATATTTTTAAAGATGTTTTTTTAGGGTGGGAGGGGGTTAGTGACCACTGGGGGAGTAATGGGAGATCATCCCCGATTCTCTCCAGTGTTCATCTGGTCAGTTCGGGCAGCTTTTGTGCCTTAGTCGTAAAAAACAAAAACAGGACCAGGTAAAGTCGTTCAAGTGCTCGTCAGGGACGCCCTTTTTTTTCCCATTATGGGTCGAGGACATCCATGTGTTAGCCACGCCCAAGTCCAGCTAAGCCTCCGACACGCCCCCGTAAACTTTGATCGTCCCCGTGACGGAAAGCAGTTGGGGACACCCAAAATCGGCTTTCGATTATACCGATTTGGGCGACCCTGTGAGAAGGATGCCCATCTTCCGATTTCTGTTGAAAGATGAGCGTCCTTCACTTTCGAAAATGAGCCCGATAGTAAAAACTTTAGGTATATTAGAAGCAAGAAGCCAGTAAAAAATCAGTTGGGCAGCAGGATGACAGAGGGGTAAAAGGGGCACCTCTGGGAAGACAAAGTATAGCATAGAGATTAAATGAATTCTTTGCTTCGGTCTTCACTGAGGAACATTTGGGACAGATACCGGTACCAGAAATGGTATTCAAAGCTGACGAGTCAAAGAAACGGAATCAAATCTCTGTACACATGGAAGACGTAATGGGGCAATTTAACAAACTGAAGAGTAGCAAATCGCATGGACCAGATGAAATTCATCCCAGAGTACTGACAGAATTGAAAAATGAACTTGCAGAACTATTGTTAGTAATATGTAATTTATCTTTGAAATCAACCCAACCCCAAAACCCACTACCCACAAATGTACAACATTACCATAGTTCTTAGGGGTGAAGGGGGCAACTACATGTGGGTTTACTCAAAGTTAACTGCAGATCAGAGGTTGTGCCTCACTGGCAAAGAGTCTCCCTGGTACTGAGATTAGCAGTAGGTCAGAGCTGGCAGAATGGTGTACAATGCCCTTTTTCATCAACATTCAAGGTAATAACTAAGTTCTCTAACGTGGGTAACACATGAAAGAGATCTAAAACTGGCTTACAAAAATGGCCACTACCTCATGGACTACCGGAAACAAAACAGGTCACACTCTGACCCAATTAGCAGGGGGAAAAGCACCATGGGAGTACAGCACACTACCATAAACCCACCACAATGCATTGCTGATGTGACTCTGCAGTGCACCTAACGGAAAAGGTGTCACACTCACCCGAGAGCCACATCACAACCAGGGAAAGGCTGTCAGAGCATAGAACACATTCTGCTGTCATGGAGGTGGGTACGGCATTTGAGGCTGGCATAGAGGCTGGCAAAATATGTTTTTAATTGTGTTTTTTAGGGTGGGAGGGGGTTGGTGACCACTGGGGGAGTACGGGGAGGTCATCCCCAATTCCTTCCAGTGGTCATCTGGTGAGTTGGGGCACCTTTTTGAGGCTTTGTCGTGAAAATAAAAGGCCCAAGTAAACCCGGCAAAATACTGCTTAACGTCGCTTTTTTGTTTTCCATTATCCGCGAAAGCCAGCCATCTGGTAGCCACGCCCATGCCCCACCTTCGCTACATCGCCGACACGCCCCCTTGAAGTTTCGCCGGCGAGGCGACGGGAAAGCGGCGATGCTCTCAAAAAAGGGGATTTCGATTATACTGATTTGGCCGCTTTTGAGAGCTCGCCGGCCATCTCCCGATTTATGTGGGAAGATGGCCGGCGATCACTTTCGAAAATAAGCCTGAAAGTTATTCAAAGTTGTTAAATTGCAAGATGACTGTGAAAAATTACAAGAGGACCTTATGAGACTGGGCATCCAAATGGCAGATGACGTTTAATGTGAGCAAGTGCAAAGTGATGCATGTGGGAAAAAGGAACCCGAACTATAGCTACGTGCTGCAAGGTTCCACAGTAGGAGTCACCGACCAGGAAAAGGATCTAGGTTTCATTGTTGATAACTTAAAATCCTCTGCTGTGTGCAGCAGCGGCTAAGAAAGCAAATAGAGTGTTAGGTATTATTAGGAAAGGAATGGAAAATAAAAATGAGGACGTTTGCCTTTGTATTGCTCCATGGTGCGACTGCACCTCGAATACTATGTGCAAAAAAGATACAGTGGAATTAGAAAAGATACAAAGAAGGGCGATGAAAATGATAAAGGGGATGAGACGAGTTTACTATGAGGAAAAGCTAAAGCAGCTAGATCTCTTCAGTTTCAAGAAAAGACAGCCGAGGGGAGATAAGATAGAGGTCTATAAAATAATGAGTGGCATGGCATGGGTAGACGTGAATCACTTGTTTACTCTTTCCAAAAATAATAGGACTAGGGAGCACATAATGAAGCTACAAATTAGTAAATTTAAAACAAATCAGAGAAAATATTTCTTCACTCAACGTGTAATTAAACTCTGGAATTTGTTGCCAGAGAATGTGGTAAAAGTAGTTAGCTTAGTGAGGTTTATAAGGGTTTGTATAATTTCCTAAAAGAAAAGTCTATAAGCTATTATTAAGATGCACTTGGGGAAAATCCACTGCTTATTTCTAGGATAAGCAGCATAAAATGTATTGTACTGTTCTGGGATCTTGCCAGGTACTTGTAACCTGGATTGGCCAAACAGGATGCTAGGCTTGATAGACCTTCGGTCTGTCCCAGTATGGCCACACTTATGCTGTTATGTGGATACACTGGAGGGTGTAGAAACCATGAGACAGAAACTGTGGACCAAGATGACAATTTTCAAAGCAATGTACGTTGGTAAAAGACATTTTACTCCAATACTTTTCTCCCTCCCTGCGGCTAATGCATGCAGACGTTTAATAGCAATGAGAAGTGCTCCCAGGGCATGTTTTAAGACAGTAACTAAAGCGACAGGAGACTACACTTTTAAGTCTACAAACTTGACTTCATTACAGGGTGCCTATGTACCTTTATAAAACAGATTCTCAGAGCTAGGCCTATTGGATGGTGGAGCTGTGATGTACTGCACGTGTACATTATAACTCCACCCCCAATCCACCCAAAACTACGGCCCTAGGAATGCCTATGCACATATAAACGTTTTCAGGCAATTTTGTTCCTCCTCCTGACACAGCTTGTGGCGAAACAAGGGGGCCCTTGTTGAGGATGCAAGCAACTGTGCACTATAGTCTTCAGTTTGTGAATTTGCTGTGAAGATTTAAACGATTTCTGCTCTTCATTTGATACAACGGAAGCAGACCGCCCAGTCAGGTAAGAGGAGGGGGGGGTTGCTGTTAGTTGCACTGTTTGTGGAACTTTTTGGACATGCCTTTTTGAGATTTAAAGTTGCCTATTTGACAGGACATTTTGCTACTCATTTTATCTTTTTGACTGACCATACCATTTTTTTTTGGAGTAGTATTTTCTCTTTTTTTTTTTTTTGTATTTAGAGTTGTTTTCTACTACTCTTGGTTTCCAGTTGATGGTGTATCAATAGAAATCAAACAAAATAAAACATGGAAAAGAAAATAAGATGACACATGCACAGTTGATGGTGGGAACCGGTGATAGCTGAGTCCAATTAGGGTTTGTGAAAAAGTCTACAACTTCTCCCTTACTATCGAGGTCCTGTTTTTTAAATTATATATTTCTATATATGGTGGTAGAGTGTCCTTTCAAAATGTGTTTGAAGCAAAAACATTTTTTTTTAGTGTTAAATACAAGTATATGCAATTTAATAAGTGCCCTTTTCTGTGTGAAAAAAAGCTTTATAAAAATGACATGTGTACTTTCCATTTTAAATTCTATCTGCATAAAAGGCAGGTGCAATTGCCTGTAAGTACTTTGTGACAAAGAGGAAGTCTTTACGGACATATTCTTTGGACCTGGTGCAAAGGTTACAGGTAGAAAAGGGCACTTGAACTTTATACCAAATGTCAGCAGTGTGAAAACTGCCTCCTGAATTGTGTGGAATTTTGATGTTTGATTTTAAGCCAGAATGTTGAATCATTAGAAGTCACTGCATAATCTATGTTTGTTACCGTGAAAAAGTGACAGCAACAGTATTTTTCTGTGCTAAAAATAATGTAGGTTTGAACTGTACCTACATTTCAGGGATAGTCAATTCCAGTCATCAACAGCTATGAATAGGTCTAGTTTTCAGGATTACATTAATGAATATACATGAGACAGTCACTTGTAATCCTTCCATTGTATGCAAATTGCTATTACCATTTTTGGCCCTGATCAGGGGCAGTAAGGAAGCAGTGTGAAAAGTGTTTTTACTTCGCTCAGTTCCTGGGAGAAGGCTATGGATTCTTTGACCCCTTGAGGAGGCACTGGAGGCAATAAGACAAGGAGGGAGCATTTTTGACCTGACTAGGCCTTTAGGCAAGGGACTAGAGGCATCTTTAGCCACATTACAGACCTGGGAGGACAGGGAGAGGAATGCAGTAGAAGAGAAAAGTGAGGGAAGATATGGCAGGGAGAGAAGATGAGTGGGTTGAAGAGGATATATGAGGAGAAAGGGTAGAGTGGAGAAAGAGTAAGAGACGGTTATACAAGGGTGGAGTAGGCACTGTGCATGTACCATGAAAGAGCTGCACTCACTAAGAATTAATTGCCATTCCTCCACCTGCCGAATTCAAGTGAACAAAATTATTGGAGAAGGGGCAGCACTGGGTCCGTCCAAGAAGAATTAAAAAAAACCCTGTTCATGCATATTCTTTGTGTACATCTTAAACCAAACAGATACGTATAAGGCTCCTGAGATACTGAAGGTGGCCATCCTTATTTTGAAGGCGAGCAAAGGGAAGTAACATGGAAAGGCAATTTTAAACTGTACCAGTTTGAAGAAAATATCTCTTTGCCCGATTTACAGGATTGTCTTCCTCCTCTGCTGTGAACAGTAACTTAACAGCCTTCACCTGTTCACAAAAAAAAAAAAATACACATTATATACTATATGTATTATAGATTATATGCATTATACATTACTAGTAAAAAAGCCCCGTTTCTGATGCAAATGAAACGGGGGCTAGCAAGGTTTTCTTCTGTGTGCATGTGGGAGAGTGTGTGTTCCTGCCCTCTCTCCCCTCCCCCCTCTGAGTCCTTCATTGTTACAGAGAGAGCGATTTGATTTCCTGCTTTGCTGTTTTCCTTCACTGTTTATGTTAGAGAGAGAGCGAGGGCGGGGCAGACACTCATGGGGAAACCGGATATCTCTCCCCCTTCACACTTCTGGTTGGAGGCTTCATAGAACGTTGGTGTTGCCTTTTATATATAGAGATATTTTTCCTATACATAATAAATGCTTCTTGGAGCAACTGATCCATGAACCGACAAGAAGGGGCTACATTATTTCTAGTCCTTAGTAGAATGCAGGATTTTGTACAAGAGGTAACGGTGTTGGGTCTGCTGGAAAAAAGTGATCATAAAATTATCAAATTTGACTCAATAACTGGAGTGCAGTCACTATGGAAATCTAAATTTTTGAAAGGGTAACTATGATAAACTGAAGAAAAAGGTTAAAAAAAAAACCTGAATGAAGAAGGTTAGGACTTTAAATCAGACATGGAGCATTCTGAAGGGATAAGGGTAATGGGGATAGGCAGTAGCAGGTTGCTCCTAAAATTAGGATTGTAAGTTTCTTTTGTCTCATGTGTTATGGTGCTTTGTCAACTCTTATATCATTGTTTATTTGATATCCTGTTCTTTACTGTAGACTTTGCCGTGTATTATTGTTCAGCAGTTTTCCGTAGTGTTTTTTTGATCCTGAATAAAAATCATTAAAACTTAAATCAGACATGGATGTTTAAAAATACCATTTTGAAAGCACAGACCAGATGCATTCCATGTATTAATAAAAGGTGGAAAGAAGAGCAAACGACAGCCAGCATGGTTAAAGGGAGACATGAAAGAGGCTATTAGAGCCAAAAGAACATCCTTCAGAATATGGGAAAAAAGATCTGAAAGAAGAAAACAAGTAGTAACATAAGCAATGGCAAGTTAGATGTAACGTACTGATAAAGAAGGCCAAAAGAGAATACGAAGGGAAACTCGCCTCGGAGGCAAAAACTCAGAGTAATAACTTTTTCAGGTATATCAGAAGCAGGAAGCCTGTGAGTGAATCTGTGGGACAGTTAGACAATCAAGGAGTAAAAGGGGCACTCAGAGAAGACCAGACCACACCACAGCAGTGAGGCTGAATGAGCCTGCAAATAGGTGGGAAAATGTGGGATACAAATGTAACAAATAAATAAATTCTTTGCCTCGGTCTTTACGGAAGATGTACCTGAGATGATTGTCAAGGGTGACAATGCAGAGGAACTGAAAAAAAATCTCAGTGAATCTGGAAGATGTCCTGAGCCAAATCGACAAATTTAAAAAAAAAAAAAAAAAAGAGTAGTAAATCACCTGGACCAGATGGTATACACCCATTTGAGTACTAAAAGAACTCAAACATGAAATTGCAGGTCTGCTGTTAGTGATCTTTAACCTGCCATTAAAATTGTCTGAAGAACCTGAAGATTGGAGGGTGGACAATATAATGCCTGTTTTTAAAAAGGAAATCCAGGGGTGATCCTGGAAATTACAGATCATTAAGCCCGAGTTCAGTGCTGGACAAAACAGTGGAAACTATTATAAAGAATAAAATCAATGAACACATAGACAAACGTGGTTTAATGGGTCAGAGTCAACATGGATTCAGCCAAGGGAAGTATTGCCTCACCAACTGGCTTCATTTCTTTGAATGTGCGAATTGAATATATGGATAAAGTTGAGCCGGTTGTAGTGTATCTAGATTTTCATAAAGCATTTGATAAAGTCTCTCATGAGACTCCTGAGAAAATTAAAAACGGATGGGATAGAAGGCAATGTTCTGTTGTGGATTACGAATTGGTTGATGCATAGAAAACAGAGGGTAGAGTTAAATGGCCAATTCTCTCAGTGGAGGAGAATGAATATTGACATGCCCCATGGTTTGTACTGGGACCGGTGCTATTTAACATATTTATTAATGATCTGGAAACAGAAACAATGAGCGAGGCGATTAAATTTGTAGACAACACAAAACTAGAACTGTTCTTTCCTATCAATTTTTTGTAGCTCTCTTTCTCACTGTAATTGTAATTTTAGACCATAAACTGCCTTGATCTGCAAGTTACCAAAGGCAGTATAACAAATGTGAATAAACTTTATTCAAAGTTGTTAAAGCGCAAGCGGATTGTGAAAAATTGCAACAAGACCTTACGAAGTTGGAAGGCTGGGCACCCAAATAGTAGATGAGATTTAATGTGGACAAGTGCAAAGTGCTGCACATTGGGAAAAATAATCCAAATCACAGCTATTTTATGCTATTTTCCACCCTACGAGTCAGCACCTAAGAAAAAGATCTAGGTGTCATTGTGAACAATATGCTAAAATCTTCTGTCCGGTGTGCGGCAGCAGCCAAAAAAGCAAACAGAATGCTAACAAGTATTAGGAAAGGGATAGAAAATAAGACAAAGAATATTACAATTAGGGCTGTACCGTATGTTCGTATTTGATCAGCTTCAGCCCCAAATAGTGCCACGAATACACTGTTCACATTCCAAAGTGATTTAAATTCAAATATGAATAATATGGAGCGCTACTGTGCTAAATCCTACTGAAATAAAAATTTGATCTCTGATTTCACATTGCTTCTTTTATTATTTGTTATGTAAAGCTCAATGCCCATTAATCATATTCAGCTGAATAATATTTTTCATTATTCATATTTGGCCAAATAGTAAAATATGCTATTCGGTACAGCTCCAATGCCTCTGTATCACTCCATGGTGCGACAACATCAGTGGCGGCGACGACTCGAGGTGGGGGGGGGGGGGGAAGCGCAGTTTCCCTCTCTGTCTCGCCCCCGTCATCACGTATTGACGCGGGGGCGGGACAGTGAGGGAAGTCTCTACTGCGCATTTGCGAGTGAGTACGGTCACTCGCCGTTTATATGTTTGATATATGTATGTACATGTTAAATATGTTATACATTTTGAATTTCTACTATGTTTTGAGACTTGAAATTTACTGTTAAGAAGAAGGAGGGAGTGGAAGGCATGAAGGCCTGAAATGATAATGGAATTGCTATTAAGTGCAGATTCTGAAAGCAGAACAGCTACACATAAGTTAACTTTTGCACGCTATGTTGTTTTGAGCACAGTAAGATAAAATAATGGAAATATACCATATCTTCCTTCAGCAAAGCTAATCCAATTTGATTTGACTGAACATGCTTTCCTTGTCCAAATCGCTGGGGTCCATAATAATTTACAAACCCATTTTTCTGTAATGAAAAAAAACAGTGATCAGAAAAACAAAATAACAGCATAATTTTACTGAACCAGATTTAATTCCAAGAGAAAAGCAAGGGGCATGCTGTTTCCTCCAAACTACCTCTTCCAACAGCTAAAACTCGTAAGAACATAATAGCAGCCATACTGGGTCAGACCAATGGTCCATCTAGCCTAGTACCCTGCTTCCAGAAGTGGCCAATCCAGGTCACAAGTACCTGGCAGAAATCCAATTAAATAGCAACATTCCATGCTACCAATCCCAGGGCAAGCAGTTGCTTCCCTCCAGTTAATCTCAATAACAAACTGGATTTTTCTCCAGGAACTTGTTCAAACCTGGATACACTAACCGCTGTTACCACATCCTCCAGCAACGAGTTCCACAGGTTCTTTGAGTGAAAAAATATTTTCTCCTGTTTGTTTTAAAAGTATTTCCGTGTAGTTTCATTGAGTGTCCCCAGGTCTTGTACTTTTTGAAATAAGTGAAACATCGATTCACTTTTACCCGTTCTACAGCACTCAGGATTTTGTAGACCTCAAATCATACCCTCCCTCAGCCACCCTAATCTCTTTAGCCTTTCCTCATATGGGGGGAGGAGTTTATCCCCTTTATCATTTTGGTTGCTTTTCTTTAAACCTTTTCTAATTCTGCTATATCTTTTTTGAGATACGGCGACCAGAATTGAAGACAGTACTTAAGGTGAGGTCGCACCATGGAGCAATAGAGAGACATTATAATATTCTTGGTCTTATTTTGCATCCCTTTCCTAATAATTCTTAGCATCTTGTTTGCTTTTTTTTGGCAATCACTGCATACTGAGCAGATTTCAGCATATTATCTACAATGATACCTACATCTTTTTCTTGAGTGCTGACTCCTAAGGTGGACCCTTTCATCAGGTAACTATGATTTGGATTATTCTTCCAGAAGTGCATCACTTTGCATTTGTCCACATTAAGGGGTCCTTTTACTTAGGTGCGCTGAAAAATGGCCTGTGCTGTTGTAGACGTGTGTATTGGACGCATGCAGGTCCATTTTTCAGCAAAGCTGCAAAAAAAGGCCTTTATTTTTGCCAAAAATGGACATGTGGCGAAATGAAAATTGGCACGCGTACATTTTGGGTCTGAGACTTTACTGCCACCCATTGACTTAATGGTAAGGTCTCACGTGGTAACCATGCGGTAATCGTTGAAGTGCATAAAATAACAATTACTGCCTAGTTTCTGCCGCATGCCAGAAAATAAAAATTATTTTCCAACGTGCGTAGTGGATGCGTGTAAAAAACAAAAATTAACACCCGGGCCACGCAGTAGCTGGCCGGTAACTCCAAATTGATGTGCGTTGGGCGTGCGTACACACATATAAGGCTTAGTAAAAGGGTCCCTAAATTTCATCTGCCATTTAGATGCCCAGTCTTCCAGTTTCCTAAGATCTTCCTGCAATTTTTCACAATCTGCATGTGTTTTCACAACTTTGTATAGTTTTGTGCCATCTGGAAATTTAATCACTTCACTCATCGGTCCAATTTGCAGATCATTTATAAATATGTTAAATAGCACTGGTCCCAGTACAGATTCCTGCGGAATTCCATTATTCACCCTCCTCCACTGAGAAAAATAGCCATTTAACCCTACCCTCTGTTTTCTGTCCAATAATCAATTCCTAATCCATAACCTTTTCATTTTCTCAGGAGTCTCATGAGGAACTTTGTCAAAAGCTTGCTTACCAGTCTGTAATTTCCCAGATCATCCCTGGAACCCTTTTTTTTTTTTTTTTTTTAAATGGAAGTTACATTGGCCACCCTCCAATCTTCATCTTCTTCCCTCTTCTAATGATCTACACCAGCGGTTCCCAAATCTGGTCCTGGAGATACCACAGCCAGTCAGGTTTTCAGGATACCCACAATTAATATTCATGAAAGAGATTTGCTTGTACTGCATGCAAATATTAATTGTGGATATACTGAAAACCTGACTGGCTGGGGTGCCTCCAGATTTGGGAACCACTGACCTACACCAACAGATATACTTACATTGCAACCATATATTACAAACTCTGCTACATTCCCTTGAGATATTTTGTTGCTTGTTTCTCCATTATCATAGCAAAAGAACAGGAGGATGACCTCTGCATTTTTGGCATACACTAACACTAGAGACACTCTTAGAAATATATACATTATATTAACGCATGTTAATTTTAGTATCGCCCTTGTTACGTCCATGACCCTTCCACTGCCGTGCCCCCCTTTTTCAGATCACACTGTACCTTGCTGATCCTGGCTTAAAGAGAGTGTGTCTGGTTCACAAAGCCTCGTTAACATACATACATAGAGTTTGTCACCTTAACATTCTCAGTTGCCTCACAAATTCTCTCTTTAATATTTGCATCCAAGTCTCCACTCTGGGTTTTTAGATCTCTCACGATTATGTCAAACTGGTTTCCTTTCAGCTGACCCAGTCGAAGGTGCTGGTGCACAGATCGGATGTTGTACACTTTCATTCCTTTCTTCTGAATTCTGCTTTCTATCTCTTTCAGCCTGCACAGGATTACAAATCATGAGACCCTGCAGCATGCAACATGAAAAGACAAGACTTAACTTCTATCTATACTCCTGAAGATATTCTGCACACAAAAATACAATATTCTGCACAAATATTTTGAAAATTCTGCACATTTTATTTGCAAATATTTTTGTGCGCAATTCCCATCATAAGGCCCGACATCTCTCCCTACTCTAACCACAGTTCTCTCTCCCGCATCCTTAGCTTTCTCTGGTCCCCCAGTTCTCTATTTCTCTACAGTAACTACAAGCAAGAACCCCAATCCCCACATATCTCTGACCTCTTCGGCTCACCCCTTCATCTGTCTCCCCTCAGCAAATACAACTCCCTTGCCTTCTTTCTTCTGTCCTATCCCTCACACACATTCATTAACCTCTCCTTTCTCTCCCCTCCCCCCCCCCCCCACCACATACCGACAACTCTGGTTCTTCCCCCAACAAATATCTAGCTTACTTCAGCGATCCCCAGCTTCCATGGCACACCCCCCCCAGCTTGCACCAGAGACCCCTTACCCCATCTTGTACAAGGGACTTTCTATCCCCATGGCACATGCCCCTAGCTTGCTCCAGCAATGCCCCTCCCCATGGCACACACACTCCCCAACTGGCTCCAGTGACCAACCCTGCCCCCTTGGGCTCCTACCTCTGTGGAACACCACACCCTGCTTTTTATGGCAACACCTATCACCACTACCCCTCCCCCTTGGCATATGCCTCCTACGTTGCTCCAGTTACTCCAAATCTCTGCACACCTCACCCTACTTACTCAAGCTGCTTCTCCACCTCCCTCGCAGCCCCTACCTCAGTCTGCTAGTGTTTCCTCACTGCCCCAATCATGTTAGCAAGAGAAGGAGGTAAGCGGCTGCGCATCAGGCCATATTTCTTTCTCTGCCATCCTAGGCCCTATTGTTCATTTGAACTGCAGTGCTTTACAAAGGCCTGCACCATTCAAATGAATAATAGGGCTTAGGATGGTAGAGGAAGACAACGTAGCCTGATGCGCAGCTGCTTAACTACTCCTCTTGTCGCTGCAATCTCTGTGAGGGAGGGAGGGAGTGAGGATAGAGGAGAGCTGCCAACACCAGAGCCTGCACAGAATTCTGCACAGGCCATGGATGCGTCTTCAAGTGAGGTACGTAAGTTTTAGAATACTTCAGTTATGTGTGACACTTGGTGCATGTAGACGCATCCACTTACACCTGCCATTGATACAGCATAAATGATTGAGCCTGACTCATGTTTGTAGATGCAACCATTTATGCCATGTCAATGGCAGGTGTAAGTGGGCGTGTCTACATGCACCAAGTGGCGCACATAACTGAACTATTCTATAAGTTATGCGCGTCACTTGAAGACACACCCTTGGCCTGGCTATGCTCTGCCCCTGTGTATACCCCCTGCAGTTATGTACTATAGCACTTACGTGCTACCTTGTAGAACAGTGCCGAGTGCACGTTTCTTTATTCCACACTCGATATACTGTCTTTCTCTAGATACAGTCAAAACGGTTTACACATACTATTTTTGCAGGTACTTTTTTTGTCCATAATGGGCTCACAATCTAAGGTTATTTGTACCTGGGGCAACGGAGGGTTAAGTGACTTGCCCAGGATCATAAGGAGCTGCAGTGGAAATTGAACCAGTTCCTCAGGACCTCAACCCAGTGCACTAACCATTAGGCTACCAGTTATTGGAACTTATGATGCATATAATTGGCACATACGTCTAGGTGCCAATATATAGAACTGCCTCCCAAACTGCTAATCTCTCGCAGTTTCCAGCTTCTCCCTTAGACCTCCAGCTTAACTGGAAACAGGGCTGTGATCTGGCACTAAGAACCTTCGTGAGCAGCTATTCCCTCCCAACTTAAATTTAGCTCAGTTATTGAAGTGACAATCCTTGAAAGGGGGGAGGTGGTCCTGGAACCCTGCAATCACAGGGTCCTAAATAGAGCCACTAGATGCCATTATTATGTAACAACTATGAGTATTCCCAGCCCTGGGTGACCCAGACAATAGCAAATCTGAGCCAGAAATCAAATCCAGCTCTCTAAGATCCAAACGTGCTAAAATGGGTTTTAAAAACGTGTCAAATCACTGTATCGTCCCAAAATCAAAAGTACACATTTAATACCAATGTGTGTGGAACATAGGCTTCATGGAGGCGGGGGGCTGATTTAATAAAGCTTTTTCTGTGTGTAAAGCCTGTTTTACATGCAGAAATGCCTTTTTATAGTACATTGTTTTTGGCAATATACTTGCCTACAAGAAAACACACACTGACAAGATGGTGCGGAGTAATACACATGCAGATGTTCCTGGGGACTTAGTTTACGCAGAGCAGAGACTGGGCTTACATGTATACTCGTTTATTTTATTAAATGGAGTACACATACATTTATACTTGCCTTAAAATTAGCGTAAATGTGAGAATCAGCAGTTGCATGCAGTTGGGGCTGGATCTGGAAGCAATGTTCCCTCTAAGCGGAGCGCATGAGCGATTGCTCATACATTTTAGGAACATCACTCACAAATTTTACATGGTTGCTCACAAAAATGTTTTTCTGCTATATACAGAAATGCATTGCTAATACTGGCACTCAAATATTGTTGGTTTTTAAAACTCGCTACTCGCACAAAAAATTGTACACACCAGGCCACTCCTTAGAGGAAACATTGTCTGGGAGCCTAATTTATGACAGCAAAAAAGAAGTACACAAGGACCTTCAAAGAATGGGACAATCAAAGAGCCTAAGCATAGCTTTTGAAGACGCGTTTTGACTCTGGAAATGTGGTTTGCCTTTCTGTTAATTTGACTTCCTTTGTCCAAGGAAAGTCTATTAACAACTTGCTTAGGCACTTTTATTTGTGTTTTGGAAGGATTTTCTCTTTGGCTTTGTTAAGTGCCTTGAACTCAACTGACCCCTGACTCAGGCAAACACACGCCGAAACACGGCTGTGTCGGGTCTATTTATTAAAGGCTATTTGAACGTCCCATTCTTGAAGGTCCTTGTGTGCTTCTTTTTTACTGTCTTTGTCTGTGTACCCTTGGGACTCTCTCTTCGCTACCTAACCTATTTTACAATGGCAAGTAGGTGCTTTTTGGACTTCTCCCATAGACATCCTGTTATAAAAACAGACCTTCAGGGGATAATTCTATAAGGAGCTGTGTAGCTTTAGGCAGCACGTATACACATAAATGCTAGTATTCTAGTTTTTCAAGTGAATAATCAAACATAAATGGCAACAATCTGGTTACCTGCTGTTCCGTAAGCGTATGTCTATTTTCAATAGCACATACTTGGCAGGTGGGCATTCACATGAGCAGAGCATGGATGGAGCACTTACATGTATAAATTATAGAATACTATAATTTATGCACATATCTCCCCAATCTAGATGCAAGCATTTACGCCAGCTATAGGGTTAGTGTTACTGCTTGCGCTTAAAAAGATACATGTGTATATACCTGGTTACGCTATTATTCTTTAAAGAAAAGCACCAAATAAGGTGCCTCAATCAGATTGCCCTCTACCTGTGCAAATGGATAGGTATTTAAGTTGGTGTGATGCACAGACTATGAATTGTTGCTGGAAGGCATAAATTATCTACAGATACATTTAAAAGACCTGGTTAAATTTAATATTCAGCTACCTCGTCGGGGTTACTTTCTTGACAACCATAGTTTGATACGTAATGGCCTTTTTATCTTTAACACCTGCGTAGCTGAAGTCTGAAGGAAGCACACCAAGTTCCGAGGATAAGCAGCCAATGGCTTCTAAAGTTTCCAGGTTTTCCTTTCGTAGCATAAAAGCTGCAACAAAAGTAATTCAAAGCTAAGTGTGGAAAACCACCAAATATAACTGACAGGATATACATTTTCTATTCATTAAATACTGGTGCATTTCTATAGGCAGCCTAGCTGAGGAAGAGTCATAATACCACCACAGTTCAAGTAAGGAGTAAGAATGAAGAAACTGGTGGGATGAAGTAAGGAACAACTTCAAAGTGGTGTTGGAAGGTTGGGGTGGATGATAGTCACAGTGAAAGGCATTTTTGAAAACCATTTACTCTGATGTGTAATATATACATTTCCTGAAGCAAAGAAACAACCAAGCAAGCAGCAAACAGTGAGGGAACCTCTATAGAGAAGACAGTCAAACTCAAGTGAATAGAGGTTGAAGCAAGGACCAGTCAAAGCAGGTAATGTTGCTTAGGTTACTTTGAGGGCACCAGACACACTTGACCTGACACGGGCTGTGTTTTAGAGATACAACCACCTGCCTCAGGGGTCACCAGAATTCTATCAACACACACAAAAAAAAATCATATAATAAAATAATTAAAAACAAAAACATTAAAACCACAACACCAACCACATGATGAAACAACGGACTGTGAAATGCTCTAGTGCAACACAAGAAAATATAAAAATATAAAAAGGCAGATATATACAAAGGAGAAGGAAGAAAACATATCTTTGAAAAATAAAGGTTACTCTTGTGACTGGTACATAAAGAAGGTGAGTACAGCAACTGCTTGCAAAGAAACAATCTCCATTAAACTCACTGGCTTATTCTGTATCTGTGGAAAATCTGCTGTCTATGCCATAAGACACAAGGCATACAAAAGGCAATTCTATAACTCAGCACCTACACTTATGCGCCAATTATATGGGTTGGAGGTACCACGATAGGCACTTATGTGTGCAACTGCATCCTGGAGTACCCCTTGTCAGTCAGGTTTTCAGGACATCCACAATGAATATGCATGAAAGATGCACATATAATGGAGGCAGAGTACGCAAATCAAGTTAATGCATATTCATTGTGGATGTCCTGAAAACCTGACTGGCAAGGGGTACTCTATGACCGGACTTGGGGAAACACTGCACAAGGCGCAATTCTATATGGTCAAGTCTAAATGGTATAGGGGTAGATTCCAGAAAGAGTGCCCCAATTTATGCTCTGGGACGATGTGCGCCAAGCGTAAATTCTATAATGGCAGTTATAGAATAGTAGCATATGTCCATGGTTTTGCAACTATCTTTAGGAGTGAGCAATTGAACCATATCAAAAGGCTGGTGTAAGCGCTTGCACCTAACTGTTGGCAGCTTGTTGCGTAATTTCTAGTATTCTATAACCCGTGTGTCTAACTCCTAGGCACACTCCAGACCTGCCCTTGCCCCCCCCCCCCCCATGTCTATGTCCCCCTAGAAGTGCACACAACTTCTAGAATAGTGACTAATGGTGCCAACTAGCACAAATTGATATCAATTAAAGGCAATAATTGGCTGTTATTTTTTAAGAGCCCTTTTGTATTGTGTAAGAACTTTTTGTTTTAAATGTTTTTAATTGTGTATGTGAAGCTGTAATCCGCTTACAGTTGTAAGATTGTGCTGAATAAATTTCTTAAATAAATTAAGTTGTGCACACAATTATAAATTATAAAGAACGCTGGATCTACTATTTGAACTTTAACGCCATTCGCACTGGATGCTTAAATAGAATGGATGATGCTAATGCAGCTTTGTATAGGTTGCTTCTTGTCACATGAGTCAAGTGACCTTGAAGGATAGTTAGAAAAACTCCACTGCCATGTTGTCTTTTAGAGATATCTGTAGATGAGGAATTGTGTGCTTAAAAGATATGTTCGAGTATTTTTAATTTATCTAAAGACCTTAAATTTTTTGAGAAATGATTTTCAACTGTTTTTGTTGCAGGGGACTTTCCTCGATACAGCCAGTTGGCAAAACATGAGTTCATATTGGTTGCCTGTCCTCTTTGCGTGATGATTAATTTTTCTAATTGATATAGATGAATTACTACTTGAAAGTTACAATTAAAAGATGTTATAATTGTTGTTGGACTTTATGATGAATATGGAGTTTGAGACATGTTGAAAGGAGTTTCCTCCAAGCTGCACCTCTGAAGATCCAACGCATATATCTATATAAGAGTATGTTCTAATGGGGTATTTGTGAACAGCTAAGCCTACATTTGAGTACAAAGTTTATAGAATTAAGGGGTTAGTGCATAACTGCAGGGAGGGGCATATACATAGGCAGTCCACGGGCATGCCTCCAATGTACTGGTGTAAATTATAGAATACTATCAGTTATGCGCATCACATGACCTATTTAGGCATAGCCAATGCCTGCCACTAACCCAGAGTTAAATGGTCATGCCTAAAACAATGTGCACCAATGCCAAATTATATAAGTCTTCTATAAACGAATCTTGCTACCCAGAATTGTCACACCTAAGATGAGGCACCAAGTTATAGAACTGTACCCTAAATATTTACCTGTGAATGTGTCCGACACATCTGGACAATCAGCTCTACGCTTTTTCTTGAGTGAACCACTTTTCTCTCGAAACCTTGCTGTAATTACTGTATTTTGTTGACCATGATGGTCTTCCTTGGAGAAAGATTTTGTTTCCACAAGTTTTCCAAATTTCTTACTGATAAAATGATGGACAGCTTTCCTGTGCTCTTTGCTCAGATCTGGCTTAAAAGAAAACGTTGAGTTCACTAGTTTTGCATCCAAGAATTTAAAAAAGTTTTCCACTTCTTCTTCAGACACCAATTGGCAAAGCTCTCTGTACTCAAGGTTTGGTTTAACAATGATTTCGGTGTTCCAAGTAGCAGTGAGAAGAAATGGAAAAGTCTGTTGGATGGCACTATGAATTCTAGCCCTCTGGTCTTTATCTGTAAATGATCCCAGTGAAAATTCAAGAGAGGGAGTGGCAGCCTCTATTCCAGAGCTCAACTCACTTTTTATGGAACAAGCAAATGCAGTTAATGATTCCAACAGAGGTTCTTCCAGCAAAGAGCTCAGAATATCAGTTTTCTCAGGCCCACACTCATCATCAACTTCCTCCACAGTGTCTATATCAACAGTTATATCCTGCTCTGGAGGATCTGTTTTGTTGACAAATCCGCTGAAATTCGTAAAATGTTTCTCTTCTAAATAAGACTCCCGAGGAACTGTTTTCTGCTTCTTATGCTGACATGACCTTTTTTGCTCCTCAGGTGATTCACTGAATTCGATGAAGGAATCAATAATGCTTTCTGTGACCAACTGTTCAGACATATCAATTTCTGTTACTACGAAGTCACTTGGGCTATTTTTTATAGTACCACAAAAGCCTATATGATCATTGAGATAGGCAAGAGAATAAATACAGCCTGGACTGTGAACGTCCTCTTCCATTTTGAAATTATAGTCTGTAAAAGAAATAGGAATACAGCATTTGTCAAAGAAATAACTCATGTGGAAGTTCAGTCATCAATCATTGCAGTGCAAAATACCCTACTTTCATCAAGGGGCAACTTTATGCATCTTCAATGATACAATATCAACTAATTTTGCATATTTCCTAAAAGCATTCAGACTGCAAGAAAATAACAGAAACAGATGATTACTTCAAAAGCCTTGTGTAACATTAACTACACATGTAGATTAATACATAACATAACTACACATGTAGATTACATATATTTTAAATTTTGGAATGTTGCTATTTACATGTGCTGATGTCCCAGAATGCTTAGGTTACTCCAAACAATTTTAAGGGCAATTCTATAAAGGCACATTTAAATTAAGATGCCAATATTTACAGAATACATATGCATTGGATTGGCACCCATAATTGGTAAACATGCATTTAAAGTGCTAGGTGCTAATCTGTAAACAACCCAAGCAGGTCGCTTGGAGAAGATTCTATATATGACGCCTAAAAAGCCGCACAGTAAACATTTCCGCCTAGATTTAGGCACAGTATATAGAATAAGCCTAGATGGAAATCACAGCAACTAGAACTATGCACCTCCATTTACACCAATGAAAATGTGGTGTAAATCCGATCGCGTAGATTTACATGCACTGGGCCATGTTCTATAACAACGTGTGTAAATTTTGCATCGCCCACAAAATGTCCATTTCCCCGGCCATAACCACACCCCTTTTTGGCTGCACTCATTAGAATTTAGGCACACTGCATTACAGAATACAAATGCTATTAACAACCCCGGCTTGTTAAGACAATTAAGTTACGCGTATTGTTATACAATAAGCCTGGATATCGGCACAGATCTCTAGGCACACTATATAGAATCTGAGGGTTAGCATGCAACTGCAAGTAGACCATCCCTGTGGGCAGAGCATGGGCATGTCTTGGGTGTTCTGCCTAGCGATGAATGTAACCTACAGAATACTATGGGTTGTGTGCGCTGCAAGGCACACTTAAGCACGGCAACTTACACCTGCCATTGACATGGCATAGTCACACTTAAGACATTTATTTGGCTTTATTTACCACCTTTTTAAAGGAATTCACTCAAGGTTCCATTCTGAGGATCCATTCCTTCAGAAGGTTCAGAAGGAATGGATCCTCAGGAGCTTAACCGAGATTGGATAGCAGAGCCGGTAGTGGAAGGCGGGGCTAGTGCTGGGCAGACTTATACGGTCTGTGCCAGAGCCGGTGGTGGGAGGCAGGACTGGAGGTTGGGAGGCAGGGATAGTGCTGGGCAGATTTATACGGTCTGTGCCAGAGCCGGTGGTGGGAGGCGGGACTGGAGGTTGGGAGGCAGGGATAGTGCTGGGCAGACTTATACAGTCTGTGCCAGAGCCGGTGGTTGGGAGGCGGGGATAGTGCTGGGCAGACTTATACGGTCTGTGCCCTGAAGAGCACAGGTATAAATCAAAGTAGGGTATACACAAAAACTAGAACACATGAGTTGTCTTGTTGGGCAGACTGGATGGACCGTGCAGGTCTTTTTTCTGCCGTCATCTACTATGTTACTATGTAAGGCAGTGCACAGTATATTGGCGCACCTGCCGCACCAAGGCCACTTTGTGCTACTGTTCAACAATGAGTTACGCATGTCCTAATGCCATTATAGAATTGGCTCTACGTGTGCTCGTGACACCTATAGTTTGGTGCAACTTTATAGAATTGCCACCTATATGTATTGCTCCCAATTTACAATGGGAATACACATATACTCTAAAAGAATTCCCCGTCAGTTTTTGCAGCTCTCCCATGTCACGCATAAGTTTCAGCTCTGCCCAAAACAAGTGATTGAAGGGGCAACTTAAGTTTGCCTTTTGGGGCTTTACTCAATTGGCTGCACTTCTAAGTAAAACTGTCAGAAATATGGTTCTTATATATATAATGGTCGGCAATTATACATGGAAGTAATAAACATTAGAGCTTACACATAGAAACCGCCCAGTGATGCTAGTATGCTACTTTCCATCAACTACATACAACCAATTAAAAGCAGTTACCAATAAGAGCAGTCACTACAACCATACACACTTCCCACTTCTAATTTCAGCACCAACGTTACATCATTTCCCCGAAATGCACCCCATACATTACCTCACTTCCTGCGAGCCGATCAGTGGCGTAGCTAGGTGGGGCGCGACCCCCTTTGAAGAGATGCGCCAATGCCTGCAGTGCCAATAGCCTTCTCTCTCTCTGCCTCCTCCCCCCTCCAGCGCGAGTCCTGCCTCTTCCGCCCGCTGTCTCCCATCTGCGTGGTCGATAGTCTTTAAAGCCCTAAGGCGTTCTCCCTCCGACACCGGCGATTCACATAGCCAACCTTCTGCCAGCGTCGGGACCTCTCATTCAGACGCCTCCCACCTCCCCAAAGACAGGAAGTTGCATTAGAGGAGACGGGACGCGCCTGAGGAGGAGACAGAGGTTCCGCCGAGTAGCTGGCAAAAGGCTGGCTATGTGAATCGCCGGTGTCGGAGGGAGAACGCCTCAGGGCTTTAAAAACGAGAGAGCGGGCGGAGGGACAATACTCGGAGTAGGTGCAAGACTCGCGCGGGAGAGGAGGGGGGAGAGAAAGCTATTGGCACTGCACTGTTTGCTTCTCTGCGCCCCACCTACCTACGCCACTGATACGGCACTCCACCATTCACCCTCCTGACTTAAGGCTGAAGTGGCACAATTAAATGTGTACATTTATGCTTGCTATTAATATGGTATAAGTGAGCACGGCTTGATGCAGATTTATAGTAGTATACTATAACAGCTTCTGAGCTCAAATGCTGTTACAGAATTAGCACTCAATGCACCGTATCTACGTACCCAGTTATAGAATTGTTTCCTATGTGCCCTGGATTTAAGGGTGATGTCAAATGTTATTTTCCAGCCTTGTCCTCGTGCCCCCCCCCCCCCCCCCCCATGCCCACCTCAGAGAGTGTGCATCTCGTATTGAGTTTGGAACAGGATTGAGGTGATCAGCTTCCCTTATTAGGGGTTTAATTGTATAAGTGGCAGGCTGATGCTCAAGCTAGAGGCGATTAGCGCCGAACAAGCGCTGCCATTAGTGAGTGTACAATGCTCTGAGGGCTCTAGCATGGGAGACAATGTGAGTGCCAAACATTAGCACAAATAGCATGCAAATGTCAAACGGATGTTAATGAGGCCATTTCCTGTTCCCTCCCAATGCTGGGAGAACAGTGCACAAAACAAAACCACTGAAAACCTAACACTAGCTTAGAGCAGGCATTAAGGTGTTTGGAGACAGGATCTTTCACTTTTCTTTCTTTAAAATTTGATTGTTTTGATTTCTTTTGGAAGTGAAGAAAGCCTGTGCAAGCCTGTAAGCGCCGGTGCTAAGAAATAAATGTACGCGAGTCTGAGCAAACCTGAAAGTGAAAGCACACATTGGCGCCTGTGCCCTGTGCTTAAATATAAGCCTTCTAAGTAAAAAAATTGAAAAACATATTTAAAGGCGTAGAAAACAGGTGCTAATATGTGGCTCACTTTTGGGTTTGACTGGCACCTGCTTTCCACCCCTCCCCTTGCTTTCGCTTTTACAGTGCAAATATAATTATGAATACCATTTCTTTTGCCAGCCATATAGCTGGTGTAAATGTTCGCACCTAGATGCTAAAAATAAGTGAGTAACTTGGAGTACTGCCCACTCTCCATCCATATGTACGCCCACCTGGAGTGGAGGAATAGCCTAGCGGTTAGTCAGTAGGCTTTGATCCTGGTGAACTGGGTTTGATTCCCACTGCAGCTCCTTGTGACTCTGGGCAAGTCACTTAGCTTTCAGTTGCCCCAGGCGCAAATTAAGTTCCTGCATATAATATGTAAACCACTTTGATTGTAACCACAGAAAGGCAGTATATCAAGTCCCATCCTCTTTCTCTTTTCCTTAAGATATGTATGTATTTACAGAACAACGTGTAGCCAGACTTCTGGCAATTACACCTATATGTGCACACATATATGTGTATACGCTGGTATTCTAGTTATTTTTGTGCGTATTTGCTACATAAATGTTAGTTCCTTCTTCATAGAATTATCCCCTTTGTGACTGATTTATGAAGGCTTTCCCCCTATTTTGTAAACGAGGAAAGCTTAGAAATTTGGTATATCTAACACAATGTGAGCAATTTCATAGCCACCAAGTACAGCAGACTTGACCATGTTGACAGAAAACGCATGGAGATCTATTTAGTTTGTTTCTTTTTGAAGGAAATAGCCTGATTTAGATTATTTTATTTTCCCTTTTGAAAATAAATCTGTAGCGTGAAATGATTAAAGATGCAGGCGCCTCTGACTACATTAATCTGTGTTTGTTATTTTAGGAACTCAAGATGAGCAAATCCATAACTCCTTCTACATATGTCCGCTGCCTTAACTTTGGGATTTTGCGGCAGCTGGCAGACTTCCTTGATCCTCAGGAAGGATGGAAGAAAATAGCAGTAGATATAAAAAAGCCTTCAGGTGAGGATCGATACAACCAGTTTCATATAAGGTAAGAAAATGATCTGCAAACAAGAAGTATATATGAACGAATAGATGATGCAAGCATAAATTACATTATCTATAGCTTGTTAATCATTTTCTTAGAGTTAAATTAAGAACAAGACTGTTCAAATGGTTGTGAAAATTGTATAATCTGGGAAATGAATGAAATCTAATACTTCATATTAAAAAAAGAAAAGTGTCCAATTTTATTTCCTTATTGTTTGCTCCAGACTATTCCTGATGAGTGGGTATATGCACTCCAGCCAGCAGAGAGAGACTGAGGAAAGTACTGACTAGTGACACGGTATAAGGAGTTGTGGAACCCCGACCTACTCAATATTTTTCAGTCTCCCAGCAGAGGTAGATGGTTTTCTGTGCAGCCCTGCTTTCAGTTTTGGTGGGTGCACCTGTTTGGCCCCATTAAAAAAAAAAAAGATAAGTTAAACTAAAAGGAGAGAAGTGCAAAGAAAGGAACACTGGTCTGAGGCCTTTGGGTCCCTGCAACTCAGGGGGTGTGCACTCAGTATTTGGGTCCCTCACCCCCCCCCCCTCCCCCTGCCCTCCGTTTGGAGAGTGTTGTGCCTCGGCCTCCTCCTTTACATTGCCTGAGAGGGGTTCTTAGAGTGCTGGCCTTTGAGTAGAAAAAAAAAAGAACCAAACTGGCAGAGCTCAAAGAAAATAAGAGGAAAACAGAGTACTAGTTTGCAGCACCAGGCCTTCTGGGTAGGGGTTTAATAGTTCAGTGGGAAGCTTCTGGCTGGACACTGTCAGTGCAGTTGTTTTGATTCTGTATTTGTGAGGAGGCAGCTCAGGAGGGCATTTCAGTCCAGTAGCACATCTCTCTGGAGGTGCCTATTTCGGGGAAGGCCTCTTGACAGAGCAAGGAGGTTGTTGCTTAGGAGGCAGGCCCAGGGCCATGTGGTTCAGCTGATATGAATTTGGTGGGAGCATCCACTATTTTTAACACGGGAGCTGAGAACCTGTCTTTGGGGGAAGAGCCGCTGATACTTATGAGGTATGATGCCTCAGCGGTCTCTTCTTTCTCCCTTGAATTATTCCTGTTATTATACCAGGCCTTCTGTTTGAAGAGAGGCCTGGTGGTGGAGCCTTTGGGAGGGTGGCTTCTGGGGCCAAGAATGAGGCCCTCTGGGGTCAGAGCCACTGCTGGAAGACGGTCTAGACAGGGATGTGGACCCTCTGTAGGAGTCCTCTGAGGTTCCTCTGGGAGAGGATCCCTGTTTGCTTTCTAAGGTTTTACAGGCTATGAAGTTGTTGGAGGATCCACCACCTTTGACTAGGAAGGGCAAACCTCTCTTGAAAGGGGTTCACTGGCCACCCCAGACTTCCCTACCATAAGTATTTGAGGGAAGTGGTAGAGGCTGAGTGACAGTCTCCTGATTCACCTTTGGTATTTGTCAGGCCATGGCTAGTCTTTATCAGCTTCCTATGTCGGATTGCTAGTCCTTTAGGTTGACTAAGGTAGATGCTTTGGTTACTGCGGTCACCAAAAAGACAGCCATTTTAGTGGAAAGTGGGGCGGCCCTTAAGGATCCACAGGATCGCAGGATGGAAGCCCCCTTGAAGAGATCCCTTGAGGTTTCCGTTTTGGTGTTGCAGGCGGCCATTTGTGGTGGTTACGTGACTTGGACCTGTTTTAGGTGGGCTGAACGGTTGCCCAGTTTTCCAGCTTCATTCTTGTTGCAGTCACCTTCGGATGTCATCAATTTGGAATTGGGTATGGCGTTTTTGGCAGATGCCTTTTATGATTTGTTCCATGCTTCTGCGAAAAGTCTGGCTCCAGTGGTGGCCAAAAGGCGTTCCTATGGCTTCAGAATTAGTCAGTGGATGTGGCACCCAAGGTGCATTTGAGTCAGCTTCTCTTCAAAGGCAAGTTGCTTTTTGGAGAAGAGTTGGAGAAGTTGGTTAAAAGTTTAGGGGATTCTAAGGTTCCAGAGAATAGGTCCTGGGTAGCTGCCCGATTGTCGAGTCAGGGACGCCTTCGGGAGCTTTGGAAGTATCAGCCCGGTAGAGGGGGCTGTTCCGCAGTGGAGTTGTGACTGGAATAGGGGACAGTCTTTAGTCCTTTCAAGGTGGCCGACGAGGGGGTTGTGACTGTGGCCAAGGAGGTGCTGGAGTTTCCTGTTCCTCGCAATGTGTTACTGATGAGACAGATTGCGACAGATGACGTCACTGTCGCAATCTGTTACTGGCAATGTCGATGGTCCAAAGACACCTGGACCCACCTTTGGTAAAACTGCTGCAATCTGTCACTGATGAGAATGACCAAAAGATGTCTTTGGACCAGTGGGTCCACAACATCGTCAAGAATGGTTACACACTGGAGTGTCGTCTTCCTCTTCCAGACACCTTCCTGATATCGTTGCAAATCCCGTCAAGGCAGAAGCCGTCCGTCAGACCCTGGAGAGTCTCTCAACTTTTTGGGAGGTGGTTCCTGTCCCCCCCCCCCCCCCCCCAGATGAGAGAGGTTTTGGCATGTATTCCATTTACTTTGTAGTACCCAAGAAGGAGGGTTCCTTTCTTCCAATTTTGGACCTCAAGCGGGTGAATCGAGCATTGTGCGTCTTGTCTTTTCGTATGAAAACCCTTCGATCAGTCATCGTGGTGATGCAAAAGGGTGAATTTCTGATGTTGCTGGATCTTTGAGAAGTGTACTTTTACATTCCGATTCTCCCAGAGAACCAGAGGTTGTTATCGCTTAGTGGTTCTGGGAGGGTACTACCAGTTTTGGGCTCTGCCCTTCGGTCTAGCCATGGCGCCGAGAACCTTCTCCAAGATGATGATAATGGTGGCGGCATTTCTCCAGCAGGAGGGTATTCTGGTGCATCCTTGCCTGGATGACTGGTTGATTCAAGCAAAGTCGGTTGAGGAGAGCTCTGCGGCCATATCTTAAGTGGTTCATCTGCTTCCACATCTGGGATGGATAGTGAATTTGGACAAGAGTTCTCTGTCTCCAAGCCAGTTATACTAACATAAAGCTTCTTTTACAAATCTGTGCGGCAAATGAGAGGAAGCCCATAGGAATTGAATGAACGTCCTCTCATTTACCACACCGAGAATCTGTAGTGCAGTTTAGTTTAAAAAAAAAAAAAAAAGGCCCATAGTAACATAGTAGATGATTTTATTTATTTATTTATTTATTTTTATTTGTTTCATTTGTATCCCACATTTTCCCACCTATTTGTAACCACTTGTAACCACTCCCCCACATTAATTGATTTGCTTGCTTTATTTTTGTCTATTAGATTGTAAGCTCTTTGAGCAGGGACTGTCTTCTATGTTTGTGCAGCGCTGCGTACGCTTTGTAGCGCTATAGAAATGCTAAATAGTAGTAGTAGTAGTATTTGTAGGCTCAATGTGGCTTACATAATACCATAAAGGCATTTGCCTAGTCCGGTAGAAAAACAAATACGAGGTGATAAGGTCGATTGTAGATACATGTGGTTAGGTACGATGAGGATAGAGGAGAGGAAGGTTAAATAGTGTCCATTATTATGGGGAGTGAGGAGAGGAGATTATGTAGTGTCCAATACGATCTTTGGTTTTGCTGTGTTGCATTGATGGCAGATAAAGACCTGTATGGTCCATCCAGTTTACCCATCTCCTCCATTTTTTCCCCTTTAGTCATGCTGCTTTCAGCCAACTTTATTAAGTATTTAAAACCAAGCCTTCTGCAGCATTTTACCAGGCCCCTTTCTTGTATAGGGAATTTGTCTCAGAGCTTCCCTTGGTATGCTGTCTATATTTTAAGACAAATTACAGGCATAGGCAAAGCCCTCCTAACTTGATCAAAATTATTTTGCACATTAATGAACTGCAAGGCAAATCATTCCAATTTCATTCTACATTCAGAGTTACTTCTACCATCCATAATTCCATTAGATCAAAAAAGCCGAATACAGAGTGAAGGGAAAAAAAATCTGTATACCTACTTTTTCCAAATAATGGCTGTAGAAATCAAAAGAAAAAAAGTTTCTACCCTCTTCAAAGAATTCACTGCAATTAACTCATGGTAAATGTTTTTTTTTCAGACATGCTTTATCCTGGGGCATTAATCTAATTTCTTTGCCCTTTCTTGGAGATTTATGTACCTAATAGTATTTTCAGGAATACCACAATGAATTGATTTTAGACCTGTATTTTTTGAAAACCTAGTGTAGGTATCACATCATATATATTCAATGTGGATATCCTGAAAACCTAACAATTTTAGGAGCACCTTCAAGAGAGGTAGGAACACATTGCATTCTGCATGCTAGAAATCCTATGCTGGAGTGCCAGGAGGGTGTGTTTTCCTGGGGTGAGGGTTCTGAAGATCCGGTCGCAGATTTGTCGACTTCTAAGCTCCAGATATCCATCAGCCTGGGAGATTATTCAGGTTCTGGATTCCATGGTGGTCGCTAGAGGTCGTTCCTTGGGCATGGGCACACATGAGGTCTCTTCAGGCGACTCTGTTGGCATGCTGGTTGCCTGAGTCAGATCCTCTTTCTTGCAGGATCCTGCTTCAGCAATCTGTATGGCACAGCCTTCAGTGGTGGCTGGTATGGTGCCACCTGATTCGAGGCATGCCCCTGGACTCTTCGGACTGGGTATTGATGACTACGGATGCCAGCCTGTCCGGGTGGGGAGCTCATTGTCACGGTTAAATGGCTCAGGGGTTCTGGATGGTGGAGGAGTCTTGGTGGTTGATCAACCGTCTGGAAACCCAGGCAATGTAGCTCGCTTTGCTAGAATTTCAGCTGCTGGTACTTTTCAAGGACGTCTGGGTGTTGTCGGACAATGCAATGGCAGTTGCCTATGTCAGTGGACCCTCTTCTGATCAGGACATGGCCGCTGTTATGACCGGTTCCTTTCGGTAGCTCATGTTTTGGGCGTCGGCCATTTGGAAGTGGATTCTCAGTCCCATCTCCTGGATCCAGGGGAGAGGTGCCTGGCGCCTTTCACGTTGCAGCTCATTGCCAGTCAGTGGGGGCATCCGATCATGGACCTCATGGCCATGGCTGAGAACTGAAAGGCCCCAAGGTTTTTCTGGAGCAGAAAGGAGTCATTGCGGGCTATTGTAAGTATTTCCTGAGCCGTGGCCGCTCATAGGTCGTCTGTTTCAGTGCATTCAGGTTCACTGCAGTTGATAGTACTGGTGGGTCCCGACTGGCCACTGCATCCTTGTTATGCGAATCTGGTGCAGTTGCAGATAGGCGATCTTCATAGGCATACCACAAACATCCATCTTAAATACTAAATAATAAGACTTTACATGACCGAAACATAACTGAAATCTTATCACTTGACTCATTAACCTCTTTGCCATTAATGAATAAGCACTATCACTTCTATCTTTATGTCGAATATGGTCTCTCCATAGTCGATGACCCAAAGTATGCTACATCCCAATTTATTACTCAGGAGCCTTCATGAATTACCACAATTTATTCTTCCTTAACATGTATATGCACACGATATATATCTATATCATGATTTGTTCCACGAATGTTATGTTCCATAAATGTTACCATATATGTATACAACTTAACGCATTACCAGTTGTAATTCTGTTACCCGGAAATGGCAACCGCAAGCCACATTGAGCCTGCAAATTGGTGGGAAAATGTGGGATACAAATGCTACAAATAATAATAATAAAATAATCTTCCCCTAATGGATGATCTGCACCTTCATGGTCCCATTCGAATGCCAGGTGTGGCTTGATTCTTGCTTGACTGTTGAGCAGGCATGGTCCTGAAAGAAGGGTTATTCCTCTAGTGTCATTCATATGCTGTTGAGCTCTAGGAACTGGGTCACTTGTCTGGCTTATGTTTGAGTCTGGCATGGTGTGAGGAGAGAGAAGTAGTTCCTTTTTGAGCCTCTGTAGGTCATATCCTGGATTTTCTCCAGTGTGGTTTAGAGGAAGGGTTGTCGTTCTTCCCTTTGGGTGTACCTGGCAGTGCTGGCTTGTTTTAGGGGTCTGCTGCAGGGTCAGTCGATTACACTTCATACAAATGTTTTTTTTTGTTTTTCCGGGGGGGGGGGGGGGGGGGATCAAACATTTGAGGCCTCTTCATTCCTCCCTAGATTGAATTTGGTGTTGGCAGCCTTAGCGGAAGCACCCTTCTAGCCTTTTAAGCATGCCACTCTTTTTTTTTTTTTTGTTACATTTGTACCCCGCGCTTTCCCACTCATGGCAGGCTCAATGCAACTTACATGGGGCAATGGAGGGTTAAGTGACTTGCCCAGAGTCACAAGGAGCTGCCTGTGCCTGAAGTGGGAATCAAACTCAGTTCCACAGGACCAAAGTCCACCACCCTAACCACTAGGCCACTCCTCCACTCCACTCTTAAGGATCTTTCTCTTAAAGTGGTGTTTTTCTTGGCTATCACCTCAGCTAGGCATATTTGAGTTACAGGCCTTGTCGTGTTGGGAGCTGTTCTTGATGCTCTCAAGTTGCTTTTTAGGCTAGATGCCCACAGGGCACTGAGGTGCTATGGTAATCGAATGGCAGAATTTCGAAAGATGGACCGTCTCTTTGTGCTGTTTGTGGGGGGGGGGGGGGGGGCGCGAAAAGGAGGAGCAGCATATAAAGCCTCTATAACACACTAGATTAAGGAGACTGTTACTTTGGAGTATTTGCTGACTTGTTAAAGTGGTGCCTCTGGTGTTGAAGACCTATTTCACAAGGGCGTAGGCCTCCTCCTGGGCAGAACATTTGCTCATTCCCCTGCTAGGTATTTGCAGCGCTGTGATTCGGTTATCCCTTCATTCCATTGTCCGGCATTACAGACTGGACATCCAGACGAGGCAGGATGCTTATTTTGGGGCTTTGGTGTTGGTTTAGGGAATTTCCCATCCTCGGTGAGTACTGCTTTAGTACTTACCACTCATCAGGAATTGTCTGTAGCAGACAAGAAGGAGAAATTAGATTTTGCATTCTAATTTGCTTTCCTTAAGTCTTTCTTGACCATTCTGGTGCCCTTCCCAAGAAGGATAGGTTACCAGTAGGTGGATATTGCAGGGTGCATGAGAGTTCTGGAACTGCATTTTGTCGAGTCTCTGTTTGGTCCTTTAGAGCCTGCTGATTTCTGTGTATATATTTTTGACGCTCCCTTCTTCCCCAGGGGTTCCTTGAATGGCTACTGTTTCTGTTATTGTTGGTTCACTGTTCTATCATTATTGATTTGCTATGCGAAATACTGAGTAGGTTGGGGTTGTACAGCTGCTTATACAGTGTCACTAGTCAGTACTTTCTCAGTCTCCCCTCTACTGGTAGGAGTGCATATACCCACTAATCAGGAATGGTCTGGAGCAGACAATAAGGAAAAACAATTTGACGCTTTTTTTTTTTTTAATAAAGAAGAGTATTATATTTCATTCATTTCCTGTGAGTGAGCCGTACTCTCGAGCTGAGTGTTTCGGGCTCCGTAGAGGAGTCCTCTGTGAGGCCCAGAACCACTAAAGCAACAGGGCAGGAGATCAACTCAGTAGGGGAATTGCAGCATGCAGTGGAGGTGGCTCGAGCTCTGGAGATGGACCAGGACACAAGTAAGTCTTCAGTTTTTCTGGCTACAACTCCTGGGATAGCTGTTCCTTTGGCTTCAGCGCTGGTGAAACCTAAACTTTTTACTTTCGAGACTTTGTGGGAAGGTATATTACATTTGGAGCAATCTTTTTCAGGTCAAATTAGAACTTTGTTGTAAAAATTAGAAGTGTTTCTCAACCACAAGGCTCCATGCAAGTGGGTATAGGAGATTCCTTGTCATCAAGCAGATGAAGCCATTACGTATGGGTTGTGTCCATCAACCAGCAGGGGGAGATAGAGAGCACTCAAACTTTTCACAGTGCCTCATGGCCAGCTAGCTCCACTGCCTCTTCAGTATTCTCTATCTCCCCAAGCAGGGTGGCTGCAGCTTCTTCGAGCTCCATCAAAAATCTGCCTGGGGGTGGCTCCTGGCTTGCCAGTTGTTAGCCGGGGTGTTAGAGGCTACAGCAGCTTCACTTTGAAGGCACATAGGTCAGCCCTTTCCCTGCCTTACCCATGCCCCCGTGGATGTGGACATATTAGCTTGCTTTTCCCTGTCCTTTCCCACTCAGTGGATGCAGGCACATTGGTTCGCCTTTCCCTGCCTTTCCCACTTATCTAGCCTCCGGAGTATTTTTATTTACCTCTTTTGTCTCTGCTTTCCTCACAGCGCTAAAAAAAATAAAAAAATAATTAAAGTCGCGTCGCGCTTTATCGCAGCGATCTTGGAAAAGAGGTTTTTTTCCTTGAGATTCTTCTGCAGGACCGGAGCTGTGATACTCGGTCTAGTGAGGTAAGAATGTTTTCTGAGTCCTCCGGGGTGGGCCCGCGATCGGGACGTTTTTGGCGCGAACCGCCATTTTTGAATTTTACCGCCATTTTCGGCGATGGCTGCGGAGACTGTAAAGCGCTGTTCTAAATGTGGCAAGCGCAAATCAGCAGAGGGGCTCTGTAATTCATGCTGTACAGACGGTAGAGCCGGCCCGAGCATGGTGAGCGGCGATCTGTTGCGCTCTGAGCTGGCAGCAGACGCCATTTTGGATTTTCCACATGGCGCGGCCTCCGTGGCGACGGAGAGCCCTGAATCGGGGGGGGGGGGGGGGGGTCCTCTGAGTGAGGCTAATAATAGAGCTGATAGCCCTGGGCAGGATCCGGCCGGTCAAGGAGCAGTTTTCCCCCCTGATTTTGTTTTAATGCTGCATAGGGCGTACATGCTTAAAAGAGCTCTTCCACAGGGATCTTCAGACCCTCTGCCTGCCCCCACCCCGGTGGATCCTGGCATTTTGGAGTTGGCTTTGCCTGTTTCTTATCCTCCTGATAAACGCAGAAGGGCTAATTCCCCTTCTGAGTGTGGCGCCCCCCCTCCCCCCCCCCCCCCCCCCCCCCCCCCCCCCCGTGGTCGGGCTATGAAGATTCTGAGGGGTCTGGCAGAACTTCTTGGGCTAAGGAGCCAGAGTCGGGTGCAGAGTGGTGGCTCTCGGACAGCATATTGCGGCGGGGAATGCTGCTGGCGCTCCCCGATTGGTGCCTAGTGGTGACAGATGCCAGCCTGAAGGGCTGGGGCACACATTGCCAGGGGAAGCATGGCCAGGGTCTGTGGACGCCCGACGAGTCGGAGTGGTCTATCAACCGCCTGGAGTTGAAAGCGGTGTTTCTGGCTCTTCTGGCCTTTCAAGTGACCCTGGAAGGATTGGCTGTCCGAGTGATGTCGGACAACACGACAGCAGTGGCCTACATAAATCGACAAGGCGGCACTCAGTGCAGAGCTCTAGCCGCACAGGCCGAACAAATTTGCCACTGGGCCGAGCTGCATCTACAGTCCCTGTCAGCAGCTCACATTGCAGGTCAGAGCAACATGCAAACCGATTATCTAAGCAGGCATCAGATCGATCCAGCGGAGTGGGAACTAGCAGACGATGTATTCCTGCAGATATGTGCCAAATGGGGCAAGCCAGTTATGGATCTTATTGGCGACCAGTTCCAATGCCAAAGTCCCGTGCTTCTTCAGCAGACGGGAGGGATCCTCACTCTGCCGGGTTGGATGCCTTGGCTCAACCCTGGCCCTGCTGTATGTCTTCCCTCCGTGGCCCTTGATAGGGCGAGTGCTCCTGCGGATTCAGCTGCATCCAGGAGAAGTGGTGCTCATCGCCCCGGATTGGCCCAGGAGGCCATGGTATGCGGACCTCCGACAGATGCTGTTGGAGGCTCCCTTTCCGTTACCTCTGGTTCCGCACCTGTTGTCACAGGGTCCGGTGGCCATGGAGGGCGCCTGCCGCTTTGGTCTTATGGCATGGCGATTGAGAGGGCGCACATGAGAGATAAAGGCTACTCAAATAGGGTAATTTCCACTCTCCTGCAGGCCCGTAAGCGCTCCATTTCCGTGGCTTATGCCAGGATTTGGCGCCAGTTTGAAGTCTGGTGTGTTTCAAGAGCGCTTTCTCCGTTGCGGGCTCCTGTCTCACCGATTCTGGACTTTTTGCAGGATGGTGTACACAAAGGCTTGGCCTATAATCCCCTGCGGGTGCAAGTGGCAGCATTGGCCTCCCTGCGTGGCAAGGTTGAAGGCGTGTCCTTAGCTGCTCATCCAGATGTGGCACGGTTTCTTAGAGGGGTGCTTCGGCTCCGCCCTCCCGTGCGGGCACCTTGTCCAGCTTGGACCCTGGGGTTAGTATTGAAGGCCCTTCAGGGGGCTCCCTTTCAACCGCTTCGGCGTGCTTCAGAGAAAGATTTGACACTGAAGGCCACCTTTTTAGTGGCCATTACCTCGGCGAGACGGGTGTCAGAGCTCCAGGCGCTGTCCTGTAGAGACCCTTTTCTGCAATTCTCAGAGTCAGGGGTCACGGTTCGGACCGTGCCTTCCTTCATGCCTAAGGTCATTTCAGCGTTTCACCTAAACCAGCCTGTTTTTCTTCCCTCCTTTGTTGAGGAGGAGTTTCCAGATTCATTTGGGCAGTTGCACCTTTTGGATGTGCGCAGGACTCTGTTGCAGTATCTGCGAATTACAAATTCTTTCAGAACCTCTGATCATCTTTTTGTGCTGTTTGCAGGTCCTCGCAGAGGGTCTTCAGCGTCTAAAGCCACTATTGCCCGTTGGCTCAAAGAACCTATCTTTTCAGCATATCTGCTGCCTGGCCGGGCTCCGCCTGAAGCCTTTAAGGCACATTCCACAAGAGCGATTTCCTCTTCCTGGGCGGAAACTGGAGCACTATCTCTTCTTGAGATTTGCAGTGCTGCAACATGGGCTTCTAAGCTCTCTTTCGCCCGACATTACAGGCTGGATGTGGCTGCCAGGAGGGATGCGCGTCTTGGAGCGCAGGTGCTAGCGCGTGGTGTGGCTTGTTCCCACCCTATTTAGGGATTGCTTTGTTACATCCCATACGTAATGGCTTCATCTGCTTGATGACAAGGAAGGGAAAATTAGGTTCTTACCATGATAATTTTCTTTCCTTTAGTCATAGCAGATGAAGCCATGAGCCCTCCCTGTATGATTGTCTGTATTGCAACGATTCTGATTTTAGGTGCTGTTCTTGTTTCCTGAAGTTATATTCCTTCCTTGGGGAGTCGGAAAACAGTCTTCAGGATTCTTGTTACAGTTATAGGAGGATGAGTTCATTCCCTCCAGTTCATGTTTTGGGAGGATGAGTTTATTCCCTCCAGGAGGATGCAAGTATTCCCTCTGTTTATACAAAGTGGAGGACGAGTTTATTCCCTCCAGGAGGATGAGTTCATTCCCTCCTTTTTTGAGTTTATGCCCTTGTTAAGGGGCCATCGTTCGCTGTGAGGAAAGTTCATGTTATTCCCATTGCGGTTTGCCATACTGCTTTGAAAGCTTCAAATACTGAAGAGGCAGTGGAGCTAGCTGGCCATGAGGCACTGTGAAAAGTTGAGTGCTCTCTATTTCCCCCTGCTGGTTGATGGACACAACCCATCCGTAATGGCTTCATCTGCTATGACTAAAGGAAAGAAAATTATCATGGTAAGAACCTAATTTTCCCATCTCAGATACGTAAATAGAATGTTCAAGATTGTCACCAGAAAGAAGTAGCTGTGGTTAAAGATATGACTATGGTACATCAGAGATTAGAAGCATTAGATCATGCCAACAGGAAGAGAAATCTGAGATGTATTAATTTCCCTCATGTGCCAACTATATCTGCACTGGATATGTATAAGAAGTTTGTTATTACTGTTCTGAAGGTTCCTGCTGAATATGTTCCACCAGTTACCAGAATATACTATCTCCCACAGGCGAAGAAGTGAGTGGGGGCAGAAACTGCCCCTTCTCTAGAAGCTGATAGTTTGGATTTGACAGATTTTTTTTTTGCAAAGATCTGACTTGGACCCTGTGATATCTATATTGTTGGTTACTTGTGTGCTTGATCCTGATCGAGACTGGCTCCTTAAAACTGTTCTTTCATGCTAATGATGCTACCTTTATAAACTCTAAAGTTCAATTTTTTCCGGATGTCTCTAAAGAGACTCAGAAGAGTGGCTCAATTTCTGTTACTTAAACCTGCAGTTTTGAAGCTAGGAGCGTTATTTTTTCGTCATTGTCCTTGTAAATGTTTACTTAAATTCCAGGGAGCGCAGTATATTTTTTATTTACCTCAACATTTGTCTGCTTTTGTGTCCTTAAAATCTCTTGAGTTGCAAGTAGTCACTTCCCCTGCTGAAATTGTTGCAGCTGGCTCACCTAATAAACTGTATTTATGATATTGTGTGCTCTGCTGACTATGAACACAATACTTTTCTTCATTTAATTTGTCCTGTAAATTGTGAAATGGATCTCTCTTAAATGAGGACTAATGAATACTGGAAGTTATAATTATAAATGTTATAATAATTTTCTTCTGTACATTTAGGGCCCTGTTTACTAAGCTGCGCTGTAGGTGTGCTAACTTTTTAGTGCACACTAAAAATTAGCACACGCTAATGATAGAGACACCCATTATATTCCTATAGGTGTCTCTAGCATTAGTGTGCGCTAAAAAGTTTGTGCGCCTACAGCGCGGCTTAGTAAATGGGGCCTACAGTGTACTTCATTTTCTTTGCCGTAGCAAGTTTTATTGCTTGTGATTTATGAAAATCTACTATAATAAAACTCACCCTCAACGTTCTGAGGACACTGACGTCAGTGAAGCCAAGCCCTGACTTCATTCAAAAAGGTTCGTGGTGGTGAAGCCACCAAAATCGTTCCGGGCCCCGCCCTTAAGGGCGAAGCAATGGCAGAACAACGAAGGGGTTGGCAGGGAGGGAGGCAGGGAGGCAGGGAGGTTTTGGGGGGGGGGGGGAATCGCTCCGGGCCTCGCCCTCGCGTCAAACATCATGACGTTGGGGGCGGAGCAATGGCAGAACAACGAAGGGGTTGGCCAGGGAGGGAGGGGGGGTGATGGCGACGAAAACCTTGCTAGCGCCCGTTTCATTTGCTCTGAAACGGGCCTCTTTTACTAGTTTTTTAATAAATGTAAAGTAAAAACAAAACTCAAGCATTTTGTTACACTGCTTATGCAAATCTAAGAATATGGTTGAAAGTTGTTGGTTTTTTTAATCACAAAATTAAAAAAAAATTAAGCATAACTTACGTTTTTGTTTTTTACGCTTAACTTACTGTCAGGAGATTTGAAGGATGTGTTCAAATGGGCAAGAGCCCCACATGTGAGCTGCTCTTTGACTGGGGCACCACAAATTGCACAGTGAATGATCTGGTGGAGCTTCTGAAGAGGAATGAGTTCCTGGCAGCTGCAACTCTCTTACTTCCAGGTAACTTGCTGCCAATCTGGTAAAGAACTTGAGCACAGGCAAGTGATATAATGTAGTGTTCCCAGAACTCTGGGATTTGATCCACTTATGGTTTCTGAGAGGCCCACGTTTGAGCCCTAAGTTTGATTTACAGATATGAAATTTGCAAATTTTAAAAGTTAAAATGCATAACAGTAAGATGCAGTCTGCAAAGGGCTTTAGATACACATGAACCCTTTTACTAAACTGCGGTAAAAAGGGCCCTGCGCTAGCGGCAGAGGCCGTTTTTGCTGTGCCCTGGCGTCATTTACCGTAGCAGGTAAAAAGGCCAAAAAAAGAAATAGCCATACAGTAAGATTTCACTTACCGCGTGGCCATGCAGGGGAAGCACTTACCACTACCCATTGAGGTGACGGTAAGGGCTCCCGCGTTAACTCAGTAGTAACCGGGTAGCGCGCCATGCACCCTGATTACCGTCAGGTTAGTGCCTTGCTAAAAAATTGTGGCTGATTTTCCGTAGAGCGGAAAATGGCACTGTAGGGCTGGAACTACCACCCGCGCTCATATTGGGCCAGCGGTAGCTCCAAATTGGCAAACGGTAAGTCTGTGTTGGGCTTACCGCCGTTTAGTAAAAGACCCCCACTTTGAGGCCCTGCAATTTTTTTTCTTCCATTTAATTGGAAACTGGGTCCTGAATTGAAATATGGGCTTGTTGATCTCAGTTTGTTTCCTTCAGAAGGGAGAACACAGTTTTCAATTCAATTTTCACTGGCAAAATGTATTTTACCCACAATTACCGTCAGAAAATTGCCTTCCATCATCAAATTCTTCAACAGTGTGCATACTTTAGTTTTGGTTAGGATAGGACATATATGCATGTAAAAAGTATTTTAAACTCTTCATGTAAATGATTCCAGCAGCAATCTAGGTATAGGAAAAACACCTGTAAATGACTATTTATACTTTGTACCCCAACAAGTTTCAAAACAAAAATACACGCACATTTTATTTTATTTATTTATTTATTTATTTTGGTTTGAAAATTGCGTCCAGATAGTGTGATTACAGATGAGAACACTAAAGCCTGTCTAATCTGCCCAGTGTAATTCCTGTCGTATTGCTTATGCTTTAGTTGAGCAGATTGCGGTTTAACACTGAGGATACTCGTTTATTCCAGACTTTCACTGTTTATGTGATTATTGAAAGCTGAGAATTTGAGATTATTCAAGTTTGACTTTTTAGGATAGGTATTTGTTTTGGGTTAAAGCTGTTTTTCTCTGTTATTCTTTTCCTGAGGAATCTTAAAATTAAGTGGCACCCTCCTTGCCTAAATCTTCTATTTGTGAGTGGTATTATTTCTTATTAAGAATTTCTCAGTCACTTCTCAACCCTTTGCTTCAGATAAAACTTAACGTCTGAGTCATGAGCCAAAATCAATCATTTCTTGGCTGTGATTGAAGTCATGAGGTACCCAGCTGTTTGGCAACAGAGCAGAATGTAAAGATTTAACTTCTACCCTACAGCATCTTTCATTACATTCATCCAATGAAGCCTATAGCCGTACAAATTAGTATGTTTTTTTTTTTTAATATGGTAAATCTAGGAAAGTGCTTATCCAAGCTTCTGTGACTCAACTCCGTTTGCATGGCTATAGAATTTGAAGTCCTCTGGAGGGCCAACAAGGTCGCGTCCCATTTGAAAATCTCTGATCTAGGATTATATTCAGGGGCAATTTTTTCATATTTATACAAACTCCACATGGACTTTCCTACAGGCTCTGCACCTGTTTTTAAAGGGAAAGTGTGAACATACTTTTTCCCCAAGGCAATTTTTAGAGAGAAGATAAAGGCAGAGGTTTGCAATTGCTTTTCCTGTGAGTACTTTTGCCCATGGAAATAGTATGCATAGATCTGAAAATGTAATATCTGCTGATTTTGTTCTTAACACACCCAAACAATGCCTACTCTTTAACCATGTAAAAGTTCAAACATCGTTGATCTGTCTGCATATGTTTAGCCAAGCAAGGGCTGGGCAGTTTTCCAACCACTAATTTGAAAGTTGCCCTCCCTGTGTTCTGTCAGTGGATGGTTAACTTTTAAAACTGGCAGGAATATACAAAAGACAGTAAATTCACACTGAAGGTATGCACTGTTCTGAGACCACATGCAGTACTGCAAAATAAAAGCATATGTTTTCTTGGCTATTCAGTGCACATCTTTTGAAGAAACCTATTTTATAATTGAAATTCTAGGAGGTTCTCTTAGTCACTTTTCCTTTCATGGTCAACAAGACCATTGAACTGAGAGATCAGTGAGAATGCAGTGATTTGTAAAATGGCCCAGTGCATTTCTATGGGAGAAGGCATTCTAGCTTCTGTAACATAGAAACTTAACATATATTGAAACATAGCAGCTTATACTGCCTTTCTGTTCTCTGCTGTCCTAATCCTACCCCCCCAATCTTCCCCATCCCCCAAAAACCATCCCACAAGTGCCCCAGCACCTCAAAAGCTGCTGCTATCACCCAAAAACTACCCCCTGGAACTGCCTGATCCCTCTAAACCAGCCATTGCAAGTGCTCCCTCCCCCCCCCAAACATCTCCCTTCAACTCTACCAGTACCTGGTAAACTGTCCCTGCCTCCCAGACCTAGAGGCAGATGCAGCAACCAAACGTAAAAAAATCTAAATCGTTAAAGTCCCTAACGATTTTAAAATAACGAAAAATGCACCAAAAAAAAAAGTCACACATGCTGAGATCGGTATTGAAACGTACAATGTATCAAAGAATCACAATACACATCGTTAATCGGCCCCCAAATCATGCGCAGAGCAGCCAAGCGTTATGTTAGCTGCTCTGCGCATGCCACAAACAGTCAAAACACAGTCAAATCACAAGCACATGGCTCCCAAATCAAAATAAAAATAAAAAAAGGATCGGGAGGGGGCAAGGGCGCTCATCAGGAGCGTCCTGTACGGACGGCCTTGCCCCCCCCCCCCCCGCTGCTCCCCACTTTCTGCCGCTCCCCCCACCCCAAAAAAGCAAAATTCAAGCAGCCCCTGCCCCCCTCCCTTCCTCACTACTCTCACCTCAGCTTCGCCTCCCGACATCCTCCGTCCGTGCCCCGCCCCCTTTTGGGGTCGTCGCCGCCATTCCCCTCCTCCATCGGGCCCCCCTTCCTCTTACCGGGCCCGTGCAGCGCCTCTCTCCTCTGTCCGAAGGCGCTGCACGGGCAAGAAGAAAGCTGAATCAGCTGATGCCTGCCTTCGCGATGGCGCGTCTTTCTCCTGCTGCGCCCGCCCCTGTCTGACGTCAGTAACCTACGTAGGTTACCGACGTCAGAAAGGGGCGGGCCCAGCAGGAGAAAGACGCGCCATCGAAGCTGGGCAAAGGCAGGCATCAGGCTTTCTTCTTGCCCGTGCAGCGCCTTCGGACAGAGGAGAGAGGCGCTGCACGGGCCCGGTAAGAGGAAGGGGGGCCCGATGGAGGAGGGGAATGGCGGCGACGACCCCAAAAGGGGGCGGGGCACGGACGGAGGAAGTCGGGAGGCGGAGCTGAGGTGAGAGTAGTGAGGAAGGGAGGGGGGCAGGGGCTGCTTGAATTTTGCTTTTTCGGGGTGGGGGGAGCGGTGGAAAGTGGGGAGCAGCGGGGGGGGGGGGGGCAAGGCCGTCCATACAGGACGCCTCGGACGAGCGCCCTTGCCCCCTCCCGACCCTTTTTTTATTTTTTTATTTGATGAGTTTTCTGAGGTCCTTTGGACCAATCACAGCGCTTTTAGCTCTGCTAATGCGCTGGGATTGGCTCAAAGTTTGTTTATTTTTTCACTTAACACTTTTTCCTGGCACAGAGCTGTCCTAACGAGAGGTCCAGACCTCTCGTTAGTTTTCCTGCCTTTTTCCTGCGTAAAGGCAATCGGAAAAGGTTAGTGCATGTCGTTTCAATGGGGTTTTCACACTAATTGCTCATCTCCATTCCGTTTTCGTTAGCTGCTACTGTCGTCGGAAAATAGGCTTAAGTGCATGGAAAGGATAGGAAATTCTTCCCTGAGGGCTCATTTAACGATGAAAAACGTTTAGTGCATCTACCTCCTAGTCCTTTTAACTGCCAAATCAGACCTTCCCCTCCCCTTTTTTTCCTTTCTCCTCCTCCAGATTGAGTCCTGCTAGTTTTCTGTTTTGTGTGGCTCTAGGCCTCAAATGTTAAAGTTGAAAAAAACAAAGGAAGAGGAAACTTTTCTGTGTGCATGTGTGGAAAGACCAGTGAGAGGCAGCAACTAAAAACAGAAAAAAAATATAGAAATAGATGAATAGATAAATAAAATACCAGTTGGTCAGAAATAATAAAAATGTAGGCACTTTAATAACTTCTGGAATCCTATTTACAATCTGTCAACCATTGCTTTAATTGATAAGCCATTTAAAGACAATTTGATCATTCATAAAAAGTTTATAACTTATGTATATCAATCAATATGCCTTATCTACATGAAGGTATAGTAGTTCTATATCATATCTTTCCTGTGTATCTAATACTTCAGTTGCTACTTCAATAGCCAGAGTTCTTCCATTTTTTAAAAGGTTACTTATTGGCAGAAAGGTCAAAGATTTTTTGTTTGTGGTTTTTGTAAGTAACAAAATACTGTCTATACCCTGATGCAGACATAAACTGAATCATAACCATGTTTGATTTTTATTTAAAGAAATGATTAAATCATGTGTTATTTCTAACAAATTGTGTGGTATTTTATTTATCCATCCATGTCTGTATTTTATTTTCCTGTTTTTGGCAATTGCATCTCACTGGTTTTTCCACTCAAATGTTAAGTGCTTAAAGACTCCCTTTACTAAGCTGCGGTAGTGATTCCCGGCAGCAAATGCGACAAAGCCCCTTCAATTTCTGTGGGCTTCGTCGCATTTGTCGAACAGGAATCGCTACTGCAGCTTAGTAAAAGAAGCCCTAAGTGATCTGGCATATAAAAAAATTTTTTCAGTCCTATTGACATCCCATACTTCATTGCTTCCTGGGGTCATATGTGCTGTGTTTACTTTTTACAAACATATGAATCATTCCATCCATAATGAGCCTGATCTCAGACATTCAAGGATACAGTATGCACCTGGTCCTCTGCTGCATCATATTACTTTTCACAGCACTTTGGTTTCCAGTCCTTTTATTTATATTTCCTGAAAACACAGGGGTCCTTTTACAAAGCCACAGTAAAAAGTGGCTTGCGGTAGTGTGGCGTGTCTTTTAGGTGCACGCAGTGCCATTTTTTACCGCAGCTGGGAAAAAGGCTATTTTTTAATGGGCTGAGAAATGGGAATGTGCTAATATTAAAACTAGCATGTTCACTGGCAGAATTACAGTACAGGGAGGGGAAGAAATGAAGCTCAGTAAAGCAATGCAATAACAAATAATGACCAGAGAATGTTGTCAGTAGTTTATATTTTATTTTGAACTTTGGTGAACAATACTTAGGTTGCTATCTGATACATTTTTAGAATTTAATATATAGTTGTTTTTTTTACAACAGTTATGTACAGAACTTTTGCATATATATGACAATGCTAATAAATACATTAGTAGAAGGAAGGGGGGAGAGGGAAAAGAAAATGTTGATGATAGACGTTCAGTTGTATTAGTACAGGTTTGAATTGATTATTACCAGATTTATACTGCTTGGCATGGAAATGTTTAACATGTGCATTCATCAATAAAAAAAATTGTTAAATCTAAAAACCCCCCAAAAACTAGCATGTTCCTATTTACGGCCCGAGTCCTTACCGCCACCCATTGACCTAGCAGTAAGGGATCATATGCAGTGCGCACCAACATGGGCACACTGTGGTTTCCGCCAGGAACGCCCCCCAGTGGTAGAAGATAGAAAATAATTTTCTATCGTGGGTTTCGGTGCAAGCCAAACTCAGAATTACTGCCGGGCGCACGTGCTACACCAGCGGTAGCGCTGATTGTGTGCGTGCTACCCACGCGTTAGCCCTCCTTGCCTTTGTAAAAGGACCCCACAGTGACTGCTTGAACTTATGTGGCGATTGACTTTTACAAAAATGGAGGCTTGCTGTGTGGCTTACGCTACAGTGCACTGTAATTCAGTCATCTAAGGTGATGTGGATATATTGGGGCCCAAAGAAGGGGAAAGAAGGAAGACAGTGGATGCTTCATTGTCAGTCTGAGACACCCCTCTGGCTCTCAGGTTGACATAGGTCTCTGAGCTGTATTGGGGGGAGGGGGGGAGATGCACCAAAAAAAAGTTTTAATAATTATTTTAGGAAGCAATTGTTTCCCGTTTTTCCCCCCTTATAGATTCTGTCAAAGATTCTGAAAACACAGATTATGTCAAACATTCTGACAACGCAGTGTCATGGACATCCAGAAATACCATCCCTATACATGAAATCCATGTGGCTTCTGAGTGCTCCGCTGAGAAAATGGAAGTTCCATGTTCAGTTTCAGACGGTCAAAGTGAAAAGAGTAATTCTCAGGATAGTGAAACAGGTATGGTAAATTATTCATGTCAATATAAAACAAGTCTTTGGTCTGACATAGCATGCCATATGAAGTTCAGCATTCTATCTCAAATAGTGGCCAATCCAGGTCATTAGGAAGTGGAACACATCCCAAAGAATACTTCTATAGTTTATTAAAATTTTGATACACAAACCATGCAAGATGGCGATCGAGCAGGAAGCAGGAGTGGAACGCTCTGCTTAAACTTTCCCTATTTACCTTTTCCTGGACTAAACGAGCAGCCAAGGAGAAAGGGCAAGTCGAAGGGACCTCCCCTCCCCAGGCTGGAAACCCCTTCCCTGGGGCAAACTTCCATCTCCGCTTATTTGGTATCAACACCGACAGGCGTATCCGTAACCGAGGCAGGGAAGAGCCCCGGTTTGGAGAGCGGAACTTCGCTCAGCCCTATCGGACCAACAACTCCCCCACCGCCACAGTCGGGTGAGGCCGGAGTACCGAGTGAAAATAAAAACTCGAAGGGGCGGCAGACCTCACCTGAGAAGATGGCAAAAGAACTTTTTTTGTTGGGGGATGTCCAGGCTTCGTCGGAGATGGCGTTAGAGGAGGCGTCGACGGGGGTGACCCAGAGTGTAATTCTTGGGGAGGAAGCCGCGTTGTGCGTTAATGTGATCCAGCCCCTGGTGAAGCCCCAGGTAATATCCCTGGAATCTATTTGGTCGACGTTAGAAGCCCTTCCCAAGGTTTGCACTTTATTTCTGTGACTTTAAATAATTCTAGACAAGTATAAGATCTTAAAGTGAAAGTTGAAGCGATTTCAGTTAAACAAATTGCAATGGAATCGGATCTAGTGAAGATTCAAGAACAGCAATCTCAAGTAGCAGGAGACTGTATGATTATGCATAGGAAACTTGAAAATTTGGAAAATTCTTCAAGAAATTTAAACTTACATTTGTTAAATTTTCCTCAAACACAATTTATGACTGCTAGAGAACTGTTCAGTACATTTTTGAAGGAGATTTTCAAGTATCCAGAAGATTCGCTTCCTCCTTTGCAGAAGTTATATTACCTTAAACCTGGGAAAAGTTCTCAGTCGGCTCCTATTCAGTTACAAGTACCTTCTGGATCTTTGGATATATCTGAATTCTTGGAACAATCTCAAGAAGAAATTAAGACTCGAGCAACTTTGATAATTTCCTTTGTCTTTATACAAGACAAAGAAGCATTACTGAGACTGTATTTTAAGAACTTACAACCTCAGTTTATGGGAGATAAGGTTTTGATTTTCCCAGATATTTCAAAATGGACTCAGCAAAGAAGAAAGAAATTTCTGGAACTGAGCCAAAAATCCTTGGAAATAGAAGCTACTTTTCAGTTGAGATTCCCATGCAAATGTTTAATAATGTTCAAGAATAACAAATATATATTTTATGAACCTGAACAATTGTCTAGATTTTTGGCTGTGCAAGGGGAAAAAACACCGGCCAAATAAATATTGGTATTAAGGTTCAAATGTAAAATAGAATACCACCTGCTCTAAATTTAAATGGTTAATTATTTCCACTTAACCAACTTCCCTTGGTGAAAATTGGGTTCTCCTCGTTTTGTGGACTGTTGTAATCAATGTTAGTTTATATTTTGGAATTAGAAATTTAGAATAATTCCCTTTAAAGATGTTACTTAAACATTGATGTATCTCTCAAAGAGTGTTATCTTTGATAAAACGTGAAATTAATAAAGAAAGTTAAATATAAAAATTTTGATACACTGCCCAACCTTAACAGATCCATTGCTTGCAGTTCCTTCCCCAGGATAAGTGGTAGCATTCCAAGGTCTACTTGTCAAATAATGGTTTATGGACTTCTCCCAACCCCTTTTTAAACCCAGCTACTTTAGTAACAAACAGCAGATAAAGACCAGCATGGTCTACTTAGTCCACCCAATAATGTGGCTAGAGTTTCATCTTTTGCTCTGTGCAGGTTACCTTCTCTATGCCTTTTTTTTTGAAGTGTGAAAATCATTTAAAATTTTCCATTCTTTGTGTTTATCCCATGCGTTCTTTGAATTCCATCATTGTTTTTATCCTCGCTGCCTGCACCAGGAAGGCAGCGGGAATGGAGAAATGAGTGCCTTGACCAAATCCTCTGGTAGCAAATTCTATAGTTTAGTTGTTGAGTTTATTTTAAATATGCTACCTGAGTTTTTAATTTTTTTAAAATCAGGATTAGGGTTTGTGAAGGCATAAATTTGCTATTTATTAGTTACCTGTTTATGATTTTGTAAACCTCTATCACAGGGGGGGGCAACCACAGTCCTCAAGGGTCATTGTTTGCAATTAATTAAGAAGGTGACAGAAACTAACCTTTAAAATATAGGTTATGATATGTATACATCAATTTTATTCTATTATAACTAAAATCTTTTATTATAAAAAACAGGTTTTTGCAGATTTTCATTTGAAGAGTTAAAGAAGAGTACAAATAATTTTGATGACCGACCTGTTTCAGCTGGAGGTAGAAAAGTGGGAGAAGGAGGTTTTGGGGTTGTGTACAAAAGTACAATCAACAGCAGAACTGTGGCAGTAAAGAAGTTAACAGCTGTAAGTTGTTCTAATTGGATTTTATAAGCTGTGATGATTTTTATAACCGAAAAGCTATACTTTGAAAAGAAAATTAAACAGGGATAAATTTGGACCTATTTGTTCCACAAATGAATGGCATTTACAGTGTGAGAGAATTTTGTCAGCCACCTAGGATGGTCTATTTCATCGTAATTTATACTCCAAAACATGATTATATCATGGTCTAAACTGTAATAAGATAGGAAGATAAGCCCACTGAATAAATCTGATGAAGAGGATATGTTTTTTCACAAATACTTTTTCACACAAGAATACTTCACTCAGGGGTCCTTTTACTAAGGTGCACCAAAAAATGGCCTGTGCTGGTGTAGACGTATGTATTTGACACAGTCAGGTCCATTTTTCAGCGCACCTGCAAAAAAGGCCTCTTTTTATAATGGCTGAAAATGGACTTGCGACAAAATGAAAATTGATGCGTGTCCATTTTGGGCCAGAGACCTTACCGCCACCCATTGATTTAGTGGTAAGGTCTTACACGTTAACTGGGCAGTATTCGTCAGCATGCATACAGTGCGAATTACTGCCCGGTTAGCGCTGCGTGCCGGAAAAGTTTCCGGTGTGCATAGTGGGTGCACGTAAAAAATGAAATTACCACCCGGGCCACAGGTAGCTGGGCGATAGTTCAAAATTGACGCGCGTATGCGGCTTAGTAAAAGGGCCCCTTAGTAACTTGTGGTTACTCCCTTTAGCAGCAATAACTTCAACTAGATATTTCCTGTAGCTGTTAATCAGTGTTTCGTATGATCTGTGAGAAATGTTGGCCCATTCTTCCATACAGAGCTATTTCAACTTCAACATTTTGGGAGTAATTTTATAACGTCACTTTTGCCCATGTGTGGCCTGTTAAAATTCTAACTGGTGTAAAAGTATACGCATTGTGGAAAACAACAAAGGAAGCAGACCTTGTGAAGAAAAACAGGTCATTATTAATTTGTAAAAGCTCCCAGGATTCTAATACAGATGCGTGACATGGCTGTGTTTCGCCAAATCCTGCTGTCAGGGTTTTTCTGCCACAGACGCGGATGGATTTTGGCGCAACATGGCCATGTTGGGCAACTCTGTTTGAATCCTGAGAGTTTTTATGGATTAATAAAGACCTGTTTTCCTTTACAAGGTTTGCTTGCTTTTTTTGTTTTCCATGTTGGATCTAGTGGACTGTCTGCTTTGATGTGTTCTAAAGTACACACATTGACGTGATGATGCATACTTTGCCAGTAGGCGTAGGGTAGAATTTGGGCTCAGCATGGGCAGTTTGCTGGTATACACATACATTATAGGATATGCTAATTTACATTCATGCTTAAATATTCTAGGTGTGGACATTTACATCTGCTCTAGAGGTTCATTGTAGGTGCAGTTTTTATGCTGGTTGTACTAGTATTTTATTAAGACGCGAAGATGCATAGGCGTCTGAAGAATGTCTACTGAAGCGCGTTAAGCCATATCATGCTTAGCACGTTAAAATGCTTACTGCAAGGCACATTAAAGCATTTTTTGATAAGTAACCTTTTTGCATGTTCTAAGCACGTATTATTTATGTTTTTGTATTTATTTTTTTGGAGGGGGCATGTCGGGGGCAGAGAATAGGCATGGACACACTATTCAGCTAGTGCATTGACATTTGTATGCGCTAACTGGTTAGCGTGTCCATAACGTGAGAGCCCTTACAGCCTTGTAAATAGCAGGTGGTAAGTTCTCCTGTGTCTTTTTCTTTCTTCAAATTACGTGCACTAATGTGAACATAGTACACGACCTGAAAAAGTAATACTTGATAATGCCCTGTTTTCTGGGCGCACTAGAAATGGGCTCAGCTTATGGGAAAGTCCTGCATTAGCATAAGCTAAGCCCATTTACTAGTGCACTTTACCCTGTGTGTCTTTACAAAATAGCACCTTTTAAACTAGGCACCCCCTTATCAAATTACGCTCCTTCAGAGCTTCCTTACACAAACAGCTCACTTCAAGTCTTGTTACATTTTGATGGGGTTTAGGTTGAGGCTTTGACCTGACCAGTCCAAAACATGAAATTTCTTCAGACATTTTTATAGTAGATTTACTTGAATGGGTAGGGTGGTTGTTTTTTGCTGAAGGACTCATATTTTTGACTCAACTCATGGACTGATGGCCTGACATTTTGCTCCAGAATTTTCTTTATAAGGCAGAACTCATGGTGCCATCTTTGATGGCACTCTGTCCAGGTCCTGTTGCAGCAAAGGAAACCCATACTGTATCTCCACAACAGTGCTTCACAGTCAGGACGAGGTTGTTACTTTGGATGGCAGTGTTTGTTACTGCAACCAAAAAGTTCAATTTTTGACTTCTCTGTCCATAGAACTTTATTCTATCATTCAGAGGCTCTTTGACTAACCTCAGCTCAGGCAGCCTGCAATGTGCATTTTAAAGAGCAGTGTTTATTTCTAGCTTTTCTACCATGAGCACCATTATCATTCATGCTTTTTTTTTCCTGATGATTACTACTACTACTACTTAACATTTCTAGAGCGCTACTAGGGTTATGCAGCGCTGTACAATTTAACAAAGAGAGACAGTCCCTGCTCAAAGAGCTTACAATCTAATAGACAAGTGAATGGTCGGTCCAATTGATGTGTAAACTCACATACACCTGCAAAAGGAGGCTTGCAGATCTTTAGATGTTAATGTGGGGTTCTTTGACGTCATGGATTATTTATATACCACAAAATACTTGGGATAAATTAAACTAACCATTCACACACATAACCACTAATATAGTTAATTAAATTATTTAAATTGTGCTCAGTCCATATCCATTACACCCATAGCGTTCCCAAGGAGAACATGTGGTAGTGTTTAGATGGAACCATCATAGCACAACCCGTGTTCCACCTCCTCAAAGTGTATGCGCACACACCTGCTGTTATATATAATGCAGCTTACAGTTAACGATGTTACAAACTCTTAAGACCCAGATCTCATTGAATCAGCTATACAGTAAAAACATGTACCCTTTAGTTCTTATTATACCACCAAGCACATAACTGTAATTATAATATAAATCCCAGTTCTAAGTAACATTCGCTTATAAAGCACATACATTTAGTTATAACCACTAGATATTACACATACCACAAATACATACTCAATGAATCTGAACATGTAAAAAGAAAAAATCACTTCCCTTAGGAACCCAGTGTGCTCGTGCAGGTGATTTAAAATCTTATCAAAGGTTCATTCATGCTCTTCAACGCCATCTCAATTTTCCCTTTATGGATTATTTGCCAGTTTGTTCATAGAGTGAACTGGTCAAAGTGATCACTCCTGGGTAGAAATCACTGTAGTCATCAGTTTTTTCTGTTTATAAACTGATAATGGACTGATGAAACTCTAAATGTTTAGAAATGATCTTGTAATCCTGTCAAGGTAGATGACCACTGGCTGTTCTTTTTCATCGGTCCTCTGCAAATTCTTTTGATTGGCAACTTATGATGAAAAATAAATTCAGAATGTTTTAAACATTTATATAGGACAGAATTCCCAAACTCTAGGTATAATGGAATTACTTCTGATTCCACCTTCAATTGAAACTAGTCTTTTCACATAGAATTAAAAATGTTATTTGAATTAATAAATCTCTGGGTAATGGTGATTTACTTGTTACTAGGCAGTTGCTTTGTGGAATAAGCTTCCAGAAGATCTGTGTTTTCAGACTGACTTTCCTTCTGTCACTGTACTTATGGAATAAATTACCCTCAGACCTTAGATCTGAGCTTTCAATTAAAGCCCAGTTAAAGACCTATTTTTTTCAATTGACTTTTAATAGCCTTCCAGATTAAGAGACTTTTTCTTTCTTCCTCCTGTAACAAGCACAGCAGTTCTTGCCTATTATACAGTTTGAGTTGTATGACTGGATTTCTTGTTGAACGTGTCTTTCCTTTCTAATTTTAGTTATTTTCTTTTGTTGTAATTTTATTATTATTATTACTGTGATTGTAAATCGCTTTGACCTCTTTGTAGAAAAGGCGGTATATCGGTGCCATTAAACATTTCTGACATCACTTAAAAATTTGTTTGTTTTTCTTTGTAATTTTGGGTTGGTCTGTTTAGTCAGTTTTTTAATGGCTTTATATTTGATTGAGTTGTGCCAGTAATTAATGTGTATCTAGATAAAATTTGTGACCTGCATTGAACTATTTTTGGATTTACTGGAATGTAAGAATCATGATTAGATTAATGTGTGGCTAGGAAAGCGAATATAATGTTGGGTATTATTAGGAAAGGTTTGGAAAACAGGTGTGAGGCTGTTATAATGCCGTTGTATCGCTCCATGGTGCGACCGCACCTTGAGTATTGTGTTCAATTCTGGTCGCCGCATCTCAAGAAAGATATAGTAGAATTGGAAAAGGTGCAGTGAAGGGCAACTAAAATGATAGCGGGATGGGACGACTTCCCTATGAAGAAGGACTAAGGAGGCTAGGGCTTTTCAGCTTGGAGAAGAGATGGCTGAGGGGAGACATGATAGAGGTATATAAAATGAGTGGAGTGGAACAGGTGGATGTGAAGCGTCTGTTCACGCTTTCCAAAAATACTAGGATAGGGGGCATGCGATGAAACTACAGTGTAGTAAATTTAAAACAAATTGGAGAAAATGTTTCTTCACCCAACGCATAATTAAACTTTGGAATTTGTTGCCGGATAACGTGGTGAAGGCGGTTAGCTTTGTAGAGTTTAAAGGGGTTAGACGGTTTCCTAAAGGACAAGTCCATAAACCACTACTAAATGGACTTGGGAAAAATCCACAATTCCGGGAATACATGTATAGAATGTTTGTATGTTTGGGAAGCTTGCCAGGTGCCCTTGGCCTGGATTGGCCGCTGTCGTGGACAGGATGCTGGGCTCGATGGACCCTTGGTCTTTTCCCAGTGTGGCATTACTTATGTACTTGATTTTAACTAACTACTACTACTACTTATCATTTCTAAAGTGCCACTAGATGTACGCAGCACTGTACACTTGAACATGAAGAGACAGTCCCTGCTCAACAGAGCTTACAATCTAATTAGGACAGACAAACATGATAAACAAGAGATAAGGGAGTATTAAAGTGAGGATGATAAAATAAGGGTTCTGAACATGTGAATAAGGGTTAGGTGTTAAAAGCTCCATCAAAAAGGTGGGCTTTTAGCTTAGATTTGAAGCCTGCCAGAGATGGAGCTTGATGTACCGGCTCAAGAAGTCTATTCCAGGCATATGGTGCAGCAAGATAAAAGGAACAAAGTCTGGAGTTAGCAGTGGAGGAGAAGGGTGCAGATAAGAGAGATTTACCCAGTGAACGGAGTTCCCTGGGAGGAATATAGGGAGAGATGAGAGTGGAGAGGTACTGAGGAGCTGCAGAGATAAATGCACTTATAGGTCAATAAGAGGAGTTTGAACTCTATGCGGAAGCGGATAGGAAGCCAGTGAAGTGACTTGAGGAGAGGGCTAATATGAGTATAACGACACTGGCGGAATGTTAGTCGTGCAGCAGAATTTTGAACAGATTGAAGAGGAGAGAGATGGCTAAGTGGGAGACCTATGAGAAGCAAGTTGCAATAGTCTAAGCGCGAGGTGATAAGAGTGTGGACCACACAAATTTTGACTTGTTCATACTTCATATATAATTGTGTGTAATTTATACCTTTGAATTCTATAAGGGGTAGTTTTTACTAAGCTGCAGTAAAAAGTAGCTTTAGCATGCCTTTACATGTGTTTTTCCATCAGAAGAGGGAGGGCTCCCCCCAGAGGAGGGGAATGATTCAAAAGTAATGAGTCTGTTTCATAAAGATTTGCTCAGTACTCTTATTTCTGAGGCAGTGGCAGTGCTTTCCATTGAGGAGCCTTCTGCTTCGGTGTCAGGAGTTCCATCTTCGTCAATCATTTGGGGGCTTAGAGGTCCTACTAAGGCCTTCCCGATGCATCCAGACATTCAAGACCTGATTACATCAGAATGGGTCTCACCAGACATGGGATTGAGAGTGGGAAGAGCCATGAATCGTCTCTACCTGTTGGTTCTGGAGGAAAAAGATAAATTGCAGCTTCCCAGGGTGGGGTCCATTGTTATGGCGGTGACTAAGAAGACCATCTTGCTGGTGGAAAGTGGCATTGCCCTAAAAAACCTACAGGAGAGGAAGCTAGAAGGCTAACTGAAACAAGCCTTTGAAGTGTCTCGTTGGGCCTTCAATTGATAGCATGCAGCTCATTTGTGGCAACAGCATGGCTGAAGTGGCATCAGCAGTCTGCAACACAAGATGGGCGTCATAACACCCAGCTGGAAGCAGGGTTGGCCTACTTGGTGGATGACATGTTATGGCCTGCAGTATGTCTTTAGCTGTCAATGGCATGTCGGCAGCTCTGGTTGCGGCATTGGGCAGCGGATGTAGCGTCAAAGTCACATCTATATAAACTGCCCTTTCAGGGTAAGTGGCTGTTTGGAGAAGATCTCAGTAATTTTGAGAAAGAACTGGGGGAAACTAAGCCACAGTGGTTGCCGGAGGATAAGCCGAAAGCTTCTGTCTTCGTGGGGGGCTCTTGATCTCAATTTCAAGAAAGCAGATAGTGCAATGTGGTCAGAATTCCCACTTTCACTCATGCCAATCTTACTTCTGTGTGGACAGGAAGTCCTCCTCTCAGCTAGATCGCCCAGTGCCTCCTGAGCTTTGCAATGATGCGAGGCTGGTCCACTCTTCTCTTCTTCCGGTGGGAGGACGTCTTCAGGAGTCTGTAGTTTGAGCTCTAGATGGAGGAAGTTCCATAATACTGGAACACTGTCCCGTAGCATACTCTTACACTATCTCACAAGCCTTTGGGATGGAAGCTCTTAATTCTTTTCACCTTGAGGTCTTAAAAGGCCTATTTCATAAAGCTTGTCAGGATGGGGACATACTTCTGGTGGTACTTGATGAAGGCTTTGTTGAATGTGGAGTACTAATACGTATGAAGATGTGCAGGAGTGTACATGAGAAGCTGATATTTTACAAATATTCACATTAAAAAGAAGTATGGCATGAACTCAGCAGTTTCCATGTGGAGGTGCCAGCGGCTATTTCACCGTTTCCATCTGTTGCTGTTCCATTTACAATCCCAGATGTGCATTTGTAGCCAGTTTAAGTAATGAGGCTACAGTTTTTATTGTTCCTCATTTTTGGAGGTAGAAATAAACAAAGGAAAATTAAAGTAATTTTTCTTTAATCCATCATGTAAAGCCTTGGCTGAAATTAGCACTTTTTAAAAAAACATCCATGCGTCTCATCTTGTCTTTTCCCACTAATAATTAACTTGGCAGTCATAGTTTTAAATTGTCTGAAAAGGTCAAAGTCTTCTGTGGCAGAGCAAGATATTACAATAGTCCATCTAGCTTTTGGTAGATAAAAAGGCAGATGAAAGAAATGGATTTAATAAAAAATGAAACTGGAGAATCAATTTTAGATATGGGGAGGAAGAAAAGAATACAGCAACGAATAGAAATGACTCAGGAAAAGGATTTATGAAAAGACTAACAAGGGGAAGTGGTAAAGAATACTGGGACCAACTCAATTAAATAAAATAAAATAATGCAACAAAGGTACAAAAAATATGAAGCAAATGCCAGGTTTCACATTCGTTTTATTACTGTACCGCTCTCCATAGTGATGAATCTGCCATTTTTATTATCTGTTCCTTTCTAGACTTAAAAAATGTTAGAACACATTTGCATGACTGTTTGTTTCCTTTTTAACCCTTTGGGACTTCTCTGTTTATTTTTCCTTTTAGTTTGTTGATATTAGCATTCAAGAACTGAAAGATCAGTTTGATCAAGAAATCAAAACAATGGCAAAGTAAGTAGAGATACCTTTTTAATGTAGTGGACTCCATTAAAGTCGCTGAAAATTGCCATCACAACTAACAAGTTTAAACCAAAAAGCTGATGCTTGCCCCTAAAGAATACTGCAAAATCATATAGGCAAGAAGGAAAATACTAAGTGTTAATTTCTTAAGGAAGAAAGAGTTCGGAAACTCTGTATTCACTGTATATCTTTGTGAATTACAGACTGTCATTAATCTCAGGCATATTTTTCAGTAGAGATCTGTATCATAATCTCTACAGAAAAATATGCCTGAGATTAATGACAGTCTGTAATTCACAAAGATATACAGTGAATACAGAGTTTCCGAACTCTTTCCTCCTTAAGAAATTAACACTCAGTATTTTCCTTCTTGCCTATATGATTTTGCATCACAACTAACACCAATTTAAATGCTGTCATGCCAGGGAGACAAAAGTACAATCATCTCGTAACTTAATTTAGAAATTCAAGCTAATTCCATGAGAGCAGACCGCTTGCTGAGAGAGGTACTGTTAAGTTGATTTTTAATTTCGGCCTCATAATTTTTTTTTAAAGCATCCTCATATCTAAAATTAATGCTCTGAAACAGGATGAGATTACTATTGTGTTTGGAGATGGTGGAGTTTATTGATTTGCCTCATTTTGCAGCTTCTATCAAGAGAACAGGTGTCTGACATAGCAGGTGAACAATAAGTTAAGACCTCTAAACACTAAGGGGCCCTTTTACAAAGGCACGTAGGTGCGTACACGTGTCAAATTGGCGCTACCGCGTGCCCCAGGTGATAATTCCATTTTTGATGCGTCCAAAACACACGGTAGAAAATATTTTCTACCGCATGGCGCTTACCCGGTGGTAATCGGTAGTTTACATGCACCGACGCTTACCGCCCAGTTAGCGCATGAGACCTTACCACCAAAGTCAGTGGGTGGCGGTAAGGTCTGAGCCCAAAAATGGATGCGCGCTGGTTTTAATTTTGCCGCATGTCCATTTTCAGGCACAAAAAAAGCGCGTTTTTTTTACAGGCACGCTAGAAAATGGACCTGCGTGTGTCCAAAACACACGCCTATACTAGCGCAGGCTACTTTTAGGCACGCCTTAGTAAAAGAGCCTCTAAGACGGTGATGGCGAACCTATGGCACGCGTGCCAGAGAGGGCACGCAGAGCCCTCTCTGTTGGCACATGCGCCGCCGGTCGCCTCACCCGAGACTTTCAGCCCTCCCTCCCACCCACCCTGCGTCAAGCATTCCTTCCTCCCTCCCTCCCACCCGGCGTCAAGCATTCCTCCCTCCCTCCCACCCGGCACCAGCCCGCCCGGCCTCCATCCCTCCCTCCGAACCCGAAGAAATTTAAAAGTCTTCCCTTGTCCGAGTAGGCGGCGTCAGCATCAGCAGTAGCAGCGAAAAGCGTGCTGCTGGTTCGGCGCATTTTCAGCCTTCCGTCTCTCAAGCTCTCTGGTCCCGCCCTCATTTCCTGTTAGGGCGGGACCAGAGAGCTTGAGAGACGGAAGGCTGAAAACGCGCCAAACCAGCAGCATGCTTTTCGCTGCTACTGCTGATGCCGCCTATTCAGACAAGGGAAGACTTTTAAATTTCTTCGGGTTCGGAGGGAGGGAGGAATGCTTGATGCCGGGTGGGAGGGAGGGAGGGTGCCCTGGTGCACGCCGGGTGGGAGGGAGGGAGTGAGGCCTGGTGCTTGGGTGGGAGTGCTGGGTGGGTGGGAGGCCTGCCTGGTGCTTGGGTGGGAGGCCTGCCTGGTGCTTGGGTGCCTGGTGCTTGAGTGGGTGGGAAGGAGGCCTGCCTGCCTGGTGCTTGGGTGGATGGGAGGGAGGCCTGCCTGGTGCTTGGGTGGATAGGAGGGAGGGAGGCCGGCCTGGTGCTTGGGTGGGTGGGTGGCAGGGAGGCCTGCCTGGTGCTTGGATGGGAGGCCTGCCTGGTGCTTGGGTGGGTGGCCTGGTGCCTGATGGAGGGAGGGAGGCTTGGTGCTGGGTGGGAGGGAGGCCTGCCGTTGGGAGGGCAGGGGGGAGAAGAGGGTGGCTGGACGTTGGTGGCTGGAGGGGAGGGCAGGGGGAGAGGAGGGTGGCTGGACATTTGTGGCTAGAGGGGAGAGGAGGGTTGCTGGACATGGATGGAGGGCAAGAAATGAAGAAGAAAGGAGGAAAGTAAAGAAATAAATGGAAAGGAAGTCCTGGAAATGGAGTTAAGAGAACAGATAGAGAGCAGCAGAATCAGCGACTAGGACCAATATGGATAGAAAAACAAAATCACCAGACAACAAAGGTAGAAAAAATCATTTTATTTTCATTTTAGTGTTTGGAATATGTCCAATTTGAGAATTTACATCTGCTGTCTTATTTTGCATTGGGTATACTGGAGCTGTAACAACTTACAGAAATGATTTATAATGAAAGAAAATCGTTGTTTTTTTTTCTCCTATACTAGTATAATATTTTCAATGATGTCTGTTTATATGCGCCATGGCTGGTGTAAGGGGGTGTGGCTATCAGGGGTGGAGTCATATGTGGTGACCCCACCCATAATGAGTACCGGCACTTCGCGATAAATAATTAGATTTTGGGTTCCTGTTTGGGCACTCGGTCTCTGAAAGGTTCGCCATCACTGCCCTAAGAGGTCATAAGTACATAAGCATCGCCATGCTGCGACAGACCAAGGGTCCATCGAGCCCAGCACCCTATCACCGACAGCGGCCAAAAGAACAAGCAATTTGTCCCGCCCATCCTAGAAATACTGTATTATTCCCTCGTCCATTCAATAACATTCTATGGCTTTTTTCCTCCAGGAAGCCGTACAACCCTTTTTTGAAGTCCGCTAAGTTAACTGCCTTAACCACCTTTTCTGGCAGCGAATTTCAGAGTTTAACTACGCGTTGAGTGAAGAAAATGTTCCTCCAATTCGTATTAAATTTACCACACTGCAGCTTGTACTAAGTTGCAGTAAGCACCATCGCATGCTTACCACAGCTTGAAAGGGTTTACTGTGGGACACACTGAGGTGTCCCATGGTAATTTTGCACTCTGCTTGCATGCACACCACATGCTAAAAAAAAAAGTAAATTTTTTTTGCAGAGGGGTTGTCTGAAGGTAGAGAGTGGGCATTTCTATGCACTAACTGATTAGCACGTGAGCCGCTTATCAGCTATAAAATAGGTGGCGGTAAGGGCTTATGCGCTAATCTTTTTTTTTTTAATGGTCATGTGCTAATGGCAACATTAGCGCATGGCCATTAATGCCAGAAATTGGAAATTGATCATTTTCCAACTGTGGGAAGAAATGCTCTCAGCGCATGGGAAAGACCGTGTAAGGGCGTGTTAAGGCCACTTTTCCATGCACCTTTGTAAAAGGACCCCTAAGAAAACTAATACACCCAGCTAAATTAGTTGTTAATCAAAAATAAGCAACTGAAAATTAGAATTTTATACTGTGACATGAGAAAGTGTCAAGGATTAGCAAAGCAACATCAAATTGTAGTTTGCTATTGTGATAGACATGAGGAAAGCCACTGCTTGTCCCTGGGATCAGTAGCATCAGTCTTGCTACTATTTGGGATTCTGTTAGGTACTTGTGACCTGAATTGGCCACTGCTGGAAGCAGGATACTGGGCTAGATGGACCACTGGTCTGACCTAGTATGGCTATTTTTATGTTCACTAATATAGTGGCCTCAAAAGGTCTGTGTAACACAGACCGTTAAAACTGAGTTATCCTCCCATGAACCCATCACTTAGACCTGAAAGAAATGGAATTAGTTTAAGTGACCTCAGTGTGAATCAAGTGCTTTTTTTTTTGTTTTTTCACAGATGTCGACATGAAAACTTGGTAGAACTGATTGGCTTCTCTAATGACAGTGATAATCATTGCCTGGTGTATGTTTACATGCCCAACGGTTCATTGCTAGATAGGTTAACTTGTCTGGTAGGTCAGACTTTTTACAAATTTAAAATATGTTGTCATGTTTTGAGCAACCAATTGGTGCCACGTGATTAACAAAGATGATTTATGGTTCCAAATGGAAATAGCAATGAAGCAATTTGGGACATAGAAAGGTGTCATTGAAGAAGTAGCAGATTGTTACATGTTATTGAATTAGCAATTTCTAGAAGGCTCTATACCATTGTAGCCCTTATATCATGGGAGGAGACAGACTTCAGCTGGATTAAACAATGTATACCATGCATTTGTAGGTTTTCATTTAACTCTTACACTGGATTATTGTGGCATTCCTTTATCTACTCAATAAGGAACACATACCAACTTTTAATTTTTAAGATATTTATTTATTTATTGGGATTTATTAACCGCCTTTATGAAGAGATTCACCCAAGGGTGGTGTACAGCAGGTACACTTAAAACTTACAGTTTTGTTAAGAGCATAATAGTAAAATGACCAAGTATAAACATAAATACAATGAATGAGGTAAACTTGAAAACAGCAAATTGAAATCTAATAATAGGACTAACATGATACAGGATCAAAAATCTATACATTTAACAGCACTGAAATTTAATTAACAGAGATATAATACGATGTCAGCATAATACTAATGAAAAATCTAATAAGCGCACAATTAGAACATTCAAATAATATTGCTATGATACTAATCCTTTTTTACAATACAGCTTACCGTAAAACTGAGGGGCCAAATGCAGATATATACATGGAGACAAGATGGGTGGTACAGATTCAGTTGGGATAAATAGATGGGTGGCTAAACTAAAGGCAAGTTCTTTGTATATATCTAATTGAACATAATCCAAAATTGAAATATATCTGAATTTAGCAGCCAGAAGATTAAAGATCTTATTTTAGAAGCATCCCCAAATGTTAATAGAAACTCCTACACATGTACATCATCCACATGTACAATTAACGATAGCTGTTTTTGAAAGCTACTACGAGCACATGGGAATCCACATCATGCAGAGATTTCAAGAAGGTGTGGTTTGAGCAAGTCTAAAATATCAACCTGTATTCCCAATCTTAGAAGGGAACACACTTGGGTATAAAAAATTGAAGCCTTCTGATTAATAATTTATAATTGTCCGTTAACACACACTAACAAAAGAGAATATATCTCACATTTTACTTACCTCATGATTGGATCAGAAATGGCTAAGTAACATGCTAGCTTCTTAAGAGGTTACAACCTTCTTGGAAAGTGTAAATATTAATAGGTAAACAGGTGTGTAGGTGGATGTGATTCTTCTGGAGAGGGGAGGGAAATGAGAGAGAACCTAAGAGGTTTTTTCTGTTTTAAAGTAACTGGTATGCCATCCTGGGAATATCAGCAACAATGTAAGATCACTGCCGTAAGCTGCCATAAACCTTATCCTCTTTTTCTATATAAATTTTACATTTTTTTCTTTAATTTTTGTATTGTTTTAGGATGGCACACCCCCTCTTTCATGGATAACAAGATGTAACATTGCTCTGGGTATGGCACATGGTGTCAGTTTCTTGCATGAAAACAACCATACCCACAGGGATATTAAAAGGTAAATTTTGTGGAAAGGTGATTGTTGATAATGCCCAGTAGAAGCAGACAGAAGATTTAGTTAAATGTGGAATTGTTTACCTGTGTCTTTAAGAACAACTCAGAGTGTATCTACTTTTAAGAAAAAACTTGGGGGTCCTTTTACTAAGGTGCACTGAAAAATGGGCTGCGTTAGTGTAAGCGCATGCTTTGGGCGTGCGCAGATCCATTTTTCAGTGCGCCTGTAAAAAAAGGCCTTTTTAAATTTTTTTGACGACAATGGACGTGCGGCAAAATAAAAATTGGCACGCGTCCAATTTGGGTCTGAGACCTTACCGCCAGCCATTCACTTAGCGGGCAAGGTCTCTCGCACTGTGTAGTAATCGCCTATGCACGTCAAGTCGGAGTTACTGCCTGATTTTCGCCGTGCATCAGAAAATAACATTTTCTGGCATGTGTAGTGGACGTGCGTCAAAAATGAAATTACCATGCAGGCCATTCGGTAGTCAGGCGATAACTCCAAATTGACGTACGTTGGGTGCACATAGGCGCTTACACGGCTTTGTAAAAGGGCCCTAATTTTTTTTTTGTTCCAACAAGCGTATTGTAAAGGGGGGGTCTGCTTCCTCTTGGGTGGAGCCAGCAAGCCTGCAGGGCTCACAGGGTTCCAGGACAGAATGCTGCTGATACTGGGACTCAGGGCCAAAGTATTTTATTATCAAGGCAATTTCATACCAAAAATCATAATATATTCTTCAAAACAAAAAGTACAGCCCTCTTAAAATAGTCATCAAAAGAAAAAGGTACAGTCCTCATAAGATAATCTTCAAAAGAAAAAAAGGTACAGTCCAGGTCCCAAAATCCCTCAGCAAACGCTCAGCTCCTCAAGACCAGAGGTCTTCTATTAGTGCATTGGCTTTCCCTTCCCCCTCCTTCAGAAGAGTTTAGTAAGAGTTCAGCACACTTCCAATATAGCACAACAGTTCAGAACAAATCTTCATGGACAGTCTTTGCACATCAAACCAATACCACAAATCACCTGCCTTTTCACAGCACAGAGGGAACCCTGTAAGCAGGGTTGGCAGTTTCTCCCATCTCTCAGCACCAAGCTCGGTGTGGCCTCCTCCACTGCCTTCAAGTGCTGGGCAGGGCAACCTTTGAATTTTCCCATTCCATGGTAGCTGGCTCCTATCCCTTAGGCAGCTCTAGTGGCAGGCTACTTCCTTCCTCCACATACTCCATGGAATCTCTCTCCATTCATCTCCCCTCTCTCCTGGTGACTGAGAGCCTCCAGGAAATCTGCTCTCCCCTTCTCACAGCTGGGGGAATTATATACTGATGGCGAAGCCAAGGAAACTGAGCTTCATCCTTCCCTCGCCCTCTAGTGGGGAAGGGAGTAACAGGCTCACCCTGCCTCAAGCCATTGTTCCCCCCTGCTGGGACTGGGAATACATTCCATCTTTTTAGGACTACTCTCCTCATTCTTGCAAGGACTTCTGGGACCCGTAATTCTGGGCTCAACTGCTTCATTGGGGAATCTCTGGAGTTTGCCTTGTCACAGTATGCTACAGAATGAAAGAAGCTTGATGGGGAGGTTTTGGCTCTGGTTTTTGTTTTATCTTTTATATTAATAAAAAAAGTTTTTTTGGAGGGGGGGGGGAGAAGAAATAATAGTGGAAAGTGTTTTTTTTTTCCTCTGGAGTACAGATGTATGAAAGAGAGCTGGTGGATTTACATAACATTGAATGTGTTATTCTTTTTTGTTTTAATCTTATGTTTTACATGTGATTTAATTGTGTGTTATGTCTTGTAAGCCGCCAAGAATTCCTGAGATTGAGCAGGTTGATAAATCTTTTAAATAAATAGCGTTTAAAACCTTATCAAATGCTGAGTAGGTGAGAGCAGAGAGCTTTGAAATTTGTAAACACAAGTTCAAAGCATATCATCACCACTGTTTTTACCTATATGTAATCTTGAGTGAATTATATCGCTCCTCTTTTTCAAACCATATTTCTTCCCTGTATTGACATGAATCACTGCCACAGCTCTGCATGGCTTTATTAGAACTATTAACAGTAAACATGAAAGATGCTTTTTTTAATTGAATATATTAATTCTGTTATATTCATGCTTGAGCAGGACTTAAATGTTGCAGCAAGAGTTTTAGCAAAAGAGGATACACCTGGAGCAGTACAGTCTGAGTCTGTACTATATTATAAGTGAGAATTGTGGGTATTAACATAAAGGACAACTACTACTACTACTTACAACTGGTAGTTAATGAACGAGTTGATTTGAAAGCCATAGATGTTCTTCAATACAAAGTATAAATTTACTTAGCCTAAATTAACTAGTTTTAAAAAAACGTTTTCATGGATTTTAAATATAAGGGGGCTGATATCCTGGCTAACTCCTGCAGTCTGCCTAACTCCCATGGTCAGTGCTAAACCCAAATATTCAAGTCAGGGCCAGTGACTGACGTTGAATATTCAGTTTATTTTTAGCCAGTTTGAACTTAACTGGTCAAGTCGATATTCAGACTTAGCCGGCTATGTTTAACTTGGCCAAAGATATCCCACCTATGCACATGGCCAAATACAGCCATTAAAGTGGGGCTGAAGATCAGTGGATAGCTAGTTATGTCAGCCGATCTAACCAGCGATATTCAGCGGGAGATAGCAGACTGTTTCCCCACTAAATATCGCTGGATAGCTAGTTATGGAGTATTTAACCTGGCTGGTTAAATGCTTGCTTTTGAATATCAGAGGGAAGGAAAGTATACCTTAAAGAGTCATCTATGTTAAGATGTCTTCAGAAAAGTCAGAAAAAAAAGTTGGGGGTGTATCAACATTTATGCTTTTGGGCCATTTCAAAAAACACTGTTGTAGTGGTTGCTTCTATTTTCTAGTGCAAATATCTTGCTGAATGAAAATTTTGTGCCCAAAATTTCTGATTTTGGACTTGCAAGAGCATGTGGACAATTGAATAACACAGTTATGACTGAAAGAATTGTGGGAACGACAGCCTACATGGCACCAGAGGCACTGCGTGGGGAGATAACCATCAAATCAGATATTTTCAGCTTTGGTGTGGTGAGTAGAAAAAGAGGAAACTGGGTTGTGTGTTTAATCAGAGGATCAGTGAAATATTAAGGAGACCTCTTACTAAGTTGCAGTAAGTTCTAATGTGTGCATACCACATCAAAAAATGCCTTACTGTGTCCCCAAAATTGATGTGCACCATGCACGCGCTAAAAAATGTGGAGAGTGGGTGTGCTCTGCACTAATCAGCACAGCTATATTGCATTGCCACACACTAACCGATTAGCACATGAGCCCTTACCGCCTACAAAATAGGTGGTTGTATGAACTTACGCAGTAATGGTCACGCGCTAATGGGGAAATTAGCAAGTGGCCATTACTGCAAAAAAAAAGAAAAATCAACTATTTTACTGTGGAAAAATGGCTTTAGTGTGCAGGAGTGACCCGCATAAGGAAACGCTAAGGCCACTTTTTACCGCAGTTTGTTAAACAAAGGGCCCCTATATTTTTGAAGAGTCCATACATTTTGAACTTTTATCATTTATTTTTCCTAAGCTTCTAAGCAGCTCTTTTACTAATGCAAAGAGCTCACCAAAAAAAGGTATACCACCATTTTGCGGTAATTTGCCTGTTTGAGCGCATTAATCATGTTTCCTTATTTCAGGAAGGGGCGGGGAATAGGCTTTGCGTCTTTATCCAGCTAGCACGGTCTGAGTAGGCTGTGCCAACTGGATAATGCACACTTAACACGGGAGCACTTAACGACTCCTAAATAAGATACAAAGGTCTGTCAGGGCCTACGCACGTGTAGCGAATGTCAAATCAGCATTACCGCCCTGCTAGCGCATGCACCTGGCGGTAATTCTGAGTTTGGCATGCGCTGAAAACACGTGGTAGAAAATAGTTTTTATTTTCTACCGCAGGGGTGTTCCCGATGGAAATCGGCAGTTTGCGTGCACTGGACAGTTATTGCGTGGATAACGTGTGAGCCCTTACCACTAAGTCAATGGGTGGTGTTAAGAGCTCAGGCCGTAAATAGACGCACACTTGTTTTAATTTTGCTGCACATCTATTTCCCAGCCCAACCTCCCCTTTTTTTTCCCAGATGCGTTGGAGAAATAGTCCAGTTCACGACCAATACACACATACACATTACTGCAGGCCACTTTTTAGCAACCTTTTATAAAAGGGCCCTAAGGTGCAGGACCTGCAAAAATCCTTAAAATACTGGCACCTTAAATATGAGCTTAGTGCATTTTTGTAAAAGGGCCCATAAAAGAACTAATGTGGAAGTTTGTTTCCATTCTTCAATTTTAGGAAGTGTTTTGTTTTGTTTTTTTTACACATTTAACAGAAAAAAGCTCTTCTAAATTGAGGTTTATTGTTTTGAGGATTGCGTGACTGCTGTTGAGAAAACACCAACAGTGTTGTGGATGGTAATGGGAGGGAGGCAAGGAAGGAACCTCATAGGTTCTCAACATCCCCTCGTACCCCTTTGGGCAGTGACCAAAAGTGATCTAAACTAATCTAATCTCTGGCATGTGTAAACCGCTTATCTCCACAATAAGTTTAAAGCAGTTTACTTAAGGTTAGCTAGAAAATCACTGGAAGTTGTTATTCAGAGAACAGAGGCATATAAATCAAAACAAAAAATTTTAGATTTAACAGTCTTCATAAATGGAATGAAAAGGTTTTTTTTTTTTTAAAGTGCTTTTGAAACAAACTAGGAAGGCTGCTGCTTGACACAGAAAGGCAGCCCATTCCAAAATGTGAGTTGCCTGGAAAAAGAAAGCCATCCCAGACTTTGTTAAAACAAATTCCCATAATCAAGGGAAAGAATAACACATGATAATCTGATAAATGAAATAATTCCATCTTCCAGCCAAAGTTATCAGCTTAGTAAAGTGAACAGGAACTAAACTATGTATGGTTTTAAAAACTAAACAGGTCAATTTAAAAGTTCACGGGCCTGAACTGGAAACCAGTGAAACTATATCAATAGAGGAATAATTCTGTAGTATTTCTTTGATGTAAAGATCAAACTGGTTACTGTATTTTGCAAGTGTTGAAGTTTCTTACATACTCTAGTAGAAATTCCTGAATAATCTGGGATAGTCCCAGCCTCTGTACCAGCAAAACAAAGGGATCTTAATAAAGGAAGGGCCTGCAGTCCCGTGTTTCCTGGGCAAATATATGACATAGGAGAAGAATCCCCAGCTATGAAGAATGATAAGATCAATCCCAGCCCTGGTTATAAATACAGTTTTAAGTTGAGAACAACAAAATCCCTCAAGAGAAGGCGAAGCAGTATTTGGAGTAAAGAAGATTAGAACCAGGAAGCAGAAGGAACTGGATAGTGGAAAGCAGGATTCTCTCAACGTTCTCTGCGGAGGACTGTGAAATAAATAGGCAAGTGAATAAAAATGAGTGCAGAGGATGGTTTTGTGGAGGGTAATTTAACAGGGCACCTAGGCTGTGATGGTATATAGGCATATATATTGTCTTTAATAATTTATTATGTGTTTATTGCCTAAGTGGAATATACAAAAATTCATAAAATATAACAAATAACTAGCTAAAACAGACAATTGTACATTCATACAATAAAAGCCTCCATTAAAAAAAACACGTGCTTCAAGTAAATTACATGCATACCTTAAGTACATAAGTATTGCCATACTGGGAAAGACCAAAGGTCCATCAAGCCCAGCATCCTGTTTCCAACAGTGGCCAATCCAGGTCACAAATACCTGGCAAGATCTCAAAAAAAGTACAAAACATTTTATACTGCTTATCCCAGAAATAGTGGATTTTACCCATGTCCATTTAATAATGGTCTATGGATTTTTAATTTAGGAAGCCGTCCAAACCTTTTTAAAACTCCGCCTTTACCACATTCTCTGGCAACAAATTCCAGAGTTTAATTACACGTTGAGTAAAGAAACATTTTCTCCGATTCGTTTAAAATTTACTGCATTGTAGCTTCATCGCATGCCCCCTAGTCCTAGTATTTTTGGAAAGCGTAAATAGACGCTTCACATCTACCTGTTCAACTCCACTCATTATTTTATAGACCTCCATCATATCTCCCCTCTGCCGTCTTTTCTCCAAGCTGAAGAGCCCTAGCCGCTTTAGCCTTTCCTCATAGGAAAGGCGTCCCATCCCCTTTATCATTTTCATTGCCCTTCTTCTCTGCACCTTTTCTAATTCCACTATATCTTTTTTGAGATGCGGCGACCAGAATTGAACACAATATTAGAGGTGTGGTCACACCATGGAGCAATACAAAGGCATTATAACATCCTCATTTTTGTTTTCCATTCCTTTCCTAATAATACCCAACATTCTATTTGCTTTCTTAGCTGCAGCAGCACACTGAGCAGAAGGTTTCAACGTATCATCAACGACAACACCTAGATCCCTTTCTTGGTCTGTGACTCCTAACGTGGAACCTTGCATGACATAGCTATAATTCGAGTTCCTCGTTCCCACATGCATCACTTTGCACTTGCTCACATTAAACGTCGTTTGCCATTTAGACGCCCAGACTCCCAGTCTCATAAGGTCCTCTTGTAATTTTTCACAATCCTCCTGCGATTTAACGACTTTGAATAACTTTGTGTCATCAGCAAATTTAAATTACCTGACTAGTTACTCCCATCTCTAGGTCATTTATAAATATGTTAAAAAGCAGCGGTCCCAGCACAGACTCCTGGGGAACCCCATTAACTACCCTTCTCCATTGAGAATACTGACCATTTAACCCTACTCTCTGTTTTCTGTCTTTTAACCAGTTTTTAATCCACAATAGAACACTACCTCCTATCCCATGACTCTCCAATTTCCTCTGGAGTCTTTCATGTGGTACTTTGTCAAACGCTTTCTGAAAATCCAGATACACAATATCAACCGGCTCACTTTTATCCACATGTTTGTTCCCCCCTTCAAAGAAATGCAGTAGATTGGTGAGGCAAGATTTCCCTTCATTAAATCCATGTTGACTTTGTCTCATTAATCCATGCTTTTGAATATGCTCTCTAATTTTGTTCTTAATAATAGTCTCTACCATTTTGCCCGGCACCGACGTCAGACTCACCGGTCTATAATTTCCCGGAGCTCCTCCGGAACCTATTTTAAAAATCGGTGTTACATTGGCCACCCTCCAATCTTCCGGTACCACGCTCGATTTTAAGGATAAATTACATATTACTAACAATAGCTCCGCAAGCTCATTTTTCAGTTCTATCAGTACTCTGGGATGAATAGCATCCGGTCGAGGAGATTTGCTACTCTTCAGTTTGTAGAAGTGCCCCATTACATTCTCCAGGTTTACAGAGAATTCATTAAATTTCTCTGACTCGTCAGCTTCAAATACCATTTCTGGCACCGGTATCCCACCCAAATCTTTCTCGGTGAAGACTGAAGCAAAGAATTCATTTAATCTCTCCGCTACGGCTTTGTCTTCCCTGATCGCCCCTTTTACTCCTTGGTCGTCTAGTGGTCTAACCAATTCTTTTGCTGGCTTCCTGCTTTTAATGTTTCTAAAAAAAATTTTTACTGTTTGTGTTTGCCTCCATCGCAGCTTCAGTTCTGGGAATATATTTCTCTTCCAAAGGAAGCTAAGCAATTTTATAAGTTCTATTTCTATGGTATTGTTTTCTGTTTCCCAAAGTGTCTGAATTCTTGTAGCATCTCTTTTACCTGCAGAAAAGCTTTATGCAATTACCCTCTGGCTAACCGCTGGGTAGTGGTCCAAGATATGAGAGCTAGGTGCTGAAGGATGAAACAGTGGCCAACTGTGCACTATATAGAATCTGCTGGAAAGTGAATTGGCCTATACAATTGTTTGATCTGTATTAAAAAATGAAACAGTTTTGTTACCAACCTTTTACTTTGTTGAAGGTCTGGTTTAAAAGGCATTACCGTACACTTAACAATTCAGTAAAAATTAATATCTCTGTGGCATGTCATGGATAAACTAGCTCTTGGAATAGTAAAATGTGTGTCTGAATTGCTGATTACTATTTGAATAAAAATTTGATTTACATAGTGCTTGTTCAGAGTCCTAAACAGTTCTTGAAGATTAAAATTAAGGTTACAAAAGTAAGTAGCTTATATTCTATTTTCCTCATAGGTTCTGCTAGAAATAATAACAGGACTTCCAGCACTGGATGAAACGCGAGAACCACAATTACTGGTACTGTTCTTTGTCTCTTCAACCAAATAATTAGAAATAATTTCCAGGTGACTATTAAAGACCTCTTTCCAAAGTAATTTGATTTTTACTGACCAGTTGATTCCATTCAGGAGCCTAGGGTGTGCTGTTTGCTGTGACTTAGATTACAAGAATCACCTGAGCATTTATATTCCCTCCTTTTCTTTCTGAGGGTTTTTTTTTTTAAATTGGCATTTTCTGTTATAAATGGCTCTGTCCTCCTCCATGCATGCTTTTTGTAAAGATTATAGCTACGTTATACAGTTCTGGTAGCCATATTAAGGTTGGAGAAAATTGCACCCTTTGGGTGTCTTTTACAAAGCCACAGTAGAAATCAGCTGGCAGTAAACGCCGAGACACCCACAGGAAGATAACAGCCGTCTTAGCATTTATTGCAAGCTGACTTCTACCACGGGCTAAAAACGCTACCATGGCTTAGTAAAAGACCCCCTTTGTAGCTTATGGCAACTAGTAAAGGGCATAGCAGCAAATAGGATGTAGTGCATGAAATTTTTAACCTTGCCCCAAAGAAAGTTCTTCTAAAACTAACTCATCATCTTGATTTCAACAGAAGGATATTGTAGTGGTGGTGTTTTTTTTTTTTTGTCAGATTACTTATGACCTAGTTAAATCCTTAAAAAAAAGTTATACTGTAGTATCTTAATTTGCTTTTAGCTTGATGTCAAAGAAGAAATTGAAGATGAAGAAAAGACAATTGAAGATTACATTGATGAAAATATAGAGCAAGAATACTCCCATACAGTCGAAGAAATGTTTTCATTAGCTAGCCGATGTCTGCATCAAATGAAAAATAAGAGACCTGTCATAAACACGGTATATTTCTTTTGTGTGTGAGGCATCTCCCAGTGTTTGAGCTATACTATGTTTTTTTTAACATATATGCTATCACAATATTTTTCTCAATGTTCTACTTTTTTTTTTTTGTTACAGGTTCAACAGGATCTGGAAAAGATGGTGTCCATCCTGACAGTTTAAAATGGATTAAAACGTCTTTTATATATATATATTTTTGTAACAAACTATATAATTCTTAAACTGTCCTCTCTAATTCTGCAAATAAATATGTACCTTGTTACATTTTTTTTCAAACTTGCTCTGCCTTTTATAGAATTCAGTTTAAGGATCACTGTTGGCACTGGGAGTGCAGCCAATAATTTACACTCCAGTGGGATGATATATTGTTAGAATGCAGAGTGATCAAGGGAATCATAAAGTATCCAGTGATAAATCAATTCTTTAGCTCATTACGTATTCATTAATGCAATAATTGATTCAGTACAACCTGGGGGTGGAAGTGGGCATAGTTTGCCCTTGCAAAGGTTTTAAGACTTTCCTCTGACATAAGTGTTAAATTGTCTTATATACTCTTAGGGATGGGAAGGAATTGTACAATGCACATTTACATACTTACATAAGAGCAAGTCGTAACCTTTTGCAAGGACAAATCTTTTATTAATTTATGGTTAGAAAGCAAATTAAGAATCAGTATGTTATGGAATGCTGATGTTTGTAACAAAGCTATCATGACTTGTAACTAATGAAAAGCTATACAAACATTCATGAAATAATGTAATTAAAATATTGCAGTTTTCTTTGAGATTCTAGCTAAATGGCACTTGCCCTGAAATTCTATGTATTGTGCCTTAATTTCCGCATGAAAATCAAAGCGTATTATATAACAGTGCATGTAATGTAATTGGTTAACTAGCTAATCGGTGAGGTTAAGCTATTAGCACTAATTGGCATTAATTACAATTTATACGTACGACTTTCAAAATATATTCAGCAATTTGGTGCGCGTAACTTCCAAGTCGCAGAGTTGAAAATGGGATGTGGTTACAGGCATTTCTAAAATCTATGCCCATTATTATAGAAAACCAAAAGAAAAAAAAGCAGATCAAAAAAGACAAAAAAATAGAACAAGAGGGTAACAGAAGTGGTTTATTACAAGGTTACCCAACGTGGCCACGTTTTGCCCTCAGGCTGCGTCAGGGGTAAAAAGCAGTGAACCCCTAAAAGTAGTCATACAACCACCTTACATAAGTGCTTCTTAAGTCTGAAGCGATATCCCAAGCTTCCTCGGCAGACTTCACAATGCTATGTTGACGGGCTACAGCAGGGGAATGCTGGATCTGGGGGCAGTAGACAGCAGAGGTATTGAACTTTTTTGGTGGGTCATTCAGGGTAGGCCTGTGCCCCCTGTCGCTACACAACTGAAAAAAAAAAAAACACTGAACTGAGTTAAATCTAATGCAGTTTCCCCAATACAACTACAAAAAATTAAACACAGCCTTGCTGTCAAAATGCCTTCATTTATTAACCAGCACCTCAAACTGCAGTACAGTACATGAAAACAGAATCTTCATTTTAATACATTGCAGTGTTGTCCAAGTTTAAATCAGCAGTTATCTTTGTAAAAATAGTTTTAGCTTGAAAAGACAAGACAACCCTCATTACAATTCAGTATCCTAAAACAAGCTGCCTAGATTTACAGGGCAAGTTCATGTAGACATGCTGGTATTCTATCCATACACACATTAACGTGAACACAGCCGCACATAAATTAGCATGTAGCTACAAACCGTTCTTTCTGTAACTATGTGCCGGTATTTGAGGGCATATATTTTGCAGGTGGAGTGTAGACAGAGCCCATAGCTACAGATAGAGATTGTGAAAGTAGATGTATATAGTACAGGGCCGCCGAGAGACTGAACCGGGCCTGGGGCAGGGTCACCGCTACCAGGACCGGGGTAGGGTTGCTGCCCCCCCCCCCCCCCCCCCCCCCCCGAGATCTTTGCCAAAATACCTTGTCTTCCTCCAGTGCTGCTCTTCTACAGATTGCCTGCCCCTACAGATGTTTTTTTTTTCTCCCGGGGCATGCTCTGTTTCAAAACCGAGCATGCGCCCTGAAAGGAAAAGCCACCGCGCAGCTGGGCAGAAGAGCAGCACTGAAGTTGCTCCACCGGGTCCTCCCCAGCTGCGGCACTGGAGTTCTCTCTCTCCTGTGCCTGTCGGGACACAATCACTCGGGTCCCAGCAGGAGAGAGAGAGATAGGCCCTGGCTCCAAGCCTCCCTTGGAGGCCTGGGGAATTTTGCCCCCCCCCCCCCCCTCTTGGGGGCCCTGATATAGTACAGCATTTTATAATCTTAAGTGTGAGCTATTTATACCAGCTCTATTGCAGGTGTTAGTGCTTGCACCTTAAATATAGGAGCACATTTCACTTGCTATTCCAATGATCTATACTTTTCTTTATATAAAAAGCTTCAGCGGCAATGTTCTGTAACCAATATGCCTATTTTTAGGCACCAAAAATTACTTTCCACATGCCTTTGATTCAAACTTCAAAGAAATCCTTTGCTTTACACTGTACCTAGAGTTTCTTCTCATTTCATTGTTCCCTTGGGCAATTGCAGAATTCAAATGGAACACAACCCAGATGCCATAGTGACCAGAGAGAGCAACATCGATGGGTAAAGAATCAACATGCAAGAAAACCATTAACTTTACTGCTTTTCAATGCCAAGATTTCAGAAGGCATGTGCCAGTTTTAAATCCCCATGAAGTGTTTCTAACTTGAAATTTCATACAAGAAACTGCAAATCACACATTAATTTTAGCCCTTAATACTTGGCAACTGCAAACTTTTAATGCACTTTAGTGCCCCTTAATGCTTTCAAAGCCCTTAGGAAATTTAGGATGATGCCTTTTAAGTTAACATTCTGTAGTTACCGTCTGCAGCAGGGGTGGCCCGACCATTAGGCCTCAGATGCCACTCTTCAGGAGTGTTTTACCTTGTCATGGTTACAGTCCAAACCTGGCAGCAATTCTCATATGCTACCCTGCTGCCGACGGCACCCACCTCTTTACTGCGGCCTCCTCTCTGAAGTAACTTCCTGTTTCGTCAGAAGCTCAGGCAGCCGCAGTAAAGGGAAGAGGCGGGTGGCATATGGGAATCGCTGCCAGGTTTGGAATGTCACAGTGAGGAGGTAAAATGCCTGGGGGGGGGGGGGGGGGGGCGTCTTGCCTTGGGCCATCCCTGGTCTCAAGATTACAAAGTGCTATTTGGACCCTTCAAATAACCTGTTGATACAGACCTCCACATAAAGTGCTTTTCATACAATTTTTTTGTCTAAATGGGTAGCTGTCTTTTATACATAAAACTGAAGTAGCAAATGATCATCTTTTAAAAAAAAATTAGTCAACAGCAAGAACTCAAGAGTGTGTCACAAGGATATTTTCAACTAACTAACAAACTCAGTACATTTTTAGAGTTCATCTGCCCATTATGGTAGGCTGCCTTCCAACAGTATAACCCAATCTTGCAGGTCAAGGAAAGGCAAACTTAATTTGAATTGAGGGGCAGCTTCAAGAAACAACAAGGAGGACAAAAGACTCCAGCTACAGTGCTTAACAATGAACTTCTCAAGCTTAAGTTTCAGAGTGAAATAATCTGACTGGTTTGTGTTGAAATTTGGATGAGGAAATCTAGAGTTGGAGCTGTGCTAGAGAACTGCTGGAGAAATTACTGATGTACAAGCTGAAAGTATAACCCCCATGGCAGACATGATGGTTACAAATAATTTCACAAAAGCACAAGAGCCAGTTCCTTGACTTTGGCTATTCAGACGAGGCACTGCTTCAGTATCTTATAAAATCATGGAACCATATACTGCTTGAGTAGGGATGTTCATTCATGAGCGTGTAATTGGGTGTCAAAACTGTAAAATACATGCAAATTGCTTGTGCGTGTGTACACCTACAAATTAATATGCATAGAAGTGATGGCACACCTTTTAATTTCTTGTGTGCATAGTTTTCATCTCAAAAGGTCACATGACTATGGCAAAAAAGTGACATTCATCAAGAACCAAACTTATGCACACTTCTATTGCGCAATATACAGTACCGTAATGGTTTCATGTACACTGTCCTCTATGAAGCTTTGACAAGAATAAATGTTTTTTTGTTTTAACCAGTCTTTGCCACAAAAATTATATTTTGCTACATGTATTGTGGGTCACTGGCTGCTATGAACCTGATTCAAATATGCCTCCAAGGAGAATTTTTCACACATCACGATCCACGTTGACTTGAACCTACAGTTGATTAAAAGGAACTGCTGATTTAAATAGAACATAACATTTAGTGTCATAGAAATGTAGTGTTATTACTTCAGTTTACAGGACTTGAATTATATACCACAAATCACAAAATTAGAGTCTTTTCATTAGATTTCAAATAAATTCTGTAAATCTAAAAAGAAATAGAAATAAACTAAAGCAGCTGAACACATTCATTATAATCTTCATACAACATTTGCCAGTTTCTTGTAGTGGTTGAGGCTAGGAAGGAGAGAAGTGTTAACCTTAAACATGTACAGTGAACTTATTTCCTCTATGATAGGAATATCCCATGTTCATGGGACTTAATTTGGATATATGAACTGATTCAGATAGATACTCTTAGGGATCTGTTAACTAAGCCGCACTAGCGGCTTCCATGTGGCATTGCCAACACAGCCCATTCAAAGTGAGAGGGCTATGCTGGCACTAGCGCACAGCCAGCTGCGCTACCAGCTTAGTAAACCCCAGCGATAATGTGACACTCAAGACTTCAGTTCTGTGATTAGGAAGATGAGACAAATTTAGTTTTCCCAGTGGTAAGAGAGAATATTAGGAAAGGCATAAAACAGAGTTAAAAAAAACCAAAACAAAACATTTTACTACAATCATAACTCTTCCAAGTTGGAAAGGCAAGCAAGACAATACAAATCATATGACAGCAGTAATTTTGTTTCTTTTCAAAAATATGTGGAATGAATTTCAGTTCTTCAGCACTAAAGACTGGAGATTTTTTTTTTTTTTTTTTTTGCTCCCTCCTAATAGGCATGTGTTAATCATTAGGTGTTTCTGTCTCTGCTGGACCCCTGATTAGTCTTCGAATGCCTCTCTTTCCTGCAGGTCCTTTTGGTTTTGCAAAATTCTGTTTGTGGGCATGCTGCTTTGGATGAACCTCATCATAAAGGAAATCAGCAGTCAGCTCATCGCCATTATCTATTTCAATCTGTCAAGAGAGAAGGAAAAATGATCATTAGCTTTAAAAGCTGTGGTTAATAGTTGGCTCAGTCACCGACTGTAAGGATGCAGAGGCTTGCAGAGCTTTGAATCTGACCTGCTGGAAGTGCATAAAAGTTATTAGCTATTTTATTTATTTGTTGCATTTGTACCCCACGTTTTCCCACCTATTTGCAGGCTCAATGTGCCTTACATAGTACCGTCAAAGGCGTTTGCCCAGTCAGTGGATAACAAATACAAAGTTGTATAGTGATCTTATGAGGTATAAGTGGAGGGTCGGACTGGATGAAGATTGCGTGTTGTCCTGTTCGATCATAGTCATGCTATATTAATTTCTGTCCTTTCAAAGTGTGAAAATACCAGTCACAACAAAGGTGGTGTGGCCTAGTGACTAAAGCAGAGGTTCTCAAAGGGAGGATTAACCCTTTGGTAAGCGCTGGGCAAAGAAAAGCAGTGGGCCCCATACTGTTATATAAGTACATTTTAAATTGCCTATAGCAGTAGTTCCCAAACCTGGTCCTGAGGCATCCCAGCCAGTCATGTTTCCAGTATATCCACAATGAATATTCATGAGATAGATTTGCATGCAGTGCATAAATCTCTTATGAATATTCATTGGGGGTATCCTGAAACCTGACTGGCTGGGGTGCCTCCAGGACCTGGTTTGGGAACCACTGTCCTATAGCTTGGGCCTTACGTGACTGACTATTGAGAAAGCCAGCAGAGCAGGAGGCAGCTGGAAAGAAGCACTGCTCACCAGCTGCTCCTGATGACTGGAGGGCAATGCATAGATTAGATTGGGGGTGGGGGGGGGGACAGATCACTACAGGCTGTGGTGGCTCTATATCCTTCCTTCCACGCCAGGTACTTCATTTTGCTAGCAGTAACCAGGACAAAATTCTACCTTGGAAACCGTTAATTACACATGTGAAAGGGCCTTAATCCTGCCCTGGTTCTCAACCCACTCCTTGGGACACAACTAGCCAGTCAGGTTTTCAGGATGTCCACAAAGAGTATGCACTAGTTCCACTGTAGGCACATTTCTTGCAAGCATGTTCATTATGGATATCCTGAAAACCTGACTGGCTGGGTGTAGCTTAAGGACTGGACTCAGAACCACTGAATTCAAGTGAATGAGAACCAGGGTTCAAATCCCACTTCCTCCATGTACACTTCTTGTAACCTTGAGTACATCATTCTCTTGCTGCCCTGGATACTCTAAAATGGCCACTGTTTAACGGGCTTAACTCTCGTCAGCTCCACATACCATCGCGGAGCTGGCCTGTTGTTTGGCTGTATACTGGCCCGATTTTGCACCTACCAGGTTCGTTGGGCACCGCAGAGGTTTAATTTTCTCGTCAATATCTGGTTCGGACCGGAAAATCAGGGGAGCGGTTTTCTTTTTCGTCTTGCACGTCATGTCAGTGGTCCGGTTACATCGGTGTGGCAGTTTTGGGTCCAGGAGTGCCAGGACCGGCTCCCCACGTCGTGGGAAACTGTTGGTTGGCTCCTTCCCGGGGTTTGTTCGTCCCAGCTCTCCCTCAGCATTTCAATCGGCGTGCTCCGGTCCGCAATGGTCGTCTGCGCTGCTTGTGGCTGGCTGCTGTGCATCGAGGCCTTCATCACGTTGGGGAGATATACTGTGCATAGCTGCATCTTGAGGGGGACTTGCCTCCTACTGAGTCACCAGATGTTGCCTTTGGCTCCGGTAGACTGCATCCTCTGTTCCTCAGCAGAGTTATTGCCGGACCTGTTGGCTGCTGTCATCTGCCTCCAGTGGCCGCCTCCCCTCTCCAGGCTGCATGCTGCGCTTCTTCGGCACTTCGTCCGCGCTCGCTGGGACCCCCTACAGTGCCTTGTTGGGAACTGTTCCAGCCACTTTGATATATCTTGATGCCTGGCTTTCCACAGTCCATTTTAGACTCTTTTCCCTTCCCTTCTTCCTCTGTTCCTCTACCTCCTCTCCTGTCATTGTAATTGTTTTCTCAGTTCATTGTAAACCGTTTTGGGGCTGCTTTCAGTGGCAAAAAGCGGGGTATAAATGTTCTAAATAAATAAATACTAACTTATGAGGCAATTCTAGAAATGGTGTGTGGAGGTACACATGCCTTGTGCATGCAAGGGGGCACCTATAATGGCAGCGGTGTGTGCTAATGCATTACACACTATTATGATTGTAAGGTACTGTATAAGTGCCTTATCCTGCACTTACATCTAATCCAATCAGGGCATATACATTGGTGGGGCATGGGCAAGCCATTAGTGTGTCCACCATCAACATGCATATCTTACAGAACATCAGATGCATGTGTTAAGTGGCACAATTAGAAGCTCCCTCTTACTCCTGCCATTGGATTTGGTGTTAACTGGCATGCCTTTCTTTCGGGCATGCTGATGCGCGTTTGCACTAATAACAAAAGCAGGGTGCTGCACTGGGGTACCCAAAAGGGGGCGCTGCTTTATAGAACTGTCCCCTTAGATTGTAAGGTCTTTGGGAAAGGGGTTTAGTCTACCTGAATACTAACATTGTAAGTCACCTTGTGCCTTGCTAGGAAAAGCAGGCTAAAAATACAAAACATAATATTATAACTGAAATATCATTCACAGCTGCCATGGCAGTCAGAGAGAGAGAGAAGGAAGACTAAGCAGCTATGCAACCAAAACTAAACTAGTGTTCATAGCCAGGACTGAGTATCAGGACTTTATCAGTCACCAGTGCTGTCAATGAGAAATTTCAAGCGGCTCTTTCTTAGTTTCATTCTGCTTCTTCTTTTGAACTGCATGCGAATGCTGCAGACTTCCAAAACCGGTTGTGTTTATTTATTTAAAAATTTATAGACCACCTGTTTCCAATAAAACATTCACAACCCAATACACATCATCAGTGCTTTTTTTGTGGGAAAAAAGGTACTGGTACTCATTATGGGTGGGGTCGCCAACTATGGCTCCGCCCCTATAGTAGCCACACCCCTTATACCAGCCATGGCGCATATAAACAGGTATCATTGAAAATACTATACCAGTATAGGAGAAAAAAAATAACTTGTGATTTTTTTCATTATAAATAATTTCTGTAAGCTGTTACAGCTCCAGTATACGCAGTGCAAAATAAGACAGCAGATGTAAGTTCTCAAATTGGACATATTACAAACACAAAATGAAAATAAAATGATCTTTCTACCTTTGTTGTCTGGTGACTGTTTTTCTGATCATGTTGGTCCCAGTCTCTGATTCTGCTGCTCTCTGTTCCCTTAACTCCATTTCCAGGGCTTCCCTTCCATTTATTTCTTTACTTGCCTCCTTTCTTCTTCATTTCTTGCCCTACATCCATAGGTAAAAGCTGGGTCCTCCGCAGACTTGACTGGAGGAGGTATAGAGTGGATTCAGCTTTTGCCTATTTTCTCCACCCATGTGCAGTTCTTCTCTTTTCCCTTTCCCTCATCTCCATCAGTATGCATCTCCTTCCTATTCTTCCCTCCCCTCCATCCATATGCATCTCCTTCCTCTCTCTTACCTCTCATCCATCCATCCATGTCCAGCATTTTTCCTCTCTCCCTCCCTCTATGTCCAGAATTTCTCCTCTCCTCTCCTCCATCCATGTTCTTCTCACTTCCTCTCTCTTCCCTCCCCCTCCATCCAAGTACAAAGTAACAAATTCCCCATAACATCGTCAGAACAAATGAAAAGAAAATGCAGCCACAAAAAGTCTAGTCTTCAATAATTTCTTGAACTGCACAAAACTGTCACAAAGGCAAGACTGTCCAGGAAGGGCATTCCATAATGAAAACCAGAAGCTTGTGTGTCAGCATAATGTAGTTGCACCACCTCATCTATTGACAGTCACATAGCAGACTAATCTTAATACTCGTCTCAGCTGATAGGTAAAGCTTGCTTCAGATACCATGAGGGGAAAAACAGAATCAGTTATCCAGAAAGTTTTGTTTCCACTGGTCTCCCATGGACAACCAACCAGTGGAAGACCTATGAAATTTCTATGTGGAATTTAAGTTCTTTGAGTAATAAACTTTTATTTGGTTAGTCTTATGTAAATATTTCAGTTTCATGTTGTTCTCATTTTGTATTTTGGGAAGAAATTGGGCACATGTGACAAGTGCTAGACTGTGTGCCACAGTGCTCCATTTACCCCCTCCCCCCTGATTAAGACACACCTAACTGGTCTCATTTATAAGATATCCATAATAAATAAGTACAAGATATATTCATTAGGTCTGCAAGTGATTATTAATAGTGATTAAAACATTTAATTACACGGCAACATCTCCCATTTCCTCCAAGCATCTCTTCTGCTTTCTTCCACTCCCAACCCCTGTCGTTAGCAAGATCCAGCATCTATCCTCCCCCTGCCCTGTACCAGTCTACCTTAAAGGTGGTCTTCTGTTGGTCCCCGGCGGCAGCAGTGTTACACATATGTAAGACCATCAATAGAGTGTATAAGAGAGTGGCTAGCAACCATAGACAATGGCTATTGGCCCCAAAGGGGCGGGGATCAGTTCATGATGACATTGTTACTTGTGTTTAACCTCATTCTACAATGACCACCCACATTAAGAAGATCATAAGAAATCATTGGCCAATGATGCAGTTGCATGGCATATCCACAGCACCTAGATTTGCATATACACGATCTCGCAATTTAGGTGAGATGTTCAAATACCGGAGAGTGGAGTCTGTACCCAATGAAGAGAGGGGACACAGAAAATGCGGTAGTTGTCTGTATTGCAGATATGCCTGGGAGACCAAAGTGGTTACAAACCCTATTACTAATCGTACTATGGCACTAAGTGGAAAAACGGACTATAATACAGCATGTGTTGTCTATGGTATTAAGTGCCCCTGCTCTATGTGGTACATAGGACAAACTAGACGTAAGATCAAAAAACGCATAGGAGAACATTTGAGCAATCTACGTACCCATAAGAGTGAAGCCCCTCTAGTAGGGCATTGGGACGAGACGGGACACTGTGAGGATGATTTGTCTTTTGTGATATTATTTCATCTCCAACAAACTAGTGGTGGCAATGTAGTTTCTCAGCTATTGAGGAGAGAAGCTCAGTTTATATATGAGTGGTAAACTACATATTCCAAGGGCTTCAACAAAGCCATTGACTGGTGGACGATCACACACGTGTGATGCTGATAGGATTGTGACCTCATTTACGATATATATTGTGTGTGCATGCTCTGGCGTTTTTTCCATCTGGGTGGGAACAGAATACTGTTTACTTCCTGGAGTCTCCATGCTATTGCGAGTATACAGCGTTTTATTACTTTATATCTACAAATTGATGATTATATAGTAGTGGATGATATCATTAATGAATGTTTTGATTTTAGAGTCATGCAGTTTGCGAAGTGCGTTCTCCTGAGGACACCTTTTTGGTGAAACATGCAGCAAGTTGGGAACGTGTAAAGCATTGAACAGTTGATGTTGGACAGCACGTTTAAGCACTATTTCATGAATTTTAGCACCAGCACGAGCAAAGACAAAAAGAAAAAAAGATAATGAGGATGCCTATGGATTAACAGCCAACTTTCTTCGCTGGGTTGCCTAACGGCACGATACCTCTGACAGTATAAAGCTAAGTACCATCGTTTATCATTTTATATATAGTATTGTTTAAGTCATACATTGTGCCTCTTCTGACTGGTAGGTAGGGAGGGTTGTGCAATGATGGTGGCTCCCAGCGGCATGTTTTTAAGCTGTTTTTATGGCTGTGTTCCATGTGTTGGCATTCTGAGCACAATATACACTATTATACACCATTTAAGTAGTGATCTTGAGTTTATATGGTAGGTTTCTAGTACTTTGTATATTTCCATTAACAAGCAAACAATACTTACCTTTTTAACTACGTCCAACTGCAGTTGTTTTTCTAGAACTTCCAATAAGGGGCTCTTGCAGCTGGAGTAGAGCATACGTTCTCGTATACTGCAGTTGTATCCAGGCATGGAGTAAAGAAAAACTGAAAAAGAAAGGTGAAGGAGGTGAAACCTCACCCTGAAAAACCTTGCACAAGTTTTTCAATGATTTCAAAGAATAAGTGGGAAATCACCTAGCACACATCGGGGAAAAGGCAACAAAATTTGAGGAGCAAAAAATAAATTTTAAGAATAGGACCAGCAAATATTAAACAAGCAATCGACTAAAGCTCAAATATGACAAATTACTTTGGCAATCACTAATATTAAGATCTGACACAGAAACAGTTAAGGACAGGTGAACTTTAGAAATTGTAAACTACATAGTTGCCTCCAGGGGCGTAGCCAGACCTCGACGGGAGGGGGGACCAGAGCACATGGTGGGGGGGGTACATTTTGGCCTGCCTCTCTGCCTCTGCCACCTCTGGTCCACCTCGCCACTTCTTCCCTGTCGCCACCACTTCTCCCCCTCCCCTGCCGGTCGCCCCCCCCCCCCCCCCCCGGCCGCTGGAAAATACCTTGGCTGATGGAGGTCCCCAACCCCCGTCAGCTAAACCGTTTGACTCGCACTGCCTTACATTACTGGCTCCCTGTCCTGCTTTCAGCGCCGTGCATGGCGCTGAAAAACAGAGCCAGTTTGAGGGGGCCCAGGGTCCAGTGGCCCCCCTGTAGCTATAGACCCCTGAGGCAGGCCCTAGAGGCCGAAACACGACTCGTGTCGGGTCATTTTATTTGTTCTAATAAAGACCTTGTTTGGGAAACACCATTTATGAGAGGACTTTTTTGGATCCACTGGTTGTACATTTGACCCCCTGTAGCTACGCCACTGGTTGCCTCAGGGATCACTTGTGGTATATCAAGTGCTGAAAATAAATAAATACAGATAATAGGCCAATGGACTACAAACAAAATGGTTTACATCCAGCACAGAAAAAGAAGGTAAAATAGACAAAATAAAACAGACAAATGCAGCTTCTGTAGTACAGAACTGGAAACCGTTAACATCTCATCATTAGGTGTTGAGTATACGAACACCACAATATGGTAGCAGGATTCATCTACTGGAAGCTATGTAAACCACATAACATTACTATACCACAAAATATGACCCTGAGAGAATGAAGATGACACGATCAACTGAGACGTTCCCATTCCAACAAAAAGATGCAAGGAAACCAACATTGTGATTCAGGAGAACACATGAATGGCATTACTAGAAGTATCTGTACCAAGCAAATGTGCAGTATGAAGAAAGAAAAGAACCACCTCGGGTGCCAAAAGATGCAATTACAGAGCAAGGAAAATGTGGGAGAAAGATACAGAAATTATTCAATTTATACTTAGTGCCACCAGCTCATTTACAAAGAATTTCCAACTGAGCCTTGGTCCACATTACACCCTACAGGGCCGGTCTTAGCAAGTGCGGGGCCCTATGCAGACCAATTTGACGGGGCCCCACCCTAGCTCCGCCCCCACACTAGCTCCGCCCCCACCCTAGCTCCAGAGCCGGCCACCCCTCCCTCCGAGCTCCAAGGCCCCCAGCTCCAGGGCTTGTCGATCCTGCACAGTCAATGCCAACTGAAAACCATGTCTTTTTCACAAACACAGATACACCCTAATCCACTACAGAATAAGTAGTAATATTTAAACTTTCTATTTAGACAAAAATTAAACTGAACCCCTAAGATGCCAGACTCTGCATACAATACAACACCACACCACAAAAACAGAAAATGTCCCCTAGTACTGTGCAAAATATAAAGACAACAGATGTAAATTTGAAAAAAAACTAACAAATACCAATCACCACTTTACAAATTAACAAATAGAAATAAAACAAATACAGAAAATGAAATAATACCATTTTATTGGACTAATACATTTAGCTTTCAGAGGCCAAAACCTCCGTCCTCAGGTCAATACAGTATACAGCTGTTACAGTATCCTATCCTGACCTGAGGAAGGGGGCTTTGTTCTCCGAAAGTTTGTCAAAATGTATTAAAATTAGTCCAATAAAAAGATTACCTTATTTATATGTTCTATTATAAACATTTATTAACACAGCTACAATACTAATATCCTAAAGCAAAAAAATAAAAATATATATTTTATTTACAGTTTGTCGTCTCTGGTTTCTGCTTTCCTCATCTTCTTTTCACTGTCTTCCTTCCATCCAGCATCTGTCTTCACTCTCTCTCTGCCATCCAGTGTCTGCCCTCTCTGCTGTTCCCTCCATCCATCTCTCCCTGCCCCTTCCGTGCACATCTGCCCTCTATCTCTGCCCCTTCCATTCACTGTCTGCCCTTTCTATCCCTTCCATCCACTGTCTTCTCCTTCTCTCTGCCCCTTCAATCCACCATTTGCCCTCCCTCTCCCATCCATCCGGGTCTGCCCTCCCTCTCGCTCCCCCTTCCATCTAGGATCTGCCCCTCTCTCTGCCCCTTTTTTCAGCCCCCAGTTCCAGCCCCACTATCCCACCAGTCCCCCCGTTTCAGCCCCAGCCCTTTTCTCCCACCAGTCCCGAGCTTCAGCCCCCAACCACTCCTCCCTGTCCCCTTTTCAGCCCCCAGTTTCAACCCCAGTCCCCAGCCCTTTTCTCTCACCAGTCCCAAGCTTCAGCCCCAGCCACTTCTCCCTATCTCCTTTTCAGCCCCCAGTACCCACAGTTTCAGCCCCTGCCCCTTTTCCGCCTCCAGTCCCAGTACTAGCCCCCTTATCCCACCTACCCTCCTTTTCAGCCCCCAGTTCCAGCCCCCTTCATCCACATGTCTTGTATTAGAGCCCCCCTTTTCAGCCCCAGAACCATTCTCCCACCTGACCCATGCATGCCCCATTTTCCCACCAGCCCCATGCTTATAAGTTTCTTTCCCATCATGGTACTGGTATGTGGAACCTTATCCCCAATTTGGAGACACCGAGGCATATTTTCAAAGAACTTAGACTCAGGGGTGTAGCCAGAGGTTGGAGGAGGCCAGAGCCCAAGGTGGAGGGGCACATTTTGGTCGCTGTCGCACCCTCTCTGCTCCCCCCAGCCGCCTTGCCACTCCCTACCCACTGCCGCTGCTGTAATCTTGGCTGGTGGGGGTCCCTAACTCCCGCCAGCTAAAGCACCGCTGCCGCAAAAACCTTGGTTGGCGGGGGTCCCCAACCCCCGCCACAGATGAAGACTTCACCCAGCGCTGGTCTCTGGCGCCACTGCATTGCCTGCCCTGCTCTCTCTTCCCCTCGTGTCCAGCATGCTCAGTTTCAGTAAAAGGAGTATGCCGGACGTGAGGGGAACAGAGAGCAGGGCAGGATATGCGGCAGCACCGCCACAGACCAGCGCTGGATGAAGCCTTCAGCTGGCGGGGGTTGGGGACCCCACCAGCCAACCAGGGGCCCCCGTGGCCCCATGTAGCTACGCCACTGCTTAGACTTACAAAGTTGTATAGTATCCTACAGAACTTTGTAAGTCTTAGACTTACAAAGTTCTGTAGGATACTATACAACTTTGAAAATTGCTTTGAAGTGCTTTGAAAATGAGCCCCATATTCTCCAAAGAAACAGGCAAATAGTACTAAATAGATACCACAAAATGTGAACTATATCATGTCTTAACATTTTACATCTTGAGACATATTTGTGGTTGTTCTCGTGTACTGCTTAGTGCAGGGATTTTTATATGATATACCAAAGAACTCTTAATCTAATGTGGCTTAAATGGCGCAGAAGACCAGCCATTGTACACTGCCAACACCAACAGTGGCTCAGGAATTCTCTCTCTCTCTCTCTTAGAAGCACATGGTCCTAACTTTCTGTTCTTTAAAAATCTCCTGTTTGATGAGAAGCTCAATGCTGCAGAAATACAAGACAGTTTGTACCTATGGACTCCAAATAGTCGCCTTCGTGGGAATGCTTGTAGAGGAAGAAATGATACCGTGCAGCATCCTCTGGGATCCTTTTGGGCAAGTCCTTTACTTCAGTATCTGCTGTGCTGGCCAGAACAATTCTTTCATTTTTGATGTCTATTTGCTGTCAACAACAAATAATGTGGATTAATACTCTGAGACACGTCAGCAAAATTCAAATAAAATGGTCATTCATCTTCTAGAACCCACATTGCCATCTGCTATTTCCAGGATATTTAGCTTGTATGCAGCCTGTGCTTTATGTGGAGCCAGGCAGCACAGCCTAAGACTGCCTCTGTGCTTTTAGGCATAATCATTTGATATAGTAGTAATCAGAAAATAGCTCTCTAAGGGAAAACATGAGAAGGCCAGTCTGTAGCCTGGTGGTACTTCCTACCTCTAGCGTGCCGCCATTTCTGGCGCTACAAAAATGTACTTTTGTGGCGCCAGAGTGGTAATTACAGTGGTAATCAGGCAATGGTTACCGTCGGGTTAACGCAGGAGCCCATACCGCCACCTCATTGGGTAGTGGTAAGGGCTCCCCCACCCCCTGAAATGGCACCATGGCAAGTGCTTTACTTGCCACATGGCAATTTCCTGCAGGAAGGCGAGATTTCCCTTTTACCAGCTGCTGTAAAAGGGGGCCTCGGCACGCGTGTATAACACATGCCGACGCCAGCACCAGTCCCCTTTTCCCGTAATTTGGTAAAAGGGGCCCTTAGCCCTCCATTGTCTCAGGTACCAAAGCTCAGATTGTCAGCCCTCTAGGGACAAAGAAAAAAAAAGTACCTGCATATAATGTGTATAGCACTGCATATATCTAGTAGCATTATAGAAATGATTAGTAGTAAGCAGTAAGTAAGTCAATCCATGGAGAGGATGTCAGGAGGATTTTTTTTTTTTTTTGGGGGGGGGGGGGGGAGGGCTCCTTGCTTTTTTTGACAGCCCCTTTAAGAAAGTAAGAGGACCTTTTACTAAGCTGTGACAACAAGTGATCTTACTGTGGCCTTTTGCAGGTCTTTCCCACTAGAGCTGTACTGAAAAACATATTTTACTATTCAGATAAATATGAATAATATTTGGCTGAATTCACATACCAATAATGGGTATTGAAGCCACGTGAAATCAGAGATCAAATATTTTATTTCAGTAGGATTTAGCACAGTAGAAGCTCTGGATTATTCGTACTGGTATTTAAATCACTATTCCACCAAATACGAATAATGTACTCAGGGCACCATTTGAGTCTGAATCAAATCGAATACAAATATTCAGTACCACCCTATTTCCCACGCACTAAGGCCATTTTTACTATAGCTGTAAAATGGCTGATTTTCTAGTCTATGTATTAATGGCCATGTGCTCAAGGACATTTTTAAAGGCAGAAAGGGCTCACGCGGTAAACCTGCACTAACCAATTAGCACACAATAATGTAGCTGCACTAACTGTTTAGCATAGGAATGTTCATTCTCTGCTCTCTGATACCAGTTCCTCGAACAAAAAAAAATAAAAATAATTTTTTAGCATGTGCAGATTTGGCAGTTACCACAGGATGCCATTTTAAACTAAATTAGGTAGGTACACTTTAGCGCCTAATGCAGCTTGGAAAAAGTACCCCTAAATCATAGCTGTGTTATTCAATTTGTATAATAATGAGTTGCTTTGCATATATTTGCATCTCATAATTTAGCTTCCACTACATTGCCAAAACATGCATTAACAGCAAATACTGCACAATTTTTTCATTTCATGTTACTTGGCCAAAATCATGTATTATTACTTTCATGTACGTTAAGAACTAGCACCTTTGCCCTCTCCTTAAGGGAAGTTCTGATTAAAATGGAAATGCAGAGCAGAGAAAATTGCTACCCCTCCACCCCCCCCCCCCCCCCCCACAAAAAGTAAAGTTTAACTAACCACAGAACTCCAGTTTATCAGAACATACATAAGCTTCATTATACATAAGCCAAAACTCATTAACAATCTCTTCAACAGTGGTGTACCAAGGGCAGGGTGGTTCACCCCAGGTGCATACTGCAAGGGGGTACAGGGAGCAGCCACACGGCTGTCGGTTCTGCCAGCTCCCTGCTCCCTTTGACATTACTTCCTGTTCCAGAGTAGGGAACCGGCGGAACTGACAGCCACGCGACTGCTCCCTGCACCCCCAGTAGGTAAGAACGATGCGCTTGGGGAGGGGAGGTGATGCGGCGGGGTGATGTGATTCGTGGGAGGGGGAGCAGCGGCGATCCACCCCGGGTGGCAGCCGACGTAGGAACACCTCTGCTCTTCAATAAAGGCAGTTAATAAAGTTTTTCCTGTAATGGTGAACAAAGCAGTAGTAGTTACATAAATAAAAGGGATAATTTTCAAAGCCATTTATGGGGTCCTTTTATTGACATGCAATAAGGTTTTGCACTTTCTGTGCGGTAGTAGCCCAAACTATAGCATAAGAAGTGCAAAGCTGGTGGAGTAAATGCAAGGGGCATACCCAGCGTCCACCCTACACTTATGTTATTTATTTAGGTTTTGCTCACACCTTTTTCAGTAGTAGCTCAAGGTGAGTTACATTCAGGTACTCTGGATATTTCTCTGTACCAGGAGGGCTCACAATCTAAGTTTGTACCTGAAGCAATGGAGGGTTAAGTGACTTGCCCAAGATCACAAGGAGCAGTAGTGGGATTTGAACCGGCCACCTCTTCTTGATTGCAAGACCGGTGCTCTAACCACTAGGCCATTCCTCCACTCACTAGTGCACGCACCACATAGGCTGCATGCACCACACAGGCACTGTCTTACATGCAGCAGTAGCTAGCACGGGCAGCCACCATCTCCTACTCTCTCCAAATCCCACCTCACGATGAACGATCCCTACCCACCCCATCCTCCACAGATCTCCCAGCAACAAAACCCTGCCCTCCAGCCAACATCCACACCCTGCCCTTCTTGATCCTTGCCTTCTTACCTGACCCCCCCTCCCCCCACCAGGCTCATCCTGGGGTCTGTCAATGGTAGATCAGTGCTTCCAGGCAGCAGCAGTCCTTTCACTGCCACCTGGGTCAATGACATCCTCCAAAATGGTGTCTCTGCCCTCTAGAGGTAGTCTCGCTAGACTATCTATGTGTTTTAAGCAATGGTGTATGCATGGATATGGCTTCCTATAAAATTGCCCAGAATTTAAGCAGGTACATGCCCTCTCACAGAGAGGTTATGGGATAGACAGTTTAGACCTCTGCGACACTTTTGAGTTTAAAAAAAAAAATGCATGTACACTTGTGGGATAATTTTACGCATACTAAATAGCAGGCATACGCGTGTGCCTGGTGAGATCATTTTCAAAGAGAAAGTACATGCACACTTTTCCTTTTTAGTGCAACTTATGCACACGTAGGCATGCCATTATTTATGGATTTTATTTATAATAATATTTATGCCCCACATTTTCCAATATTCATTGATTCAATGTAGATTACAAGGAAACATCAGATGATTTAACAAACCATTTGGAGCATACACAGCAGGCAGGAGAAGGGCAGAAAGTCTGTTTTAACTAATACAGTAGTGGATGCTAAATCTATTATGTTTTGATCAAGTCAGATTCTGATTTAGTTGTTGTCTTCGTAGTAAAGTTTTCTGAAGAAGGCAGCTTTGAAATGTTTGCGGAAGCTGAGGTATCGATTTATGCACCTGAGGTTTTCGGGAAGTGCATTCCACATGTGTGTACATTGATAGGAGAATCACGCTGAATATATGGACTTGCATACTATTTTCTGGCAACTTGGGAAGTGTAGGGTTAGAAAGTTTTGCATTCTTTCTTTCACGTTTCTCAGCAGGAGGTCGACTAGATCTCTCATATAGTCTGGGGCAAGTCCGAATAAGATTCGGTGGACCAATGTGCATGTTTTGAAAGAGATACGCTCCTTTATTGGGAGCTAGTGCAGGACTTGTAGCAATGGTCTGGCTCCTTCAAAACGAGACTTCCTAAATATTAATCTTGCTGCCATGTTTGTGTGGTTTGTAGCTTTTCAGAATTTCTTCTTTACAACCAGCGTAAATTCCATTCCTATAATCTATGTGAGCAAGGACCATCAACTGAACAAGCGCGTGGAATGTTTCTCTAGGAAAGTAATTTCTTATTCTTCTCAATTTCCATACTATCTTGAACATTTTGGTTGTAAGTGTAGCCTGAGTCTCAAAGGTAATTTTTTGATCTAATGTGATCCCTAGGATTTTCACGTGGTTTTGGATTGGGTATTTTATTCCATCTAAAATTGATGCTGGAGAAGGTGTTTTTGCAGTATGGGGACGTAAGCACTAGAAACTGGGTTTTTTTTCCCTGTTCAGTTTCAGTTTGAAGGCTTTTGCCCAGGATTCCAACATGATCCAGGATCCATTTTCTGATGCTTCCCATTATGTCATTCAGATCTCTTTCAAAGGGAATATATATGGACACATCATCCACGTAAATGAAGGGGTGGAAGTTTCCTTTAAGAGCTTTGCCAGTGGTAACATCATTATGTTGAATAATATGGGCGATAAGGGAGATCCCTAAGGGACCCCACAAATTGCTTTCCAGGGTGTCGATAGTGTTTGGGCCATCTTCACTTGGATCTGGATGTTAGGAATCTCGTAAACCAGCTTAGAACATTGCCACAATGCCTATTTCATCTAATAGCCTGAGCAATATTTGGCGGTCAACCATGTGAAATGCTGATGACATGTCAAATTGTAGGAATAATATATTTTCTAAGATTATCAGGTAGGGTTACCAAGATGGTTTTGGTGCTTTATTGTGGCCTAAAGCCCGATTGTGATTTGTGTACAATGGAGTGTTTAGTTAGGTAGTCTATTAATTGTTTTGCCACAATTCCCTCCATAATTTTGGCTATTAGGAGGACTGACGCCACTGGCCTGTAGTTCTTAACATAGTACATGATGGCAGATAAAGACCTGTACGGTCCATCCAGTCTGCCCAACAAGATAAACTTGTATGCAATACTTTATATGTATACCTGACCTCGATTTGTCCTTGCCATTTTCAGGGCACAGACCGTAATGTTACTTTTACTAAGTTTGTTGTTTTTTGGAATGGGGGTTAGTAATAGATTGCCTTTTTCATTTGTCTAGCATAAAGGCTGTGTATTGTGTGAGGTGATTCAAAAATAGAGTAGGAGCTTCTCTTACTACATAGTTAGGGCATGGGTCTAGCATGCAGTATGCTAAGAACTTGGTTAACATACGTTGGACGAGTTTGGTTTGAGGCTTCTCAAAAGTCAACCATGTCTGATTGGCAGCGATAGTTTTGAGTTGTATTCTTTCAGTGTTGATTTCCATGCATGTCTATTTGCATCTGATTTGTTCTTTCTCCACTGGCGTTCCTGTTTTCTGCAAGCCCGTTTTAGATTTCCTAGAATGTCATTGAACCATGGCACTGCTTTTTGCCTAGTTATCCTTATTGTTTTCAGTGGAGCTGTTTGATCTAGAATGACTAGGGTTCGGTGATCCCATTCAATAAGGAACTGTGTGGTTTTGGCTTTAGAGGACCATTGCTCATTGTACATGTGGCTCTAGAACTGATGTCCATCTACCCTCCCTCGTGTGAAAAATGTTCTTGTTTTTGGTTCTTTTTTTTATTGCAGGTCTCCTTCCAGCTTATGGTCAGGTTCATTTTATAATGGTCTGACCATGGTACTTCTTCCCATGCTAGTCCTTCTATTGCAAAACTTTGGTTCTCTGAGATTCTGTGTGCAATTGTGTCTAAGGCATGACCTTTAGCATGTGTGGAAGTTGCATTTGGGATTATGAAATCCTAGTGTTCGAGGAAGTCCTTAAACGCTTTTGTGTCTGCGTCTCCTGGGTTTTCAAGGTGTAGGTTGAAACTGCCTACTAGTATTACACCGTAATGGGTACTGCATACGTTTGAGACGAAGTCTGTGAAACCTGTTTAAGAATGACCATTTGCCAGGGGGATGATAGCACAGAATACAGCATGAATGGCTGAGAGAGGAGTCTTGTATCGTACAGGCAAATATTTCTAAGTGGGGGAGAGTTGTATTCTGATATGATTTTAACCTTGAAAAAGGATCTATAGATCATTGGAATGCCTCCTCCCTTATTTTTGCTTCTTACCAGGTGGGCGATTTTGTATCCTGGCAAGCATATTTCATTTAGAATTGGGCCGTTTTTGTCACAAAGCCATGTTTCAGTTAGGAACAGGACCCCTAATAAATCTTCCACCCAAGCTCTTAAAGTTTCTGCTTTGTTAAAGACTGATCTCGCGTTGACGTAACCTATTTTTATTGGGCGATACTGTTCGATTGTTAAGTCTGTGCATTGTATCAGAATCAGGTAGCATTTGCATATTGTGGGTACTCCTGTGAATCCTTTGTTTGTCTCTCAGTCTTGGTGGTTCGGGGAAGTTATGTTCTCGAAGGGTTCTTGGCTGATGTTCAGCGCGATGCGTAACTTTTGTGTGACATGGCAAATTAGTTAGAATGGGAATTACTTGCTCATCCTCATGTTTTAAGCCACTACAGCTGAACACTACGGCTAAAAGCAGTAGTAAGATAAGGAAATCCTTAAGCAACTTGTTTCCATTCATTTCAAACTTTTTTTTGTGTGTGTACTCCGGATTTTACAGGGTTTGGGTAGCGATTACGTCCTCCATTTCTTCCGAGACAGAAGTTCGCATGCTGGGAGTCCTCTCCCAGATGTCTTCTGAAAACTGTAAGAAGCTTGCTATGAGGATGTTTTGTAGTACCCTGGTTTCCTCACATGCATGTTACGTGGGCCTTGTGAAGATTCCCCAATTGATTATCTGTGGTCTTTTAGTAGGTTTGGGGTGAGATAATAATCCAGCCACTTCACTTCTGCTAGACCTTTTACCCGTTTTGCCCCATCGGGATCTTTCAGTTCACAGATGAAAAACTTAGGTAGTGATTCTCCAGTGTTCGGGGGGGGGGGGGGGGGGGGGGAAGATCCAGGCCTCTGCACTGTTTTCATGTGCTATGCGAGGTCACAGGCTCAGAGTCTCGTGGCAGCCACAGGCCTGCTCCTTTGGGAGTTATTTTCTGGGTGCAAGGGATAACAGAAAAGGGGCTGCTTACCACTTGCCCATGCATAAGCCATATAGCTTTTCCTTTCTCTGCAACTCTTCCTTCTTTTCTACTTTGCCCCTCCATCACCCCCCTTTTGAGTCTGGGCTATTTGATCATCAGTGTGCTGTTCCAAACGGCTCTGCCAACAGCACGGGCAGTCGTCAGCACTTCTACCGGCACGCATGTCCGTCGTCTCCGCTGTCCTGCAGGGGATCTCGGCGTGTTCTTCCATTCTGCTTCTCATAGCTGCCAGCACGGGTAATTAGTGCAGCTTCCATCATGAGCACCGGTTGTTGCTGCTGCCCTACAGAAGTTCCCGGCATGAGCAGATCACAACTCCTGAGAGGTGCTCTAGGCTGTTGATAGCAAGCAAGTTTCCAGGTTTAATGGGAGAGCCCTAAGTTAGGCAGCCATGTCAGGACTCAGTGGCAGTAAATTCCGCCTCAGTGTGCCAAGGGTCATGAGGGTCTGGTGTGTGTTTGTGGAGGGGTGGGTTGCAGTACCCTCTGTTCTTCAACTGCACAGATGTTCTCCAACCTGTACTGGTCTAGTTTCTGTGTACGATCGGGAGCCCCAATATTTAATCCCGTCTACTCTCACTGTTGGGGAGGCTGAATGACCAAAGGTCTACTCAATTCAACCTTCTTGTTGCCTACCAATACCTTCTGTGCTAATCCCAGAAAAAAAAAATACTCCCTCTCGCCTGCCCCATACATTCAAAAAAAAAATCTTTACAGACCCCAAATACAACAATTGGATCTGAAGCATTGGATTTGCACTTTACTTTTTGTGCAAGTAAATCATCATATTCACCAAGATCATTTTCTTCTACAAAATTATCCTGTTTTATTTATGAACTGATTTTGCAATATAGTTTAAGTATTTCTGCTTGCAAACTTGGGCAGATCCTGTAGTTATTTTGATAATACAGGCACCAACAGAAAGACTAGCACAGGATATGAAATTTATGGAAAAGCAAGAGTGGGCTTTAAAGTCAAGCTAACCCCCAAAAGATGGCGAAAAGAAATATGTTACTTATCTGGAGAACATTTCAGTGGGTAAATTTTGGGTTCACTATACTGAACTATAGGTATAACATTGTTACAATTGCATTAAATGCATTTTGTAAAAGGGTTAAATGGATAGTTTCTCACTTACTAGCTGAACATAGTTGAGTTTCCCCATTTTCAGAACTTCCAAAGCCTGGAATGCTTCTCTATCTATAGGGAATGAGATTCCCTGTAGTGTTTGATGCTTGGTGTCCACGCTGATGTCTGTCTGTGTCTGTAATGATACATAAACAACTTGTTATCTAAACCTTTTGGATGGAATTTAATAACCTTGAGCTAAAATAAGTTGATATAAAAATGAGCATAAGGGCTAAATTGGCTTTAAAGTTTCAATAAAATTTCTATATTACTGAGACAGAATTCTTTTGAAAACACTGGTACAAGGGTCCACGGTGAATAACAATTAGCCACAAGCAAATCTACGCACACATTTTGTGAAGAACACAAGGACTATTTCTCTGCCATTTAAAAGCAAGAAATATTCACTACCAAATAAAGGGGCCCTTTTACTGAAGCTTAGCATGCACTATCATTAGCTTGCTCTAAGTGCCATTTGGCCCATAGGTATAAAATAGAACACACAGCATTTAGCATGCGCTAATTCTGTTAGCATGCGCCAGGGGCGTAGTTACGTGGGGCCACGGGGGCATGGGCCCCCCACAGATTACGCCCTGGCCCCCTTTGCCGCATCATCAGGTACCTTGTTTGCTGGCGGGGGTCCCCAATCCCCGCCAGTCAAAGAGTCTTCTTCAGTGCCGGTCGACTCCGGCACCTTCGTTGTGGGATCATCTGTTTCTGACGCCTTACGCCCTGCACGGGGCTACATGCACGGTGCAGGACATAAGGCGTCAGAAACAGATGATCCCACAACAAAGGCGCTGGAGTCGACCGGTGCTGAAGAAGACTCTTTGGCTGGTGGGGATTGGGGACCCCCACCAGCAAACAAGGTACCTGATGCGGCGGTAGGGCGGGGGGGGGGGGGAGGCGGGGGGGGGGGGGGAGGCGGCTAAACAGTGCCCCCCACCTCGGGCTCTGGCCCCCCTCCCGCCGAAGTCTGGCTACGCCCCTGGCATGCGCTAAGCTTTAGTAAAGGGACCCCAAGGTTACTGTTTCCATGTTCCTTCTATGATATTCATGACAAGTTACTGGTTTGAATAAGAGTTAAATAAACCATTCTAAAAATATACAACACGAAGCTAAACATTCTCCTGCAGAGGTGCAGGTGAACAGGCTAGATTTACAAGAAACACGCACATTGTACAAAGAACATGCTATTTGCGATTTGGTGCGCTGTCACAGGTGGTTCTAAAGAGAGGTGGTGATGTCAGCGATGCTTTGTTGACTTTAGAACAAAGATTTATTTTCTATTGGAATATGGTCATACCAGGAGGGTTAAATTTGGAGGTGGAATGCTGATTGTATCATTGTAATGTAAATTGTTATTGCATGTATCAGCTTGCCGGGATCCTATTTAAACCTGGAAGTAGATCATAAGGGCATTTCCACCTAGAGGTCAGGACACTGATGGCATGATTTAAATGATGTCCCTCCAGTAAGCAGATGTATATATGTTTTTTTCTATACCTTGAGTTTTAGTTTATTTCATTGATTTATTGTAGATATTGTGTTAGTAGGTAGGTTTATTTGTTGGTGATTTGTTTGCAGTGATTTTATTTGCTTCTCCTGAGGAAGATATACAAAATGTAGTCTCGCATTGGGGAGCAGAGAAGCAATTGAATTTTACACCTAACAGCTGGCCTAATAGCTGTCTAATGGTTGTTGCGTCAGTATTGCACTACTTGCCCGCTCTGGTGGATTGAAGAAACTGCGCCCAATGGGAGGATATATTGCAAGTCAACATCTATGAAAGTTGACAGTATCAGCATTTACTTCGTAGGAGTGACAATTCATTGATTGACTTATGACATTCTATTTGGGAGCTTTCTGCTGTTCATTTGTGCTCCTGGGACATGGTTGACAGAGTGGACTTGGAGAAATTATATTTTTTCTTTAAGGGCTATTTGTTTGGATAATAGTTTTATGTGTTTGTACTATCATCTTTAGTAAAAGTGTTTTCAGCATTTCCATTAGGCTAAGCAGTATGATTGAGTGGTATGAATGTAGTAGGAGTAGTGATATATGCATTAATAAATATTTTTGATATAGTTTAAGCAATGGTCTGGAGTATCTACATTTAAATATCATTAAATCTTAGCTGCAATATTCTGGCAGCTAGGGTTCACTAGGTCCCTCCTCATGTTATCCACTAAAATAATACATTGCTGAGCGACTCTAAGCTTGGGAGTTACCCCCTTGTGTACCTGACTCATTCCTGCTTGTCAACAGAAAAATGAATGTTGCTCACCTGTAACAGATGTTTTCCGCAGACAGCAGAATTGATAAGGCACATGGTCCTTCCCACTTCCCTGAGAACTGTTTCACTATCAGGCTTATTTTTGAAAGTGATCGCCGGCCATGTTCCGATATAAATCGGGAGATGGCCGGCGATCTCTCAAAAGCGGCGAAATCAGTATAATTGAAAGCGGCTTTTTTGACAGCATCGCCGCTTTCCCGTCGCCTCGCCGGCGAAAGTTCAAGGGCGTGCGTCGGCGGCGTAGCGAAGGCGGGACATGGGCGGGCATGGGCGTAGCTACCAGATGGCCGGCTTACGCGGATAATGGAAAAAAAAAGCGGCGTTCAGCAGTATTTCCCGGGTTTACTTGGTCCTTTTATTTTCACGACCAAGCCTCAAAAAGGTGCCCCAACTGACCAGATGACCACCGGAAGGAATCGGGGATGACCTCCTCGTATTTCCCCAGTGGTCACCAACCCCCTCCCACACTAAAAAACACAATTATAAACATATTTTGCCAGCCTCTATGCCAGCCTCAAATGCCGTACCCACCTCCATGACAGCAGAATGTGTTCTATCCTCTGACAGCCTTTCCCTGGTTGTGATGTGGCTCTCGGGTGAGTGTGACACCTTTTCTGTTAGGTGCACTGCAGAGTCACATCAGCAATGCATTGTGGTGGGTGTAGGGTAGTGGGCTCTACTCCCATGGTGCTTTTCCCCCTGCTAACTGGGTCAGAGTGTGTCCAGATTTGTTTCCGGTAGTCCACGAGGTAGTGACCATTTTTGTAAGCCAGTTTTAGATCCCTTTTACCCATGTTAGAGAACTTAGTTATTACCTTGAATGTTGCTGAAAGAGGGCATTGTACAGCATTCTGCCAGCTCTGACCTACTGCTAATCTCAGTACCAGGGAGACTCTTTGCCAGTGGGGCACAACCTCTGATCTGCAGTTAACTGTGAGTAAACGTGCTTATTCAAATAAAGGACGTTTTCAAAGAGATTAGTCTTCAGGTGTCAACTGGTGTGCCAAGGTTATACAGCAGCAACAAGTCCTAGAGGCCTGCGTGTATGCAGGTCCCTGGAGCACTTTTAGTGGGTACCGCAGTGCACTTAAGGCAGGCGGACACAAGCCCATCCCCCCCCACCTGTAAGACTTGTGCTGGTAAATGGGAGCCCTCCAAAACCCACTGTACCCACATGTAGTTGCCCCCTTTACCCCTAAGAGCTACGGTATTGTTGTACATTTGTGGGTAGTGGTTTTTGAGGGGGGGGGGGGGGGTTGGGGGGGCTCAGCACCCAAAGTATGGGAGCTATGCATGTGGAAGCTTTTTCTGAAGTCCACCGCACTGACACCTACGGTGCCCAGTTGGTGTCCTGGCATGTCAGGGGGACCAGTGCACTACAAATGCTGGCTCCTCCCATGACCAAATGCCTTGGATTTCGCCGGGTTCGGGATGGCTGATATTTTTTTCCATTATCGCTGAAAAACAAAATTGGCGATCTCAAACCCAGCGAACTCTGGCATTTGGCTGGCCTAAACCGTATTATCGAAAAAAAAGGTGGCTGGCCATTTTTTTCGATAATATGGTTCTGGCCAGCTGTTGCGCCGCCGCCAAAATAGATTGCTGGCGATCTATTTCGCTGGCGACATTCGATTATGCCCCTCCACGTCGACCTTTGGAACTAACTGAGGAGCTGAAAAGACCACTGCACATAAGAAGGGTCATGCACTAAACGTTCTGAGCTCTGGAAGAGCAGTTCCATCCCAGCACCATTGGATGATGTCATCCACTTGTGTACCTTATCAATCCTGTCTATGGAACATACCTGTTAGAAATGAGCAACATTGCTATTCCCTCCCACCCCTTTCTTTGGTTACCTTACACAGACCAGATTTGCAGCACAGGTTTAATTTCCTTTTGATCCACAAATTAAGTAAACTGGTTCTCACCTACTTTACCCCCCCCCCCCCCCCCCCCGCACACTCCTTTTAAAAAGCCGCACTAGCAGTTGCCGGTGTGGAAATACCAACACAGCCCAATTAAAATGAATGGGCTGTGTCGGTATTACTGCATGGCTTTGTAAAAGTGGGGACAGGTTAATTCTTCTAAGCCACAAGCTCAAAATCTCGTAAATGTGTTGGCAGTATGTGGTGTTTGTCTTGACTAGATTGTAAGCTCTAGGAACTGAGGACTATCCAAGATGGGGTAGTTTACTTACTCCAAGGGTAAAAAGTATGCCATGTAGGGCAGTATTTTAACCTTCTTTAATAATGATCTTTCAAGGCCTCTTCACCTTTGACCATGTCTGCCTTCACAATTTCTTTCTTTCAGAACTTAACAGACCATTTACCTACTTGTTTTTTGCACTTACTTTCAATCCACATACTTTTGCAAGCTTTTCAAAATAAAAATACAAACACTCACTTTGACATTTATTCTAGGAACATACCCATACATATTTTTACCTATATACTGTACCTGTGTGTATATTTTGTCAGGGTTAAAATACCTCCCCCTAATGCACATAACAGTGTTTATTTCTACACATATAATCAAAGAAAAAAGCACAGCTGGACCTTCAAGATCGAGACAAACAAGAGCCCTTCAACTTGGCGTTTTTTCTAACCAATGGCGTTTATCATGATAACGTGGACACTTGCGTTTATTTCTCTTTGGGTGACATTATTACCACAAGGAAACTGTTTTTACTGTGTTCCTTTTTTCTGTGCTTCTAAGAGCATTATAACTTTGGACCCCTGAGGCAAGCATCTTTACGCCAAAACATGGAACGTGTTGGGTCTTTCAGAATAAAAGGACTTGTTTGTCTCAGTCTTGAAGGCCCAGCTGTACTTTTTCTTTTGATTGCTTGTGTTTGTGTACTGTTTTACCCTCTCTTTTGTTACTTTATTTCTACACATATACAAGGTTAGCAATGTTCCCATTTTTCATTGGTAATGCACTGTTTTACCCATAGCTATAGCTTTTAAAATCTCCCTTCCTATGCCTCTCTACAGTGCTATGAACATATGGTATATGCTATACAATCCATAATACTTTTTTTTTATCCTGAATATTAAGATCCATTTTTGTAGTGGATTTACATTCACAATGCTATGCACACCTCCGAGTTCAGGCAGGGTGCCACAGAAGAATAAATATATTGAGCTGCAGATCAAATAAATTCACTTCTGCTCTCTGTATGACTTCTTTTATAGGAAAAGCAACATATGAACAAATTGTTTTGAGACTTTTTTTTCACCCCCCCCCCCCACACAATTTTATTATAGCATACCTCTTTGATCTTGATCTGTCTCAATTCTTCTTCTGCAGAAGTTAAGGGGGCAGGGGATGACTGTGATATCAAGTGTTTTTTATATCCACTCAGTGAAACATCATCCTGCAAAGAAACAATGGCCTGATGTTATCAATAGTCTTTCATTACCTTCAGCACATTTTTGAGTTTGTGCCACATGTGAAATAGGGCTCAACATATGAATTATTTATTTATATCAGGCCTTTTCATTGGTAGCTTTCTCTTTCTGTATTTCTCTATCCATAGAAGGCTTACAGTTTAAAGGCTACATTTACTGGTGCACTAATGCTATTAATGGATGAATCTCTTCATAAAGGCAATTAATAAATTTAGATAAATAAATGCCTACTATTAGTAAATAGACTGTACTACATAAAATGGAACCTAAGACTAGCAACAAAGTGCATAATAGTGAATGTTTATACCCAAGGCAATGGAAGGTAAGGCAACCCATGGTCATGAGGGCACAGCAGGATTTGAACTCTGCGTTCCCTGGTTCTCAGCCTGCTAGTCCTCTATTCTAAGAGTACCATTGTACATAAGCTTTTGAGATCTGATGCTACCTGAAGGGACCTATCCAGAACAGCAATTCCTAAACCTGGCCCTGGAAGCACCCCAGCCAGTCAGGTTTTCAGGATATGCACAATGAATATTCATGAGAGAGATTTGCATGCGTTGCCTCCACTGCATGCAAATCTCTCATGAATATTTTTTGTGGATATCCTGGAAACCTGACTGGCTGGGGTGCCTCCAGGACCAGGTTTGGGAACTACTGTAACAGAGGAAAAGTTGTAAAGGATGAGGCATTGCATTCATTTACGATACATCTTTAACAGGATGGTCCCCTATGAACACTCCTTTAATTAGTTTTTATTATATAATTTGTCGTTACCCATGCCAAAATATTTAGGGATCCTTTTACTAAGCTGCAGTGGTGGTAAGGGCTCCCGCGCTAACCCGGTGGTAACCAGGCAGCACACAATGCTGCCTGACTGCCGCCGGGTAACCCCATGCAGTAATATTTTTTTGGAATTAGCACCAGAAATGCTGAATGCTCAGGCTGCAACTATTGCCAGAGGCCGTGTTAGGCCTGCAGTAGTTCCAATCTGCTGCGCGGCAACCCTTTAGTACAAGGTCCCCTTATTTATTTACCCCCAAATTCTATAAATAGCACCTAAAATATTAGGTGCATAATTGTATGTCCAGTTATAGAACAGGCAACAGACTATAGTAGAAAATTGGAGAAGGCTTGAGAAGGGTCAGTTACACATGTAACAATTAGCTAATTGGCACTCAATTTGAAATACGTATCAATAATTGGCATTATCAAGCACTAATTAGCAGGTATGTGTGTAACTGGTTTACACTCTTGCTCAATAAACGTAGTGCCTAACTTCTCTTGCATGCTTGGGGGGAAAAGGTCACATCAGGGGCATTTTGACTAACCATGTGCTTTATAGAATACTTTTATGTTTGCAACTGCCGCAATTAGGCATCATCATCGACACCAGCCATAAACATGGCATAGTGGTTGTGCCTAAGGTTTGGCGCTTAATTTGGTACTTACGCTAGTATTCTGTTAACAGATTTGGCGTGCAATTGTGTCATTACAGAATACTTTATTTTACTTTTATTTATTTGTGACATTTGTATCCCAAACAGGTTCAGGTTCAATGTGGCTTGCAAAAGAGAAACAATGGATAACAAGTCTGTTACATTAGAAATGTACAATCAAAAATTTTGGAATACAATAAACAAAAGTATATTGCAATTAATCAACAAGAATAGTACAGCTTAGTAATCATATAGTGAATCAATTGATTTCTTTATTGAGAGACGCTCTCATTAAGAATGTGTTTACCAAGTAATCAGATTTACGTCATAATCGTTTAGGAGAGAGAGTTCCATTTTTTAGTGGAGAAACCAGCATTATGAATAGCTTTATACTGATGCTCATTTTCAGCCCCTAACCTTTAGCACCCTTTACTGAAATGAGCCCAGTATGTCTCCTCCCCACTCCCACAAATACAATAGAAAAACTGGATTCTATATGCCAATTAATTCTTGATTTAACAGCACAGTATCCTAATCTCTATATTTTTGAAGATTTTATTATACATTTTGAGGCACCTACCTCTATTAGAGGCAAAGGTTTTAATATTTTTATGAACGGATTAGAATCCCATCAACGTTCAATTGGACCATTTGCTAGATGTGAAGGCACATTTTCAAAGCACTTGCTTCTATGTAACTTTGTCAGTCTATGTGGTTTGAAAAGGAGCACCTTAATCTTCTTTGCCACCCTTATCTAGTACTGCTTATAATGTAGGGCTTACATAACTTTTACTGACCTTACTTTAGTGTATATTCAGGGCATTTTCTCTTATGCTCCTTCAGTAAGACCATCAGTGAACAGGAACTCTTTGTTTCCTGTCTAAAGTAGATTTAGCCAAGTACTTACAGGATTGTACTTTTCCACTAGACTTTGATACTTTGCCCTTAACTGATCAAGCTGCTTTGCGGAATAAAGTATTATCGCAGGCACTAGACTTATATGCCCCTTTAATCACATTCAGAGCAGAGGGGAGCCAACCATGGTTTCACCCATGCCTTGCTTTGTTAAAGAGGCAAGCTAGAAGGGCTGAGAGAATGTGGAGAGCTAAGCTATCTGAGTTAGTGAAGAGCTGTTATGTAGAATGTATTAGACATTATTTGATAGAACTAATAACTACCAAAAATGATATTATTCTTGACAGATCTTAAATAGTAATTGAACAGCCAAAGCATTAAAAAAAAAAAAAAAAAAACAATTATTGGGCTGGGTTGGTCAGGACTGTTCTACATTCTCAGTGGATCAACTGGTTGCTTACTTTGCAGCAAAAGTTAAAAACTTACATTTTTTTTCTTCTACATTATGTTTAAAATCCTCTTCTATAGATTTGGAAGAGAAAATTGAACAAGATGAACTAGAAGGTGCTCTTTGCTTAAGTAAGAGTTAGGGAGCTATACTCTAAAAACAAACAAACAAACAAACTGCAGAGTCAGGTACATCTAAGTCTTCAGTGATGGAGCTTATTATCTCTCTATATCTTGCACACTCTCTCCAACCGTTACATTCCCCAAATCTCACCATAATTAATAATACTCTTACTTTGGGTTTTCTTCCAGCTCAATGGAAAAAGCAGTAGTTCAACCTATCCTGAAGAAAAGTTCTTTGGATCTGTCCCTACCAGAAAACTATAGAACAGTTTCCAATCTTGTCTTCATTTCCAAGTTAGTGGGAAAAGGTTTTGTAGTCAACAAATTTATTGCACCCATGTCAGTCAGGCTTTTGTGACATGCACAATACAGGGACCACACTTCTATCTATGCTCCGTTATATCCATGAAGAGTTAACTAGGAGTTTGTTTGCACTTGTAGTACCATTAAACCTATTCACAATTTTTGATCTACTGAACTATAGGCTACTTCTTTCCCCACCTGAAGGAGATTGAACTCAGGGGCACAGTATATCAGTGGTCTAATTCTTTTTACTCAGTACATTCCTTTTATGTTTCCCATAATTCTAGAGATTCTGAACTGCAAGTCCTGTCCTGTGAGGAACCTCAGGGTTCTGCTTTATCTCCCATACTATTCAACTTATTTCTGAGTCCATTGGCTCATTAGCTACCATTTCGTATGAAGAGAAGTACAGCTGCTCCCTGGCATGTATAGATTTTTAAGTGCTCTTTTTACTAGTCCTTTATAGGAGGGATTAAGGGGGGTCTTTTACTACTTAGTTCATGTTACCTGCAGCAGGTCCCACAGGAATAAAATTGGTCCTGTGACCGATAAGATGTGCTAAGTTATTCTCCTCAATCTGCCATTGCATATTTCCCTCTTCAAATTGAAAATAAAGATTGTGGCCTCTGTAGTTAATAAGCAGCATATATTTGCATAGGCTTGCAAAATAGCTTATATATATATATATATATATATATATATACATACACACACTCACCTTGAGCTACTACTGAAAAAGGTGTGAGCAAAATCCAAATAAATAATAATATATGCAAGTGTAAGTTGCCAATTTTCCTCCATTGATTTTTCCCACATGTATCTTTGCAAAATGGCTGCTCCCACCAACAAATACACATATACTCCTGCAGGTATTTTTGAAAAAACCCCAACTCTATATAATCAGTAGATCCTTTTCTAAAATACCATCATCTCAATTCTGATCTCTACGTTCTACGTGAAATAGGGCTCAATATTAAATACACAATAAAAAAACATATTTAGGGCCCTGTTTACTAAGCTGCGCTGTAAGCATGCACTCTTTTTAGCATGAGCTAATGACAGAGACACCCATTATGTCCCTATGGGTGTCTCTAGCATTAGTGCATGCTAAAAAGTGTGCAAGCCTACAGCTCGGCTTAGTAAACAGGGCCCCTAATAGGAAGCATCTATTTAAAGAACAAACATAAAACACAACAGAAAATTTAGAAATCAAAAATGATTTTCAATGTATCTCAAGAATGATAGCATTTCTCATTGTTTTCTATGTTAACTTTTCCATGGAAAGAATGTGCCATAATATAGACTCTTCTAATTAGCTACAATGATCAGTATGGCTACTCCTAACATACATTTTTTCCTATTTTATTACCCACAGTGGAACGTTTTTTAAAATTAAGAGTACTGAAAGTAATGGTTAGTCATAAGTCCATTGTTATAATTTAATATGTTTCCAAAATATTCGTGCTTCTGGCTATTCCAACCACATGTGAATGCACCTACCTATCTGATGACAATTCCTCCAACATAAATATCTACTGTATCTAAAACCAAGCTCTCCTTGAGATGGGTTTGGAAAGATGAGTAACCAATCTAAAATAGGACTGCCACTATTCCCTATTTGTGCCAGTCTTTCAGATCACATATCCACCCATTATGAGTTTATAACCATTTTTTAACCATTAACATAGATGCAGAATCTGTTTAATCTCTTGCCGAAATACAATATTGTCAGAAGAAAACAGGATAGGCATTACTCCTTAGTTCATTAAGAGAATTTCAAACTCATTCCGCTGTATTACATATTCTCTACAGCTTTTTCTGTAAAGTATGCAAATCTATCATCCCTCCCAAAGGGTATGTTCTTTCACTAATACATCAAATTCTGAAACAGTATTTTTCTTTATAATATTTCCAGACATTTTTATATCTTCCTTCTCCCACTTTTGAAAGACTATTGATGAAATTCCTGGAAGAAGAATGGGTTATTCACTATGGGAAGCACTGGAGCTACAATGTGTTAAAAATCCCATCTGGTCAATATGGAATCTCAAACCTTAAATGGTTATTATTAAACCCATTTGTAGATTTTTCTTAATATAACATAAAAACATAAGAATAGCCATACTAGGTCAGACCAATGGTCCATCTAGCCCAGTATCCTGTTTCCAACAGTGGCCAAGCCAGGTCACAAGTACCTGGCAGAAATCCAATTAGTAGCAACATTCCATTCTACCAACCTCATTCTACCAATCCCAGGACACTATAATTGAGAGTTGTGATTGTGTTATAATTTATAATTTACAGCCACGGTATTACAGAATATAAGGCCACAGACTTTTCCCTTTTGAGGATATTGTAACGATATATGAACAGCTCCTGAAGACGCCAATGGTGAAACACAGTCCTGGGTAGAGCTGAGAGCATTGTTGTACAAAACGAAGAAAGGTATCAACAGAACAAGAGGATGGTGGACTAAAGATTTTTATTGGACAATTCAAAGGAAATATAATCATTGTTTGAATTACATACTGAATAATATACTGCCAACACTGATGGCAACAAAGAATTGTGGATACAAATAACACAGATCATTGTGGATGGTTTACCTCACTCTCCACAAGAACTTTAAACACTAAGTACAATACTATATGATAAAGAGATTAAAAAATATCAGGAAATAAGGATGATGTGCCCGATTGAGGCTATGCTTCAGATAGTAAATCCTTAGCAGAATTGTGGTGAATGTTGTATAAAGTTGCAGAAGTTTGTGGGTTTAATATGTAGAACAAGAAAATAATATGGTAATCAGTGCTTTTTTTGTGCCTGTATGCAACGGTACGGCGTACCGGCACCTTTTTCTCCCCCCCCCCCCCCCCCCGGGCGAGTCCTGACCCATTCACTCCCCAACCCTACTTACTTTGATCGGCTCTGTAGTGTCAGCGTCGGACTGAGAGAGCAGCAGCAGCGCGAACGGTGCAGGTAGCGAATCAGCGAGTGAGAGAGGCTGTCAGCGTCGGAGCTTCCCTCTGCGAGTCCCGCCTATGCGGAAACAGGAAGTTGTAACAACGTAGGCGGGACTCGCAGAGGGAAGCTCCGACGCGGACAGCCTCTCTCACTTGCTGATGATTCGCTACCTGCACCGTTCGCGCTGCTGCTCACTCAGTCCGACGCTGACAGCCTGTGGAGAATGAGGCCGGGCAGGGAGACGGGAGAGCAGGGCAGAGAGGAGAATCGCTGGACATCATGGGAGGGGAGGGCAGGGAAGAAAGAATTGCTGGACATCGATGGGAGGGCAGGGAAGAAAGAATTGCTGGACATCGATGGGAGGGCAGGGGAGAAAGAATTGCTGGACATCGATGGGAGGGGAGGAGAGGGGAGGAGAGGGCAGGGAAGGGAAGAGAGAATCACTGGACATGGATGGCAGGGGAAGACAGGGGGCAAAGAAGAATCACTGGACATGGATAGCAGGGGAGGACAGGGGGCAAAGAAGAATTGCTGAACATGGACAGCAGGGGAGGACAGGGGGCAGAGAAGAATCGCTGGACATGGATGGGAGGGGAGGGCAGGGGGAGGAGGAGACATACTGGATATGGATGGAAGGGGAGGGCAAGGGAGAGAGGATAATCACTGGACATGGATGGCAGGGGAGGACAGGGGGCAGAGAAGAATCACTGGACATGGATGGGAGGAGAGGGCAGGGGAAGGAGGAGACATACTAGACATGGATGGGAGGGGAGGTCAGGGGAGAGAGGAGAATCATTGGACATGGATGAGAGGAGAGGGAAGGGGAGAGAGGAGAATCGCTGGACATGGTAGGGGAGGGCTGGGGAGAGAGGAGACATGCTGGACATGGATGGAGGGGAGGAAAGAGGATGGAGATACACATGGATGGGAGGGCAGGGAAGAGAGGAGAAATGCTGGAAATGGATGGAGAGGAGAGCAGGAGATAGAGGAGAATTGCTGGACATGGATGGATACAGGGGAGGGAAGAGAGAGAAGAAATGCTGGACATGGATGGAAGGGAGGAGAGAGGAGAAGTGCTGGACGTGGATGGAGGGAACGAAAGAAAAAAAGAAGATGCACATGGATGGAGATGAGGGAAAGGGAAGAGAGGAGAAAAACTGCACATGGACGGAGAAAATAGGCAAAAGCTGGATGCACGTTGTACCTCCTCCAGTCAGTTCCACCGAGGAGGACTCAGCTTTTACGTATGGATGTAGGGCAAGAAATGAAGAAGAGGAAAGTAAAGAAATAAATGGAAAGGAAGCCCTGGATACAGAGTTAAGAGAACAGATAGAGAGCAGCAGAATCAGAGGCTGAGACCAATATGGATAGAAAAACAAAGTCACCAGACAACAAAGATAGAAAAAAATCATTTTATTTTGATTTTAGTGTTTGAAATATGTCCAATTTGAGAATTTACATCTGCTGTCTTATTTTGCACTGGGTATACTTGGAGCTGTAACAGCTTACAGAAATTATTTAAAATGAAAAAAAAATCACGTTATTTTTTTCTCCTATACTAGTATAATATTTTCAATGATGTCTGTTTATATGTGCCATGGCTGGTATAAGGCGTGTGGCCAATGTGGGTGTGGCTATCATAGGGGTGGAGCCATATGTGGTGACCCCGCCCATAATGAGTACTGACACCATTTTTTTCTACAAAAAAAGCACTGATGGTAAATAATTTTTGAGAAAAATAATGAAGGTATATATTCTATTCTTATGTAGTTAGATATACTTGATTTGTCCTTGCCATTTTCAGGGCATAGATTGTAGAAGTCTGCCCGGCACTGTCCTTGTTCTAAATTTCTGAAGCTGTCGAAGTCCCTGAAAAGCTCCACTTCAACCCATTCAAACCTATTCATCTACAATCAGGGCACAGACCTTAGAAGTCTTGCACAGCACTGACTTTGCTTTCCAAGCGGTGTTGTTACCTAATCTCAGCCAAGCTTCTTTGAATCCATATTACTCAATGGTTTGCTCTTATAACATGTATATTGTTCTGTATAATGTAAAATAATCTTTGCCAGCCACATTGAACTGACATTTGATGTTGGATAATGTGAGAGATAAGCACAAATAAAATAAATAAATAAAATTTGATTCCATCAAAGACGTTTCCTAGTAATAGTGCCTGTGGCGTGAAAACACCAAATGTTTGTGCCCTCAAAGTATCCCCAATTAGTTGGAAAATAAACACCTAATGTTACAATTTATTAACGCCTGAAAATAGAGGTCCTAATTATAAGGCTACATGCTGGTACAAGATACAGGTAATTATTCATCAAGCAACTACCAATAACATCAACACAAATACAAAGATGATAATGTACAACTCATTGGTTCCGCAATTCATTTTATTCAAAACTATATATCTGCTTTACAACATGAAAGAACGCCTTGGGGGAAAAAAAGTTATTTTGCTAGTACAAGAATGCAGTCTCCCCTCATTTGATACCAGTGTGTTCAAAGATACTTCAACAGCAGGGCAGGTGCTTTTTCCTTACACCCTATGGCCTGTGTGGTTCAAACATCACCTCTGTGAACTGTATGGCACTACAGGGCCCTTTTATAAAGGCACGTAAGCGCACGTCAAATCGGCATTACCGTCCGGCTACCACATGCGCCTGGTGGTTATTCCGAGTTTGCCGCACGCCAAAAACCCACGGTACAAAATACCTGGTGGTAATCGGTAGTTTGTGTGCTGGATGGTTACCATGCGGGTAACGCGCAAACCTTTATCGCTAAGTCAATGGGTGGCGTTAAAGGCTTAGGCTGTAAATAGACGCTCGTTAGTTTTTACTTTGACACATGTTCATTTCTTGGTCCCCCAAAAAACGTTTTCTCCAGACGTGGTGGAGAAATGGTCCAACTCACCTCCAATACACATGCCCACACTACCACAGGCCACTTTTTGGGACGTCTTTGTAAAAGGGCCTCTACGTACCTATAGAGACTTGTGATGTTCAAACAGTTGACATTTGAACCACTCAGGACAGAGAGGGCTCAGAAAAAGTACCTGCCCTATTGCTGAAGGAACTTTAAACTAACTGAAAACACTGGTGGTGGGGCAGGAGAAGACGGCAGCAAGATTAATGGCTCATGGTTGGATGAGATCAGGAGGCATGTAGTTTGCACCTGATGACAATTTCCATGTCCATATGACCAGCCCTACTGACCCACCAGTGCATTCCTGGATGCCTAATAGGGTAATCCACCCCATCCCTCTGAACAGTAGAAAAATAATAAGTTTTAAAAATATACATACCTTTACCGTGCCAAATAATTCATCTTTAATATGGCCACCGCCAAATTCTTTCTTCACAGTTGCCCTTGTTGCAGCATACAGCATTTTTTGCCGAACCTATTGCGTTGGAAAAGAGCCATCTTAACTTAGTATATGTAAAATTCTATTTTGAACAGGGCACCTACATAGTATTTGGGACATCCAGGTTGCAACATGCACAATTTCTCAGATATTTGACAAAAAGGTTTCCTGAACAGTCAGCCTTTTTCTAAAATACATATAAGGATGCCATGATATATGCATGTAAGTGGTGGCTCATCTAGCGGGAACAGTTAATTTAGTTAAGCAACACATTCAAGCAATAAGAGAAACGGTACTTGGACATTTTAATGTGTACATGCTGGAACTGATAAGAATATAAGAATCACAATACTAGGTCACACCAAAAGTTCATCAAGTCTACTATCCCATGCCCAACAGTAGCCAATTCAGGCACAAGTACCCAGCAGGATCCCAAAAACTAGCTAGATTCCATTCTACATACCTCCAGGGATAAGCAGTAGCTTTCCTTTTACAACACTCTACTGACTTTTTCTCCAAGAACTTGTCCAAACCTTTTAAAGACTCTGCTACATGACTGTTTTTGCCACCACATCCTACAGTGACTAGATCCAAAGCATAACTATTCATTGAGTGAAAAAGATGCATCTTATTTGTTTTAAAACGAAGGCAGGGAAGAACCTCTATGTCAGGAAAACCAGGCAAGCAGGAGTAGAGGCTGACCAAAAGACGAACCCAACACTGGAGATAATGTGAAGAAACACTTTTATTGGTGTTGATACAAGGGGACCAGACACGGTCCGTGTTTCAGCGTAAAAAAACGCCTACAGCAGGGGTCTGGTAATAATTCCTTGGAATGCACTATGTACTTAAACAGAAAAAGGTAGCAGCTCAAAAAACTGTAGTGCACAAAACGAGCAGACCCCACCAGGGAAAGCATTGCTTGTTGCTTGTTTGAGTGCATTCCTTTCGGCTGTCTTGGTTGCACTACAGTTCTTTGAGCCACTATCTTTTTCTGTTTTGAAGTACATAGTGCATTCAGAGGAATTATTACCAGACCACCAATGTAGGCGGGTTTTTTTTACGCCGAAACATAGACCGTGTCGGGTCCCTTCGTATCAACAACAATAAAAGTATTTCTTCACATTATCTCCAGTGTTGGATTTGTCTTTTGGTCACCCTCTACTCCTGCTTATTTGTTTTAAACATACTACTATGCAACTCCACGGTCAATCCCATAGTCCTTTTATTTTTTGAAAGCATAAACAATTGATTTGTGTTTGCCCCTTCAACTCCCCTCTGGATTTTATAGACCTCTACTATATCTCCCCCTCAGTCATCTCTTCTCCAAGCTGAAGAGCCAAAACTCTTTAGCCTTTCCATCCCCTTTATCATTTGGGTCACTCTTCTCTGTAGATTTCCTAATTCCGCTATATCTTTTTTGAGATGCAACAATCAGAATTGCACATGATATTCAAGATACAGTTGCACCATGAAGAGAACATATTTCCTTTGTTTCATTCCCTATTCCTTTCCCAATAAATCCCAGCATTCTGTTTACTTTTTTGGCCACTGCTGCATACTGAGCAGACAATTTCAGTGTATTGTCCATGATGACACTAGAACTTTTTCCTGGGTGGTGATCCCTAATGTGGAACACAGCATTGTTTAGCTATAATTTGGGCTATTCTGCCCTATGTGCATCACTTTGCACTTGTTCATTTTGATAATGGGATATATGGCCTATAGCACTGCAGTATCTTTACTTGTTTAAAATGCTATGCCAAATTGCAAATTCCAAGACATTTCTTAAGTGCCTATTTATAGTCTAATTACAAAATCCAGCAACAAGGATAGCCGAGCTCTAATAGTCTCCATTCTAGTCCAATTATCATGCATTTCATAGCCCAAAGACATGCATTCTTTAACAGAACTTAATATTAGGCAGACCTGCATCCTCTTCCTTCCCCCTTCAAGAGGGACTGGTTTTAAAAAAGAATTTGGTCTTCTTGCTTTGTCAAATAAAACTAGAAGGCATGCAGTATTTCAGTACAAAAATACTGTTGTATTTATAATGGGCCCGATATTCAGACCCTGGGAGTTAGCCAGGCTGACCCCTCGCGGTCATTGCCGAGCCTGGATATTGAATACAGGGCTGTTTCCGGTGACCAGCATTGAATATCCAGGTGTTTTTTGGCCGGTTTCAACTTAAACTGGCCGATAATTCAGCACTGGCCAGTTAAGTTGAAACCAGCCAAAGACAGGCCTGCTATTTTGGTAGCCAAATTTAGCTGCCAAACAGCCAGCGATGCACTGAATATTAGTGGATAGCTGATTATAGCACGTGATATAGCCGGTTATCTGTTAAACACTAACCAGAAATATTCAGTGAGGGATAGCCAGTGATGTCCCGCTGAATATTGCAGGATAGCTGGTTAAGTGCCATTTAACTGGCCAGGAATGGCTTCTGACTAGTTAAATGGTTTTAAATGATCAGGCAGAATGAATTTATGAGCAATTGAAGAAAAAAAAACTTGAAAAGCAATTTAGATAATTCTTCAACATATTTATAAATAATCTAGAAATTCAAAACGATGAATAAAAGTGATCAAATTTGCAGATGACACAAAATTATTCAAAGGATATTTATGTGCCATCTAGACCCTTCATTAGGGGAGAATGGACTCAGCAAGAGCCCTCTGGAGAAATGCATGTAACATCTTTTCTGGAATCTTCCCTAGAGGTGGTGACTCAGAGGTCCAAACTGTGGTTACTTTCACTTTGGAGTCAGACCGCAATGCTCTTCTGTGTTTATTCTGCAGATTTATGAATAAGATGTTTATTGGTTCAAGATTACATATTTTTCCTGATGTATCCAAGATAACACCAAAACGTCACCAAGCACTATGGCCAAGAGTTCAAGCTTTGTTTTAAAATGTCCTTGTGTATGTGGTATAAATTTTGAGGTTAGACGTTATTTTTTTTGTTTATACCAATCATCTATTGAACTTTCTGTGTGCTAAGGACAGGATTGCCAACTAGCTGGTTTTGTGTTGGCCTGGCTGATTATGCAAAAGCCACCAAAAAGCTGTTTTTTTTGGTGCTCCAGGTTCCCTTTGTCCGGCAGCATTCTCTCCTTCCCTTCCGTGGTTCCATCAGCCCTCCCCTCCTCAAAAAAAAAAATATTGATGTATCTCCCTCCCTCCTCAAACTTGCACTCCTCTAGTAGCTCCTTCCTGCTCCAGTACTGTCAGTGGGTAAAAAAACCAAACAAATTAAAGCAAAGGGCAGATGGCACACAGCCTCATGCTGAAGCTTGAGCCACACTTCCTGCTACTGTGAAGAAGAGACAAGCAGGGCCTGACTGAGGGCCAGATGCACAAAGCTTACCTTGCTATTAATGTTTGCTTTAGACTTGTTCTAGCCAGTCTAAAGCAAATGTTCAGGTAGCTAGGAATGCACAAAAATGGGTTTTCCGAGGCTCTAACGTGTAAAGTTAGCAGCCACCAAGAACCCCATGCAAATGTACCTTACAACAAGGTGGAGGCAGGAGGGCATGGTGTTTAGCCATGGGCGCTACCATTTTGCTCCGGACAGGCCCGAGGCAGGAGGGGGGAGCTGTTGCTCCTGCCCTCCTGCCTCCACCTTGTTGTAAGGTACAGGGAGGGGCGGGGGTGTGGGTTAGGTGCAGGAGATAGAGAGAGTAGGGTGTGTGCCTGCGCAGGGGAGGGGTTTGGTCCACTAGACCAAATTTCAGGGTCACAGTGGGGGAGGGATTGTGGTCCACTGGACTACTAGGGAAAGTTTATAAAAAGATTTGGGGGGGAGGGTCAGGGTCCACAGGACCACCGGGGTAAATTAACAAAAAACAGTGGCGATCCAGTGCATCACTGCTGTCAAATGGATTTGACAGCTTGAACTCGAACAGTGAGGGTGCACAAAGGGTGATCTGTGCAGCTCATTTGCATGTGATCCCCTATGTGCATCTCTGGCTGTTAGTGATTCGCTAAATTTTAGCGAGGTAGACGTATTTTACAGCTGTCTTTGTGCATCGAAGCCTGAAAGCTGCAGCAGGAGGCTTTATGCTGGTTCCCCTTTGCTTTATTTATTTATTTCACACTGCTGACAGTCCTGAGGCAGAAAGGAGGTTCAGGAGGAAGGTAAGTTTGAAGGAAGGGAGGGGTGGACAAGAAAAGGAGACAGATACTGTTGAACCAAGGTGAGGGAGGGCAGGGAACAAAAATAAAAACACTGGGACCATTTTGGGGTGCAAGAGGGTCTGATGTAGGTAGGGTTACCATATGTCTGGATTTCCTCGGGCATATCCTTATGTCGGGGGTCCAGATGTTTTTTTTTCCAGACAGCCCATTTGTCCGGGTTTCTGGGCTGGCAGGCTGACTGATTGGTGGGTTGGTGGTCAGGCGGGCTTGACTTCTCCCCCCCCCCCCCCCCCCCCCCCCGGCCTACTGTAGCGTACCCTGGTAGTCTAGTGGTGCTGCGTACGTCTAGTAGTGCTATAGAAATGATTAGTAGTACTAGTGCTTGCTGGAAGGGTAGTATAAAGATGAAGGCCGGCACTGGTGTCTGGTTCTTCCATGGCAACTACTAGCCACCCCTGGACATCAAGACCCCCCCCCCCCCCCACATCCAGTACCCTCCAAAACATCCCCACACATCCGCTTCCAATCCCATACCTGGTCCCTGGTGTCTAGAGGGCCCCTGGTGCGTCGAGGGAGCAGAAGTGATGCCCGCTCTTGTGGGAGCAAAAAGCCCCTACATGAAGCACTATACATTTGGCACTACATGACACTATCCAGCATTACCAACCTAACATTAAAATACAGACTCTGCTAAGGTTTGTTGTTTGTTAGGCCTCAGACTTGCATGCAGTCAGAAAGGACACTGCAAAACATCACCAAGGCTGCAGGTGGAGAAGCAGCATAACAACCACATTACATCACCACAAGGGGAATCAACAAACCTGTTGTCCCAGACTGTGAGGCTCGTTTTCATCCAAGAAATGCACATTGTTTACTGAAACAAAATATACTTGGTCACTGTGTACTTCCAGCATGGTGGAATTTCCCACGTCCCAATGCCTGAGACCGATGAAGGGGATAAACATTCATTCCATATCATCAAGCTGATCAATCCATAGACTGGTGGGTTGTGTCCATCTACCAGCAGGTGGAGATAGAGAGCAAACTTTTGCCTCCCTATATGTGGTCATGTGCTGCCGGAAACTCCTCAGTATGTTCTCTATCTCAGCAGGTGGTGGTCACACACAGCAGCAGCTCTGGCTAGGCCTCCAAGCCTAATTTTTAGGTTTTGTTGAGTGCCTGGGGTTGAGGGCTCTTTTGAGCAAGTGCAAACCTGGTGGTGCCAGGTCCCTCCTTTTCTCCCCCCTCCCGCTGGCTCCGTTAAAAAAAAAAAAAAAAAAAAAAAAAAATTTTGAACGTCCTTAAAGGCGTTTATTTCGACGTTTATTTAAGCGTCTATTGCAGTTACTCACTGGGACACCAGGTCGTTACAACTCGGAGCGGACAGCAGGTAATTTTTACCTTTTTATAGCGGGCAGGGGGTTCCCTGATTCTTCTCCTCGTGGCATATGGCGTCGGAGGGCGAGGGCGCAAAGGGTCGCTCCCCGGGTCGCTTGAGCGCTTCTAGAGGGGATGCGGGGGTCTTAAAGCCTGATTCGCCCTTGTTGGGTGACAGTTTCGTGACCGATGAATGTCCCGGTCCTTCCTCCGGCGTGGCGGGTTTTCCCGCCATAAACGCCCATCCCCCGCTCCTCGCCTCCGCCATCTTGGCCGGCCACGCGGCTCGGACGGCTTCTTCTTGGGCCGCCCTTGAGGTTGGAGACATTAATGCCATGAACGCCCTTAATTTGGGCGACGGCACAGAAGCGGCTAAAGTTAAGAGCCGTTCTTCCCGCGCGGCTCCTTCGCGGAGTTTCGCGCCGGACGCCATTTTGGATGCGCAGCATGTCTCTCCCCCGCTATTGCGAGCGCCGGTTGAGGGTGCGTCTAGGGCTGTTGCCCAGGCTGCGGAAGTGCACAGTCTGGGGGGTTTCTCCCCCGAGTTTGTTTTGCTGCTGCATCAGGCCTTCCTCATGCACAACGCTGCCCCTGCTCCCTCGTCTGGTAAAGAGGTTGAGGTTCCCAGAGGTAAACGCCCTTGGGTTGATTCCCAGGCCTTGGAGGAATTTGTCTCCTCCGATGTAGATGAGGGCAGCGTGTCTGAGGTCTCCCAACGGTCCTTTGCGGATTCCTTGGAGGAGACGGATCCCCGCTCGGATGGAGCGGATGACCCCTCTGCAGCGCGGCTTTTTAGCCCAGAGGATTTGCCCAACCTGTTGTTACAGGCCATGGACACTTTGAAGATTTCCTCTCCGGAGGACGTCTCTCCCTCAGCCCCTGTTGGCTCTGCCATTATGCTGGGGACGAAGCGCCCGCCTAGAACCTTCCACGTGCATGATGCCATGCACACCTTAATTTCGGCTCAATGGGATGTCCCAGAAGCGAGCCTTAAAGTGGCTAGGGCTATGTCCCGCCTCTATCCTTTGGCTGTGAGTGAACGTGAGGCCTATCTGTGGCCTACCGTGGATTCTTTAATCACTGCGGTGACTAAGAAAACGGCGTTGCCGGTGGAAGGTGGCACGGCCCTAAAGGACGCCCAAGACAGAAGATTGGAGGCGGCCTTAAGGTCGTCCTTTGAGGCAGCTGCTTTAAGTTTGCAGGCCTCAGTTTGCGGCTCCTATGTGGCCAGGGCGTGCCTGACTATGGTGCAGCGGGCTTTCCCCTCGGATCATTCCTTGAGGGCTGATTGGCCGGCCCTGGAATCGGGCTTAGCCTATTTGGCAGACTTGCTGTATGATGTCTTGAGGGCCTCAGCGAAAGGCATGGCTCAGACAATCTCTGCGCGGCGGTGGCTTTGGCTGAAACATTGGTCTGCTGACCACGCCTCTAAATCCCGCCTGGCTAGGTTGCCTTTTAAAGGCAAGCTGCTCTTTGGGGTCGAGCTGGACAAAATCGTGACCGATCTCGGCACGTCTAAGGGCAAGAAATTACCAGAGGTCAGGGCTCGGGCTAGTACTTGTCCCGGTACCTCCAGAGGACGGTTGCAGGAAGCCCGTCGGTACCGCCCGGGCAAGTCGGGTTCCTCTGCCCCCTCTTCCTTCAAGAGGAATTTCTCCCCCAAGCAGCATTCCTTTCGCAGAGACCGCAGTCCCGGAGGTGCTCCCTCCGGTCCTCCCCCAGGGTCTCGTACCCAATGACGGGGTCTTGGTCCACGCCCCAGTGCAGATTGGAGGACGGCTGTCCTCGTTTCTGGCCGAGTGGACCACAATAACTTCAGACGCGTGGGTGCTGGAAGTCATCAGAGATGGCTACAAACTAGAGTTCTGCCGACCCTTAAAAGACGGGTTTGTACTCTCTCCCTGCAAGTCTCCGGTCAAAGCTGTGGCAGTGCAGCAGACCTTGGACAATCTGATCCGCCTGGGCGCGGTCGTTACGGTGCCAGAAAGTCAGCTTGGCAAGGGACGTTACTCCATTTACTTTGTGGTACCAAAGAAAGGAGGTTCTGTCCGGCCTATCCTCGACCTCAAAGGGGTCAATCGGGCCTTGAAAGTGCGGCACTTTCGCATGGAGACTCTCCGCTCTGTTATAGCGGCAGTGAAGGCAGGAGAGTTCCTGGCATCCTTGGACATCAAGGAAGCGTACCTGCATATTCCCATCTGGCCTCCTCATCAACGCTTTCTGCGTTTTGCAGTTCTGGGATGACACTTCCAGTTCAGAGCCCTCCCTTTCGGGTTGGCTACTGCTCCGCGGACCTTTTCCAAAGTAATGGTGGTCATCGCGGCCTTCCTACGAAAGGAAGGGGTACAAGTCCATCCTTATCTGGACGACTGGTTGATCCGAGCCCCCTCTTATGCAGAGTGCGGCAGAGCTGTGGACCGAGTAGTTGCTCTTTTGAGCTCCCTGGGATGGATCATCAACTGGGAGAAGAGCCAGCTGCGCCCGACTCAGTCCCTGGAGTACCTGGGAGTTCGATTCGACACCCAAGTGGGCAGAGTGTTCCTGCCAGACAATCGGATTGTCAAACTTCAGGCTCAGGTGGACCAGTTCCTAGTAGCCTCTCCCCTTCGGGCTTGGGACTATGTGCAGCTGTTGGGCTCTATGACGGCCACGATGGAAGTAGTGCCCTGGGCCAGGGCTCATATGAGACCACTTCAACACTCTTTGCTGCAGCGCTGGACTCCGATGTCGGAGGATTATGCTGTGCGCCTTCCCTTGGACCCAGCAGTGCGCAAGGCGCTGAGCTGGTGGATGCAGACAGACAAGTTGTCTGCGGGAATGCCTCTGGTGACCCCAGAGTGGATTGTCGTCACGATGGACGCCTCGTTGTCGGGCTGGGGAGCCCACTGCTTGGGAAGGACAGCGCAGGGGCTCTGGTCTCCTGCAGAGGCAAAGTGGTCTATCAACCTCCTGGAACTCAGAGCCATTCGGTTGGCGCTTTTGGAGTTCATCCTGGTACTGGTGTTGAAGCCTGTACGGGTCCTGTCGGACAATGCCACGGCTGTGGCCTATGTCAACCGCCAGGGAGGTACCAAGAGCGCCCCTCTAGCCAAGGAGGCTATGAATCTTTGCCAGTGGGCGGAAGCGAACCTGGAGCAGCTTTCAGCGGCCCACGTTGCCGGAGTCATGCATGTCAAGGCGGACTTTCTCAGTCGCCATACCTTGGAGCCCGGAGAGTGGCAGCTATCTGCTCAGGCGTTCTTGGACATCACGAAGCACTGGGGCCAGCCGAGCCTAGATCTGATGGCGTCATCGGCCAATCGCCAAGTGCCGCGCTTTTTCAGCAGAGGACGGGACCCTCGATCCCTGGGAGTAGATGCTCTTCTCCAACAGTGGCCGACACAAGAGCTTCTCTATGTGTTCCCGCCCTGGCCCATGTTGGGCAGGGTGCTAGACCGGGTGGCAAAGCATCCCGGCAGGGTAATCCTGGTGGGTCCGGATTGGCCCAGGCGTCCCTGGTATGCGGACTTGATCAGGCTCTCAGTCGACGATCCTCTGCGGCTGCCAGTGGAGCAGGGCCTGTTACATCAGGGTCCCGTGGTGATGGAGGATCCCTCCCCCTTTGGTCTTACGGCCTGGCTATTGAGCGGCAGCGTCTGAGGAAGAAGGGCTTCTCAGACAAGGTCATCGCCACTATGCTGAGAGCGAGGAAGCGCTCTACTTCTACTGCTTACGCCAGGGTTTGGCGTATCTTTGCAGCGTGGTGTGAAGCGGGCTCACTTTCTCCCTTCACTGCTCCAATTTCTTCAGTGTTGGCGTTCCTGCAAGAAGGTCTGGAGAAAGACCTGTCGCTCAGTTCCCTTAAAGTCCAGGTAGCGGCTCTGGCTTGCTTCAGGGGCCGCCTGAAGGGTGCTTCCCTGGCTTCGCAGCCAGATGTGGTGCGCTTTCTCAAGGGAGTTAATCACCTGCGCCCTCCTCTGCACTCAGTGGTGCCTGCGTGAAATCTCAACCTGGTACTAAGAGCATTGCAGAAGCCGCCTTTTGAACCCTTGTCGAGGGCATCTCTGAAAGACCTGACGTTGAAAGCAGTCTTTTTGGTGGCTATCACTTCAGCCAGAAGAGTTTCCGAGCTCCAGGCGCTCTCCTGTCGAGAGCCTTTTCTGCAGTTCACTGAGGCAGGAGTGACTATTCGCACAGTGCCTTCCTTCCTGCCCAAGATTGTTTCTCGCTTCCATGTGAATCAGCAGCTCTGTCTCCCTTCCTTTCGTAGGGAGGACTACCCAGAGGAGTACTCTGCTCTTAAATATCTGGATGTGAGACGAGTCATCATCAGATACTTGGAAGTGACCAATGATTTCCGGAAATCGGATCATCTGTTTGTCCTGTTTGCAGGTCCTCGTAAGGGTCTGCAGGCTGCTAAGCCTACAGTGGCAAGATGGGTCAAGGAAGCCATTGCAGCGGCTTATGTGGCCGCGGGGAAGGTGCCGCCTATCCAGCTGAAGGCTCACTCCACGAGAGCTCAGGCGGCCTCGATGGCAGAGGCCGGATCCGTCTCCTTGGAAGAGATATGCAAGGCGGCAACTTGGGCTTCGGCTCATACCTTCTCCAAGCATTACCGTTTGACTGTAGCTGCACGGGCGGAGGCCCGGTTTGGAGCTTCAGTGTTGAGGTCAGGGATTTCAATGTCCCGCCCTGGGTGAGTACTGCTTCGGTACATCCCACCAGTCTATGGATTGATCAGCTTGATGATATGGAAGGTAAAATTATGTATAATCATACCTGATAATTTTCTTTCCATTAATCATAGCTGATCAATCCATAGCCCCTCCCAGATATCTGTACTGTTTTTTTTTTTCTGGTTGCATTTCAGGTTCAAGTTTAGTCTTCAGTTACTTCAGAAAGACTTCGTGTTCAAGTTTTTTCACTTGGATTCTTCAAGAGTTAAGACGAGTTTGTGTTACAGTGAGCTGCTGCATTCCTCTCCCCTCCGTTTTACGGGGCTGGATTGAGACTTAAAATTCTGCCGGCACTCCCTCCCGCTTCGTGCGGCTGTAGGGCAGCTTTGTACCCCTCCCGCTTCGGCGGTGTTAGGGTCAGTCAGCTCCTCCCGCGGTTGCGGTTGCAGGATAAGCCAGATCCCCCCGCATCGGCGGGTGTGGTGTCCCTCCCCCGCTCCGCGGGGATGAGCTGGACGGATTCCCCTCCCCCACTTGTGTGGGGATGAGCTGGGTTAATTCCCCTCCCCCGTTTCGGCGGTGGTGAGCTGGGCAGAGTGTCCCTTCGTGGGTGTAATTCTCTAAGTGCTGAGTCCTGCGGATGGAGCTTTGATATCGACATACTGAGGAGTTTCCGGCAGCACATGACCACATATAGGGAGGCAAAAGTTTGCTCTCTATCTCCACCTGCTGGTAGATGGACACAACCCACCAGTCTATGGATTGATCAGCTATGATTAATGGAAAGAAAATTATCAGGTATGATTATACATAATTTTACCGTACTTGTGCATTAACAACAAGGCCAAGAGACACATCACTCCACCAGCTGGAGTTTGCTTTTTCTCCATGAAAAGGAGAGTAAACCAAGGAAGCTGGCTTCCCATTTGTGGACCTGCGACCCAACTCTGTCTGCCTGCTGAATTGACCTGGGAGAATTTTGCCACTTGCTGGTCATCTGATGACATCTCTGTTCATGTTGTATAGTTGCTGCGTTATTGCTCCTGGGCTGAGAGCTGGCGGGACTAGTAGCCTGCCTTACGGTTCAGGTTTGTTTGCTCTGAGCTAAGTAAAGATAAGACTGTCTTTGTCCTTCGTGCTATACTTTCTGCTGCTTTGTGAATAAATATAGTGGTCTATTTTTATAATTTTTTTGGGTGTGGAATCAGTTTTTTAAATTATGTTTTGGGCATTATGAATTTGAGTCTCTAGTAGAGGGGAACGTAGTTACTCTCCAGAGTCTAAACTTTTATTAAAGTGTCCCAGTGTCACTTTCTCATAATTCATACTAAGAGTCATGTATCCCAATTACACTCAAAAAGAGTGTAATCTATGTATGTCCCACAGTCTGAAGGCCTTGGGTCCAAAACTGGCCACCATAATGCCTGGCAGTAATCTCATGGTATTACTGCTAGAATCAGACTGCCAAATAAGGGTATAATGCATATACACATAAAAAGCCTTTCTAAATTTACCCACCCTAATTTAGCAGCCTGACCCACATGGAAATACCATATCATAATTCATTCTTTGTCCTCCCATTCAATTAGAAGCATGAAGAAATCTAAATTATACGATTATGTACAATCTCCAAGGATACGGAAAAGATTCTTTTCTTGCTTTAATTTTCAGATAAATTTCCTCTTAAGAGAAATTTTAAAAAACTCACTTTAATGTATAATGTAGACTCACACAACGTCGACTGTAAAATGCAGCAGCCTCAGTTAACCTATGTATGTTCCACCTTCTCTGTGCGCAACTGTTAAAGAAGAATATCAAGTTTGCTCTTCTTTACCTTGCAACACTGCGTATTGTTCAAGGCACTCATATTTTTAATTACGTATCAGTGAAAGAAACTGATATAGTAATTCGGAACCACTTGGACCAAGCAACTGTTCAGAGTGGCTCTGAAGGGGACTAATTGACTATTTGGGTGGTGTTGCATACCCCATCTTTTGAGGACGATGTCTCTTGAGGAAGTTTGTCTATAGTGGGTTGGGTCACGCGGTTCTGTGATGAATTCTATTATTTTGAACTACTGGATACAACTCAGAATCAATTATAGAACATCGTTACATGCATGATAAAGGTGCATTGTCTCGCTCTTATGGTTGGATTACAACATGGATCAGTGCTCTGCTTGTTTATTTTAGAAACCTGAGAGCACCCTCTGAACACAAAACCTAACACTACCAAAGCTTGCAAGAGGTATTGCAAGAAGAGACCATGCCCATTCTTCAGCTGGAATAAGTTTTGTTTACTTGGAGCTGTTCTACTGTTGTTACATGAACAATAAGACTCTTGTGAGCCTCCCTGTTTTTGTTAAGCACTGCATTATATGAACAGCTAACTTGAAATGTGATCACAGGTAGGCACATTGTCCACTTCTAGAAATTGGCATATGGGGGGGGGGGGGGTGCAGGTAGGAATACTGTATCAGGAAGAGATTTTCTAGTACCGAGAAGGGTTACTAGGGTTGGGAATGGGATACCTAGTGCTCAATTTTGGGGAAAGGCGGAGGGATGGGTACCGGTAGAGAAGCTGATGGTAGGATCTGGGTGAGGCAGGGCACAAGGGTCCCTTGTACTGCACCAATTTTGTCATATGTGATGTTCCTTTTCTATAGCACATATACCTTTGAAAATCTGCTCTTCAAATGTATCTGGGATAAACTCCTTGATATAAAAGAACAATGGCCTTGCAAGTTGTACATCTGGTCTGTATCCAAGAAACACAATTGTTAGATCAAAGCATGTGAAGTTTAGTGCAGGAGTGGCTACATTGATCAGTAAATTTGTCTCACTGCAGGTGATTAAATGTGAAAGAGATCCACAAGGTACATTTAAATGTCCAAGCATAGAACTCACTATTCTTAACAGAAAAGTTAAAGTTATGTGGAAAAGAAGCATTCTACCTCAGTGATGGCAACAAACTTTAATATAGTCTTAGACCCCAATTTGGATGGAACTACAGAGTTGGGGAAGTGGGAGGAAATTCCACAAGGGAGCTGAACATCTTTTGTATGAAGTTGAACCTGACTAATCCTTGCAGGGTCATACTTGGAGGGTAATACTAGGACTAGGGGGCATGCGATGAAGCTACAAAGTAGTAAATTTAAAATGAATCGGAGAAAATCTTTCTTCACTCAACGTGTAATTAAACTCTGGAATTCGTTGCCAGAGAAATGTGGTAAAGGTGGTTAGCTTAGTGGGGTTTAAAAAAGGTTTGGATGGCTTCCTAAAGGAAAAGTCCATAGACCATTATTAAAATGGACTTAAGGAAAATCCACTGCTTATTTCTGGGTTAAGCAGCATAAAAGGTTTTGTACTTTTTTGGGATCTTGCCAGGTATTTGTGACCTGGATTGGCAACTGTTGGAAACAGGATATTGGGCTTGATGGACCTTTGGTCTGTCCCAGTATGGCAATACTTATGTACTTATGTAGTATAGATTGTGACTTAAAGAGGATTACAGGCTCTGCCTCTTTACCAGAACATATAAGTTTCTTCTGCGATTATTCATTTCACCACAACTGGCCTTTTAGGCAAAGTTAGCCATAAGTGATGTTTGCTGATATATTCTCAAGACTGAGAAAAGGAGGAAGGACTTTGTGGAAAAAAAGCCTCTCTTTTGGGAAGGAAATGTATATAGTTGAATTGGAGGTCTCAAGATCTATCAAATTTAATGTAATGGAAGAATGAGCTTTACCAGTTGTTAAATTTGAACGGGTGAATGCTAAGAGAGGCAACATATGTTTAGACATGACTGATTTTGATATCTCATTATGCTGCTCTCTCTAAACATACCAAGTATTGTTTAATTGTTTGAAAGTAATTGTATGGCTGAACAGAAAATAAATATAAAAAATGGATGCAAAATAATTGAACAGAAATTGTACCTGATATGATACAACTGCACTAGAATGCAACACAGTTATTTTTTTAAACTTTTAAACACTATTTTTATGCCAGATCAGGGATGACATTAAAGGTGTGTGGAGAGATTCTGAGGAGGCTAGAGGGGCCAACTGGGTCCCCAGTGTATCCATGTTGGGGGAGATCAGTTGGTTGTAGGGAGGATCTGGGTCAGGTTTCAGGAAGTCCAGCATGTTTTCTCTAAGTCTCCCTTCCTGTTGATGTGTGAGCCACTTCCTGCTCATACACTGCCTAGAAATAAGACATTTACTCATGATGCAGTACTCCATATTATGCAGATGTGGTTGCTTCTTTAGAGGGAAGATTGGTGCGTATGCCTTGTAACGCTATAGAAATGCTAAATAGTAGTAGTAGTAGTAGGTGAGTACTACTGTGAAGAGGCTGCAGAGGCTAAGCCTATTTTAAGACATGAGAGGTTATGGAGGAAGAGGTCATCTGTGGAAACTGATGAGGCCCATAAGGGTGAGCTGAAGAACATATATTGATTGATACAAAGAAGTCTAAAATCATGTTGAAGCAGCTTCTAGTTAATCTAGACTGCTGTTCTTAGGAGTTAAGCAGTTGATTCAGCGAGGAAATGTGGTGGAGAGCTCTCTGCCTTTTGATTTGGAAGTACTAAGGAGTTATTGGAAACAAAAGGTTAAGTAACTAAGGAACTCATTTACAAAGGCGCACTGAAAAATGGCCTGTGGTAGTGTAGACGTATGTTTTGGGTGCACGCAGAATCATTTTTCAGCGCACCTGTAAAAAAAATGCCTTTTTAAAATTTTTTGCCGAAAATGGACGTGCAACAAAATAAAAATTGCCACTTGTCCATTTTGGGTCTGAGACCTTAGCACCATCCATTGACCTAGCGGTAAGGTCTCACACGGTAATCGGGTAGTAATGGTCTACGCGTGTAAAATGCTAATTACCACCCATGCACCAGAAAATAAAAATATTTTCCAGTGTACATAGCAGACGCACATCAAATATGAAATTACCGCAAGGACCACACGGTAGCCGGGCGGTAACTCAAAACTGACACGCATTGGGCATGCGTAGGCGCCTACGCAGCTTAGTAAAATGGCCTCTAAAATTTGGTTTAGGAAGATATGATAAGGAGATTGTGAAATCATTATCTTTACCTCCTGAGGAGTAAGTGGATGATTTGATTGAAAAATTAAAATTGAAAAGTTCTCCTTTGGATCCCTGCTCATTGATATGATTAAAGAAATGCAAAAATCTGAAGGTTATTTGTATCCATTGATTCAGAATTCTTTAAATATAATGCAAATGCCTAGAGTTGGAGAGTGGTGATACATCATCCAGTGCTTAAAAAAAAAAACATCAGTGGACTTGGATAAGTCTGAATCCTATTATCCAGTTTCTAATTTGTTATTTTTTACTATAATTTTGGAGCAGGTGATTCTTTGAAGGTAGTGGGATTTTGTGGAGGATGATAAATGTTTTGGATGAGACACAATCAGGGTTCTGGCAAGTGTTCAATACCGAGACCATTTTGGTCTCTACTTTGGATATGGTGCAGAGGGATTTGGAAAACTCTTTAGTGGGTTCTTTTTTTTTTTTTAATATCATCTGCTTTAGCGGAACCCATACTGTGATAGAAATTCAGGGCAATCCCAAAATCTCCAGCCGAGAACTGAGTAACTTGGCATCTCTGCACCATGCACCAAACACCACTGCCTTTCAATATCTTCAAAATTCAAATAAGAGAACTGCTCCAACTGTAGTCAGCTCAACATTAAAAGTTCCATTGATAGTCAGCAATTATACAGCTTCTTCTTCTATAACATTAGCAAAATTCGCCCTTTCCTTTCTGAGCACACCACCCGAACTCTCATCCATTCTCTCATTACCTCTCGCCTTGACTACTGCAACCTACTCCTCACTGGCCTCCCACTTTGCCATCTATCCCCCCTTCAGTCCATTCAGAACTCTGCCGCATGCCTTATCTTACGCCTGGACCGATATAATCATATCACTCCTCTCCTCAAGTCACTTCACTGGCTTCCGATCAGGTACCACATACAGTTCAAGCTTCTCCTACTAACCTACAAATGCACTTGATCTGCAGCCCCTCCTTACCTCTCTACCCTCATCTCCCCTTATGTTCCTACCCGTAACCTCCGTTCTCTAGACAAATCCCTCCTTTCAGTACCCTTCTCCACCACCGCCAACATCAGGGTCCGCCCTTTCTGCCTCGCCTTACCCCATGCTTGGAATAAACTCTCTGAGCCCATACGCCAAGCCCCCTCCCTGCCCATCTTCAAATCCTTACTCAAAGCCCACCTCTTCAATGTCGCCTTCAGCACCTAACCACCATACTTCTATTCAGGAAATCTAGACTGCTCCAACTTGACATTTCACTCATTAGATTGTAAGCTCTTTTGAGCAGGGACTGTCCTTCATTGTTAAACTGTTCAGCACTGCTTAACCCTAGTAGCGCTCTAGAAATGTTAAGTAGTAGTAGTAGTAGTATTATCTGGTGTACAGAAGGACAGCAAGGAGTTTTACATTTATTGCATTAACTGCCATTTCTGTATTTATGCACATCCATGTGACACAGATAGTTAATATTTTCCAATTAGTTCACGTGAAACAGCTAATATTTTCCAATTAGTTCATGTAAACACAGGTTAATGCACATTAATATGTTTTAACACATGCATCAGCCTTTACTGGAGACCCTAGTTTCCTGCAGCAGCTCGAGAACAAATTTGGCAAGAAGAGTTGGCAAATCCAGTGGTAATTCCTGAAACTGAGGCAAGCATGTGGTCATTTTCATACATTTTCATTATTAATGTACACATTAATTGTAATTTATAAAAGTAGTCACATTTTTTTTTGGGGGGGGGGGGGGGAGAGAGAAGGTTCATTAGCAGAAAAGTGTTTTTTACTGATCAGTGCTGGGAAAGGAAGTGGAAGAGAACAGAGGAAGAGATCTGTGGAACAGAGAAGAGAAAATCTCAGATTAAAAGAGACAGTGAAAGGAGGAAGGTGAAATTGTAAAGAGAGGAGAGAACTGATAATGAGGGAGCAAAGGAAGAGGCAGGAAATGCAGGAAAGGGAAAAAGGCAGGGCAATCCACTTGCAATACACCTCCCAATATTAATTTCTTCTCTCATTTTGCACCACAACCTCTTCATTTTACTTGCACCCTTCCAGTCCACAAACTCACAGCACCCCTTCCCTATTTCCACCCCCTACATTGCCTCTGATCTTCCTTCCTGTATTGCTCTCCCCATGCCCTCACTCAATTCCCTCCCATACTTGTTGATCCCTATACTTCCCTCCTTCTTCCCACTTGCTCCGTTGTACTTCCCCATATTCTCTTTGCCTTCTTTCCCTTACTCAGTTTCCTATCCAGGCCTGACCATAGCAACACAGCACCTCAAGCTGTCCTTCTCCTCTTCTGCCTAAGGCTGGTGTCTCACTGACCATGTGGGACATAGTAATACTGCTCAGTTCAAAGACTGACTTTCCAAAACCATACAAGCAGGGAAAGAGGTCACTTTGAAGCAGAGCACCAATCTCACAGCACCATATGAAACTGGGAGTTCCAGTCTTAAGCGATTTAAATACTTAGGCCCATGGTAGGCCAATATGCACAACTTGAAAACAAAAAGCATAAGAAAATGACTATACCCAAGTATTTATCCTAATTCACCAAAGCCCAGAATTGAGACTAAACCACTAGCAGCAGTAGAGAAACTGGTCAGGTTGGGCCGTGTTGTCATAATGGAGAAATATAACCTGATATAACTGGTAGGATAGACCCAGCCATAAAGCTAAGAAATGCTGCTGTAAAATAATAATATATGTCACGAGTGGTTAAGTTACCAAACTTGTACAAAGCCTTTCTAGACCTCATCAGAACATGCAAGAAACTGGGTATTAAGTTTTCTTTTGATCACACATTGAAACTGCAAACAACAAAGCCAAAGAAACTGGGACATTAAGGAATAGTGCAAGAATAGTTCTAAGTTACTATTTCTATAGTATGAGTTCCGCTATTAAAATGTTGTACTCTTCATGTAAATATGGTTTAGTTTTTTGAAGGTTACTTACATGAGAATGATCTGGTGACCAGGCAATAAAGATCCATTCATATCCTTGTGCATTTTGTGAATCTAGCCGATATAATATATAAGTAGGTTTTATATCTTCCAGTAATGGCAGGACAAAGGAATCATAGTCATGATCCCAGGATTCCTCAGGCTGTCTAGAAGATGTTACCGTAAGATGCTCTAAAAATGAAGACCAACACTACATCAGTATGCTAAAGTCTAGAAATAAATCTTCAAGTGAAAGGGACACCTACTCAGAATTTTTATTTTTTAAACTAGAAAGAATGTTAACAGAGGAATTCACATGTCCAGGTCAGTATGTGTAAATTTTCCATAACATTTTACAAGAGGGTCTTCCAAATGTAGAGCTTCTTGTAAAGCATGTGCAGTAGGAGCAGCAATTTTGAAAAGCTGCATGTTAAGAAAAAAACGTGCAACCCCTCCTCCCCCAGCATGTGTGTGGAAGCAGCTTTTTCAAAATCCAAATGTATACCCTAAGCCGGCAGCACTAGTGTTCACAATTCCTCCCCCACCCCCCCACCCCCACCCCCACTCACTGACAGCAATCAGATCCTCGATCACCTCCCCTGACAAATGATATCCTCCACACTTCCTAAGAGGTCAAAAGAAGCCCTACCCCTCAAGACAACTGACCCTGCCTTAAGACATCTAATCCTCCCATGAAGAATCTCTATCAAACCACCAAGGAATAATCAACCCCCTTAATGATTTTCCCAGAAGGCTCCTTGCCCTCCCACCTACCCCAATCTCCAGCCTTACCAAGGTTAGCTGATGTCTAGTAAGAGGAGTGAACCCCAGTTACTCCTGCTCCTTTGGCTCCAGGTTCAAAAATGGCTGCTGTGACCCCTAGTGGTAATTCTGAGACTGCTAAAGAAGACATTTTGTCTTTATTTGGGAGCCCAATCCCTAGCAGTAACACCATGAGCTTACCACTAAGAATCACAGTGACTATGAGCTCCAAGCCATAAGAACAAGAGCAAGTGAGAATCACGCTTGCTCTTGGTAGACACCAAGGATTTCATAAGTCCAAGGATGAGGATCACAAGTAAGGTGTGAGGAGACTGGATAACTTTGGGGGGGGGGGGAGGAGAATGGGGGCCAGACCTCAGCATTCTCACAATGTCACCTGACCCTGAAAGCAGGCACTTATGAATTATGCAATCCTCAGGGAAGTGTAAATGTCCACATGTAGATATTTTTACATCTAGGTGGATTCCTCTTGTAAGATGGGGAAGCCATGTCAATGAGTTAGTCCTGCCCACACCACTCCCTAACCCAGTCATTACCATTCCTCCTAGGAATGCAAAATATGGTTAGCATCACTCTGTGTAAATAGCCCCTTTTTAAAATGGCTTTCACACATGTTTAGCAACAAAAGAGAGAGAGAGACAACAAAAGAGACAGGATTTGACCTTCTGTTATTTTGTTTTTCCTTTTACACAGGTATGCCAATCTATACATACATAGGGCATTATTCAAAACAAGAGGACCAGGGACAGAAATTCAAGGAGAAAGGATTAAAGGAGCAGGGAGAAAGAAGACGTACAATAAAACAACAGGTACAGGAGGAAATAGCCACAAAAGAATAAAGGCAAAGAAAAGTAGTTCAGAAAACAAATCATTTGCAATGGCACAATGCAAATCTTTATGGGTTCTGTGGTGGCCATAACTCCTGGAGCATTTACAAATAAAGGAAGAACATTTAAACCTCATACAAATATGGCTTCCTAAAACACACCACACATTGGGTAGCTACAGCATCAAGTACACAGTTATTAGCAGGTAGCTGGTCTTTTCATTTTTGTGTATGGAGCATATCAGGCAGAACTCATCCAATAACAGTTCTCATGCTTAACTAGGGGACACTGCAATCAAACCTGTATCATAGTGACTATTAAAGATATTTAGACCAGAAATGTTTGAAAACTCAACAGATGGCAGAAAGCTTCCAATTATCTTCTGTAATATATACATGAGCAGCAATTTCATGTGCACTTAGTTTTGGGGTATAATATTCCAAGAAACATTTTGTAAAAATTCCAAATTAAAATTAGTCTATGCCGATTGTGTTTTTTTTCTTCTTTCATCACTATTAATGTCTTGAAAACCTTCGGGTCTAATGTAGCCAGAACTATCATGTTCTGGGGCACCTTATATAACTATCAAGTTATATAAGATACCCCGTGCATATGTTACATATCAGCCAAACCATCAGGACAATTAGCTTTAGGCACGTGCGAAGCCCACCACATGGCCCGACAGCTCTCCTTATACCAGATCAATAAGCAAACAGAGATCTGCCTATTTATCAGAAGCCAAAACGGAAGCAAAATCTCAGAATACAGGGGACAGAAACCAAGGGACCTTAGTAGCAGAGAAGGGAGACTCTATATGCTGACATCAGTGATTCCAGCAATTTCACAATACAAGTTCGTTAACAATAAGGATATTAAAATGGCTGACAGCTTTTTCCTTGTTCTGTGACAGAGTGGTAGCAGCAAATCAAGGTTTTCATTTCAATGCCTAGTTTATTTATTTGTTACATTTATATCCCACATTTTCCCACCTTTCCTTAGGTCGCACAATGGGTCATTCCATGTCAAGCGGTCTGGTGGTCCCTGCGCAAAGGCTGCAGTATGGGGTCAAACAGATTACTATATCTCAGCAAGTATTGCATCGGCAAACGTAAAACTTTACCAATGTTCATTGGGGACATGTATGAATGTTCACAGAAAATTTCATCGAAATCCGCAATGGTCGCGCAGGGACCATCAGACCACTTGACATGGAATGACCCACTATGCTCAGTCTCAAAACTGAGCATGTGTGGCCTGAAGGCCCAGCAGCTGCTAGGCAGGCAATGCAAGGGGGGCCCAGCGTCGGAGTTTTCTCTACTACTACTACAACTTATCACTTCTATAGCGCTACAAGGCATACTCTCCTGCTCCTGTCGGGACGAGATCACCTGAGTCCTGTCAGGAGCGAGAGAGAGAGAGAGAGACTCCTGCGCCGGGCCCCCCTGGAGGACTGGGCTCGGGGAATTATGCCCCCCGCCCCCCCTCTCAGCAGCTAAGCCCCTAGTCTTATATTAGGGTCTACATCACTCCTCCTACAAAAAAAATTATTTTCATTTTGTTCCCTGTTCGTATCACAAGAGGAAACTACTTCTGGAATATCCATATTCAGAAGCATTTCGATCTGGAATTGCACCCTGTGCTACACGCTCCTGCCCACTTTGCCACAGCCATCATGGGGGAGACAATGCATAGGAAGCGATTTTTGCACCCTATACCGTTCAACCTTAAGTGGCAGCACTACCAGCACTGTCCTTAAGATGGCCCTATCCACGTTTCATTCTGGAGTTTTTGCGGTATGAATGCAAACAGAAAACAATGCAAGCCCAAAGCTGCGCTTGGTTCAAAATTCACAGCATAGGTGAAAACACTTTGGGCTAGATTCTATATATGGCATCTGAAAATTCCACGTAGAAAAAAAAATACAACTAGGCGTATTCTGTAAAGTGCACCTTTATTTTATAGAATTGGGTTACATTTCCACGTATTATATAGAATACGCTGAGCGCCTTTCCACGTGACCAGATTTAGTCATGGATATTTATGCCATGTTTTTCTTCCTGTAAATCCCAACACCTAAATTAGGTGCAGTGGGTGTATTCTATAACAATGAGCCATGGTCACTACCCCTTTTCAACTATGTCACTTAGAATTTAAGTGCACCACATCACAGAATATGCTTAGTGAGTTGTACAAGTAAATCTTAATGCCAATTAGTGCTATTTGCTTTTTAACACCCAGTTGACAGCGCTGATTTATTTATTTATTGCATTTGTATCCCACATTTTCCCACCTATTTGCGGGTTCAGTGTGGCTTACAATACATTGTGAATGGTGGAAATACAGTTTGTTACAACTCGGTTATGGATTACATTGTGAGGGGTTATGCGAAAACAAAGTTAAAGTGTCGTTAAGGGAATGGAACAATGGAAAGAAACAACGGGAACTAATAGGGCAACTAAACAGTAGTAGGAGAACAATTCGGTATAACATTTTTCTATGAGTAGAGGTATAAATGTGGTAAAAAATTACGGGGGATGGGAATTCAGAAGAGAATGTATTGTTGCATTACTAACAGTGTGTGCGGACTTAATGTGTTTTGATTCTTTCAGTAAATTTTATCAAAGAGATGGGTTTTCAATGATTTGCGGAAGTTGGTTAGTTCGTAGATCGTTACTTAACCAATTAAGGTGCGTGGAATGTTATAGAATATGCTTTGATTTCCACATGGAAATTAAGGTGTGATATATAGAATCCAGGATTTATGACTTCCGCATGGGTTTTTTGTTTGGTTGGTTTTTTCCCCCTATTTGCCAGCAATCCTCTGTCTTCACACTTGGACACTGGCTCTACAGGAAACCAGGGATTCTAAAGTCAAACATTTTTAGCAAAAACCTTCACAATGAGTTACATTTAATTTATTTATTACCCAGGTGGGTTACAATAAAACATACATAATCTGAAAATAATATAAAACTATGCTTTGTTTAAAAATAATAGTATCAAATCAGCACTAACCATTTTCAATGTCTATTTTTAACAGTCGATGTTGTCCATTTCTGGCTCGGGCAAATACATCTGTAACATCTTCATTAGCTGGAAAAAAAAAGGGGGGGAGATAGATCAAAATAAAATTAGTGACGACAATGTATTTCATCTCTGTAATGCACAATAGTACCTCTGTTACATCTGCATGGTCTCAACAGCTCAAGCAAAAACTCTTCACTAACATATGTGTTAATCTAATAAAATATTACAAGTAGTGAAAAATATCTAACCCCTTGCTTTCGGGTCCTTTTACTAAGCTGCAGTAAAAAGGGGCCTGCGCTAGTGTCAGTGCGCATTTTAGATGCGTGCCGAGGCCCCCTTTTACCGTAACGGGTAAAGACTTTTTTTTTTTTTTAAAGAAATGGCCTTGTGGTAAGTGAACCACTTGCTACATGGCCATTTTTTTTGGGGGGGGGGGAGCACTTACCGCCACCCACTGAGGTGGTGGTAAGGCTCATGCACTAACCCAGCAGTAGCCAAGCAGCCCCAATTACTGCCAAGCAAGCACCGGCACTACAAAAATAAAAAATATTTTTGTAGCGCTGGAAATGGAGCACGCTGGGAATGGGATCAACCGCTGGGCTCCTGCAGTAGCCTGGCAGTAGTTCTGGATTGGCACACAGCAAGACCATTGCCGTACGCCAACTCTTTACTAAAAGGGCTCCAAAATCTCAAAGGGGCAAATTTACTAACCTGCGCTAGGCCCTAAATGCATGCCTAAAGCAGCTTAAAACGGTGGACCACAAGATGTGCTCAAGCATCCTGTGTTAACTGCCAAATCTCCACACACTAACAAAAAATATATTTTTACATTTTTATTTTTAGGGGTCCTATCAGGGGGTGAAGAGTGGACATTCCAGCGCTAAGCAGTTAGCGCAGCTACATTACTGTGCTATCTGGTTCGTGCAGGATTACCATGTGAGCCCTTACCACCTACAAAAGGGACTGTGGAAGGACTTATGTGGTAATACTATTTAATTGCAACATTAGTGCATGGCCAGTAATACAGAAAATAGAACATCAGCTATTTTACAGCTGCAGTAAAACTGACCTTAGCACATGGGAAAAACCTGCACAGGGGCATGCTGAGGCCACTTTTTGCCGCAGCTTAGTAAAAGGACCCCAAAGTCACATTTCCCTGAAATAACCAGAAGGCCAAATCGTTGTCATTCATTGGTGAACTGTCAGCTCCACCACTATCATGTAAAAAGAGATGTAGTAATGTGAAATGGTTTATCACGGGGATTATGGGATCAGCAGAATTTCCCCAGATTTCATAAGAAACTCAAGGCCCATTTATTTATTGAAGCTTATGATCATTAGATGGGAGGTGATAATTAGGTAGATACAGAATTTTAATGGTCTTATAGAAGTCAAATTGATTTAGAGCTGTTAGTTAAAATATATAAACAAAACATTAACAACTTAATTTTATGTTTTGTATTTTGTATATTCATATTCAGTTACTTTTTATTTTATATGTGTGAATACTAATGCTTGAGACAGGGAATTGTTTCCAGGACTGGCAGGCTATAATGCATGGGAAAATAAACAAAATAATTAATACTGGATCAATCAAATCAAACATCCAGAAGGTAGAACGCAATTTCATTCATAATGCAATAGAAAAGGGCCATTCCCAGTTGTGCTCTAGCTAACACAGCAATTCTAACTACAGAAAATATGATAGCTTGACAAGGGGGTCAGAGAAATTATCCTTAGCTGCTGTTGTTTTTTTATTTTTAACATGTAAAGAATTGTTAACAAGTTTCAGGAATGAGTTTTCAAGATAGTCCTAGATTTCTGATAACCCCATTCTGAAGCATTATAGGATATGAAGTACCAATTCCAATGGATAGAACCAGGGGCTCCAGCTGCCGTACTGCTTTGGGATGTAAGTGCTCAACCAACCAAGGACTGATCAAAAAAGTATCCTGCCTGGAACTGGGTAACTGGACAGCTATATTTGTGTGTATATATATCTATCATCAACCTACTGTTAGCAGCAAGACATGTGGTATAGAAGGATATTATTCTGTAGATGTTGTCCAATTGGTAATTTAATTCCTTTATCTCCTGCTAGTGGGATTGCAATGGATAAGGTGCAATTATGTTTACAGGAAGTTTCTCAGTGGTTAAAAGCAGTGATATTACCTTAACAGATGTTTAGGCTTGGAACAGTGACCCATACAGGAAATAAGCTGAGCTTAAAAATAGAATTGTATGTACCATAAAGCAAACCAGTCCGGTTTTTAGGATATCCACAATGAATGTGAATGAGAGAGATTTGCATACCAAGGAGGCAATGCATGCAAATCTCTCTCATGCACATCATTGTGGATATCCTGAAATCTGACTGGTTGGGTGTGCCCCAAGACGGGGTTGAGAAGCACTATTATGATAAAAGGATAATAACAAGGATCTGGGGTGGTCTTAAATGTTTCTTCTGACTTACAGGCACATGTGGATGGCCGTTCTATAAAGGGGTGTTGTTTCAGGCCTCCTTTCATTTATAGAATTACTAGTGTAGGAGTCCAAATTCATAAGTATCGAATTTAGGCATGACCAGGTACAACAGCCATAGAGCTGGTGTAAATGCTTGCAACTACATTGCTAACAAACATGCATAAATTATAGTATTCTGTAATTTACATGTGTAACTGTGTACCCCACCCACTCTCCACCCTTGTCTACACCCACAGTCAAACTATACATCATCGCATTTAGGCACCAATTTACAGAATAGCTTGAAACCAAAATATTGACATTTACGCATGTATGTGCACATACACACAAATATATGCCAACATTTTGGTCATTTACATGCATTCTTGGTGCCCTCTTTATAGAATTACCCCCATAGTACCAGGGGTCTGTACTGGGACTGCTGCTTTTTAATATATTTATAAATGATCTAGAGATGGGAGTAACTAGTGAGGTAATTAAATTTGCTGACGACACAAAGTTATTCAAATTTGTTAAATCGCAAGAGGATTGTGAAAAATTACAAGAGGACCTTACGAGACTCAGAGACTGGGCATCTAAATGGCAGATGACATTTAATGTGAGCAAGTGCAAAGTGATGCATGTGGGAAAGAGGAACCCGAATTATAGCTACGCAATGCAAGGTTCCACGTTAGAAGTCACCGACAAAGAAAGGGATCTAGGTGTTCTCGTTGATGATACGTTGAAACCTTCTGCTCAGTGTGCTGCTGCAGCGGCTAAGAAAGCAAATAGAATGCTAGGTATTATTAGGAAGGGAATGGAAAACAAAAATGAGGACGTTATAATGCCTTTGTATCGTCCCATGGTGCGACCACACCTCGAATATTGTGTTCAATTTTGGTCGCCGCATCTCAAAAAAAGATACAGTGGAATTAGAAAAGGTACAGAGAAGGGCGATGGAACCACTTCCCTATGAGGAAAGGCTGAAGCGGCTAGGGCTCTTCAGCTTGGAGAAGAGATGGCTGAGGGAAGATATGATAGAGGTCTATAAAATACTGAGTGGAGTGGAACAGGTAGATGTGAATCATTTGTTTACTCTTTCCAAAAATACTAGCACTAGGGTGCATGCGATGAAGCTACAAAGTAGTACATTTAAAACGAATTGAAGAAAAGTTTTCTTCACTGAACGTATAATTAAACTCTGGAATTCGTTGCCAGAGAATGTGGTAAAGGTGGTTAGCTTAGCGGGATTTAGAAAAAGGTCTGGACAGCTTTCTAAAGGAAAAGTCCATAGACCATTATTAAAATTACTTGGGGAACATCCACTACTTATTTCTGGGATAAGCAACATAAAATGTGTTGAGCTTTTTTGGGATCTTTGCCAGGTATTTGTGACCTGGATTGGCCGCTGTTGGAAACAGGATGCTAGGCTTGATGGACCTTTGGTCTGTCCCAGTGTGGCAATACTTATGTACTTATAATACAAGTTGAAATTAGTGTAAACTGGAAGATTCTCCATAAACAATAGAGATTACTGAAATGCATCAATGGTGAGCTCATCTTCACAATTGTTGAATATGTTTAACTTCATTTAGAATACTGTCACAAAGATAATTTCTAATAGGTTATGCAGAAACTCACCTCTTGTTTAAAATAATGCACTGGCTGCTAGTTTCTGCCTGCAGAAAACATTTATATGGCCAGTCAGGGCTTCAATAGATGAGAAACTGGCCTACTTGGCTGAAAAACTGAGTTGGTGCCTTCTAAATAGATCTCTCAGGTGTGTAGCCAAGACCTTCTCCTTAAAGTGATAGTACAAATATCCCAGAAACAGAAAATTAGATATTTCTGGTTATAGCCCTTACTTGGGGCTATATGGAGCCAGAATGGAAACTAGCTACAAGACTGGTACAACTCAGTAAGAAAGGTAAGCATGGAAGAGAGCACCAACTTTTAGAGTGCATCAAAATGCAGACCATCAGTAGCCTCTGGGGCTCTGCTACCAACCTTGTCTAGGATCACAGCCTGGCACTCCTCCTCTGAAGGAGGCAGCAAACCTCAACACCTCTCCATTACTAAATGCAGGAAGAGACATCACTAGTCTCCGGCTCTTTGCTGGGCTCCTCCTGCTGTGGGATGAACCCAATCTAGTGCTGGCACCCTATCTCTGCGGTGACCATGTTATCTGTACCATGTGTACAGACAGTGAAGCGGGGTGCAGAGGACAGCATCAATTTTTATGTTGCAGGGTGTGCCAGAATGTCTAGCACCTGCCTTGATCAGTGATAGTGTAAGATGAAAACATGACATTTCCTGTAGGAAGAATTTCTAAAAAAAAAGGTGTGAAGGAGGGGGGGGGGGGGAGAGTATCAAAAACAGCAGTATTGCACAGTCAAGATTGTGAAGGCATGCAAACATAATTTGCATTGTAAACTGCAACCATTGAAGACTATGGTATATATTTGTAGTGTATAAGCTTCTTAAATAAATACAGCTGCAGTAAGTTGAAAGCCTATACATGAGCATTATGTACTATACTAACCCAGTGGGAGCCTTTGAGGATCATTTTCAAAACAGAACATCATCCGAAAAAAAACACCACAAAGCAGCAGATGGAGGTTTTTTTTTTCACAAAAAATATCCAAATCGCTATTTTCAAAACTCATTTTAAAGACTGTTTTTCCTCATAGTTCATCTAAATCTCAAGGGGATACGATGGAGGCATGCTTTGGGTGGGTCTTGAGCAAGCTTACGATTTGGACATTTTTCTGCAATAATGGAACATTGCAAAAGCATTCAGGGCAAAATTTAGGACTTTTTGGCTAGACCTGTTTCAACAACAAGTAAGTGCCAAAAAGGTGCCTAAACTGACCAGATGACCACTGGAGGGATAAAGGCATGACCCTCCTCTTAATCCCCCAGTGGTCAATGACCCCTCCCACCCCCTGAGAGGTGAAAGTGACAATACATATCAAGCTCTGACAGCTGCAGATATAATGGCCATTCCTCTTAGAGCAGCAAGCAGGTCCCTGGAGTAGCTGGTCTGTGCAGCAGACTGTAGAGAAGGGGACCCAGGCCCATATCCCACTCTAACTGGCACACTTGTGATGGAAAGTGTGAGTGCCCTAAAAATCACAAAATACCTACTGAACCCACACATAGGTGACACCTGCAGGCATAAGGGCTATTGCTGTGGTGTACAGTTGGGTACAGTACAATTTTTGCTATTCCTTGAGGGTTCACCATACAATATAAGGGGGTTATGATGTGATGTGTACCTGGGACCTTTTAAGTGAAGTCTACTGCAGTGCCCCCTAGGCTGCCCCATTGCTATGCTGGGATGTCTGTGTGGCCAGTCTAGTAAAACCTCTTGGCCCCTGACATCCACATAGCTCATTTTTGTGCGTTTTTCCCTTAGACATTTCTTCTTTGAAAATGGCCTTCAAAGACAGACACACTGAGCACAAAAATGTCTAAAATAGGTCGATCTTCAAACTAACAATATAAACTTTTTCTGGTTCAAAAATTCCCTGCAAGACCATCACGGATTTCGATTAAATTTTCTGTGAACAATCTCAGCAAGTATTGCATCGGTGAACGTAAAACTTTACCAATGTTCATTGGGGACATGTATGAATGTTCACAGAAAATTTCATCGAAATCAGTGATGGTTGCACAGGGCACTTCTCTGAAATCAGACCACTTGACATGGAATGACCTTATGTTCAGCACTAGATCTTTGGACATTTTTTGCAAAACATCCAAAATTGGATTTGGACATCATCTCGAAAATTCCCTCCACATATAACATAGAGCAATATCTTATCTTATACTATGACTATGGCATGATTAAGATGGCAATTGTATTCAAGGTTCCCTTCAGTATGGGCATACATAAAAAAGTTGATGTGTTTGCAGACTTTAAGAAAAAGGAAAGCTGATTGCAGTCAATGGGAGGGGGGGCACCCCACCCTGCTGGCATGAGAAAATTTAGGGGCTGATGGAGAAAAAGAGTTGTGTGCTCCTTCCTAACACAAGAGTAATACCAGAGATTTGCTCCCCAATGCAGTAACCAAATAATACCAAACACCAATAGCAACAATATTTTAGGAGGTTCTTATAGATCCATTACACAAACTACCTCCCATACATACATATGGAATTTACCATAGACTTCAACGGTGTCCCTTACTGAACTAAGGGGTCCTTTTACTAAGGTGCGCCGAAAAGTGGCCTGCGCTGGTGTAGACGTCTTATTGGATGCGCGCAGGTCCATTTTTCAGCGCACCTGCAAAAAAGGTCTTTTTGGTTTGGCTGAAAACGAACGTGCGGCAAAATGAAAATTGGCGTGCGTCCATTTTGGGCCTGATCCCTTACCACCACCTAGCAGTAAGGTTAACTAGACGGTAATCATCAGTGTGTGTACAATGCCAAATTGCTGCCTGGTTAGTGCTGCATGCCGGAAAATAAAATATATTTTCCGACGTGCGTAGTGGACGCTCAGAGAAAATGAAATTACTGCCCGGGCCACGTGGTAGCCGGGTGGTAGTTCCGAATTGGCGTACATTGGACGCACATAGGTGCCTCTGCAGCTTAGTAAAAGGGCCCCTATGACTTTTCTATCAGTAAGGTTACGGATAGAACAGCCATAGTTCAGTAAGTGACACCGCCGAGGTCTATGGTAAATTCCGTATGTATGGCAGGTAGTTTGTATATGGTAACCAAATAATAATACATATCGGCCCTGCGCAAAAACATGGGAGAGTGCAGTAGGTGCATGTACACACACACACTTCTGCGCTAGTGACAGCTATGGGGCTCATTTTCAAAACAGAAATGTCCAAAAAGCTGCACAAAGCGGCAGATGGACTTTTTTCTCCAAAACTTCCAAATCGCTATTTTTTAAACCAAGTTTTAAGACATTTTTCTATGCAGTTCGTCTGCAGTGCATCCAAATCACAAGGGAGCATGTTGGGGTGGGATCTGGGCATTCCCAAAACTTTTTTTTCTGTCATAATGGAACAAAGCAAAAACGTCCAGGGCTAAAAAAGTTCAACATTTTGGTATAGACTTGTTTTGATCATGACTAAGTCACAAAAAGGTGTCTTAAATGAGCAGATGATCACTGGAGGAATTAAAGTGTGACTCCCTCTTACTTCCCTAGTGTCACTGACCCCCTTCCCACCCCTCAAAGATGTGAAAGAAACAGTACATACCAGCTATGACAGCTTCTGATGTTACGGGCAGTCCTATTAGAGCAGCAAGCAGGTCCCTGGAGTAGCCTAGTGGTCAGTGCAGTGCACTGTAGAGAAAGGGACCCAGGCCCATATCCCACTCTGATACACTTGTGGTAAAAAGTGTCAGCTCCCTAAACCCACCAAAGACCTACGGAACCCACATGTGAGCCCTCCAGGGACAGGGAAATATCCAGTGTACCTGAAAGCTACTACCGAAAAAGGTGTAAGCAAAATCCAAATCAAATATAGGTGACACCTGCAGCCATAAAGGCTATTGTAGTGGTGTACAGTTGGGTACAGTAGGTGTATGGTGGGTTTTGGAGGGCTCACCATAAGGGGGTAATGGTGAGATGTTTACCTGAGACCTTTTATGTGAAGACCACTGCAGTGCCCCCTAGGGTTCCCCATTGATCTGCTGGGATGTCAATGTGGCCAGTCTACTAAGAACGCTTCCCCTCCCCCCCAATACATCTTAATGGCTTGTCTTTGTGTGTTTTTCCCTTGGACTTATTTTTTTTCCAAAAATGGTCTCAAAAGAAAGATGCACTGAGCACAAAACATCTAGGAAATGGCTATTTTCTAATAAAAAGACAGCGATTTTCGAACGCGAAAAAACCATCTATGTTTACCACTTGATTTTTGGACATTTTCAACATAATGTTCAAAATCAGATTTAGATATCATATCGAAAATGCCCCTCCACAACTTGAGCAGATGTGTGTGCCTATGCAACTCTTGCCAGCTTGTGCACATATGCTGGAGTGCTATTCTTTGAATAAAATATTGCAATACCAACATGTATGCATCAGGGGCGTATCTGAGGTTCGGCGGTAGGGGGGGCAGGGGCTAGAGTGAGGGGGCACATTATAACCCCCCCTACCGCCGTCCCCCCCACCGCCGTCAACCCTCCCCCCTACCGCCGTTAACCCTCCCCCGCCTACCGCCAACCCTTTCCCCGCCTACCACCGTCACCTTCCCCCCAAGGTCCGCTCCTGCCGGTTTTTTAAAATATTACTTCAGCTGGCGGGGGATCCTAACCCCCGCCAGCCCAGCCGAGGTCTTCTTTAACTTCTTCATCCTCGTGCTGTTAAAGCTGCAATGCATCCTTCCAGTTGGACGGAGTTTGACGTCGCAGGACGTTGACGTCCTGCACGTACAATGTGCTGCGACAGCAAACTCCGTCCAACTGGAAGGATGCATTGCAGCTTTAACAGCACGAGGATGAAAAAGTTAAAGAAGAACTCGGCTGGGCTGGCGGGGGTTGGGGTCCCCCGCCAGCTGAAGTAATATTTAAAAAAAACGACAGGAGCGGACCTCGGGGGTAGGTGACGGCGGTAGGCGGGGAAAGGGTTGGTGGTAGGCGGGGGAGGGTTAACGGCGGTAGGGGGGTCCAGGGCGAAATCTGCGGGGGCCCAGGCCCCTGTGGCCCCACGCAGATACGCCCCTGGTATGCATAAAATAGCATTCCAGCACATTCGCAAGCAGGGCCGGTCTTAGAGAGGGCAGGACCTCGTGCTCCTAGGGGCCCCTGCACATCTGGCATGTTTGTCCTCCTGTCTTGGAACACCTCCCTGCTCCATACCTTGATATGCATCCACCATGTTTCAACAGAGAGCGGCAGAAAGCGGTAGCAATTTTCATATCCCGTCAGCTGCCGAGTCCAGAGCCTCCTCGCTGTTGCACCCCGCCCCTTTTGATGTCACTTCTTGTTTTTGCAAGGGCGGGATGCGTCAGCGAAGAGGCTCTGGACTTGGCAGCTGACAGGATATGAAAATTGCTGCCGCTTTCTGCTGCTCTCTATTGAAACGTGGTGGATGCATATCAAGGTATGAGGTAAGGTGGGGTTCCGAGAGCTCTAAACCTCCTTTTAAACTGATAAATTATGGTTTATGGTGGCAGACGCGGGTGGGTGTGGGCACCCACTGAATTAGTCTGCACAGGGCCCTGCAATTGCTAAGACCGGCCCTGTGCGCAAATGTGTAATTTTTTCTGCACAGATCCATACAGTTACAGTTATAGCCTGCTAATATGAGAGGATTACACCAAGACTCTAGAACAGAATGCATCTAGGACATACCAATTTAACAAGAACAATCATAAATTCAATTCTAAAAATCATAATCAGTTTCATTTAAAAAAAAAATCAAATAACTGCAAATAATTATTTCTTAATCTCATACTTATGAAACAGTAAAGTCTTTAAACCCTTCTGAAACATACCATAACTAGATAGAAATCTTAAGTTAGATGATAAAAACTTCCAAAACTTAGCAGCCTGAAACACAAATAAACATGTAAGAAATTTCCTCGAGGCGATACCCCTGGGACTCAGGAAACCAAATGAAAAACAGTTACGAATATTATAAGATTGTCCCACTAACGAATAGCGCACGAGGAATCATATATAGTGGCACCATTCCATATTTATTTATTATTAAGATTTATTTACTGCCTTTTTGAAGAAATTCACTCAAGACAGCGTACAGCAAGAATAAGTCAAATATAAGCAATAGACAATTACAGCAGTAAAAATATTCACATTACAATACAAAGTATGGCATAGTATGCTACATTACAATGCCAATAAAATATACAATAAAACATTTCAATAGACAGCATTGGGTGTAAACAAAGTAGGCTTTAATAGAACAAGACACAGCTCTTTTCTTTACTGGTAACAGAACAGAAGCCAAGGGAAATAATTTACTTGCCATTCATGATCTTCCACAACAAACAGCCTAATTTAAGGATTGTCCTAGCCTCAACACTAAGCCAATGATGCTTAACAAAATAAGCTGTGATTCTGATTTCTTGAGAGGGTAGATCTAGCACACAGCCACATTCTGGATAGTTTGAATTTTTCGCAACAAAAATTTTGGTAACAGACAATATTACAATAGTCCAATTTGCTGAGAATCTGTGACTGTACAAGTCTAAATGTCATCCCAGAGTCCACTCCACACCCCCCCCCCCCTACATGCTCTAAAGATTTGTGGGTCATTGTGCTCATAATAAAGGAAAGAACCTGGCATGAAATCTTCACGCACTTCTGGGCTAACTTTTTACACCTCCCAGCATATGCTCAGCCTGTTCGTCTGCTGTGCACTTCCGTGCATCTGCTCTGAATAATAGCCTCACTACCATGGATTTAAATGTGCTGAGCACATGTGTGATGGGCTTTCTGCATGCTTTTTACATAGGGTGCCCACTGCATCAATCCCTCAGTCTTAAGAGATTTTCTTCCCAGGCAGCCCTCTGTCAAGCAAGTGCATGAGGGAAGGAGTGTAAAGAAAATATGGGTGAGGAGCTATAGGGGAAATCTCCTTTAGGGAACGGAAAATGGCTTGTACAAACAGGGTTGCTTATTACATTGTGCAATGCAAAAAAACTTACCTGTTCCTTGATTCTGATCTTTCCACATGCACCTTCCATTATATAGTAAAACCACAAAATTTAACCCTCTGCACCCCAGAGGTCTTAGATATAGGATAAAAGGATTGTTAATATAAATTTACATCATGTTTTCTAAGCATGTTCAATTTGCTAATAGGTTAACATCTTGATTCTCATCTCCGTTTTCTCTGGACCATGTCTGTCAATATTATTATTATTTTTTGGTTCAGAAATAATTCCTTTACTAAGGTGCGCTAACAGATTTAGCACATGCTAAATGATAAGACACCCATTATAGTCCTATAGGCATTTTTAAAAAATCATTTAGCATATGCTAATCATTTTATATTTGCTCACACCTTTTTCAGTAGTAGCTCAAGGTAAGTTACATTCAGGTACACTGGATATTAGTGCATGCAATCTGTTAGCATGCCTTAGTAAAAGGATCCCTTTGTGTTGTAATATTTTTTTTTCGGGGGGGGGGGGGGGCACATCTGTTAAACTAGCCACAACCTCTTCCTTTCCACCCCTAAGATTTTGGGTTGTGTTCACTTTCTTCATACATTCATTTAATATCTGAGTGGGAGTCTGATAAGCACAGCAACTCCCCCAGTTTATCTGAGCTTTCACGCACTTTGAAAACTTGTGTCTCAGGAATTTGATAAAAATTAGGATGAAAAACAGACCATTTAATTTAATTAGCAGTGTACACAAAATAATTATGTAACTATAAATTGCTAGTTTAAAACATATTTCATTATTCCAATAAACAAATCTGGGGAAAAAAATTATACAAAACTGTCACAATATAGCATATTTCTTTTGCTGGTCAGTCCCATTTCCAGTGCATTTGTGATATCTCAGACACCTGGCCTCATCTTTCTTATTCCATCAGAGCCACATGCCACAATTCTGTAAAGGAAGTGCTATGAATGGGAAAAATGTACGAAATGTAGCAGCCATATAAAACTTACACCCTTAAGGGCTATTCGTAAGAGTGCTTTTATCCTAATTCGAAGAAACCACCAAGCTGAAGAATTGGATGCATGATCTACTGAGATGGGTAAAAGACGACTGAATGTCTTAGGGGCCCCCCTTTCACTAAGCTTTTCCTCCATAAACACTGGAGAGAGAAGCGAATTTAACGGAAAATATGTAGCATTGCTGCCTTAAGGATGATAATGCGTGCAGGAACAGATGGAATTGATTTAGTTCTTAAAGTCTATTCCATCTACACAGAATCTATTTCGTATTACCCGATCTAAACCGAAGGAAAAAATACTCCTAAATTCCCTTAGACAAACAGGTTTCCACAAGCAACACAGGAAGGCTAAATGAGAATTGCTGGTATTAGGTATAATTGCCACCGAGCTAATAGCAAACTCTGGAACATAAAACTGGTTTCTAATCCGCCACAGAAATCCACTGATACTTGCACCAATTCTTTTCACATCAGCAATTAAACCCTTTAAAGGAAGTCCGTGAAAACATCTTAAATGTGTTACTCAAAGCAAAGTTTAATCCCAAACCGAGCTAATCTGTACCAAGTTCCGGCTCCTAATTAACAGGACCAGGACCTGTGCCCACTGGCCTTTGTTCAAAACTTGGCCGATCAATCCCACACTCACACCAGGAACAAAACTTGGGCCACTTTCACTATGTCTGTGTGCTTTTGGGCTACAAAGGCGACCAAGAGAGCTATCACGCATCCTCAGGTGATCCGAGGGGCGATCGCCACCCATACGGGGGTCCCGGATCGCTGCGGGGGGGAGGGGGAACCCAGATCGGAGGGGGGAGGTGCTCCTCTCATGCTGCACCGCCCGGTATAGACTCGGTTTTGTAACTTCTCGGTCTATGTATACCGGGGAATTCAAACTTCCCCCCTCCAGCCCTCCCCGTTTCTGTACCTCGGATGCCGGTTTGGTGGGACATGACTCCGCTGCCGTTCCCCTGATTGCCGCTCGTGCCGGCCAAGAACCCGGAAGTAGGAGAGGAGAAGGAGGAGGAGCAGCTGCACCTCGTTGCCGCCCCCAGGCACCGGCACAGCCCGGGGCGGACCTCTGCTTCCTCAGACCGGCGTCATTCCCCTTAGCCTTGGCACCGATCTGGCCTCGGTGACGATTGAGTCCCAGCCTTAAGTCATTTTCTGAAAGGTGCCATGGAGAAATTGCACAAGTCGTATCTAAAGCTTTCTTTGGCTTACAGGAAGCTGGAAAAAATAGCAGCCAACTTTTAAAAGATAGTGTTCCCCAGTAACTTGGTTGCAATGGTGATCCCTAGCATCCTTTTTCGAAAAGCTGGCTGGGAGATTAATAAAAGAATATAAATGTAAGTAAATATATAGCGATACTATTTTGCTGGACTAAATACACTTCGTGACCATTCTTTGCAGAATCACCTCCCGCTTCTAGGAATAAACAGAATGGACTTTCCTGTTAAGATCTGCTAGGTAGCTCAGGGATAGGATGCTGGACTTGATGGACCAATGATGATCTGACCTAGTTGGTCTTGACGGACAGCTGATCTGATCCAGTTTAGCATTCCTTATGTCCTTTACTGGAACGCAGCAAAGAGATTGCATGATAAGACATGCCAACAATATCATAAACGATTAGCTGACGTCTGGGATAATTTGGAATGGTAGGTATGAAGAATCAGGACGTTAGCTGTGAGAATATTTAAGAGATAAAGAGGCTCATTTTCAAAGCACTTAGCCTCCCAAAGTTCCATAGAAACCTATGGAACTTAGCCTCCCAAAGTGCTTTGAAAATATGCCTCTAAGTCAGTATACTGAAAGAAACAAGTATTAGAAGCGGTGCAAAGAAAAGCTACAAAAATGGTATGGGGTTTGCGTTGGAAACCGTAGGAGAGACTTGCTGACCTGAACATGTATACCTTGGAGGAAAGGAGAAACAGAGGTGACATGATACAGACATTCAAATATTTGAAAGGCATTAATCCACAAATGATCTTTTTCCGGAGACGGGAAGGCGGTAGAACTAGAGGACATGAATTGACAGGGCCGGTCTTAGCAAGTGCGGGGCCCTGTGCAGACCAATTTGATGGGGCCCCATCCTAGCCCCGCCCCACCCCTCCGAGTTCCAGGGTCCCCTCCCTCCGAGCTCCAGGACCGCCCCCCTCCCTCACTCTCTCTGAGCTCCAGGGCCTCCCTCACTCTCTCTGAGCTCCAGGGGCCTCCTGCCCTCCCTCCGAGTTTTAAAAATCATCTTACCTCAGCGGGTTACAGCAGCAGGCAGCAACAGTGAAAAGCGTGCAAGCAGGGCCGTGCCTAGGGTCTCTGGCGCCCCCCTGCAGACTATCAGTTGGCGCCCCCCCCCCCCCCCGTGAAAATGATCCCCCCCCCCCCCCATGAAAATGATCGCTCACCACTTGCCATACTGAAAGGAATTGTCAGCAATATTCTTAGAAACAAATTGCTATACATTGCAAAATAAGATAGCAGATGTAAATTCTCAAAGTGGACATATTCCAAACACTAAAATGAAAATAAAATGATTTTTTTCTACCTTTGTTGTCTGGTGACTTTCTTTTTCTGATCATGCTGGCCCAGTATCTGATTCTGCTGCTATCTGTCCTCTTAACTCCGTTTCCAGGGCTTCCTTTCCATTTATTTCTTTACTTTTCTCCTTTCTTCTTCATTTCTTGCTCTATATCCATTTCCAGCAATTTCTCCTCTCTCCCTGGGTCCTGCCCTCCCATCCATGTCCATTCTTGTCCCTCTCTGCCCTTCCCTCCTCCATCCATAGCCAGCAATCCTCCTCTCTCCCCTCCCCTCCATTTCCAGCAATTTGTCCTCTCCCTGGGCCCCCATATCCATCCTTGTCCCTCTCTGCCCTTCCCTCCTCCATCCATAGCCAGCAATCCTCTCTCCCCTCCCCTTCCAGCAATTTGTCCTCTCCCTGGGCCCCCATGTCCATCCTTGTCCCTCTCTGCCCTTCCCTCCTCCATCCATAGCCAGCAATCCTCTCTCCCCTCCCCTTCCAGCAATTTGTCCTCTCCCTGGGCCCTGCCCTCCCATCCATGCCTCTTTGCCCTCCCATCCATTCAGGGTCTGCCCTCCCTCTCACTCCCCATTCCATCCAGGATCTATCCCCCCTCTCTCACTGCCCCCTCTTTTCGGCTCCCAGTTCCCACCTGCGGCTGCCCCTAGTTCCAGATCCATTGATTCTCCCATCCACCCCTGCCCCAGGCTTGACCCCATTCTCCCTCCTGCTCACTTTTCAGACCCCAGTTCCAGCTCCATGCCCCTTCTCCCATCTGTCTCCCACCCAGTCCTTTCTGCCCATCCGAGTCCCCCTCACCCCATCTGTCTCCCACCCAGTCCCTTCTGCTATCCAAGTGCCCCCCACCCTCACCCCATCTGTCTCCCACCCAGTTCCTTCTGCCCATCCGAGTCCCCCTCACCCCATCTGTCTCCCACCCAGTCCCTTCTGCTATCCGAGTCCCCCCCCCTTCACGGTCACCCCATCTGTCCCCCACCCTCACCCTGCCTCGTCTTCTCCCTGCCACCCGTCTTTAAAAATAAATTGCCAATGCCGACGCGATAGCGAGCGCAGCACCTCGTGTGCAAGTAAAAGAAGCGGATCCGATCATCTCATTGGGCCTTCCTTCACTGTCCCGCCCTAGAGGAAATAGGAAGTTGCGTCAGAGGAGGGCGGGACAGTGAGGGAAGGCCCAATGAGATGATCGGATCCGCTTCTTTTACTTGCACACGAGGTGCTGCGCTCGCTCAGCAAATAAATTTAAAGGGCTGGTGCGGGAGGGGGGGGGGTGCCAGGATCATGAAGAGCAGCGGGAGCGGCGGCACCCCCCTCTCTGGTGCCAAAAGATTTAAAGTCCTCGGCGGGGCGAGGGTAAGCACCGCGGCGGCGCCCTCCAAAGGTGGGCGCCCCCCTGCGGCGCTTACCTCGCTTACCGCATCGGCACGGCCCTGCGTGCAAGCTCGGCACTTCAGGAGCCTTCCTTTCTCTCAGCTCTGGTCCCGACTCCTGCCCTCATTTCCTGTTTCCGCAAGGGCGGGACCAGAGCTGAGAGAGGGAAGGGAAGGCTCCTGAAGCACCAAGCAGCTCACACGCTTTTCACTGCTGCCGTCTGCTGCCGTAACCCCGACAAGGTAACTGAGGGAGGGGGACTGGAACTCGGGCAGTTGGGGCGGACTTGAGGCATGCCACGCGGGGCCCTATGCGGTCGCCTCGCCCTAAGACCAGCCCTGTGAATTGAGGTTGAAGGGGGGCAGACTTAGGACTGTCAGAAAGTATTTTTTCACGGATATGTGGAATGCCCTCCCATGGGAGGTGGTGGAGATGAAAACGATAATGGAATTCAAACATGCGTGGAATAAACACAAAGGAATCCTGTTTAGAAGGAATGGTTCCACGGAATCTTAGCGAAGATTGGGTGGTGACGCCGGTAACTGGGAAACAAAACGGGAGCTGGGCAGACTTCTAAGGTCTACACCCTGATCGTGACTGGATAGGGATGGGCTGGAGTGTAAATTTTAAGGGGCTTCGACGTTAGCTTCAGAACTTTTAGTACAGGAACAGAACTGGGCAGACTTCTACAGTCTGTGCCCTGAGAAAGGCAAGGACAAATCAAACTCAGGTATACATATAAAGTATCACATTCCATGTAAATGAGTTTATCTTGTTGGGCAGACTGGATGGACCGTACAGGTCTTTATCTTCCGTCATTTACTATGTTACTATCAAATGCTGCTACTAAATTGGAAGAAAAAGTTTACATTTTTGTGTGTGACCTACTGCGTATATCATAATTTGGCCCCTAAATATCTTCAGGCTAGGGCACATAAGTAGGAACCAGTGCAGAGTCTGCATTTGAGTTAGGCACTTAGGGGCACTTCCACTAAGATGTGCTAAAGCCTAATGCAGGCTGTGTGCACTGAAAAAGGCTTACCATGGTCATTTCCCTGTTTGTGGGGAATGGGTATGGATTATGGAAGCACTACCCAGCTAGCACATTCACATTAGTGTCACTAACCAGTTAACACAGAGTTAAGGAAGAGCGTTAATATTTTTGCCTTTCTGCACACTAATGGAAAAATTTGTGTGGGACAGACAAAAAGAAAAAGGCCTATTTTATAGCTGCGGTAAAAATGGGCTTAGCGCACAGGAAGGTCCCATGTTAGGACACGCTAAGCTCATTTTATACCACAGCCTAGAAAAATGGCCCCTTAATTTTTCCACTCCAAAGCTGAAAGCTTAAAGGTTAATTACAATTTTTTTAAAAAAAGGACATTTTGAAGTGCTCTTCCAGAGATGTGGGAGTGAAGTTAAAAGCAATAGATCATTACATAGATTGTGTGGTGGATGAAAAACTTTTATTCAGAGAATAGTTGTTGAAGTGAATGGGGAGTGAATTTCTTTTGTGGGTGGGGGGTTGTAATGCCGTAACATTGTTTTAAGGTTATGTCTACTAAAGGGTGTTAAACCCTAACACACACTTAGCATGCATGAAATTCCTTACCGCAAAGTGTATTGAAGTGTTTGTTTGGTAAGCAATCTTTTTGCATTCACTAAGCATGTTTATATATTTTTTTGTCTATAGTTTTTGGAGGGGGTGTGTTGAGGTGGAGAATGGATGTGAGAATGCTATTCAACTAGCATGTCAATATTTGTGTGCGTTAACTGGTTAGTACATCCAATACTTCCCTGCTAAAATTTCGGATCTTATCGGCTCTTTACCTTCCACTAACTTAACTGCTTTATCTAGTTATTCTCAAGAAAATTCCCAGGCTTCACTAAATACCATTATTCCATCATCATCATCTTTATCTGGATCCTCTTCATGGTCGTCATTTCAACTACAAACACCGGACTCACTCACTAAGACGCTATCCACTATGCATTATACCACCTGCTCCCTTGACCCTTTCCCTTCAGCTTGGGTCAAACTCCCTGATTTACAATTGATGCCCAAGATACTTTTGTTGATAAATAATAGCCTTTCTTGTAGCCAAGTTCCACTTCCCTGGAAAACAGCAGTTGTTCGTCCTATTCTAAAGAAACCTACCCTTGATCCCCAGTCCCCAGCTCACTATCATCCTATGTCCAATCTGTGTTTCCTTTTTAAAGTATTAGAAAAAATTGTCTATGTCCAATTCTCTTCTTTCATTGAAAAGTCCCTCGTTCTAAACCCGAGGCAATTGGGTTTTAGAGCGCATTACAGTACCGAGACTGTTCTTAACGTTGTTCTAGCAATTTCTCTTGACCTACCATCTGCATTTGAAGAAGTGAATCATTCTCTGTTGCTTTCTCATCTCGCTGCACTTGAGCTATCAGGCTCTGCCTTCTCTTGGTTTTTTTCATTTTTGACCGGATGTTCATATCAGGTAAGTCACCCCTACTCTTTCCGCTACTCCTCAACCTCTGACCTGTGGAGTCCTCGCTCTTCTCTTTTGTTTAATCTGTTCATAAGTCCACTCTTATACAGTCCTTTTGGAGTTTTATTTTCACTTTTACGTAGACGATATTCTCCTATGTTTCCCAACTAACCCATATTCGCCCTCATTATAACCACTTCACGATTGCGTAGAAGCAGTTAATAAATGGCTCCTAGACCGTAGGCTGGCTCTAAATAAAGAAAAGACAATCGCATGGTGGTTCCAACTCCCCTTTAAATCTCTTTGGCATCACTGTCACCCCAGTAGACTCCTTTCGGTATTTGTGTGTTACTTTAGATTCCCGACTCACGTTGTCTACTCAGATCTCTCAATTATGCAAGTCAGGTTTCTTTACACCGACAACTCTGACTGGTTAGAAGCTACTTTACTTAAGATACATATCATTCACTTATTCTTTCCCTTCTGATGTCAAAAATTGACTACTGTAAGATAATATACTTAGGAGCTCCTGCGTCTCCAAACATGACAAAATACTGCAATTAAACTTCTTTGCCATGCTAAAAGAACAGATCATGTTTCACCCCTACTTCAGAAATATCATTGGCTTCCTTTAGAGCAATGAATCATTCATCAACGTCTTACTTTTACTTTTAAAGCTTTCTGGCAGAGATTCCCAGATCATCTGGCTAACCTTACTATTCCATATTCACCCATTCGTCTTTTGTGGTCACTCAATGATTACCATTTAGTTTTGCCAAACCCCAAACAAGCTAGCTTAGAATCAACCAGACATTGTGCCATCTTTTTTGCAGCCCCTATTTGGAATTCCCTTCCTCACGAAGTCCGTGCTGAATTGTCTTTTAAAACGTTTAAGCCTGTTTAAAGGCCTGGCTGTTCCGCCAGGCGTTTGAGCCTCCAAGTTAGCCGATTGTGATCACAGCTGTCTGCCCCTCTCAGTTCTCCACTCTTCCTCTTTGTTTGCACCATCCCTGTAATGACATGTATTGGCAGTGTGTTCTTTCTAGCAAAAAAGGTGCCGGTACTCAAATGCTAGGCCACCCTTCAGGATTGGGGTGATCACTGAGAGACCTACCCCATAATAGCCAGGCCCCCTGCAACCAGTCACAGAATCTATGACAAGACAGAGTTGGTGTGTAGAGCCTGAGCGCTATCATTAAAACTTGGGGTCCATGGATCAATTTTAACAGACAATGGAAAAGGTGCCAGTACTCAGTACCCCCTCAAAAAAAGCCCTGTGTATTGGTCCTTCTTACTGTATGTGCTATTTACTTTCCTATCTGAACATTGTAGTTCCTTTCTCATATCTATTATATGTTATTTTTTTTTAGAACTGAAAACTGTCTAGGTCTACGAGTTCAGGTGATATATCAAATTACTGTAAATAAATAATGCGTGAGCCATATTTAGGAGGTGGTAAGTGCTCCTGTGTTAATTTTATCAAGTTACATAGCGCAAACCAGGAAAAATAAATACTTGAAAATGCCCTATTTCTTGGGCATGCTAGGAATGGGATTAACATGCAGCAAAGTCCCGCATTAGCAAGCACTATACCAATTTACTATCGTAGTTTAGTAGACATACCTCTTTGTTTTGACACGTATGAAAATTGTAATGTATTAAGCGTTGCAGTCCCCTGCTTTGAATGTTTTACTGAATTGTAAATGTGGAAAATAAGTTTATAAATTAAGGTAAAGTCCATGTAAAGAAAAGCCAATGCAGGTGGAGTAACGTGGAGAGAAGCCAGGGAAAAAAGGAACACTGCTTGGAGGAAACAGAAGAAAAGAAAAACGATGGGAGTGGCCACAGCAGAAACAGTAAGGATAAAATAATGAATCAGTGTGTAAAAGCGTCAACACTGTTCCTAAACAAATTCAAACTTGTAGCAAAGAGGAAGCTTCAACCCCTTTGAAGAATACATAAGAATATAAGTGTTGCCATACTGAAACAGACCGAAGGACCATCAAACCCAGTATCCTGTTTCGAACAGTGGCCAATCCAGGACACAAGTACCTGTCAAGATCCCAGAACAGTAAAACAGGTTTTTTGCTGTTTATCCTAGAAATAAGCAGTGGACTTTCCCAAGTCCACCTTAATAATGGCTTATAGACTTTTCTTTTCCAAACCTTTTTAAAACCCTGCTAAGCTAACTGCTTATACCACATTCTCCAGCAACGAATTCTATAAGCACTGAATCATGCAATGAAAACTAACACTTTTTTCTATTACCATAACACATGGCAAACATATAGGTGTTTTTTTAGAAGTCCTGTTTGCAATATCAAACATATATCAAACTACGTCCCTATGTCCCCCCTTGTTCCAATACATATATCAACATTTAAACTTTATATAGAAGGCACCTATGGTTTTTGACCCATAAGATGCCATATATCTGTCACTGGAACAGGAGAGGTGGAGTGAGGGGTGGGCTCAGAGCCTTTGTAAGCAGGAATGAGGCAGATAAGTTGATTGGCTCAAGAGGATTTATTGATACACCAATCAGGGACAAGAGCTTCAGAAAAAAAAGTGTAGGGCTTTTTGCTGGGTAGCATTTTTTCACAGAAAGTCCAGGCCATTGGAAAGGGTTTTGTGACCCACCTGCCCTCCCTGGGGAAGGATCAGGTTGCAGAATGTATGTTTACTTTGTACTTTCTAGGACAGATTACTCTGTGAGATGGATTGGGGGTGCAGTTGGGGGGGGGGGGGTTGCCACAGCGGAGTGGTTGTCATGATCACAAGGAAGATGAGCCCTTGGGCCATCGCCGGGTGTCGGCTAGCTGCAGGCGAGTCACTTGGGCAAGGTACAGGACTAGGCAAAGAGTCAGATGAGCAAGGTACAGTCAAGAGTCCAAGTAGGCAGGGCTTGGAGAAGGAGACAGGTGAGGTCCAGAGGCAAGGAAAGGACTGGAAGCAAGACAGGCAGAATCCAAGGCAAAGCAAGGTAGACTGAAGACAGGCTTGAGTCAAGGTCAGACAAACTCAGGTGACCTGTTGCCAAGGCATCAGAAAGGACTGTACCTCTGCCTTACATAGGGCACCGGGCTGACGTCAGCTCCGGGAGCCCCAAAGCCTCTCCTCACCGGCAGTCCAGCAAGGTGTGTTCCCAGCGTGTGTGCCAGGGGCATAGCCAGACTTCAGCGGGAGGCGGTCCAGAGCCCGAGGTGAGGGGGCACATTTTAGCCCACCCCCTGGCGCTGCCGACCCCCCCCCCTCTGCCATTTTGACCCGCTGCCACCACCAACTTTGACCCCCCTCCCACCGCCAACCCTCCCCCGCCATCGCCTACCTTTGCTGCCGGAGGACCCAACCCCCGCCAGCCGAGGTGCTCGTCTTCTGGCGCAAGGCTTCGTTCTGTTTCTCTGAGTCTGACGTCCTGCACGTACAGACTCACAGAAACAGAACAAAGCCTTGCACTGGAAGAAGAGCACCTCGGCTGGCAGGGGTTGGGGACCCTGTCAGGAAAGGTAGCAGATGGCAGCGGGGGAGGGGGGGTTGAGAGGGTCATCGGCAGGGGGGCCCAGGCCCAAATCTACAGGGGCCCAGGCCCCCGTGGCCCCATATAGCTACGCCCCTGGTGTGTGCACATCCTAGGAGATCCATCATGGCCTGCGCCCCAGAGCACCACCAAGAGCAAGCAGCAAAGGATGCCTAAAACCTCTGCTCTGGGTCTTGAGGCGTGTGTACCGTCCAGGGCTCGAGGCTTGCCCACTGTTTGGAAAACAGGATACTGGGCATGGCTACTCTTATATTCTTATGTTATGTTCTGTTAAATGTTTACATTTCTGATTTATTATATTGCTGGCATGTTTTGTTAGTCCTATTACTAGGTTTCAATTTGCCATTTCCAAGTGTACCTCATTGACTATATTTATGCTTATATTTGGTCATTTTACTATTGTTGTGCTGTTAACAAAATTGTAAGTTTTATGTTAAACTACACCTGCTGTACACCGCCTTGGGTGAATCTCTTCATAAAGGTGGTTAATAAATCCCAATAAATAAATAAATATAATTTTAGAAAGCCAGAATATACATGTCTAAATCATTAATATGTGCATATGGCAAGGGGATGTGATCTGGGTGTGTTTTGGGTAGGGTTAATAAATATATATGTAGTCTCCATTTCAGAAGGGGCATGGAAGGTGCTCCTGCATTATCTGCCCCACGTAACATAGTGCAGGCCCAGTTACAGTTAAATAAATAAATAAATAAATAAATAAATAAAGTACTGCTGTGGCATTTTTCCTCTCCCCATCTCAACATTCTCCTTGTTCTGATCCCTCCTCAAGTGTCAAACCCAGGCCCAACATTTACCCCAACCCTATGCCCCCTTATTCTAATTCCCCCATGTCAAACACCACTGTGATCCCAGTCGGACATCTCTCCCATTCTTATCCCACCTCAAGTGTCAAACCTCACATCTGTTTAATCTCCTCACCCGTTAACACTCCCACCCCAGAACACAAGCCCTGCCCCTCCCTATAGAGGCTGACCCTCGCCTGACTCCCTCTGGGACCTACCCAGAGATATCAAATGGTGGCCTAGAGCAGAAGCAATCCTTCTCTGCTGCTTACCCAGTATTATACTGGGTCCAAAATGGCAGCAAGGACCCCTAGAGGTAGTCTTGCATTACTACCACTAGGGGGTATCTTCCATAAAATAACTTCTCCTTGTATGGGAGGATGCCTCCCAGAATTAGAACCCAGAGACTATGGTGCACTCTCAGGGTAGGAGCAGAAGAGGACTGCTTCTGTCCTGGGCCAATGGACCACCTTTGGGACCCTCGGGTACATCCTGAGAAAGTTGGGGAAGGATCAGCCTCTGTGGGTGGGAGTGGAGCTTATGTTTAGCTGCAGGGCTTCTTATAGGCAGGGGAGACTGAACAGGGGGCAAGGCTTAACACTTAAATGCTTATCTTGCATAAACAGTGAGTCCCCATTTTAGAAAGCCAGTATATGCACATCAAAATCCCAAGTGTGAACAAATGGCAAGGGGGCATGGTCTGGGCAGCTTTTGGACAGGACTAGGGCCTGCCTGGAAGATACATGTTTATTCCTGATTTCAAAAGGGGATTAAATGTGTTAGCACTGACCACCTCCAAGCTTCAAAGTTTATTCATATTTGATATTAAGGTTGTACCAAATATTCGTATTAGATTCAGCCTCAGCTCCAAATAGTTCCCAAATTGTAAAAATGATCCTGCCCTCCGCCCGAGGGTCTTCGGGATCTGGCCTCCACCCTGGCCACTCAGCCTCCTGGCCCACTGCAGTTCACCGGGCAGGGCTCAAAGAAAATAAACTCCAAAAAGGTAAAAATCACCCCGCTCCTTTATTGTCAGGGATTCACAGTCCAGTAACTTTCAAAAGGAATCCTGCAGCCCTTCAAAACTGTTTGCTCCTGTTTTACTCTCAGGGCCCAGGTGCCTCAGAAACAAAAACACGTCACCTCCCAGCTGCTGCACAATTCAGTTGGAGCCAAATAAACAGTCCCCACAAATAGGTTCCTCTGTAGTCCAACTTCACACCCCCAAAAGAATCCCTGTATCTTGTCCACCCCCCACAAACAGTTCAAAACACACAGTTCTGCAGGCCACAGCTCACAAAAAGAAAAGAAAACACTATAGCCTACTTTCCCCTCCCCCACACAAAAGGACGGTTGTTTTCCCCAACAGTTCAAAAACCACAGTGCTTAGTGCCTTAGCACCCAGTTCAGACACACAGTCTCTTCAAAGAACACAGCCTGAACTCTTTTGGGAAAGAGGAAAAGATCCCACCCTTTCTGGGTCACTCCATTACTTCACTGACCCTCCTCCCGCATGACCCTTCCGCTTTCCACTTTCAGCCCAGCTGTGACACCAGGAGTTCACCTGGTTTTTCAGTTTAGCTTTCAAGGCATGAGCCCAAGCAGAAAGGTCCATGGGTTCCTCAGAGCCTGCCTCCTGCTCCTTCTCTCCAGCAGCCTGCCAGTCCATGGGCTCATTCTCCCCTACTCTGGGCGGCTGTTCCTCTCTTACTTGATTAGGTTCCAGGTGCCCCTCCCTTGCCTTGTCAGACCCTTCTCCCGGGGAATGCTGGGGCCAATAATCCCTATACCAGGGTTTTCCCCGGGGATGCTGGGAAATGTAGTCCTTCTCCCACCTCCATTTTCTATGGGGCACTACCTTTTCCCTTCTCTCTCTCTTTCCCTGAGGAAGAATTAAAGGTAAGGCTCTGCTCTGTCTCCCTCGGCCCTTGAGCCTCCTTCCTTCTCCCCCCTACAACTCCATCTGTTCAAAACCCTTATCCTCCCCTTCACAAAATACATTATTTGTATTCATCCAAATAGTGATTTAAATTCAAATACGAATAATCTGGGGCTGTACTGCACTAAATCCATATAAACACTTGATCTCTGATTTCAAATTGCTTCTTTTATTATTTATGTTAAAAGCTCAATGCTCATTATTCGTATTCAGCCAAATAGTAAAATATGCTATTTAATGTACCACTGAGGGACACACCTTTGCAGTGGTTTACAATAAAATTTTAAATAGGTTTAGTCAGAGGTTAGAAATGAAAGGAAATACAATTTTAGGATAGACAACAGAAAAGCACTGTGTGATCTAGACTCCGGAGAGTTTTCACCCTCCATCTCACAATTTATAGGGATAAAATCTTGTGTTTGCTAATTATCAAAAGCATCTAAAAATAAAGTTTTTAGACCCTTCTTAAATGACTGAAGGCAGCAACCCCTGGGACTATGGCAGGGGATGGGCCAGATGCAAGGAGGACCGGGGGTGGGGTTGCACTATGTTGGCATTTTATCCAGGTTACTGTTAAGGCTTGGGTTCAATTAAACCAAATAAACTGCAGCCTTTTGTTGATTCCAAATTAGAGAATGACATGGGAGCGGGTAACCACAGTAAAACTGCAGGAATGGGGAAAATGTTCAAAGTTTTACCACGGGTGCAAAAAGAGGTTATTTCCCTGCCCCGGAGCAGTAATAACCTCTGCACCCGTGGTACAACAGACGCCTACCTTCTTCTGATCCTCCCTCCCTCCCTTCCTTCTAAGTCTGGTGTCATTCACTTGCTCTCCCTGCCCCCCCCCCCCCCCCGCCGCCACCATCTGGTCCTGAATTGCACTCTCCCTCCCCCTCTGCAAGCTCCTGTGTCACTCCTGCACCTCTCCGCTGTGCTCCCGCTGCAGCCTTACCATCTTCCGGACTGCCAGTAGCGTTAGCAATGTAAGCATGCTGCCTTTGCGCAGCCCGGAAACTTTCTATTGTGACTTCCTGTTTCCGCTCGCTGCAGAGAGGCTTCCTGGCACATGAAGGCAGCGTGCTTACATTGCTAATGCTGCTGGCAGTCCGGAAGATGGAAAGGCTGCAGCGGGAGCACAGCGGAGAGGTGCAGGAGTGACACCAGAGCTTGCAGGGGGGGGGGGGGGGGAGAATGCGATACAGGACCCGATGGCAGCGGTAGGGAGGGGGTGGGAGAGTGAGCAACACCGGACCCTGTAGGAACTGAGGGAGGGAGAGTGACACCGACCCTGTGGGGGGGGGCAGGAAGATTGGGAAAGTGACACCAAACTTGGGAGGGGGAGGGAGGGAAAGCGACACAAGACCTTGTGGGGAGGGGGGAGTGAAAGCGACACCAGACTTTGTGGGGGGGGGGGGGGCGGGGTGGTATGGAGGGAAAGCAACACCAGACTTTGTGGAGGGGGAGAGGGAGGGAAAGTGATACTGGACCTTGGAGGGAAGGGAGGGAGGGAGGGAGAGTGACACGACCTTGCAAGGGGGTAGAGGAAGGAAAGGCATGGGGTATACGGCCTTGGAAGCAAGGAAATGAAAGAAACAGATGCAGCTGGGGACTGATAGGGTGATGAGATCCAGTGGAGGGTAGATGAGGGCTAATAGGATGGGAATGAGGGCTACGGAAGTGGATGAAAAAAGATAGGGGGTTTAGGAGACTGGATATTAAGTGAGAGGCAGAGGGAACAATGGTAAACGCTAGTAGGTAGATGAGAAGTGAAACAGAGACTAAGGTGAGAAGGGGATAAACACAAATAAGGGGGGGCATGAAATGAAAGGCCACTGCCAGACAGATGTAGAGAAGGAAAGGACAAAGCCAAGAGGAGAGAGAAGAAATGGAAACACCAACGTGGAAAAGAATTTAGAGAAGATGGACACGTGGAAAGTGGAAAAGAGACTGGGACCATCCCAATTAGAAAAATAAAGTGCTTGGACAACAAAGGTAGATAAGAAATGTTTTTATTTAATACTTTTTAAGGACTGAGATGTGCCTGCTTTGTGAAATGTACGTCTTTTCTATTTTGCAGAGTGCAGGAGAAAATACATTTGTTTCTCTTTTACCAGTGTTTACCTGGCTTTCTTGAGGGAGACCTCTATTTCAGTTTTTCTGTGGTTCCCTGTTTTGTATAGTGAGAAAAGAATTAAATGTGCTTGGAGTTGTAGAATGATTAGAAAAATTAGAGCTCATTATTGCTTGTTATGTGAATGAATATTCCATCACTGTTTCATTATTGCTTGCCAGACCAGTCCAGTATTATTACATTTTAAGAGCATTTGTTTTAATTCGTGTATGCAGTCCTTACATGCACATGAGTTTGCTTTTTAAACCCAAAGGTAAATCTTAAGCGTGGTTAAACAGCAAGGCTTCTGTGGATAGGGACAGAGTTTGCGGGGACGGGGACAAACTTTGTCCCTGCTTCATTCTCTATTCCAAATCATGGTGTGATCTCTTCATATGGGTGGAACCGATGTTGAAATTTACATCTACTCTGACCAACGAACAAGTTATGGCAAGATGCGGAAGAGTTAAGGCTACATGTATCTCCTGCCCAAACTGGCACCTTGCCATAATTTGTATATAAGCCCATTCCCCACCCCCATCAATATGTTTTCCCCCACGAGGACCAGCCCTCCCCCAACAAACATGTCCTCCTGACACCAGGAGCCTCCTCAGGAGCTGCTCCCTCTTCTCATCCACCATACTAGATGTGCTGATCCCTTCCCCCCACCCCAGACCAACTACCAAGTCTTACCCAGAGTATCCCGTGGTCTAGAGTGTGGAGGCAGGAACAGTTCCCCTCCACTCCCACCCAGTCTGGCACTAGCAGATGAAATGGTACCCATGAGCTCTAGAGATAATATAAGGGGATGACCACTAGAACTCATGAATAAGGGAATGGGATTTGATATACCACCGTTCTATGGTTACAATCAAAGTGGTTTGCATATTATATGCACATACTTTTTGTAGCTGGGGCAATGGAGGGTTAAGTGACTTGCTCAGAATCACAAGGAGCTGCAGTGGGAATCAAACCCAGTTCCCCAGGATCAGAGTCCGCTGCACTAATCACTAGACTATGCCTCCATTTCCTTTGCTGGTACTGGACAGGTTGGGAGTGGAAGGAGCCCATTCCCATCTGTACAACCTAGACCACCAGGATACCCTCTGGGTAAACCCCAGGGGTGGATGAGGAGAAGGGTTGGCACAGCTAGTACGGGCTGGCTTAGGGAAGGGCATGCCAATCAGAGAAGCTGGTTCTGGGAGGAGGCATGTTGATGGGGATGGAGGTTGCCTGTTGGGGGGGGGGGGGGGGGGTCTGATGCCAGGAGGGGAACAGGAGATACATGTGTAGCATTGCAAAATGGCAGCCCTATGTTTATGCTAATTTAACTCTTGATGTACCACCTTTCAAGAAAAAGAAGAAAAGCAGTTAACAAACCAAAATATAATGGCAAAGGAAATGAACTGCAATAATGGGAAAAAAAAGAAGAGAAGAGGGGAACAGGGTAGGATAGACAGACAAATGGAGGAGGGAGGTGCTGCTCCCATTGGCGCCGACTCAGTAGGTGCTCGAGCACCCCCAATATTTCCCCACCGGAACCGGAAGTTCCCCAGGAGCCAGCCCACTGCCCGACCTCTTCTCCCACTCCCACAACAGTCCACCTGCCCCTCGCCTTCCTGCATGCCGTCCATAACTTAAAAGTCATCTTACCGGGGTCCTGGCGGCAGCAGTAGTGAAAGGCGAGCACGAGCAGGCTCGGCGAGTCAGCGCTTCAGCCTGCCTTCCCTTCTCGTTGCTCTCAGCTCTACCTCTGGTCCCGCCTGTGTGGGAACAGGAAATCAGGGTGGGACCAGAGGCAAAGCTGAGAGCAACGAGAAGGGAAGGCAGGCTGAACTTAACATCGACTCGCCGAGCCTGCTTGTGCTCGCCTTTCACTACTGCTGCCGCTGGGACCCCGGTAAGATAACTTAAGTTATGGGCGGCATGCAGGAAGGCGATGGGCAGGCGAAGGACTCTTGTGGGAGTGGGAGAAGAGGTCGGGCAAACTCGAGTCAGAGGGGCTGGAACTTGGAGGGGGGTCTGGAACTCTGAGGAAGGAGGGAGGGAGGGATTGGGGGCTGGAACTCTGAGGAGAGGGAGGGGGGCCTGGAACTCTGAGGAGAGGGGGGTGAGGAGAGGGGAAAGGGGGGGGGAGGAGAAATGCACCACCTGTAACAAAAAAAAAATTAAGCACCCCCAATCATTTTGAAAAGTTGGCTCCTATGGCTGCTCCTGATAGACACCAACTACCCCATCTGCTGATATCCATAGGATAAAGTAAAAAGATGAGTTTTCAGGGTGGCTTGAAATTTTGCATACAATTTTGTGCTGTTATTTGGCTGCTATTTTGCAACCTACCTGTGTAAGTGATGGCACACGCACGTTTAAGCCCTGGTGCTTTTCCTCATCTATTTTTTAAACATTGAAGTTACTAAGTTAGCTCCTCTCTCTCTATGTGGATAGCACTTTAGCATACATGAGTCCCAGGGGCAGGGATCTGTCAATTTTAAAAGGGAGCTGCTCGTGCAACCCCATTCTTGTAAAATATGTCCACATTTTCTGTACATTTTCACTTCCACATCAATATTCATCCACACACAATCTATGTAAAATGGTGCTGCACGTGTGTGTATGTGGTTGTGTACCGACATATTTATAGAAAATACAGAAATAAAGTTAGAGGAGACTTACTAGCAGGGCTTAATTTCTTCCAGAACAGGATGGAATGGCGTTCTGGCACTTCTTAAACCCCAGGAAATGACATCATTGTCACACTTCCCCGCCTGCCAAAGAAGTTCTTCTCCATCCATCTGTCTTCCCATCCACCTTACCTTGTTTGTTTATCTTGCTCTTGCTTACCCTTACTCTTCTCTCAGCATTTTTTGTTTCCTCCCTTGGCACTTCTGCTGAGCTGTAGTTGTAATAACAAAGACACTGACTTTATGCATGCGCTGCTATTTCCCCCTCAGCAGCATGTGCAGAGAGCCAGTTCTGCTCATCTTTGCCAGTTTCTGCTGCAGGTCCAGCAGAGGTGCCAACAGGAGGGAACAAAAGATACTAAAATGAGGGAGAAAGAGGAAAAAAAAAAAGAGCCTGAGGTAATTATGCTGGGTTGGTGTGGTGAGATGAAATGAGGGAGGAAAACCTGAGGCAATACTGGAGTGGAGTGAGGTTGGGTGGAGAGTCTGAGGCAATGGTGGGGTGGGGTGGTGAGGGAGGAAAGAAAGTCTGAGGCAATGCTGGGTTGAGCAGGGTTGGTGAGGTGAAGAAGGAGAGCCTGAAGCAATAATGGAGTGGGGTGAGGTTGGGTGGAGAGTCTAATGCATGGGTGGCTGGCTGGCTGAGGCAATGCTGGGGTGGTTGAACAGAGGAGAGCCTGAGGCACTGCTGGGATGGGGGGAGGTAAAGAGAAATAGGGCAATAATGGATGGGAGGGGAGGAGAGAGGGAAGCAATGCTGGAAGGGCACACGCGCGCGAGAGAGGCAATGCTGCATAGGATGGGGAGAGAGAGACAGGGACAATACTGGATGGTGCAGGAGGAAGAGAGAGACAGGGGTAGTACTGCATGTGAAAGGCAGAGAAACAGGTCCATGCTGGGTGGCAGACAGAGGGCAATACTGTATGGAGGGGGGGGTGGGGGAGAAAGATAATGTTAGATGGAGAAAGAACTTTTATTGTCCCAGTCTTAAAGACCCAGTGTTGCTTTTTTTGTCTTGTAGATGGAGAAAGAGAGTCACACACACATAAAGGCAATGCTGAATTGGGGGAAGGCAGTGCTGCATGGGGGAGAAGGACAAGGCAATGCTGAATGGAGGGAGGGAGGGAGGTGGGTGGAAGAGAGAGACAGCGAGACAGGTAATGCTGCATGCCAGATTCAGAGAGAGATGGAAAGAAAGGGGTAATGTTGAGTGGTGGGAAAGAGAAAGAGAGAGAGAGAGAGAGAGAAATACTACATAGTAGAGGAGGGAAACAGATGGAGGTATTCTGGATGGGGAGAGAGGGGGGAGATACACACCTCACACAGAGAACATAGTGGTGGAGAGACAGAGGAGATGCTCAATGGCGGTGGAGAGAAGAGGAAAGTTAGTGAAAGACTGGGGAATAAGAGGAATGAGAATGGGAGGGGTACAGTGAGGGAAGGAGATGGAAAGCTATAGGTAGACACTGTAAAAAGAGGGAGTTTGAAGAATGGTAATAAGAATTAATGACATTTGAATGGATAGGCAGAAAAAAAATGGAATAAAGAAAAATGGAATAAAGCTGAAAGAAACAGTGTTGGAGTTGGATGTAGTGGAGACAGTAGGAGAGAAAAAAAATGACAAATGAACAGGAGAACCCTGGAAAGAGAGTTGAAAGAAGCCAAGAAAGCAGTGTCCAGAGTCTGGGACCAACATAGAAAAATTAAATGGCCAGACAACAAAGGTATTTAAAAAATTACTTTTAATTTAGAATGGAGTCATGTTGCAGCGTTGATCCACTTTAAAGATTAATAAATACAAATAAAAGAAAATGTAGTGGTACCTTTTTATTGGACTAAGTACATTTTTTCACTTAGAGGTCAAAACTTTCTTAAGGGTTGGGACAGTGTACTGCTGTTATGGTTTATTGTCCTGACCTAAGGAAGGAATTTTTGACCTTCGAAAGCTAATCAAAAAGTGTATTTAGTTTAATAAAAATAACCACATTATTTTCCATTTTTGGTTTATTTAATTTTTAATATAGTGGTTGGAATATGTTACTTTTTGAATTTTATATCTGCATCTTTATATTTTGCACAGTACAAGGGGGCAAGCATCACAGTTTGTTTCTCTGGTCTTGCACTGCAATTTAATTCAAATCTTTTCTATTCCGCTCGACCAGCCAGTTCAGAGCGGATTACAGAAAGGGGGAAGATCAGCACACAAAATTAATCTATACAAAATATAATGTAAATCCAGATAAATCAAAACAATCATAATAAAACATAATTAAAAAAACAGCTTACAACAGCTGATTACAAAATCATGGCACTTTCAAAAATGAGGAATTATCCATTAAGTAAGCCTGACCAAATATATGTTAAACAACCGGTCTTTAAAGTGCGGCAGAATGTCATGTAGGGCCTCTTTTATCAAGCTGTGCTAGCAGTCCACAGTGCGGTAATGCTGACAAAATCCATTCACTTTCAATGGGTTTCGTCGGCATTGCCACGCAGGAATCGCTAGTGCGGTTTGGTAAAAGAGGCCCATAGTTAATAATACAAATAGCAGAGTCTGGCTTTTATTTATTTATTTGTTGCATTTGTATTCCACATTTTTCCACCTATTTGCAGGCTCAATGTGGCTTACAATTTTCCATCATGACTTATGCCATTTCAGAGTACAGATACAATTGGTAATATACATAGAACATGGATGATATAATGAACAATCAGGTAAAAAAAAGGGGAAAACAAACAATTGGTATCACATATTGAACATGGATTATATAATAAAATTAGACGATACGATATAGGGAGAAAATAATCCAATTGTTAAGTAAATGAAGGAGAATTACGGTTCTAATTATGAGTCATTATGGTATGTCATGTTAAAGAGATGCGTCTTCAGTGCTTTACAGAAGTTGATTAGGTTGTGAATTATTTTCAGGTCACATGGTAGAGAATAACACAATTGCGAACTCAGGTATGAAAAGCTGGATGCATGTATTATTCTATATTTTAGACCTTTACTGCTGGGGAAGTGAAGATTTAGGAATGTGCGTGCTGATCTTTTAGCATTCCTGGGTGGTAGGTCCATAAGGTCTAACATGTACGTAGGTCAGGGCATCATTTAATGGGGTTCAGTTTAATTTTTGACTTCATATTTCTGGTTTTAGTTATTTATTTATTTTTATTTGTTACATTTGATTCCCACATTTTCCCACCTATTTGCAGGCTCAGTGTGGCTTACATAGTACCGTAAAGGCGTTCGCCAATTCCGGTATGAACAAATACAGTAATGTAGTAGAATAAGGTTCGTGTGTACAGACACATTAGGGAATCGTAGAGAGGAAGAGTTATTATATGTCCATTACGAGCTTTGGTTTCGTTGTGTTGCAGGGTACAGGCATTTAAGTTGGGTTGAGGGTCCTTTTACTAAGGCACGCTAACAGATTTAGTGCACGCTAAATGATAAGACACTCATAAGAATATAATAGGCATCTTATCATTTAGGGCCCTGTTTACTAAGCCACGCTAGAAGCTCACTAACATTTTCAGAGTGTGCTAAGCATTAGTGCACACTAACTGTATAGATGTCCATAATATTCCTGTGGGTGTCTACACGGTTAGCACATGCTAATTTTTAGCACACGCTAACAATGATAGTGTACCTTAGTAAACAGGGCCTTTTAGCATGCACTAATCATTAGTACGTGCTGAATCTGTTAGTGCGCTTTAGTAAAAGGAACCCTCGACCCAACTTAAATGCCTGTACCCTGCAACACAACGACTATGTTCTGTTTGTGAAAGAGACCAGTTATTCTCTTAGGGTCGTTTACTAAGGTGCACTAAAACGCTGGAGACACCCATAGGGATATATGGGTGTCTTTAGCATTTACAGTGCACTATAAATGCTAGCGCACCCTTAGCACAGTTTATTAAACCGGGACAATAGTGTTGAATGTTGGTGTAGGATCAATCTGTACTAATTTGGCTTGTTTAGTAGGTGTGCTGATGTTCTAGTGCTCACTGCAATGTTTATGGTGCTACCTTTTCCTTCAAAGAACCTTGTTGTGCAACTCCTGGAAGTTGGTAATGTTATAATATGGTAGAATTGCCTTATATACCCTGAGTGACTTTTGTAGGGTTTTGTATTAATATGACTAGAGTTGTATTTTGGATTTAGCTAATGCCTTTTTCAGTTGTAGCTCATTCTGAGTTACATTCAGGTACAGTAGGTATTTTCCTGGCCCTGGAGGGCTTACATTCTGTCTGTACCTGGGGTAATAGAGGGTTAAATGACTTGCCCAAGATCTCAAGGAGCAGCAGCGGGATTTGAACCCTGGCTTCCCTGGTTCTCAAGCTGCATTATGCTCAGGGGCATAGCTAGGTGGGGCCATGGGGGTATGGGCCCCCACAGATTTAGCCTTGGCTCCCTCTACTTTCGACCCCCCCCATGCCGCCGATCCTCCCCCACCGCCAGGTACCTTTACTGGTGGGGGTCCCCAACCCCGTCAGCCGGTCTTCTTCAGCACCGGTGTCTGGCGCGTTCGCTGACATTTCTGTGAGTCTTCAGGTCCTGCGTGCACACGTGCAGGACGTCAGGAGTCAGAACTCACAGAAACAGATCAGCAAATGCATTGGAGACCGACACTGAAGAAGACTGGCTGGCAGGGAGGGGTTGGGGACCCCACCAACAAAGGTACCTGGCGGCAGGAGGGGGGGTCAAAAGTGGCAGGGGGAGTCAGCGACGAGCTAAACTGTGCCCCCCCCACCTCGGACTCCAGACCTCCCTCCCGCCATAGTTTGGCTATGTCCCTGATTATGCATCAGGTACAGCTAATACAGAATAAAATAAAGGACAGTAGATCTAAAGTCTTGTGGTTATTTGGCAACTTACCATAAAGACTGATAGGCAAATCAAATTATGGTTCCCATTAACCACAAAACTTCTGTAAGTGTTGCTGAACACCGCAATTCACATAGCCAACAGGAAGATACTGGATTGGGGAGTTAGGGCTGTCTTGGAGCCAAGTGTTAAAGTGCCTGCATCTATTTTCAGAATACTGCAAATGTTGTTTAATATGTTGTACTATTTTGGTGCATTATTTTGATTTATTTTGGCACATAATTCCTGGAATACATTCATTCTGCATACTACCATCAGTTACAGAGGTACTGGGAGGGGGGGTGGGTGGGGTGAGAATACAGCTGGTATAGCTGCACCAGAGCAATACAGTGAAGGATGCCTTCCTTACTGCGTTCAAAAGTGCCCCACTGTCCCTTTACTGCCGACATAGGTGATGCCTCCTACCCCAAACATTTTAACTTGCTCCAATCTGCCCTGCCCCACACCCTGGTCTGATCCAATTTAGCCTCCCCAAACAGCCAAGTCACCAATTGCTTATGGTTATGACTGGAACCAAATGTATAAATGTTGAGAAAAACACTGATTTGTTTGAGATTTTGCCCAAAATATTGCAAATCTGTGCTACTGTTGGTGATATATTTAATAAAATAAATTTTAAAAGAATATGATTTTTTCAAATATATTTATAAACAGAGAAAATTGAAGGCAGATAAAGACTATATGGCCTATCCATTCTGCCTATTCATACCTCCTACTATCCCTTCCTCTCCCTTAGAGATCCTATGTACTTGTCCTAAGATTTCTTGAACTCAGTTTTCATCTCCATCACCTTCACTGGGAGGCCGTTCCACAAATTGACCACTCTTTCTGTGAAGTATTTCCTCAGGTTACTTCTTTCATCATCATCCTAAGCCCCCTCATTCCAGACCTTACGTTCAATTAAAAGAGATTTGCCTCTCATGGAGGTATTTAAACATCTCTATCATATCTTCTGGCCCTGGCCCTATCCCTGCAATTCACTTCCTTTTTGTCTACAAATTAAGCCCCAATTACTAGATTATCTGATTCAGTGAAATGCCTGTGTTTACTTACTGCTGCATAATTACAGATCTGTGGAAACAGCAAGAGGAAGGAGAGGGAAAATGCTTCTATTTCAAGGCACTTGTTTGTTGTCAGTAGTATCATGAGTAAATTAAATGCTGCTTTCCAACACTTTATTACAGAATTTCATATGTTCTTGAAAACAGAACTTATTCCTAGCTCGAGCTGATTGCTAGTCTACCTTGCTGTTGCCTTCAAAATGCATCCAATTTGTCCAAGTTGGAAGTTTTTCTTTCCAAGCCTTCACCTTAAAGGCTTACAGCGTTGACCTTCCTCTGGACAAGAAGAAATCCTCTTGAAAGTCTGGTTGCACCAACAACATGCATATATCTCCAGAATATTGGCATGTGTGTGCACAAGAGTATGTAAATGTTACATGCTATTCTATAAAATGGCGCCACCTACGTGTGATAGCAGAAATTATTAAATACGATATCTAGTTGTGAGCATGATTAAGTTCATTGTCCATTATCAAGTACAGTATATAATATCACATTCATTGTTGATTTAATCTTGAATCGAATAATGAATGTGACTTGGGTAGAATGGAAGGACTTTATCTGCCATCACTTCCTATGTTACTGTGAACATTTACACCAGCTCTATAACTGATGTAAGTGGCTGTGCTATAGCAGTGTCCATAATATACATGTGTATTTGTCCTACTATGGCAGTAGGCATCTATTTTCTTTTATAGAATAAGCTCCAAATAGGTGCATTCTTGATGCCTAAAAATAGATGCCCTTTTATAGAATTATCTTTCATGAGGGCAATTCTCTAAAAGAAATTGTGTGCCTACTTTCTAGTACAGAATACTGGCACAACTGGTATATACACATATCCAGTCATAAGAACATAAGAATAGTCATACTAGTTGTACACAGCACTGCACACATTATATGCAGGTACTTTCTCTGTCCCTAGTGGGCTCCTTCTACCTGGGGCAATGGAGGGTTAAGGGATTTGACCAAAGTCACAAGGAGCTGCAGTGGGAATTGAACCCAGGTGGCCAGGATTAAAGCCTGCTGCGCTAACCATTAGGCCACTCCTCCACTCAGACCAATGGTCCATCTAGCCCAGTATCCTGCTTCCAACAGTGGCCAATTCAGGTCACAAGTACCTGGCAGAAACCCAAATCATAGCAACATTCCCTGCTACCAATCCCAGGGTAAGAAGTGGCTTCCCCATGTCTGTCTCCATAGCAGACTATGGACTTTTCCTCCAGAAACTGTCCAAACCTTTTTTTAAGCCCAGATACGCTAACCGCTGTTACCACATCCTCTGGCAACAAGTTCCAAAGCTTAACTATTCATTAAGTGAAAAAATATGCCCTCCTATTTATTTTAAAAGTATTTCTATGTAACTTCATTGTGTGTCCCCTAGTCTTTGTACTTTTTTAAAAACTGATTCACTTCTACTTGTAATACACCACTCAAGCATTTTGTAGACCTCAATCATATCTCCTCTCAGCCGTCTCTTTTCCAGGCTGAAGAGCCCTAACTTCTTTAGCCTTTCTTCATATGAGGAAAGTGATTTAACTGGGCAGGAGAGCCTCCTGCCTGGTTAACTTTATGTTTATTAGATTCTTAATATATTGCTTTTCTGTGGTACAGCCAAAAAGTTTACATATTACACATACAGGTACTTTCTCTGTCCCTAGTGAGCTCACAATGTAAGGTATTGTACCTGAGGTAATGCAGGGTAAGTGACTTGCCTAGGGAAATGAGACCAGGCTCCCCAAGTTCTTAATTCATTGTGCTAACCATTAAGCTATCCCAGTGCCTGCCTAACTGCTGATACTCAATAGCTCTTAACCAGACAGTGCCACTGAATAGCAGCCCTCACCAATCCTGGGCTGTCTGGTTAGTGCTGGGATGGTTTGTGGGTGCAGCTTGAGTAGAAACTGTACATAGTCCATTAGCAGCAATATTCAAGCAAGCAACTAAAGTTAAGGCTGCAAAAAGGCTGTCCTAACTTTAGCAGCTAAGCTAACTGGACACTGGCCTGAATATTGGCTGGTGCCCAGTTAACTGTTCGATAGCAATATTAAGAGTTTCTGGTGCCACTTTCTCTACTGCAATCTGGATCCCCCCCATGCCCCCCTTCTCTGATGAGAGAATGGCCCCGACCACCGCTCCCTGAATATTGTCTGGATATGTTTTTTTTTAATTGCTACATAATTATAAATTAAAAACATAAATAACCAAGCAAAACCCTGCTTGTAAAGAAAAGTGGTTAAATCCATACCCATCAAGTATAAATAAAGAGAAATCTTACAGAAAAATCAACCAGAAACATTTCTGAATAAGGATTTAACAACTAAAGTCCACTATATATGAGGGACGAAGTCAGTCACTTTAGCTAAGGAAATATGTAATTAAAGAAGAAGAAAGAAAATAAGACAGTACATGAGTGCAGCATGAATCTCCAGTATTATTTAAGCCAAGTAATGAATCGAATCTAAAGGTGGTTGGCACTAAGCTGAAACAACTTTCCGATTAGTAGCCAGGAAACTAGATAGCTGAACAGGATAGAAAAAAACCCCACCATACTCGATGGACCTTGCAAGGAAATTTTAAAAAGAAAAAAGTGCTCCTACCTGGAGAACTAGACTTCTGTCCGTTAGCTTAGCGGGGTTTAAAAAAAGGTCTGGACAGCTTCCTAAAGGAAAAGTCCATAAACCATTATTAAATTGACTTGGGGAAAATCCACTGCTTATTTCTGGGTTAAGCAGCATAGAATGTACTGAACCTTTTTGGGATCTTGCCTGGTATTTGTGGCCTGGATTGGCCACTGTTGGAAACAGGATGCTGGACTTGATGGACCTTTTGTCTATCCCAGTGTGAAAAAAAAAACCTGCAGGTCTCATCAATTGAATGTCTCTTCTATGCTTCTGAATCTCCCTCGCAATGTCTGGATAAGTTCTTATTTTAGTTATACTAGCCATAGAACTGGTGTAAATGCTCATGCCTAGACTGGGGAGTATTCTAAAAGTCACATGCATAAGTGTGAGTTCTGCCTAGACTGTGCCCATGGGAACACCCACCAGCAAAGTATACGAGGTCGCAGATATACGCCTACTTACAGAAAAGCGCCAGATTATTGTGGTTTACATACATATATGAACTCGTTTATCCGCATAAATGACTAGGGGTTCATTTTCAAAGCACTTAGACTTACAAAGTTCCATAGGTTACTATGGGGTCCTTTTACAAAGGCACACTAGCATATTTAGAGCGCACAAAAAATAAGTGTGCGCTAAATGCTAGAGACACCCATATATTCTTATGGGCATCTTTAGCATTTAGAATGTGCTAATCATTAGCACCAGGGGCACAGCCAGACTTCGGCGGGAGGGGGGTCCAGAGCCTGAGGTGAGGGGGCACATTTTAGCCCCCCCCCTTCCGGCGCCGCCAACCCCCCCCCCCACCAACTTTGACCCCCCCCTGCCGATGACCCTCTTGACCCCCTTCCGCCACCATCCCTCCCCCGCTGCCACCGTCGCCTACCTTTGTTGGCAGGGGACCCCAACCCACGCCAGCCGAGGTCCTCTTCTTCTTTCATTCTATTGTACGTGCAGGATGTCAGACTCAGAAACAGAATGAAGGAAGAAAAGGACCTCGGCTGGCGGGGGTTGGGGTCCCCCACCAGCAAAGGTAGCAGATGGCGACGGTGGGAGAGGGGGGGGGGGGTCGAGAGGGTCGTCAGCAGGGGGGTCCAGGGCCAAATTCATGGGGGCCCAGGCCCCCATCGTCCCATGTAGCTACGCCCCTGATTAGCACGCATTAAAACTGCTAACATACCTTTGTAAAAGGACCCCTATGTAACTTAGTAAGTCTAAGTGCTTTGAAAATATGCTTCCACACCTACTGCCTAAATCTATGTGATTCCTTATAGGACTAACTCCCACATGCTCAGTTTCGATCTGCAGATTCTTTGATACAGATACATTCAACTCTTGTACCATCATTATTAATAACAAATTTAAATTATTGCAATCTTGTTTACCTTGGACACTCTTGTGCAAATATAAAAAAGGCTACAGTCTGTATAAAATACAGCTATTAAATTTATCTGCCATGAACGAAAGTTTGATCATGTTTCTCCTCTGCTCCAAAAATTTCATTGGCTCCCAGTAGAACAATGAATTGTACTCAAACTTCTCATACATGTTTTTAGGCATATAGAACCGGTTACCCAGATAACCTTTCTGTTTTTGCAATACCATATTCACCGCCTCGTCTTCTGTGCTCTTTAAACGATCGACTGGTGCTTTCCCATCCAAAACTCTCACAATTTGAAAAGTACTCATTGCTGTGCATTTTTCTTTGTGGGACCAGCTCGATGGAATTCGCTTCCACTAAGCCTTAGGCATTGGAGCCGACTCTGTGGGTGCTTGAGCACCCCCAATATTGAGAACATTTCTTGTATGTATCCAGGCAGGGGTTATTTTCATTGGGCTTAGCACCCCCAATAATTTTGAAAAGTTGGCTCCTATGGCCTTAGGTCTGAAACATCTTCCAAGAACTTTATAGAAGCATGGCTGTTTGAACAGGCTTTTTCAACAATAAACAGAAGACTCCTGGACTATCATTTAGCACTGGCTAATTTTTTTTCCTTTTCTTGTCCCTTCACCTCCCCTCTGTTTTTGCATGCTACTTTTCTATCTTCTCCCATATTCCATTTCACGACCTGTTGCTCAACCTCTTTGAGTGCCTGCTACTTTTCCTGTCAATACATTGTAGTTCTTTTCCTACTGTTTTTCACTTTGTTTTTAAAAATTTTGTACACTGTCCAGATCTGCTAGTCGGCTTGGGTGGTATAGAAAGTGTGAAACTATAAACTTTCTCTTCTAGATGCACCACTGAGCCAATTTGGCTGTTCCACTGAAAAAGTTGTCTTCTGATCAGCTCATCAGTTTTAGCATTAGTTAGGTTTCATTAGCTCACTAGCATGCTGTGTGACAAACATAATTTTTTTCCTGGGTTATATAAGTAATAAGCATATTTAATTTCAAAAAAATGAGTCACTGGAAGGACCTGGCTATAACATTTGGGAGTAGTGCAGTGGTGGGTGCAGTGCACTGTAGACAGGTGGACCCAGGCCCATACCTCCACCTACCTGTTACACTTGTGATGGAAACTGTGAGCCCTTCAAAACTCACCAGAAACCCTCTGTACCCACATATAGGTGCCTCCTTCACTCATAAGGGCTATTGTAGTGGTGTACAGTTGGGGGTAGTGGGTTTTGGAGGGCTCAGCAAACAAGGGAGCAATGGTGAGATGTGTACCTGGGTTGTCTGGGGGACCAGTCTGCTAAAAATGCTGGCTCCTCCTAAATCCCAATGGCTTGATATTCTATATTTTTCACTTGTATGTTTTTTTTTTATTTTTGAAAATGGCCTGAACAGATAAACGCACAGAGCATACACCTTGTTACAAATGGTATTTTTGACAAAAAAAAGATAATGTTTTGCACCTTCAAAAATGTTCATGTTTGCTATTCAGATTTGCGAAGTTTAGTGCAAAATGTTCATGTTTGCTATTCAGATTTGTGAAGTTTAGTGCAAAATATTCAAAGTCCGACTTAGATGTCATATCGAAAATGCCACTCCATGTAACTTTGTAAGTCTATGTGCTTTGAAAATGAGCACTATAATCAGATTTAAGCAGGTGTGATTTGGGGTTAGATGTTTATTTTTTCATGCATGTATATTTGGAGTAATTTGGAATCTGCTTTTCTCTCTTGAATCTCATTTTGGTCTCTTGAAGTCGACTTGCATATAATAATATTTAGTCTTATATGTGATTACATGTTTCTTTAATGTTCTTGTAATATATTTAAAAAATTTAAATAAAACACTATAAATACACAGAGCTACTATAATGGGACAGTGTATGCACTAAAAATAATTAAAAGATGTAGAGCCAGGATTGGCGATTGGAATGCCCTGATGCTTATACAGCACAGGTTCAATCAGAGAAAAAAAGTTAAGAAAACAATTGTGTGGTCATATTGTGTTGAAGAGAAGCTATATGTGGGTGGGTTTCCAGCAAGAGACTAATTATCTTTTGATTTTAGTGGGAGCTAGAAAAAAAAAGACAGATCGTCTAAAAGATATAGGGGCCCTTTAATAATGGGTGGCAGTAAGTGCCCCCTCCCCCGAATTGGCTGCGTGGCAAGTGTGAACTTACAGCATGGCAATTTCTTTTTTTGGCCCTTTTACTCTCTGGTAAAAGGGGCCTCGGTGAACAGCAAAAACACGTGCTGCCGCTAGCACAGGGCCCCTTTTACCAGAGCTTGGTAAAAGGACCACACACTGAAGTGGAGGAAGTAGGGTTTTCTCTTATTGAGTTTGTAAAGTGAGGGAGTAGGTTTACAATGACAAGAAGAAATGAAGACAGAAGACCACAAGCCCTACAAAAGAAAGGAGAAGAGACATTTACAAGAAAGAAAGAAGAAAATAAAGGTAAGTAACTTTTAAAGAAAAGGATGGAGAGAGAGAGAGAGAGAAACAAAGAAAGAGAAGAGGGAGAAAGTGAGGAAAGAGAGACCAGCATGGGTGTGTGGGGGTGGGCAAGTACCTGGGAGAACCTCCTCCCCCTCCCCTCCGGATTTCACAGGCACTCATTGCTGCCTGCTACTGCTGCTATTCCCCTCCACTCGAGCATTCTTTTGGGTAATGGAAAAAATTCCTGTGTCCCTCCTTGGAGAAATTCTCCTTTACACTACTGGAGAGAGGAAAAGGAAAAGTAAATAATAAATATACTTACCTGAATTAGACATCTGACCCTGGATGCAGCACTGAAAAAAAAACAGAACACAAAGAATCAAATTCTTTACAAAGACTTTTAGCTGTATAAAGCTCACAAATGAAAGATAAATCCGTGAATACTTGGCATACATACCTGATTCATAAGGTGTGAATATTTGGTTGAAATTCTTAGTTAAGTTCTGAAACTGGGTGTAGTAGGCTAAAAAAATAAGACCAACTGTGTCAATTGTCTACTTTTAAGAAACTTTTTGAATTGTTTCAAATGTTAAATATTTGAATAAGAAGTACCTTGTATGCAAACTCTATTTAGCTTGATTGAGCATTTTTAAAAATCTATATCGTTTCATCTGACTTTATTTCCTTAAACTGGATTGTTCACTTGAACGAGGTTACCGTTTTGTTAACCCCTGTCCCTGGTAAAATGATTTTGCTTAAGGTAAAGGCCAGACTACTAAAAGGATAAAGGTAAATAGTAAAGTTGTTCTCTGAGTGACACAGGTTGTAATAAATAAATTTCAGGAGCAGTAATGTTCTAATGTTATAAGCATGGCAGAACTGGCCCAAGAGTATCTGACACCCTAGGTGAACCTTCAGCTATGTGCCCTGCTCCCCTCCTACTTCAAGGCCCTACCCTTCCATAATCCAACATCTCTCCTTCCCCTCCCTACAAGTCCCCTATCTTGCTTTCCCCTCCCCCCATAGTCCAGCATCTTCCCTTTTCTAGTTCTGCTATGTCTTTTTGAGATCTTAGACTAGAACTGCACATAATCCTCAAGGTATAGTTGCACTATGGAGTGATTCAGAGGCATTATGATATTATTTTGTCATTCTGTTTGCTTCTTTTTTTTTAGCCGCCTCTGCATATTGAGCAGAAGGTTTCAAATATATTATCCATAAGGATGCCTAGATCTTTTTCCTGGATGGTGTCTCAATAAACACAACAAGGAAGATGTTTCACTCAATGTGGAATCTTAAAAGAATTAAACCTTTCTTCCCCAGGGGAATCTTTCAAAACCTAGTACAATCAATGGTACTAAGTCATTTGGACTACTGTAATGGTCTTCTTGCTGGCTGTAAAGAACAAAGCATCAGGAAACTTCAAACTGCCTAGAACACTGCAGCCAGACTTATATTTGGAAGAAGAAAATACGAAAGGGCCAGGCCCCTAAGAAAAAATTTACACTGCTTTCCTCTTAATGTATAACTTTCAAAATATGCACTCTGGTGCATAGAATAACTCATGGTGATGCTCCAACCTATATGTTAGACCTTATAGACCTACCACCCAGGAATGCTAAAAGATCGGCATGCACATTCCTAAATCTTCACTTCCCCAGTTGTAATGGTCTAAAATATAAATTAATGCATGCATTCAGCTTTTCATACTTGAGTTCACAAATGTGGAATGCTCTGCCATTGGACCTAAAAATAATCCACAACCTAATTAATTTCCGTAAGGCACTAAAGACACATCTCTTTAACATGGCATACCATAATAACTTATAATTGAACGGTATTTCACCATCATGTACTTAACAATAGGTTTACTCTCTTCCTACACTGTATTGTTTAATTTGAATATGCAATCCAAGGTCAATATATGATACCATTTGTATTTTTTTTATACCATTTGTATATTTTTTTCCTTTTTATTCGACTGTTATTTAGCATTCATGTTCTATATATATTACCAATTGTATATGTATTCTGAAATTACATAAGTCATGACAGATAAATTGTAAGCCACATTGAGCCTGCAAATAGGTGGGAAAATGTGGGATACAAATGTAACAAATAAATAAATAAATAAATGAACATGGCATCTTGTAGTTACAATGTGGGTTATGCTTTTTTATGTGTATCACCTTGCACTTGTCCACATTAACTTTCATTTGCCATCTGGATGCCCAGTCTCCCCAGGACCCTCCTACAATTTCTTACAATCTGCTAGTGATTTAACAACTTTGAATAAAAACTTTGTTATTGACATCTGCAAATGTTCCATTTATGTTCCATTTCCAGATCATTTGTAAATATGTTAAAAAGCATCGGTCCCAGTACAGAGTCCTTGGGCACTTCACTATTCACCTTCCTTCACCTTCTTGCACTGTTTCCTACCTTTGAGCCAGTTCTCAGTCCAGAAAAAGACACTGCCTCCTATTTATTCAAGAGTCTCCCAAGAGGAACTTTGCCAAAATGTTTTCTGAAAATCAAGATATATTACAAGCCCCATTTTGCATATAAAGCTGGAGTACAAATTGGAATGCCTAGATCATGACGTCTGGAATCCCCTCCCCACCCCCAGGTTTTTGCATAAACCTCTACAGAGCACAGAGAGGGGAATTTTTGATGACTTCTAAATCTAATTTTGGACGTTTTGCGAAAATATCCAAAAATTCAGTAGCAAACATGGCCATTCTCAAACCAGAAAAAAATGTCTTATCTTTTTTGTTTCAAAAATGGCCATTTGCTAGACGTTCTTGTGCTCTGTATGTATGTCTATCTTTAAGGACCAGTTTTGAAAAAAAAAAAAAAAGGCCAAGGGAAAAATATAGAAAACAACCCACTGGGATGTATGGGGGGGGGGGGGGGGGCAGCATTCTTAGTAGACTGGCCACACAGACATCCCAGCAGAGCAGTTGGACACCCTAGGGGGCATTGCAGTGAACTCTCACTGTTACCCCCTTATATTGTATGGTAAGCCCTCCAAAGCTCACCAAAAACTTACTGTACCCAACTGTACACCAGTACAATAGCCCTTATGCCTGCAGGCATTACCTATGTGTGGGTACAGTAGGTTTTTGGTGGGTTTTGGAGGGTTCACACTTTCTACCATATGTGTAAAAGTTACTGTGGGATATGGGCCTGGGTCCCTTTTTCTACAGTGCACTGCATCAAACACTAGGCTACTCCAGGGACCTGCTTGCTGCTCTAATAGGACTGGGCATAACTACTACTACAACAACAACTACTTATCACTTCTATAGCGCTACAAGGCATATGCAGCGCTGTACACCATACACATAAAGACAGTCCCTGCTCAAAGAGCTTACAATCTAAATAAGACAGGTAACAGAACAACTAAGAGGTAAGGGGAATTAAAGAGGAGGGGAAAAAAGGTACAGGCAAGCGAGCAGTGGTTAGGACTCAAAAGCAGCGTCAAAGAGGTGGGCTTTTAGCTTGGACTTGAATAGAGAGGTGTGGTAGCCGTGTTAGTCCACTCTTAAAGGTTATCAATAGAAATCAAACAAAATAAAACATGGAAAAGAAAATAAGATGATACCTTTTTTATTGGACATAATACATTTCTTGATTAGCTTTCGAAGGTTGCCCTTCTTCGTCAGATCGGAAATAAGCAAATGTGGTGGCAGATAGTATATATAAGAGAAACATCAAAGCATTACTTTGACAGAGTGGGAGGGTGGGGGTAGGCATGGGGACATCAAAGCATTTCATTGATATTCTAACAGGATGGGTGTTGGTAGGTGAGAGGAGGGTGATAAACAGAGAAATAAACAGAAGGATGCTATATTGGAGAAACTGGCCAGATGCTTAAGACAAGATTCAATCTGTACAGACATCACATGAAAATAGCTGATGCCAGTCAAGTCCCCACCCCTGTGGGCCAACACTTTACAAGACCAGAACACTGCACCAGTGATTTCACAGTAAGAATACTGAAAGGTAATTTTAAAACAATGCAGGAACGTAAGACCTTTGAAGTAAGAATGATTGAATATTTTGACACCCAACAGACAGGACTTAATAAGGATCTGGGTTTTCTAGCCCATTATAAACCATAAAGTTGTATTTCTCTGTTTATCACGCTCCTCTCACCTACCAACACCCATCCTGTTAGAATATCAATGAAATGCTTTGATGTCCCCATGCATACCCCCACCCTCCCACTCTGTCAGACTGTCAAAGTAATGCTTTGATGTTTCTCTTATATATACTATCTGCTACCACATTTGCTTATTTCCGATCTGACGAAGAAGGGCAACCTTCGAAAGCTAATCAAGAAATGTATTAAGTTATGTCCAATAAAAAAGGTATCATCTTATTTTCTTTTCCATGTTTTATTTTGTTTGATTTCTATTGATAGCTTGGACTTGAAAACGGCCAAAGACGGGGCTAGACGTACATGCTCGGGAAGCTGTCAAAAAGGCTGGTATGAATTTTTGGGAAGCTTGCCAGGTGCCCTTGGCCTGGATTGGCTGCTGTCGTGGACAGGATGCTGGGCTCGATGGACCCTTGGTCTTTTCCCAGTGTGGCATTACTTATGTACTTATGAATTGTTTCTTTCACATCTTTGGGGGGAGGGGAGGTGAGTCAATGACCACTGGAGGAGTAAGGGTATCATGCCTTAATACCTCCAGTGGTCATCTCATCATTTAGGGAAACTTTTTGTGAATTACACATGATTGAAATACATCTAGACCAAAATGTCTAAATTTAGACCTAGATGTTTTTGTTTTGTTCCATTATGGCAGAAAAACGTTCTGATTTTGGTAACACCTAAATCCTGCCCCCAACACTTCCCCTTATGAATTGGACACACTGCAGAGAAAAACATCTCAAATCCGAGTTTCAAAAATCACGATTTGGACATTTTACATAGAAAAACATCCAAATACACTTTATGTCATTTTAAAAGACATTTTTCTCTTTTGAAAATAAGCACCAGAGCCTTTTGTAACATATGTGTCAGGATGCCAACAATGGCACAGTAGGAGCAGCCATTGCACAAACCTGCACAACAACAAAAAGAGCAGCGTCACACAGCAGCTGTGTATAGTTTCCGGCTACTGCAAGTGGAAGTGCTGAAACCACTGGTTACCAAACATGGTCCTGGAGGCACCCCGCTAGTCAGGTTTTCAGTATATCCACAATGAATATTCATGAGATAAATTTGCATGCAATGGAGGAAATGAATGCAAATCTCTCTCATGAATATTCATTGTGGGTATTCTGAAAACCTTGACTGGCTGGGGTGTCTCCAGGCCCTGGTTTGGTAACCATTTTTCTAGACTATTTTAATAATAGGCTAAATACAGAAGGTCTGCAATTTCAGTTTTTGAATTCTTTTAGTATCATTTTATCCAAGTGGGGTGTTTCTCTTTAGTCTGTCAGTTTGCTCTTAGATTATTTTAGTTCCTCTGAATTGTAACCATTAAATACTACTACTACTATTTAGCATTTCTATAGCGCTACAAGGTGTACGCAGCGCTGCACAAACATAGAAGAAAGACAGTCCCTGCTCAAAGAGCTTACAATCTAATAGACAAAAAATAAATAAAGTAAGCAAATCAAATCAATTAATGTGAACGGGAAGGAAGAGAGGAGGGTAGGTGAAGGCGAGTGGTTATGAGTCAAAAGCAATGTTAAAGAGGTGGGCTTTCAGTCTAGATTTAAAGGTGGCCAAGGATGGGGCAAGACGTAGGGGCTCAGGAAGTTTATTCCAGGCGTAGGGTGCAGCGAGACAGAAGGCGCAAAGTCTGGAGTTGGCAGTAGTGGAGAAGGGAACAGATAAGAAGGATTTATCCATGGAGCGGAGTGCACGGGAAGGGGTGTAGGGAAGGACGAGTGTGGAGAGATACTGGGGAGCAGCAGAGCAAGTACATTTATAGGTTAGCAGAAGAAGTTTGAACAGGATGCGAAAACGGGTAGGGAGCCAGTGAAGGGTCTTGAGGAGAGGGGTAGTATGAGTAAAGCGACCCTGGCAGAAGATGAGACGGGCAGCAGAGTTTTGAACCGACTGGAGAGGGGAGAGGTGACTAAGTGGGAGGCCAGCAAGAAGCAGATTGCAGTAGTCTAAACGAGAGGTGACAAGGGTGTGGATGAGGGTTTTGGTAGAGTGCTCGGAAAGAAAGGGGCGGATTTTACGGATGTTGTAAAGAAAGAAACGACAGGTCTTGGCAATCTGCTGAATATGAGCAGAGAAGGAGAGAGAAGAGTCAAAGATGACCCCAAGGTTTCGAGCTGAGGAGACAGGGAGAATGAAAGAGCCATCAACAGAAATAGAAAATGGGGGGAGCGGGGAGGTGGGTTTGGGGGGGAAAATGAGAAGCTCGGTTTTGGTCATATTTAATTTCAGGTGGCATTGAGACATCCAGACAGCAATGTCAGACAAGCAAGCTGAAACTTTGGTTTGGATGCAAGGTGAGATATCAGGGGTAGAAAGGTAGATTTGGGAGTCATCAGCATAGAGATGGTAGGAAAAGCCATGGGATGAGATTAATGAACCAAGGGAAGAAGTGTAGATAGAAAAGAGGAGGGGACCAAGAACAGAACCCTGAGGTACGCCGACAGGCAGAGGGATAGAAGTAGAAGAGGATCCACCAGAGTGAACACTAAGGTGCGGAGGGAGAGGTAGGAAGAGAACCAGGAAAGGACAGAGCCCTGGAATCCAAGTGAGGACAGGGTATCGAGAAGTATGCTGTGATCGACAGTGTCAAAAGCAGCGGAAAGATCAAGAAGAATGAGGATGTAGCCAGGCCTCTCTCCTTTACATCTTCCTAGAGACCAAAGCAAAAAAATTCATTTAAGGGTCGTTTTACTAATCTGCATTAGGCACTAATGCATGCCTAACACAGCAAAAATGGGCTAACACAGGATGCGCTAAAAAGTTTTACGTTAGTTTTGCCATCTGTGTGCGCTAATGGAGCGGAGAATGGGCATGTGTGTTTTCCCAGTCCCTTAGCCCCCACAGGGAGGGGAAACACTCCAGCCTCGTAGGCTGAAAAATAATAAGAGAGAGACAACCAGACTCAGATATAGGCGCAACCAGTAAACATCTTTATTGGTATCTCACTAAGTCATTTACAAAGTAATTGTTCTCTCTCTGGAGCAGGTTGTCAGACAGCAAAGCCAGACGCAATCACTATATAACAAAGACTGCTCAGCTAACACTGTCCCAGCCATTACATATATACTGTTGTAAGTTTCGTTTCTCCCAAATCATGTGATTTCTCCCAAACTAGAAATCAGAAACTAGCCTGTGCCATATATGGATTTTCCTGTATTATACCAATCTCTCCTGATGTGTGTTCACATGAACACTCAGTGGCCATTGGCTAATTAGCTACCAGTAGTGCATGCAAACTAAAACAATACCCTTGTGTCCTCTCACCCCACGACTAGGCTCACTATATCCTCAGTTTCTCAGCAGCTCCCAAGGTTATATCCATATTATATGAAAGGCATACTCAGCTGCAGCCAAATGTGCATCTATGAAGTGTCTGTTCTCAGCTCCTGAGAAAGCACTGATTGTTACAAAGGATGCTGAGTTAGTAGGCTAACATGTGAGAACCAAACAGAGCAATGACAGGCGTAGGCCTTAGTAACAGGCCTAGCATAGGAAGGAATGTACACATGGATGCGCTAATCAGTGCGTGCACTGACATTACCACAGCACTAACTGGTTAGTGAATCCATCTGTCTTGCCTCATCACTCTACTTCTTGAATCCCTTTGTTCTACCTTCTTTGTTTATGCAGAAAATATCCAACTTCTTTGCCCTCTCAATTATCCTTCCTCCTCCATTTCTGCCTTGTTCACTGCCAGACTCAACGTAGTTGCAGACTGGCCCACAGAGAACAAATTGAAACTACATAATAGCAATTCTGCCTTTCATTATCTTCTCACTACCATTCAACTATAGTTAACTCCACTTTTCCATTAAATGAATCCCCTCTCCATTTTAATCCTTCCACTAGGATTGTAGGAATTCCTTTTGAATGCAGCCTATCATTCCTTTATCAGTGCTTTTTCACTCTTAGATATGTTCTATACATCTTTCCTACAGCCCACATCTCTATGTATCCTCTTGCACATCCTGGTGATCTCTAAAATGGTTTTCTATAACTCTATGTTTATTGACCTTCTAAACAGTCAAATCTATAGAATACAATACACAATACTGCTATTAAACTTGTCCACAGATGGATAAAATATGAGCATGCCACTCCTCTCTTTATCGCCAAAAATTAGCTTCTTATATACCATATAAAATCCTTTACAAGATCTTGGTTCTATGCCATCACATATAGCCTTGCTATACTGGAACAGAGCTGAGGTCCACCAAGCCCAGAACCCTTTTTCTCCAACAGTGGCCAATCCAGGTCACAAGTTCCTGGCAAGATCCCAAAAAGAGTAAAAGAGATGTTATGCTGCTTATAAGCAGTGGATTTTCCCAAGTCCACCTTAATAATGGCTTATGCACTTTTTTTTTTTAAAGGAAATTATCCAGTTTTAAACCATGCTAAGCTGCTTTTGCCACATTTTTTGGCAAAGAATTCCAGTGTTTAATTAAATGTTGAGCAAAGAAATATTTTCTCCAAGGCCCTACCCTTCCATAATCCAACATCTCTCCCCTCCCTCCCCTCCCCTGAAGTCCCCTATCTTGTCTTCTCCTCCCCCTAGTCCTTGTATTTTTGGAAAGAGTAAACAAATGATTCACGTCTGCCATTCCACTCCACTCAGCATTTTATAGACCTCTATCATATCTCCCCTCAGCTATCTCTTCTCCAAGCTGAAGAGCCCTAGCCTCTTTAGCCTTTCCTTATAGAGAAATCATCCCATCCCCTTTATAATTTTTGTCGCCCTTCTCTGTACCTTTTCTAATTCAGTTATATCTTTTTTTAGATGTGGTGACCAGAATTGCACACAGTATTTGAGGTGCGGTCACACCATGGAGCGATAGAAAGGCATCATAACATTCTCATTTCCTTTCCTAATAATACCTAACATTCTATTTGCTTTCTTAGCTGCTGCTGCACACTGAGCAGAGGGTTTCAACATCATTAATGATGGCATCTAGATCCTTTTCCTGGGCAGTGTACGTGTGCAGATGATTACCACCTGGCTAACATGTGAGACCTTACTGCTAAGTCAATGAGTGGCGGTAAGGTCTCAGGCCCAAAATGGACGCGTGCCAATTTTTATTTAGCTGCACATCCATTTTCGGCCAAAAAACGCCTTTTTTGCAGGCGCGCTGAAAAATGGACCTGTGCGCACCCAATACACACACCTACAACAGCGCAAGCCATTTTTCAGTGCACCTTAGTAAAAGGAGCCCTTAACTTCTACCACGGGAAACTTAATGCGCTGACTTCCAAGGGTTGGAAAAAGCCTCAGAAAAAATGGGTAGCTTTAACAGTGTTTTTGCTCCCTCTTTTCAATTGCTGGCTTCAAAAAGTCTCTCTTTTCTTCTTAAATATTTCAAAAATATGTGAAGTAGTCTCTCACTACTTCTGCCAATGTAGCAACAAAAACATTTTTTCTCTTTTTATAAACTTCAGATAAATGTCTTTTAAGAGTGTACACTTAAATTCACATATCTTTAAGCTGCATATATTTGAAATATTTAAGAAGAAAAGGAAGTTGTTTTTTTTAAACCAGTGATTGAAAAGCGGGAGCAAAATCATTGTGTTAAAGCTACCTATTTTTTTTAGGCTTTTTCCTACCCTTTTTCCAAAGGTGTGGTAGGGCTACCTCACAGGGAGCGTGCACCAAATCAACCCTACCATTGGGGCAGCAAAGGAGCCCGGTGGTAGTTCTGAAGTTGGCACATTCATTGTCCAGTGGTAGAAAATTTCCTATTTTCAACCGTGGGGGGAGCTCCTGGTGGTAATTGTCAGGGTGGCCACATTGCCGTATGCTGCCCAATTACTGTGGGGTTAGCATGTGAGCCCTTATCGCTTACTAAATAGGTGGCAGTAAGGGCTCAGGCAGTAACTTGCTGCAGGCTGAGTTTAATATTAACGCATGGCCATTTACTGACAAGGCCTTTTCCCACCACAGTAAAAAGTGGCCCTGAACTTGCCAATTTCACACACCAAAACTAGCATAGTCCACTTTTTTTTACCACAGCTTAGTAAAAGGGCCACTTAGAGAGGCTCATTTTCAAAGCACTTAGTGATTTATCATTACAGTGGGTTTGGTTTTGGATATCTTTGGGTTTTATACCACTGTCCTCATTAAGATTTGGAATGAGTTGATATTGCTATAGCTACCCAGGACTTCCACCTGCAGCTCCAGAATTCATTCTCTTCTACAGGTTGGCTTTCTTCAATCTTTTTGTTCGCTGACCGCTGAGGTAACTAGTTATGGACTTGACTGTTCTACTTCATATGTTCAGAAGGACAGTAATGACATCCCATTCTGCTGAACGTCTCTGCCATTGTTTGCACACGCAGTGACATATATTATATTACACTAAAACTTAATGGGTTTCTTAGTTCATCCTCCAACTTGTGCATTTACAGAAAAGAAATCTAGAGTTTATACTTGCAGTTCAATCTTTCCTGGTGCTGAAGCTTTTATTCTGAACGCGCATCATTCTCACCGGCTTGACTTCTTTATTCGTTTGCGGAGCCCAACCCGGTCACGTGACCCTATCTGCTTGGCAGAACTTAAAGGGGCAGCAGCGATAGGTGAGTCGGGCTGCCTGACGGGGGTCGAGCTCGAACCACAGGGGCCTATTGCCCTGTTCCGCCCAGCAGTGCCGGAGACGTCCATTACTCCCTGCTTGCCTTGTCTGACGCAGACCGAGCTGGAGACAGCACCCTTTCCGTCCATCGGTGCTATAGTGGCCAATTATTCCCTGCTTCCCGAGCGGTGCCGGATGAAGCCTGGCTTTGAAAAGAAGACAAAGCGCATCGCTACTGCGATCACTCCAAGGACTGATCCCTGACAACTTATTTTATTTATCTGTACGCAAGGGGGGGGGGGGGGGGGGAAGAGAAGTGAAATCATTGGAGAAGGAAAGCAGGTTGCATCCTTGCACATTCTGCCGCGAGGAGGAGGAGGTGGAGGAGGAGGAAGGTCTGAAGGCGAGCGTCAGGAGGGCGTGGCCGTGTGGACCAGCCACAGCACGCTCACTGAGATTTATGACAGCATGACTGCTCGGTCGCCGACGTGAAGCCCTACATCCAACGAGTCGCATTGTTATTAATGTAGACGTAGAGCACTGATTACAATCTTGGTAAGTAAAGACATCATTTGCACTGCATATAAGAATATCTCTTAAGTTGCAAAGTACAAGTCCGGCCTTATTCCACAGCGCTCCTCATCAGTTTGAATGCTGGAACTGCCGTCCTGGGTATCATTTCAAGACCAATTGCCTAGCTAAACTGAAATGTGTTATAGGGCTGACTAATCAGTTAAAAATATCTCCGTCCTCTATCAGATGACAATAACGCTATCTGACAGCCTTATGGGAAAAAGTCAATCTGTGACGTACGCTGGAGGTTAGATGAACCTCTTTGATTTAACTTAAAGCTGCAGTTTGCATGCATTGTTAGAACGTGTTTATGACAGATCAAACTGTTACAAGTTTGCAACGTGCTTGATACAGTCTCGCAGGTTCACAGTTTGCACTCCTAACTCATTTGTCAATTAGCAGCGTATCTCTACAATGGTAAAAGGTTTGCCTTTTACTGGATTGAGTGAGAGGGCTGCAGAGTAAGAGAAAGATACTTACACACAAAGTACATGAAAGGCCTTGTCCCCTCATACATAGAGCAAGGCCACCTAAGGTGATCCTGAGTCCCCAGTGTCCACCGTACTGAATAACCTTCTATAAGGCCCTATCCTTTCTGTGCCTAGGTGCTTCTACCTGCAGTACAAGTTATTATAATTATTTTACATTTATTCACAAGATCCCTTTTTATTTTCTTGGCACTTATCCCTGGAAATGAGCAATGAGAAAACAGTGGCATATGTATTGGTGGGCCAGTTTGGACTCAGACCAACCCAGAATTGTGGCACTCTTGCTGTGGCTGCTGGGGATTCCCACTCCCCACCAGCTGAAGACTACCTCTTCCAGGTGTTAGCTTGCAGCAGGTCCCCAAATCTATGCTGGTGCAGACACCAGACCCCTCCCTTCGCAGGCATGCTCAGTTTTTGTGCATGTGCAAAAAGGCCATCTGGCTATGCCACAGGAACTAGATCCAGGGCCGCTGAGGAGGGAGGGGGGCAGGGGGGACCAAATTCCCCAGGCCCCGCACCATGGTCCCAACCGCCCTCTGTCGTCGACCGTCTGCCACTGGGCCGGGCCCCCTGCATTGAAATCACAACGCCTCTCACCTCATCTGACGTAACTTCCGCAAGGGCGGGACACAAGGAGGGAAGGAGGGCTGAAGGGAGGCGATCTGCTGCCCTGCTGCCTGCAGCGCTTTCACACGGTGAGAGGTGCTGTGATTTCAATGCAGGGGGCCCGGCCCAGTGGCGGTGACCTCGGGGGTGGTGGAGGGGGGGAGCGGCGGCGGCAACCTGGGGGGGTGGAGGGGGGAGCGGCAACGGCGGCGACCTCGGGGGGGGGGGGGTGGCCCTCACTAGATCTGCTTTTGGGGAACTGCCAGGTACTTGGAGAAAGGATGAAGAACTCAGTGAACCTTGGTCTGACTTGTTTTATGTTTTAACCTAAAGTGGTTTATAGTGATTCATAAAATAATTCAAAAATACATAGTAGGTGGGGATTCAGGCAGGCAGGGGACAGGAGCACACACCAGGAGCCACTCACGATCCAGGTAGGCAGGGACCTGGAACAAACCACAGAAAAATGCCAGACAGAACTTCAGGGAGCAAGACTTGTACATCACACAAATCCCAGCAAGAGGTTCAAGGCAGTTTACATCTTAAGAAGCTTGCACAAAAATGAGGAGTTAACATCAGTAATCAATAAGGAAAAAAGTATATGAATACACTAAAATGTATCAAACAAAAACATTTTCAACTTCCTTTGCAGCTGCATATAGTTTATTTCTAACCAAATGTATATAGGACGTTTGTTCCAAATAGCAACTGCCTGGAAGGGAAACATAGCATCAAGCTGTCGTTTAAAATGTATGCCTTTAAATGCTGGACATAACGCTATCATGAACTCGAATAGCAGAATAAAATGAATAATGTAAAAAATTGGATTACTAGTTCTGAAGTACTACCATACAATACATGAAAAACCTAGCAGACAACTTTAAAAATAATTTGTGCTTTCAAGGGAGCCAATGAATTCTTTTCACATATTCAGGGATACTATCATTTTTTAAAGTGAAAAACCAGTTGCACCGCTGTATTTTGTATCAATTGTAAATTGTTCAGCAATTTGGCACTCGATCCAATATAAAGAGAATTACAGTAAGGTCACAAGTACCTGGCAGAAACCTAAATCGTGGCAACACTCCATACTACAAACCCCAGGGCAAGCAGTTGCATCCCATGTCTGTCTTAATAGCAGACTATGGACTTTTCCTCCAGGAATTTGACCAAACCTTTTTTTAAACACAGATACACTAACTGCTGTTACCACATCCTCCGGCAAAGAGTTCCAGAGCGTAACTATTTGTTGAGTGAAAAAATATTTCCTCCTGTTTGTTTTAAAAGTATTTCCATGTTAACTTCCTCAGGTGTCCCCTAGTCTTTGTAGGGATTCTGTGCTGTGTTGAGATCTAAAACCAAACTGTGAAGAACAGCATTTGTTGTATCAGCAGGAAGCCAGTACTACAGAGGGCTTTAAATACTGTAGCCAATACAATAGTTACATATCCCATGTTGTTACATGTCATCAACAAATAAAAATGAGCAGAAAAAAAACACATTTTGTGTTTTTCATTCACTGAAAATAGTGTGCACTGAGTGTTGCAGTTGCCATATCTAAGTAAGTAGAACTGATGTCTCAGCCATTGTGCTGCGGCTTTCTTCACTACCAACTATAAAAAACCCCAGGGGAGAGACAAAAAATATATAAATACAAAAATCAAAAATAGTCAATCCCAATACATAGAAAGTATATCAGATACCTAGAGAATTACACAATCCTGTAACACTTATTTAGACACTTGTTGAAAAAGGGAACAAAGGAGAATTCAGTATAGGCTGTTCCCACAGCCGCTATTTAATTTCAGTGAGTTTAGCTGAAAACAGCTCACTTGAAAGCGCTATACATCATTAATACTCCTTATTTTTGTAACCCTTAATTTAATCAAACGCATGTTTTACATTGTACGTTTTATTATATCCAACCAATAGTGTGAAAAATTCAATAGGAATCCATATACACCATTCCCCAAATACACTGACTGAAAAACATTATCCAAAAAATATAATACCCCTGAAGAAAGCCTCAGCACTATGGCTTGAAACGTCGGTTCTGCTTACTCAAATATGGCAAGACCTGGACAACTGCAACAATCAATACGACAACCACGGGCCACATGCTCAGTACTCCGGTGCGGAAAAATACTGTCAGATCAACATGGCAAAGCAGCTCCCTAATGCTCAACGCTAATGAGATGCAAATTTAGGCACACTCGTAGTGTTGAGTATTAGGGACTCCCACAGGAGGATTATGCATGGCATATGCATGCAGTTGTGCGTTAAGCACAGCTCTTGAGCATATGCCCAGAACACCAGAGGGGGAGGAGGGAAGGAGGAGGAAGAGCTGCTTGTAAGAGCAGCTGAAGGGCTTCTCCATTTCCTTCTGAGCTGCTGAAACCCGATTTTCTTTTTCTCTTCTTTTATTTCCTATAACAGTGCAGGCCAGCCCCGTGTCCTCGTCTAAAAACTCTATCCATGATTTGATAATAGCTAGATTCTATTGCAATAACAATTTGAATTTCAGGGAAAATCTATAAGTAATTTGCCTCTTGGATGCTCTATCGAAGCCTCAAACACTTGTGCAGTATGCTGGTGCTGTCTTTTAAAAGAGGCATGGCTTCTTCCGACACCTAACTCCAGCTCGGAGTTAGTGTTAGGTTCCTGGTGTTAAGGACGCTTCGTTGAGCATCAGAGGGAATACCAGATCACCTAATTTAAATGATATCTGCATGCTATTTGAGGTATCCCCGTGCTAGATCTGTCTGTGCATTCTGTGGTAGCAAATGCAGATGTTAGTCCGGTGCTAATGGCCTCTAGCGCTTGCATTTGCTTCCTGAGCATCGTGGCCTTAAGAGAAGAAATAGTGCACATTTTTATTCATGTATTTATTTTAAAAACGTATATACCACCTAATTAACTGTTTGCAAAGAGGGCACATTTAGTGATTATTGCCTCCAAAAGAAAAATGAAGACAAACCAAAATAAAATGAAACACACAATGCTGCAAGAAATGCAGGAAACAAAATGAAATGACAAATTTGGGTGCTCATCCCTAGTAGCTAATCGGAGTTGATGTCAGTTGTATCAGTGGGCACTATTTACTTAAAGGTGGAGTCATCATCTGTGGGGGAGATTATGTAATTTTTTGCCAGAAGATTTTGAACACTTCATGGGCAGAAAGAGCAAGGAACCAGCGAGGCGCAGACACCCCCCAGCAGCGTGCACCCGGGGCGGACTGCCCCACTGCCCTCCCCCCCTTCCTACGCCACTGATCTAAGGCAATTTATTGAAATTTTCTAGACAAGAGTGAAGGCAGTTATTAGGATGGTTATTGGTGGTATAACTGTGTAGTTCTGTAATTTCAGCACCAGTGTCTAACTGCAACATATGTAACTGTTGTAGTCACTAGTGGACACTTGGTTTAGGAAAGGGGTACGAGGGTTTCATTGAGTAGTTAAAGGAGTTCAGTAACCATAAAAGGTTAAGAATGCCTTCTCTAGTAAAAGAACTTAAAGTTACTAATTTGGGGGTCCTCTCAGTGAGTGTTGGAGCTGCGGAGATACAACCCCTTAAAAATTAGGAAGTCTGACATGCAAAATCCATAAAGCATGGTGAAGCAGTACGATGTACAGCTATATAAATGTACACTGATAGGATGACAAAGTGGATTAAACCACTGATGGTTCTTTATGGGGCTGTCAGGATTTGGTTTGCTTTGACTGAAACTGTTTTGGATGCCACCTAAATAGGGGCTGGCTTAAGGGGTGAGTCAGTGAGGCACAGGCTTAGAGCTCCCATGTTTAGGGATGCTGAATCCTGTCTCACCAAATCGCTCCTTCACAGCAGCGGAATCCTTCTCTTCTCTCCCACAGCTGTGCTGCTTCTCTTCCTTGGGCTGCTGTACAGACCTGAAAGGGAAGATGAGACACTTCCTTGTTTTGTTTTTTGACTAGAAACAGGAAGTACAGGTTTCATGTTTAAACTTACAGGGCAGCTGTGGAGGAGAGCAGCACAGCAGTGCAAGGGAAGAACACACTCCTGCCACTTCTGGAGCAGGTTGGAGCTGGAGGTGAGGATTGGGTTTGGATGCTGGTACTGGGGACTGAAAGCTGGAGGCTGAGGCAGTAAGAACTAGAACTAGGGGCTGATGGGGACTGAAAGCTGGAGGCTGATGCTGAGGCAGTAGGAACTAGAACTAGGGGCTGATGCCGGGGCTGGAAGCAGCCAAATCGTGGAGGAGTTCATGTGACCTAAAGAATGCAAGAAGCAAAATACATCAATTTGGTCCAAGTGATGTGTTTTGCTTATTGCGTTCTTTAGGTTAGATAATCTCTATGATTTGGCTCTTTATGCTCAGGATTGTGTGATGTTCATTGAACTAGGAGTTGTGTAACCTATGGCAGACATAGTTTAATGCTGGTGGATTATGAATGTTGAAGATATAATTTGTTTAGAAATAATGTGAAAATCCCAGCAGTTTGATAGATGTTTATGATATGCTATGATTTTGATTTTCAGTTTGGATCCCCAGTGGGGGATGCGAGACAATCATTGTAGGTTTGTGAAGTGCATAAGGTATATTTACTAATTTAAAAACACTTCTAACCTACTTATCAAATAGGACGGTTTACAAATATACATAAAATCCATTGCAAGTATAGTCACAAACTGTAATTATGACATAACAATAGTAAATGTCAAAACCATCCCAGTAACTTAGAGTAAACCATCTTACAGAAAGAACATCAGCTGTCAGGGTGTCACCTCCAACAGTGTTGCATGTTCAGAGTTAAACCATAATACTAATCTTATTCTTTATTCGCAGGGATTGCTCATTGAGCAGTTTCAGGCAACATCATATAAATATTCACCATACAATTCTTAGCAGTTGAATCCACTCAAGGAGACCTACAGTGGAAAAGGCCCGATTACTGGTCTTAACAAAGTTAATTTTCCAATTTTCCTAAGAGATGGGGTTATGCGGGAGTTGAATACTCTCCTACTGTAAGGAGAGTCGTGGTCTATACCCTGTTGAAATGTAAGGGGAGTGCTCGACACAATGCGTAATGCATTAATGTCAATACTTTTATCTTCACAGGACAGCCAGTATAATGAATACAAACAGAGTAATACAGAGCGGTATTTTAGATAGGACGTACAAATGGGAATTGAGACATCCAATTTGGGATGTCTGAAGTTCTGCTAGTATCTTGGAGCAAGGTTTGGCTGTTCTAAAATTCACGGAGAAATGGACGTTTATGGCAATGTGCAGCAGGAATGTCCATTTGTTAAAACAAAGAGGCTCATTTTCAAAGCAGATAGGTTTACAAAGTTACAGGCCATAAACATCTCTATGATAGCACATAGACGTGTGTTATGAAATGGCAACATAAATGTTTATGGGCTAGAACATATGCAGTTATTTTAGCCATTTTAGAAATGTCGGGCCCGATATTCTGCTGGCGGCATTGATCGCAGCCAGCATTAAACCTGGAAATTCAATGCTGGGCCAGGTCTGGGCTTTGGCATTGAATTTCCAGGTTTGTGGAGCTGACTAATGCATAGTCAATTAAGTGCGATATTCAGAACTTAACCAACTATGTGCCACCATATAAAGATAGGACTGACTTTTATACGGTCCTATGTATGCATTAACCTTGGCCAGTTAAGTGCAGAATATTGGCACTTAACTGGCCAAGTGCCACCAGAATGCCCCCCCCCCCCCCAAAAAAAAGAACTGTTTTTTTAGTTTGGTGATAACCGCTAATTTTCAGTGGCGCTAACAAGTTAAGTGCCACTGAAAATTAGTGGTTCACCCCAAACAAGCAATTTAATCGACACAGGAGCCATTTCTGGCTGGTTAAATCACTTTCAATATTGACCTGGTAGACCTTTATTTCTCCAAAAGCCATCACATAACCCAATATCCCTTGTTGGCTTCATCTTTGGGAGGACAGCAACCATTGGGAGATTAAGGAAGTGACATCCTCTAATCCCCCAGTGCAGTGCTGCTCATGGGATAGGAGGTAGTGTTCTATTGTGGATTAAAAACTGGTTAAAAGATAGAAAACAGAGAGTAGGGTTAAATGGTCAGTATTCTCAATGGAGAAGGGTAGTTAGTGGGGTTCCCCAGGACTCTGTGCTGGGACCGCTGCTTTTTAACATATTTATAAATGACCTAGAGATGGGAGTAACTAGTGAGGTAATTAAATTTGCTGATGACACAAAGTTATTCAAAGTCGTTAAATTGCGGGAGGATTGTGAAAAATTACAAGAGGACCTTACGAGACTGGGAGATTGGGCGTCTAAATGGCAGATGACGTTTAATGTGAGCAAGTGCAAAGTGATGCATGTGGGAAAGAGGAACCCGAATTATAGCTACGTCATGCAAGGTTCCACGTTAGGAGTCACGGACCAAGAAAGGAATCTAGGTGTCGTTGATGATACGTTGAAACGTTCTGCTCAGTGTGTTGCTGCGGCTAAGAAAGCAAATAGAATGTTAGGTATTATTAGGAAAGGAATGGAAAGTAAAAATGAGGATGTTATAATGCCTTTGTATTGCTTCATGGTGCGACCGCACCTCGAATATTGTGTTCAATTCTGGTCGCCACATCTCAAAAAAGATATAGTGGAATTAGAAAAGGTGCAGAGAAGGGCAACAAAAATGATAAAGGGGATGGGACGACTTCCCTATGAGGAAAAATAATGAGTGGAATGGATCGGGTGGATGTGAAGCGACTGTTCACGCTATCCAAAAATACTAGGACTAGAGGGCATGAGTTGAAGCTACAGTGTGGTAAATTTAAAACGAATCGGAGAAAATTTTTCTTCACCCAACGTGTAATTAGACTCTGGAATTCGTTGCCGGAGAACGTGGTACGGGCGGTTAGCTTGACGGAGTTTAAAAAGGGGTTAGATAGATTCCTAAAGGACAAGTCCATAGACCGCTATTAAATGGACTTGGAAAAATTCCGCATTTTAGGTATAACTTGTCTGGAATGTTTTTACGTTTGGGGAGCGTGCCAGGTGCCCTTGACCTGGATTGGCCACTGTCGGTGACAGGATGCTGGGCTAGATGGACCTTTGGTCTTTCCCAGTATGGCACTACTTATGTACTTATGTACTTATGTAAAGCGGCTAGGGCTCTTCAGCTTGGAGAAAAGGCGGCTGAGGGGAGATATGATAGAGGTCTATAAAAAATGAGTGGAGTTGAACGGGTAGATGCGAAGCGTCTGTTTACACTTCCCCAAAATACTAGGACTAGGAGGCATGCGATGAAGCTACAATGTAATAAATTTAAAATGATTCGGAGGAAAGTTTTCTTCACTCAACATGTAATTAAACTCTTGAATTTGTTGCCATAGAATGTTGTAAAGGCGGTTAGCTTAGCGGAGTTTTAAAAAGGTTTGGACGGCTTCCTAAAGGAAAAGTCCTTAGACCATTATTAAATGGACTTGGGGAAAATCCACTATTTCTGGGATAAGCAGTATAAAATGTTTTGTTCTTTTTTGGGATCTTGCTAGGTATTTGTTACCTGGATTGGCCACTGTTGGAAACAGGATGCTGGGCTTGATGGACCTTTGGTCTTTCCCAGTATGGCAATACTTATGTACTTATAGGAGCACTTTGCTGAAACCTGGATATCCTGGGTAGGTCTAAATCCCGATGTCCATCTTTTTCAACATACACTTTCATGCCCCATCTGAAATGGGGGAATAAACTTATGATTTTGAGTTCACCCTAGTCTGGCCCAAAACACATGCAGACATGTTCCTTGCTATGTGGCCTTTCTTCAGTTTTAGAACTTTATGTCCCTGCTTTATGCATTATAACTATCTAAATGCCAGTTTATGGACATCATTAACATGAAAGGTGCTTCTAAAATAAGCACCATTATCGGAACAAGTAATTTTATTTATTTATTTATTTGCTATACCGCCCATGATAAAAGGATTATAACAGAGCAGTTTATAATCTGGGTTTGCTTCAGTCACCAAATGAGCAACAGCATTTTGTACAGGTTGTTATGCTTGGATCAAGCAACTTTGTAATCCACAATAAAGATGCATGAGATTAGTGTGCACACATTGGAGACCTAGTGCACATAAGTTGATCTTGTGAATATTCATTGAGAGTATCCTGAAAACCTGTCTGTGGGTTTCCCAGGACAAGTTTGAGAAGCCCTGTTTCAGATTTCCAAGTTTATTTCAGATTTTATATACTCCCCTTTGAATAACCCCTGAGTGATTTACAAATCTCAATATAAAATAATTAATAGGAAAAGAACACCATAATTAAAATAGGAAAGAAAACATAGTAGCACACTACACACAACCAGACATCAATTCATAATATCATCCAACACTGAATACTTTAGTCCCAAACAGCAGGCCAACAAAGGCAGAGGGCAAGAACCCATGTTAGGCCTGAAAAGCAGCCTGAAATAAATTAAGCTTTTAAGGACTCGCTTAAAGACCTGTAACGATTTCTCTAGCTGTAAATATTGCAGGAGAGCATTGACCAGCTATACTAAACATCTTAGTTCGTATTGATTCAAGGTCATACAACCAGAATGATGGAACAACCAGACACTGTTTCTACTTTTCCTCCACTTTGTAGATGCAACAGAGTAAAGTAAACCAACCTCTCCTCTTCCCCCATTCTCTATCTCTGTGGATAACACTCTCATCCTCCCTGTCTCATCAGCTCTTAACCTTGGGGTCATCTTCGACTTCTCTCTCTCTCTCTCTCCTTCTCTGCATATATTCAACAGACTTCTGAAATATGTTGTTTCTTTCTCTATAATATCACCAAAATTCATCCTTTCCTTTCTGAGCACACTACCAGAACCCCTATCACCTCTTGCTTAGACTATTGCAACTTGCCTCTCACAGGTCTCCACTTAGCCATCTCTCTCCTCTTCAATCTGTTCAAAATTCTGCTGCACGACTTATATTTCACCAGTGTCTCTCGGCTCATATTAGCCCTCTCCTCAAGTCACTTCACTGGCTCCCTATCCGTTTCCACATACAGTTCAAACTCCTCTTATTCACTTACAAGTGTATTCTCTCTGCAGCTCCTCAGTACCTCTCCACTCTTATCTCACCCTACACTCCTCCCCAGGAACTCCATTCACTGGGTAAATCTCTTTTATCTGCCCCCTTCTCCTCCACTTCTAACTCCAGACTCTGTTCCTTTTATCTTGCTGCACCATCTGCATGGAATAGACTTCCAGAGCCAGTACATCAAGCTCCATCTCTGGCAGTCTTCAAATCTAAGCTAAAAACCCACCTTTTTGATGCTGCTTTTTAACTCCTAACCCTTACTCACTGGTTCAGTACCCATGTTTTATAATTCCCACCTTATTAGTTCCCTTATCTTTTATTTGTCCTGTTTGTTCTGTCCTAATTAGATTGTAAGCTCTATCAAGCAGGGACTCTCTTTATATCCGGTGTACAGCGCTGTGTACGTCTAGTAGCGCTATAGAAATGATTAGTAGTAGTAGTATTAGTACTTTTTACCTACTTAAAAGCTTTGAGAATTCACTAAAATTGTGGTTCCCAAACCTAGTCCTGGAGGCACCCCAGCCAGTCTGGTTTTCAGGATACCCACAATGAATATTTATGAGAGATTTGCATGCAGTAAGGCAGTGCATGCAAATCTCTCTCATAATATTCATTGTGGGTGTCTTGAAAACCAGACTGCCTGGTGTGCCTCTGGGACCAGGCTTGGAAACTACTGCACTAAAGGTACAGCTGGTGTGATTTACTGCTGGGCAATTTACTGAAAATTGCTCCCCCATTCCCCCTTCCACAGATACTCACTTTTTAAATTCTTAAAAATATGAACATGAATGAAAGAAAACTGCACAGCTCAGAGAAATAAGTTAGGATAAACAGGTCCAAGAAATGGGCAAGTGGTTCTTTAAAAAAAAACAAACAAACCTAGTATGTCCTCGTAATGATGGGTGATGTGGGAGCAGTGAATATTTCCAACATAGTGTTTTCATTTTAATATGTACTTTGAAGCCTTTTGGTCCATGGTCTAACTGTGGTGCATAACTCTTCCCTAATGCAGGTGAATTACGAAACAGTGATCCCTAAGAATGGGCAAAGACTTTCGGTATTATTTCCAGCATCCTTGGACTCGCTTGCTTGTGGCTTATCTAGTGACTTTTTTGAATTTTTTGATATTTGCTGAGGATCCAATCTCCCATAGCCAGACAGAAGCCAATATGATAGTTATTGGAAACTGCTTTTCATTTGTAATGAACAAATACCCAGGAGGAGGCTGGAGTTTTCTAAAGGTCCTTTTATGGCTCCTTGCCATTATAACAGGCCTGCTAGCAGGGAAGTTCTTGTTTCATCAGCGACTCTTTGGTAAGTACCATAATTCATTATGCATTTCCTTACTGTTAACGCAGTGTGGTTACTTTGAAGAATTGATTGTGCATTTTATTTCATGTATCTGAAGCACTTTAATCACCAGCTGTTCAATGGTTATATATGTGCTTTCTCTGTTGGAGGGGTTGATTGTGACTGGATGGATTAAATTATTTCTAAAGATTGTATTAAAATAACCCAAGTTGTAGTTCCCTTTCTGGAAAATTCTGTACCACTGTGCAGTGAAGAACTGGTGCAAAATTCCCTTTCTGTCCAGAAAATACCATTTTCCTTGCAAAAAAAGAAAGTGCACTGCTCCCAGCAGGAGGAGGAGCCACTTTGCATTGAGCTGGAGGGAACAGGATGAGTTGCCATGCTGAACATTGATGGGAACAGCTGGATTGCTGAACCAGTGAGGATGAGGAGATATTTATTTATTTAGTAATTTTTTTATTATGTGCTTACAATCTAAGAGGAGTACAATAAAACATGTATATTCAGAAAACAAACACAACAAACGTAAAACAAAATGGGCTGGATTCTATATATGGTGCCTGAAAATTCCGTGCAGAAAAAAAATACTCCTAGGCGTATTCTCTAAAGTATGCATGAATTTTATAGAACAGGCTTCAATTTCCACACGGTATATAGAATTATGCTGACTGCCTCTCTACAAGACCAAATTTAGTAATGGCCATGTAAGCCATTATTTCTTGGTGTAAATCCAGATGCCTAAGTTAGGTGCACAACAGGTGCATTCTATAATAACATGCATAGATTTTAGAAATGCTCATGCCCTGCCCATGGCCACGCCCCTTTTATACTATGTAACTTAGAACTTACCTGCACCACATTATAGAATAGGCTTAGCGAGTTTTGCGTGTAAATCTTAATGCCAATTAGTGCTGATAATTGCTTGTTAACATCCAATTGACAGCGCTGATTAGCTAGTTAACCAATTAAGTTACGCACATTGTTATAGAATACACTTTGATTTCTGCGCGTAAATTAAGGTGCGATATATAGAATCCAGCAGATTATTCTGCTTATAATCGAAATAGAAAAACGCCTATATTGTGACCCAAATCGGGAGATAGACGTTTATCTCACAAAAACGAATAAAGCGGTATAATCGAAAGCCGAATTTGGACGTTTTCAACTGCACTCCGTCGCGGATGCGGACAAAGTTGATGGGGGCGTGTCGAAGGCGTGGTGAAGGCGGAACTGGGGTGTGGTTATCGGCCGATCAGAGATGGGCGCCTTTCGCCGATAATGGAAAAAAATATGTGTTTTTAGCGAGAATTTAGGGCACTTTTCCTGGACCCTGTTTTTCCACGAATAAGGCCCCAAAAAGTGCCCTAAATGACCATCAGGCATATTTTCAAAGCACTTAGCCTTCCAAAGTTCCATAGAAACCTATGGAACTTTGGAAGGCTAAGTGCTTTGAAAATATGCATCCAGATGACCACTGGAGGGAATCGGGGATGACCTCCCCTGACTCCCCCAGTGGTCACAAACCCCCTCCCACCACAAAATATGCCGTTTCACAACTTTTTATTTTCACCCTCAAATGTCATACCCACCTCCCTGGCAGCAGTATGCAGGTCACTGGAGCAGTTATTAGGGGGTGCAGTGGACTTCAGGCAGGTGGACCCAGGCCCATCCCCCCCCCACCTGTTACACTTGTGCTGGTAAATGGGAGCCCTCCAAACCGCCCCCCAAACCCACTGTACCCACATGTAGGTGCCCCCTTCACCCCTTAGGGCTATAGTAATGGTGTAGACTTGTGGGCAGTGGGTTTTGAGGGGGATTTGGGGGGCTCAACACCCAAGGGAAGGGTGCTATGCACCTGGGAGCTGTTTTACCTTTTTTTTTTTTTTTTTGTAAAAGTGCCCCCTAGGGTGCCCGGTTGGTGTCCTGGCATGTGAGGGGGACCAGTGCACTACGAATCCTGGCCCCTCCCACGAATAAATGTCTTGGAGTTATTCGTTTTTGAGCTGGGCGCTTTCGGTTTCCATTATCGCTGAAAAACAAAAACGCCCAGCTCAAAAAAAGATAAACGTCCATGTTTTTCGAAAATACGGTTCGGTTCGCCCCTTCACGGACCCATTCTCGGAGATAAACGCCCATGGAGATAGACGTTTCCGTTCGATTGTGCCCCTCCACGCCTACTAGACATGTCATTAAAATGACTGCCAGAAAATTAAAATAAATTCTGCATGGGGTCATGGGATCATGGGATAGGAGGAAATGTCCTTTTGTGGATTAAAAACTGGTTGAAGGATAGGAAACAGAGAGTGGGGTTAAATGGGCAGTATTCACAATGGAGAAGGGTAGTTAGTGGGGTTCCTCAGGGATCTGTGCTAGGACCGCTGCCTTTTAAATGATTTAGAGATGGGAGTAACTAGCGAGGTAATTAAATTTGCTGATGACACAAAGTTATTCAAAGTCGTTAACTCGCAAGAGGATTGTGAAAAATTACAGAAGGACCTTACGAGTCTGGGAGAATGTGGGAAAAAAGAACCCGAATTATAGCTACGTCATGCAAAGTTCTATGTTAGTAGTAGTAGGAGTTACGGACCAAGAAAGGGATCTGGGTGTCGTCGTCAATAATACACTGAAACCTTCTGCTCAGTGTGCTGCTGCGGCTAGGAAAGCGAATAGAATGTTGGGTATTATTAGGAAAGGTATGGAAAACAGGTGTGAGGATGTTATAATGCCGTTGTTTCGCTCCATGGTGTTTCCTTAGGATGCCCAAATGGCTTGACTTTGGATGTTTTAGACTTGGACGTCTTTGTATCGAAAATGGCCGAAAATCAAAGACGTCCAAATTGCAAAATGTCCAAATCCAAGAACGTCTATGGTATTTTCGAACACAAAAGATGGACGTCCATCTTTTTCGAAAATGACCTTCTCCCCACCTCGGAATTTGGACGTCTTTGTAAAACGTCCAAATTCCGACTTAGATGTTTCTTTCGAAAATGCCCCTCCACATGTCCTGGGGCCGAAATGTCCCAGTGCTGAAATGTCTAGGGGCCAAATTGTCCCAGGTGCTAATGTGTCCTCTTGCCAGTGTCCCTTGGCTGAAATGTCCAGTGGCCAAAGTGTCCCGGTGCCAAAATGTCTTGTGGCCGAATTGTCCCAATGCTAAAATGTCTTGGGGCTGAAGTGTCCAGTGGCCAAAGTGTCCCGTGCCAAAATGTCTTGGGGCCGAAGTGTCCCAGTGCCATGCCAAGGTGTCCTAGGTGTCAAAATTTCCCAGGTTTTAAAGTGTCCTGTGGCCAAAATGTCCCCGTGCTAAAATGTCATGGGGCCAAAGTGTTCTGGGTGCCAAAATATCCTGGTGCCAAAATGTCTTGGGGCCGAAGTGTACCAGGGCCTAAATGGCCCGCTGCCATAATGTCTGGGAGCTGAAGTGTCCCGGTACCATGCTAAAATGTCCTGTGCCGAAATGTTCCGGTGTCAAAATGTCTTGGGACTGAAATGTCCTGATGCCAAAATGTCTTGGGGCTGGAGTGTCTTGGGACCTGAAGTGTCTCAGTGCTGAAATTACCACTACAGTTGCCTCAATTGAAGGAAAAAAAGTGTCCCCTCTGCTCGGGAGTCTGTGAGCTCTCTACATACTGGTCAAGAGCCTTCCACTGAATGATCCATAAGGCATAGTTCTTTCAAGAGCAGTGCCACTTATGAGGACTGCCAGATAACATTAAAGCTAGTACATACATCTTCAGAGGTTTTGAGGCCTAAAACACAGCTGTCTTTTGAGTGCCTGCATAGATCTGAACTTCTTAAACACCTTCTGAAGCACTTGAGTATACTAAATATCCAGAAGAAGGAATGTGGTGCACAGACAAACCAATCTAAATATCCTCAGTTAATACTTGTAAAATTATTCAAAAAGCATACATTTATATTAAATACTGTGGAAGGAAACAGCCTCACCAAGCTCTTTTGCAGCATATAAAAGAGCTTAAAATGTATCATTGACATAAAAAACCTTCCCCCAGCATGAGGAGCATATCATTGATACACATCGTCGTTAATGCATGCACCTCTTCAAATGACCGCTGGTTCTTTAGCATGTATGTCCACCAATGAAAATGCCATAGGCCAATTCTAACTTTTGTCATTCAACCTAACCTTTCCAAAGTGACCTTTCTGTCTGGAAAAACTTGTGTAAGTGTTTTCTCGGATCAGCAGCAGCTGTTGATGTGCTGGCAAATGCGCTCAGATTTAAATTGATTAAAAATAAATGGCTGGCTGTTTCAGAACGTGTTCTGTTTTGCTCAGAGCAATCCCTGTGTATTAAGTTATAGTTTATTGCTTCTGATTTATGATTTGCCTTTCCGTTTTGGTGCTCAAGGCAGGGCACAAGAGATTCCATTAGCAGTTGATTCAGCACAGCATGGCAGCTGCAGTGTTTGTGTGAACAAAAGTGAAATTTGTTGGAGAGTTATAGTAGCCAACACGATACCCTGTTGATATATTTTGATGTCTGTTATTCTTTCTGGAATTCAGAAAGTGGATAATGGCTACTTTTAAGGGATTTAGATAAATGGGAAGCAGTAATTATGAATTAGGACAGCTGTATGGATGAGAAGGGGTGGCTTTGCAAGGCTGTGTTTATTTATAAAAGCAAGCAACAGAACTTAGGATGGCACATAGACAATTTCAGCTTTGTCAAGACTGCTGCCCTTAGCTAGAGATGTGACAACCAGATTATGAAAGATGTGTTTTATTAATAGCGTGATCCAAGTTGCTGGAAAGTTTTTAGCAGTGTAATTGAAAGCTAACAGCTCTATCAAACACTGTGTAGAGGAGGAAAAAAAAGGGTTGTATTTGTCCTTTAGCCATCTGGCATCAAGGTAGGAAGAGGACTAAAGGCGTGACTGCACCTCAAATACTGTGTACAATTCTGGTCACCGCATCTCAAAAAAGATATGGCAGAATTAGAAAAGGTAGAGAGAAGGACAACGAAAATAATAAAACGAAAATAATAAAGTGGATGGGACGACTTCCCTATGAGGAAAGGCTAAAGTGGCTAGGACTCTTCAGCTTGAAAAAGAAACAGCTGAGGGGAGATATGATAGAGGTGTATAAAATACTGAGCGGAGTGGAAAGGGTGGACGTGAATCGTACTCTTTCCAAAAATACTAGGACTAGGGGGCATGCATTGAATCTACTATGTGGTAAATTTAAAACAAATTGGAAAAATTTGTTTTTCACTCAATGAGTAATTAAACTCTGAAATTTGTTGCCAGAGAATGTGGTAAAAGCAGTTAGCAGGGTTTAAAAAGGTTTGGATAATTTGCTAAAAGAAAGTCTATAAGCCATTATTAGGGTGGATTTGGGAAAATCCACTGCTTATTCCTAGGGAAAACAGCATAAAATGTGTTTTATTGTTCTGGGATCTTGCCAAATACTTGTGACCTGGATTGTCCACTGTTGGAAACAGGCTACTGGGCTTGATGGACCTTCGGTCTGTGCCAGTGTGGCAACACTGATGTACTTCTAATGGCTGTTTGTCCTAGACTTTTGCTACGTATTTCTGGGTATGGAGTTTGGGTGACTATAGCTCTGCTATGACACCTGTGGTCTTTTCTTCACAGAATACTGCAGAGGTTTGCCTTCTGAAATCAACAGCTCATTGTCTACTCTGGAAGCCTCCATTCCTAATGCTAGCCAGCCTGGATGTTGCTTAGCTTTGCAAGCTCATATTTTCCCAAGCCAATGTTCTGAGGGCTCTAATGCCTATGAAAATAGTAAAAAAAAAAAAAAAAACCAAAATAAAAGAAATAGAAAAGGTGGAGGGACTGCATGAATGAGTGCTGGCATAGTTTACTGGATGCCTATCTCCCTCCTCCCATAGGACATTCTCTTACCTGTGGCTACACACCTCTGGCAGCCCTTGTTCTCTGTACCTCCCTACTCTCCCAGTCAGATTAGTCAGCTACCACTGGCAAGATTCAGAAGTCCACGGCAAACAAAAATAAACTGTAGGGGTGGACTGACAGTGGTCGGGGTCCCCGGACAGTAAAGGTCATTGGAGCCCCCAGCCGCTGCATTTGCCACCCCCTGCATTTGCCACCCCCTTCCCACATACTACAGACTCCTGAGCGAAAATGGGCCCTCCTTGGTCCTACCTTGAAGGGACCTGGTGGTCTAGTGGCTTCTTTGGGGGCACGAAAGAACTCTACTCTTTTCTGCCTGCTGTCATTATTGTGCCCGGCACCACCATGTTTAAAAAATGGCAGCTGAGACTTACTGCGGTAAGTCTGGTGGGTCTCAGCAGTCTTGGCCACCATTTTTAGAAACACGATGGCGCCGTCAGGCAGAGTAGCAGCAGCGGGCAGGAAAGAGGGGGATTCATTCCTGCCCCCTCAGAGGCCAGTAGACCACCAGAGCCCCTCAAGGCAACACCGAGGAGGGCTGTAATATGTGGCAGCCGGCGGGCACTGGGCAGAGCCTCCCCAGTTGCCCGAATGGTCAGTCTGGTCCTGCCTCCTAATCTCCAATTTTATTAATTTTTTCTTATATTTTACATGTATAGTTAATTGCTTTCTTAAACTTATGAATTTCACATATTCGAGCACGTATCAGTATATTATGTCAAAATCCCAATGGAGGCCAGCATTTCATCCTCTGGCTTTCGTCAGGGAATAATGAATTGTGCTCCATCTGAAATAATAAAAATCACAGTCAGCACCTTTATCATGATACTCTATAAATACGATAAATTCCTATTGCTCACTTGATCAAATCTCAGCACTTTTTTATTTTATTTTACAGTGGCTCAGCTCAAAATGGCATCCACTTTTCACTGATGTGCACTAGTACCAATAGTATGAATCCAGTGTCATGATGTTGCTCACTCTGATATGTGAATGTTAATACTTGTAGATTGTCCAATCTGTCATGTATCACTCTGCAGCTTGCCTGGACTACCGAGGTCTTTTCCTCCCATCTTGTCTTCTGCTTTTTTTGTTGTTGTGGCTAATGATATTTTATTATGATGCTGAAGTTTTAGGGCTTCAAGTTAATCGCAGGTAACTCGGCAATTAATATATGAATTATCAATTGTGGTTAAACAATATATAATCACAATGCAGTGTTTCCTGTCTCTTCCGAACATCTGTTCTGCTCTCTTCCACTCCCAACCCCTGTCCTCAGTACAATCCGGCCATGATTTAACATCAGCCCCCTCCATGCCGATCTACTTTAAAGGTGGTCTTCTGTTGGTCCCCAGCAGTGGCAGTGTTGCACATATGCTGCCTGTGGCCTGGTTCGAAGCTTTCCCTCTGACCTGTCTTGCCAATGCAGAAACAGGAAATGATGTCAGAGTAGCAGGGATGCGCCAGAGAGAAAGCTTCAGAGCAGGCTGCAAGCAGCATATGTTCAATGCTATTATGGACGGAGACCAACAGACGAGCACCTTCAAGGTAGACTGGGGGGGGGGGGGGCGAGAAGAGTGAGCTGCAAACCCATGAGCAGAACTGGAGGGGCCAATAGTGGAAGCTGTGGTTGAGGTGGTGAGCTGCAGAAGCCATGAGAAGAGCTTAGTGCTGTTCACCAAGTTTTGTGCGCTGCTCATGGGGATGGAGGGGAGGGAGGAAGAGGTGCTGGACAATGGGAGGGAGAGAAGTAGGAAGGGGAGAGACAGAGAGAGATAATGGACCTGGGAGAAGAGGAGAGGGAGAGAAGAAAGGGGATGGGATTAGATATACCGCCTTTCTGTGGTTACAATCAAAGCAGTTTACATGTTATATACAGTTGCTTATTTTGTGCCTAGTTCAATGGAGGTTTAAGTGACTTCTCCAGAATTACAAGGTTCTGCAGTGTGAAATGACTAAGGGCCTCTTTTACTAAGCTGCACTAACGATTCCTGGTGCGGCAAATGAGAGTAAGCCCATTCAATTCGTATGGGCTTCCTTTCATTTGCCACGTGGGAATCACTAGCACGGCTTAGTAAAAGAAGCCCTAAATAACAAATCTTTAATTGTGTGATTAATTGCGATTAAAATTTTTTATCAAACTGTAGCCTTAATTTTCTTCTTCAATATAGAAATTTGCATGTGGGTATTACTGCTAACCAATTGTAGGGTGGTAGTCAAATCCTTGTTCACATCACAATGTTTTATGACCTGTCCGAGATCTCAGCTGCACTTTTTTTTTGTCTAAAGCAGGGGTTCTCAACGAGTCCTCAGGCCACACCTACCCAGTCAGGTTTTCAGGATATCCACAATGCATATGCCGGAAACAAACCTTCATACAATAGAAGCAGTGCATGCCAAATTATCTCATGCATATTCATTGTGGATATCCAGAAAATTCGACTGGCCAGTTATGTTCCGAGGACTGGGTTGAGTGCCCCTGCTTTAAAGACAGCTGACTTGTGTAGCACATTCATATCTTTCAAACTGTGAGGCTGATGTAATCAAAATAATAATGTGGACTGTTAATTAATGAGTTACACAGTAGTTGATTTTTGTTTATTGTGATTTTGTATGTCTATTGTTACGTTGTTTGTATTCTTTCCTATTTGAAAATTGTGGTTCTTATTTGTTTTATGTTCTGTTTTTTCATGTTGTATGCCACTGCGATCTGTCTAGGGTAGAGGCAGTATAAAAAATTTAATATATTGTAAGCTGTAATTGTTTTATGTTATGGCATGCAAATGACTTTGGATGTGAAGTTCCCAAGTTAAAGTTATGTTAATACATTCTTTATTAATGACAGTAACTACACCTCTCCAATCTGCATTACTCTTCACACAGTATCCCCCCTGTTTACTGAGCCGTGTGGCAGCGCTGACATAGCCCAGTCAAAGCGAATGGGCTGTGTCGGCATTAGCGCATGGCAGCCGCTTGCATGGCTTAGTAAACTGAGGGTAGGTAATAGCTGCTGTTTTATTTTTCTTTTTTGCATAATTATGCAGTTCAGGGCATGTTCTTTATAGATTCTGCACGCATGCTTATGACAATTAACACAGCTTAAAAATGCCAATAATGCACATAATTATGAACATCAAAGTGCTTCAGTAAATTAGCGTCATTGCAGTCAAGGACCAATAGACACAAACCAAGGGCAGGTTGCATTTACCAGTTGTTGATGATATCACACTGTGATTATTATCATCATACTAGTAAAAAAGGCCCGTTTCTGACACAAATGAAATGGGCGCTAGCAAGGTTTTCCTCGGAGTGTGTATGTTTGAGAGAGTGTATGTGAGAGTGACTGTGCGAGTGTGTGTGTGTGTGTGTGAGAGAGAGAGAGAGAGAGAGTGAGTCTGGGTGTGAGTGTGTCTGTGAGAGAGAGTGTGTGTGTGTGTGAGAATGAGAGTGTGTGCAAGTACGTATGTGAGACACAGTGTAAGAGAGAGTGAGTTTCACACAGATACAGTGTGTGCGAAAGAGAGTGTGTGTGAGACACAGACTCTCTGTGAGACTGAAGGTATGAGATCAAGAGAGTGTGTGAGTGACTGTGTGACACATAGAGAGTGAATGTGATACAGTGTGAGACATAGAGTGTGTGAGAGACAGTGTGTGAGAGTGAGAGAAAGACATTGACTGTGAGAGAGAGAGAGTGTGTGTGAGAGAGAGTGTGTGTGTGACAGAGATACCTCCCCCCCTCTCTGGTGTCAGGTCCCCCCCCCTCTCTCTCTGGTGTCTGAGTATTACTATGCAGGACGCTGAGCTCTGGCTGTGCTTCAAGGAACTGACCAATCCTATTTAACAGAATGCACCTCCAACATTCTGAAGCCGAGAAACCTCGTGTGGTTGGTCACTTCTGCTTGTGACGAACCCAGAAGTACGTGATGTTAATTCAGGAGATGGATTCAGAGAGCAGGAATGCCTCAGCCATGCAGTCAGCTTCAGAATGTTGGAGGTGCATTTTATTATATAGGATACTGTATGTAGAATGCTATAAGGTGTGCACATAGGGGCCCTTTTAATAAAGCATAGTGCACACTAACAGAATTAATGCATGCTAAATGCTAAGAATCTCATAGGTTTAAAATAGGTTTCTTAGCATTTAGTGCTAGATTCTAGCACTAGTGCTAGATTAGATTGTAAGGTCTTTGGTGTACAGCACTGTGTATGCCTTGTAGCACTATAGAAATGATAAATAGTAGTAGTAGTAGATTCTATATATGTTGCCTGGAAAATCCACATGGAAAAAACTTCCGACCTAAGCGTATTCTATAAAGTACGCCTAAACTTTGTAGAACAGACCTACATTTCCGTTCGGTTTATAGAATACGTTTATGGCCCATCTGTGTGATGATATTTAGTCGCAAGCTATTATGCCAAGTAAAACTTGGTGTAAATACCGGCACCTAGGTCAGACGCAGAGTGGGTATGTTCTACAACCCTGCACGTAAATGTTCGGAATGCCCATTCCCTGCCTATGGCCACGCCCCCTTTTCGACCACACGCATTAGAATTTACGCAGACCACGTTACAGAATGTGCTTAGCAAGTGCTGTGTGTAAATTCTAATTAATACCAATTAGTGCTGATAATTGCTTATCATCCAATTAACAGCTCTGATTGGCTTGTTAACCAATTAGGTTCTGTGCATTGTTATGGGATCTACTTGGATTTCCATGCAAAAATCTAGGTGTGATGTATAGAATCCGGGGGGTTAGCGAGTGCTAAGTTTTAGTAAAAGGGCCTCATCGTGCTTTATCGAGCCATTGAATGAGTGCCTGCTCCTTGGAGCTTACAGTCTAGAGAAGATGTATAGGTAAGAACAAATAATTTTTGAATTTAAACAGTGAGGCCATGATTGGGAGAACTAACCAGATGGGGTATACTGAAGGGAAAGCATTATTGAACAAAGCTGCAGAGACAAAGGCTTCTCAAAGGCCTATGTAGGACAAGCAAGTGGGGTGAGTAGGTTTGTGTAATAACAACTCCTAGATTGTCTACATTTTTTAAACTGGCGTGATACATCTCTCTCTCTCTCTCTCTCTCTCTCTCTCTCTCTCTCTCTCTCTAAAGGAGAGTTAATAGGGTTTAATTTAAGGGTAATGAGCATCCCAATTAATTGGGCAAAGGATGAAGAAGTTTCGTAATAGGGCCACAGACTAGTCTATATAAGCAATCCAGAATATGGGTCAGGGATTTGTGGGAAAGATTATAAATGGGAAAGGTCTGTCTTTACCTTGTCAATTCTATATGTAGGATGGGGTGAGTGGATATGAAGATTGTAAACGGGGGGGGGGGGGGCTGATGGGGAGCAGATCACTGAGTTTATCCCTATCTGTGGCAGAAAATGTAAATAAAATTCAAAAGTAATGGTGGGTGGAGGATGGTGGATGAACAGACACACATATGATTTTATAAGGCAAGTTTTTTTTTAGGAAGCACATTAAAACACAATAAAATATAGGCTTAGCACATTTTAACACAAGGCTTTCCCTGTGCTAAACCCATATTTTATGCCACAGTAAATAAATTTTTTTTTTTTTTGCAGGTCCTGTGTTGTTTTTTTCATTAGTGTGTAGGACTTGCAAAATAATAATATGAGAGCACTTACCACCTCATCTTTAGAAGGTGCTACGTACTCCCATGCTAATTCTGAACGTGCTAGCAGAATAATGCTTCCATGCCCATATCCCCTACTGGAAAAAATGTTTAAAAATCACAGTTAAAATTTGTGTTGACTTACAGATGACAAGAAAACGCTTTAACGTGTTTTGTGGCAAGCTTTATTTTTCCTTGTTAAGCATGTATTAGCACTTAACACAGTTCTGTAAAAGAGACCTTAGGTTAAAACACTGTCGTTATGCCCTTTCCTGGAATCATAATTCAATTTAGCAAACATTCGTGTAGAATTGTGGGTATTTGGATTACATTTGGCCTAAAAATGCATAGCTCTTTAAGGATAAGACAGATGTCTGTAGTTGTGGAAGCGAACACTTTTTGGTATTAGTCATGAACGAACAGGTTTTTCAGAGGCAATATGACCCAACCTAAAAGAGCTTTCATCCCTCCCATTTGACTTAACATTAGTATAGACTTATTATGCACTTACTGTAACCCCGATGATTACAGGAATGGCAACTCAAACTCCACCTTAGTAAACGTGGCAGTTTGTGCAACTTACCAAGATTTTCCCTGCCTTTGTTTCTGAGATTTGAAACTCAAAATTTCATGATCAGTACTAGGTCTATATAGCTAAATTAGAAATTGAAAAAAAATCACCTAAATGTATTTATTGTAATATATTGATTTCAGGAAGGGATCATGACTCTTTCAAGCTAATCACAAATGCATAAAGAGGGTTATAACTGTAAGAAAAGAGGAAATGATTATGCTGTTGTGCAAGTCATTAGTGAGCCCATCTCTGTAGTATTGTGCTCAGTTCCAGATTCCACACCTCTGGATGGATAGAGATACATTTGAGGCAATTCAGAGAAGAACTTCCAAAATAGTGCCGGGTTTGCATCCAAAATTTTTGAGATAATACTTAGGAACCCTAGAGAAAAGAGGAGATGCAATAAACAGAATCAGATACCTGAAAGGCATTCATGCATAGGGAGCAGTTTTAGGCAAAAGAATGCTCTGGTACAAGCAGGGCCACCGAGAGACACAGCCAGGTCCAGGTCAGGACCTCCCCCTCCCCCGACCTGTGCTGCCGCCGCCATGTTGCGCCCCACACTCGGGCTGCTGCCCCCACCCCCTTACCTTCCTGTGTCTGTGCCTCCCTCGGTCTGTTGTCTCCTGCTCATGTGTGCTGGGACCTGGGTTATCACGCTAACCCAAAAATCTGGGTCCTGGCACACAGGAGTGGAGCGAGACAGACCCGGAGGCAGGCAGTCTTGCTAGAAACCTTGCTGGCACCAGGCCCCACTTTGGAGGCCGGGCCCAGGGAATCTAGTCCCCCTGAACCCCCCTCTCGGTGGGCCCGAGTACAAGAAGTCATGTTGTGCCATTCGGAAGAGGTAGACTGTGGAGAAATATCACTAAATATTTTTCTAATTGAAAGGGTGGTAGAAGCAGTGCTTTTTTTTTTTTTTTTTGAAAAAAAAAATACCTGTACTTATATAGCACAACCTTAGGGGTGGGGTCACTATGGCCCTGCCCCTAAAGTAGCCACACCCTTTTTACCCAGGCATGAAACGTATAAAAGGGCATCAATGAAAATATTACACCAATCCCTAGAATACCAACACATCTCTTACTGGGAAAACATAACAAACAGGATTTTCTACACAGAAACTACTTATCACCAGAACACCTAACTCATATATACACAGTACACGGATAGAGCCTCACCAAATACAAAATAAGTGACCACAAATTACTTTATGCTGCTGTTGCCATTACGGATACATAGTTCAGTACATTCCATTGCATATCAGAAAGAACAGGGCAGGTATAATAGGCGCATGGAACTAAAATGACTACATATAAATCCGGAGTAATTTTGAATATACGTACCTCTGGCCAGTGGTATCTTTAGACAGAAATATTTGGGGTGGGACAAGTCAGTGACATTTTCGCACACCACACCCTTCCCCCTACCTCCTTTTAAATTAGCGTGATAATTAATAGTATCATTCATAAAGCCTTCTGTTTTCTCTACAGGATTGGTCAGAATTAGGGTTACCATATGGCTCCAGGAAAAGGAGGACACATTGATCCAGTCTGGGTTTTGCTTCCATTGAAAGCAATGGACGTAAAACCTAGATTGGCTCAATCTGTCCTCTCTTTTCTGGAGCCATATGGTAACCCTAGTCAGAATCTTTATATTAATCCTGAAGGTCCATTTCTATATCACAAACTTCATGTTCCCCCAACAATGGAGCTATTCATCTTAGAACATGCCATACCAAAAATATTCACATTTTGATTATCACCTCATGAACAGCACAAGCTCCTTCTACTTCCACTTTGTATAAAACAGATGGAATTGGCTGATGGATAGAAAACAGAGGGTAGGGTTAAGCAGCTGTTCCAAAGGTACGCAGCGCCAGCATGGGATGATTTGGTAAAGGCCCATGGTCAAGTGTTGCCATGTCCTGTCTTTGTCTCCCTCCCCCCCACCCTACAACAGGATATGCACTAGAGGAGGTCAGGATGAGGCAGCACTTGAGTGTGAGTCTCTACTGAATGTTCCACACTTTTACTGAGTACCTTTGGAGTGACCAGGAACAGGTGGGAGGAGCAAGGGAAAGGGAATGGAGGGGTGAGATGTTGGTCATGGGGAAGGGGGTAGAGAGATGAAAGGAGAATGAAAATTTAAACTTAAATTTGCTGACTACCTTGGGGAGGGGGGGGAGGGTGGAAGAAGGTGAAATTATGGACCATGAGGATGGGGAGTAGGAAGGGGAAGGAGATATGCTAGATCCACTATGTGTGTGTGGGGGGGGGGGGGGGGGGGGGGGAAGTTGGCTGCTTGGGGAAAGGGGTGGTTAGGGAGGGGAAGGGGAGATTCAGGCCACCTGGTGTAAATTCCCGTGCCTAAATTAGGCACAGATGTGGCGTATTCTGTAACAGTGGACGCAAATCCTTGGAATGCCCATGACCCGCCTATGCCCCTCCCATGGCCATGCCTCCTTTTGGATCCACAAACAAGAATTTATGTGCATAACTTTATAGAATAGAGCCTAGCAAGTTGCATATGTAAATTCTAATTATTTCCAATTAGCATTGATAATTGATTATTAGTGCCCAATTATCATCACTAATTGGTTAGTTACTCAAATTGGAGGCCGTATCTTGCTAAAGATGTAAAAAGACTGGAAGTGGTACAAAGAAAAGCTACAAAAATGGTATGAGATTTGTGCTGCAATCCATATGAGGAGAGGCTTGCTGACCTGAACATGTATACCTTGGAGGAAAGGAGAAACAGGGGGTGACATGATACAGACGTTCAAATACTTGAAAGGTGTTAATCCGCAAACGAACCTTTTTCGGAGATGTGAAGGTGGTAGAACTAGAGGACATGAATTGAGGTTGAAGGGGGGCAGACTCAGGAATAATGTCAGGAAGTATTTTTTCACAGAGAGGGTGGTGGATATGTGGAATGCCCTCCCGCGGGAGGTGGTGAAGATGAAAACGGTAATGGAATTCAAACACGCGTGGGATAAACACAGAGGAATCCTGTTTAGAAGGAATGGATCCACGGAATCTTAGTGGAGACTGGGTGGCAACGCCGGTAATTGGGAAGCGAAACCGGTGCTGGGCAGACTTCTACGGTCTGTGCCCTGAGAATGGCAAAGACAAATCAAACTAGGGTATAAAGTGTTACATACCATGTAAAATGAGTTTATCTTGTTGGGCAGACTGGATGGACCATATAGGTCTGTCGTCATTTACTATGTTACTATGTAAATTGGGCACGTGTCCAAATTTGTGTGGAAATTTTTGTTCACCATGAGGCATATTTTCAAAGCACTTTGGGAGGCTAAGTTCCATAGGTTTCTATGGAACTTTGGGAGGCTAAGTGCTTTGAAAATATGCCTCCATGTGTAGCATCTGGGGAATTATCACTTTCAACTTGCTTATTCTGTGAAGCTGGCTGGCATTTATTACTTCAGTGATAACATGAGGTTGTGTGGGTGTTCAAAGCGCATAAAAGTGGATGGTTTTCCATATGTAAAACATGCCTTACATGCAGAAAATACTTTATAAAATTACCCAATGATGTGTTTATGTTGTACAGTGCCTTGGGTGAATTTCTTAAAAAAAAAGTTAAATAGTATTTTGGACTTTATAGCAGCTCAAGAATCTATTCTATTCGTTCTATCTAAGTCTTGTATACCGACTATTGTTCCTTATGGGATTCACAGCAGTTCACAAATAGAAAGAGAAATTACACAAATCCAAAAAAACTATTATTCGATGACTCTCTAATACAGATTTGTAAAATTAACACCTATGTAGATAAGTCTTCAACATCTTCCTAAAAAATAGATTAGAAGACAAGAGTTTTCATGTTCACAGGTAACGCATTCCAATAACGTGTCCCCTAGAAAGGAAATGAATTCTCAACAACAGATTTTAATCTTATATTTTTCATTGTAGGATAATCTAATATTATAGTTCGATGGAAGCAAAAATTCCTCCCAGAAGGAGGGATTGCATGCAAATCCACCAATCCCCTCTGTATTCATCCCAGAAAGTGATTTGAAAACTAAACATAGCGTTAAATCTAATACGCAGACTTAGAGGAAGCCAATGGAGTTCCTTGAGAATGGGGGTTACACTGTCAAAATGACTCAAACCAGAGATTAATCTAGCTGCTGTATTCTGTAGTAGCTGCAAGTGATTTTTCAATTTACAAGTAATCTGAGAATGCAACGAATTAAAATAATCTGGTTGGGGAAGAAGAAAAGCCTGCACCAGAACCCTAAAATCCTCTTTCCGCAGGGATGACCTTATCACACATAATTGCCTAAGCTTTAGGAAAAACCTCTCGCTTAAAGCCCCAATCTGCCTATCAAAAGGGATATTTATTTATTTATTTATTGCACTTGTATCCCACATTTTCCCACCCTGTTTGCAGGCTCAATGTGGCTTACAAATACCTGTAATGGCATTGCCATTTCAGGGTACAAAATACAATTGGTGTTACAAAGATAATAAGAATAACAAGGTTCACATGTCAATATAATCAAACAGTTATAGAAAGGAGACAGTCATAGTCAAGGAGTCGTGGTTAGTTATGGATTCTTGTGGTAAGCTTTAGTGAAGAGAGAGGTTTTTAACGATTTGCGAAAGTTGGTTATTTCCTTAATTGTTTTTAAGTATTTTGGTAGTGTATTCCACAACTGCGAGCTCATGTAAGAAAAGCTGGACGCATGTATTAGTTTGTATTTTAATCCCTTGCAACTGGGGAAGTGTAACTGAAGAAAATTATGGGCAGATCTTTTGGCATTTCTGGGTGGGAGGTCCACTAGGTTGTGCATGTATGACGGGGCGTCTCCGTAAATGATTTTATGAACTATTTATCGTGCAAATCTTGAACGTGATACGTTCTTTAAGAGGGAGCCAATGTAACTTCTCTCTTTTGCACTTTCATATTTTGTTTTTCCAAATATGAGTCTGGCTGCGGTGTTTTGGGCAGTTTGAAGTTTCTTGATATCTGTTCTTTACATCCAGCGTAAAGTGCATTGCAGTAGTCCAGGTGACTTAGTACCATCGATTGTACCAGATTTCGGAAAATGGCCCTTGGGAAGAAAGATTTTACTCTTTTGAGTTTCCACATGGAGTGCAACATTTTCTTAGTTGTATTCTTCACGTGGCTTTCAATTGTGAGATGTCGATCTATGGTAACTCCAAGAATTTCAGAGTGTTATACTCCAAGGACTCGAATAACTTTCAATTTTCAAAATTTCATGAGAATCCAGTGCTAATTGGAACCTTTTTGATGTCTCCACAATATCTTGGTCTTTTGTTTATTTAACGTAAGAAAATGTCCAGTAGCCCATTTTTCTGTAGAGGAACTATAATGTTTAATAGAACTCGGGGTACTGTAAACATCTCCAACACAGGACAGAGAATAAAAATATCATCCGCTTATGATAGCGCAGTAATTCCCACCTCAGAAAGATAATTACCTAAAGAACTTAGATAAACATTTAAACAAAGATGGAGAAAGTGGGGATTCCAACTAGGTGATCTCCATTATGTCACTTTACGATCTGTTCTTTAAGAATTTCAAACCATATTAACACTTGCCTGACACACCAAGTTCAGTTAGTTTAGACAGTAGGATAGAATGATTTATAATGTCAAAGGCAGCCGATCTGTCAACTGTAGTAACACAGCCTGTTGCCCTTGAAATAAAAAGTGTCTTATCTTTGTTGTAAGAACAAGAAGCAGTGTTTCAGTACTATGTCGTGGTTTGAACCCATTGTGTTCTTTTGTCAGTGATGTTTATCCTTGCAAAGTATAATATGTAAAGCTTAATAGAATGTTTTAAACAAACATACTCTGAGACTAATAAGAGGTTTTCCATTTCTGGAAATTGGATTGTCTAACAAGGGGGAATTTACCTGTTTTACGTGCTCCTTCAGGTTACTTCAATTAATTTCCCCAGAAGACTAGTTAGCTTATAGCTTAGTCTATGAGTGGAGCACCATCTGTGGTGAACCCTTAGTATTACAGATTGTTACATTTCCTAATCTGGTGTTTAGATCTGGGGTAGGATGGAGGGAAGTATAAAAGACCAATTCTGAAACTGGAGAGAAAACGGTAATCATACTTTATTTTGATCTTTTGGCAGCATCTGTTATTACATTTTCACCAGTTTTCTTTAAACATAATGGCATGATTGAAATGTTCATGTTATAACTTTTTAGCCTTGGTTCAGTAGAACACTGAGTCTTATAAGATTGTTTTGCAGTGTTTATTTTCATCTGTGCCCCCTCCCTCACCCTTATAAATTTGAAATGACTAGACTTAGCTTTATCAAGCGCTGTGGGGAGGTAGGTCCTTGGAGAGACTTCTGACTTTTCCATTTTTGAGGGAGTGATTTGCCTTGTAATGTAATCTGAGATTCATTTATATATATTTTTTTGTATTGTTACTCTGATATGCTGACTATGTTAGAATCTGAAGAAAGAAAGCTAGTCAGGAAATGTACAGTTAGTCCAATAAAAGGTATTTTATGCATATTTTCCATCACAAACAGGACTGAGTGAAGCACACAAGTAGGTGAAGTCTTCATACATTGCCAGGGATGATGTTAGACAAGCTGGGACCCAGGGCAGAAATTTGGAAGGGGCCCCAAGGCTTGCCAGTAGGCTGTGTCTTTTCAGTTTTGAGCAGGCTTTGGGGGCCCTCTGTGCGGCATGGGGGCCAAGGCAGTTGTCCTGTTTGCATTTCCCTGCTGCTGGCCTTGCACATTACTGGGACAGAGCAGTCTCCCTGCGCTCATTTCTAAATGTAAAGTTCTGAGTATGCACAGCTTTTACGTACAGCACTCTCCTCAGTCCCCTCAGTTTGTTTGTATACCATTCTGCTGAACCGTCACTAAACCAGTTCTTGGTAAGAGGACTTTCCTCTTCATTTTCTGTCAATTTAATAAAAAAGAAATTTTTTTTGGTGTGTATGTTTTTCTTTCTTTCTTTCTTTTCTTTCTTTCTTTCTTCTTCTTTCTATCCTGTGATGTGTCTCAACCTAAACCAGGGAGCCACCCTACCTGCAATGAGAGAGAGAGAGAAAAACTTGGACACCCATTCTAAGTGTTTAATCTTTCCTTAATCTGTTTTTGCTCTGACCAGAACTTTGACACCCATTGTAAGTGTTTAATCTGTCTGGGCTCTGACCATAATTAAGATAATTATAAGCATTACGGTCGCATGTCCCCATAAGCTTGAAAAGATTGCTTTAACAGGCTACAAAATCATTATGAGGTCGAGAACAGGCTGCTGCTGGCCTGAAAGGAAGAAAGAAAGGCTGCCTCTGCAGAGATCGACTGACTCCGTGCATTTCATCAGATCCTTTTCAGCTGAGTTTCCCATCACTTCCCTGCTCCGTAGCTTCAAAAGTCCAGCTGCAAAGGAGCAGCACCAGAAATCAGTAAAACTGCCAGAAAAAGTTCCTTGGAGGTTGCCAGGCTTAAAAAAAAAACACAGTCATCTTCAGAACACTCAAACAGGACCTGCATTGGGGTCAAACAGGGCAGCTGCCCAGGGCCTGACAGCTCCGGGGGACCCCTGTGGTCCAGCATCTCTTCCCCTTATCCCCACTCCAGTCTGACATCTCCCTTCCTTCCTCTCACCTCCGCGGTTTACTTCAGTGCAAACTGCTTTTCACATTGGTCGCCAGCATGGAAGTTGCATCAGAAGGGGTAGAACACAGGAGAAGGAAAGCACCGGGAAGGCTGCTGGCAGCATTTCAGAACTGTTGCCATGCTGATGACCAGTGTGAGGAGAAATTTGCATTGAGGTAGACCGGGAAGGTGAAAGGAGAAAAGATGCTGAACCATGAGGGCACCCTGGAGATGTTTTAAGTTTAGGTTCAAATATTTGCGCCAAACTAGCGATGTTGAGCAGTCAAAATAGGCTGCTTAAATAGCAGGCCTATCTTTGACTGCTAAAAAGTTAACCAGTTAGTGCTGAATATCAGCTAAAATAAACCCGGATATTTAATGCCAGTCTGCAGCATTGAATATCCAGGTTTAACACTGTTGGCAGACAGTAAACGCACTGCCCGCCGCTGGTTGAATATTGGGCCGAGGGGAGTCCAGTGCCCCAACTTCAGTTTTCTCTTTGAAAAAAAATCATGATTACCAGCTTTTTATGCTTACTGAAACTATGCACAAGTAACAAGAGAAAGTAGCATTGAGATGCTTTACATTTTGTATTTAGTTATAAAACTGATTAAGGACGAGCATGATAAGATTCTTAATAAAATACATAAAGAAGTCCAGACACTGGTCTACACTGTGAGCATTATGGGCTAGATTCTATGTATGGCGCCTGAAAAATCCACGCTGAAAAAATACGTCTTTAGGCATACTTTATACATTAAGCCTAATTTCTGCACGGATTATAGACTACTCCGAGCGCCCATCGGTGTGACTAAATTTAGTCACAGGCAGTCCACCAAGTAAAACTTGGGAATAAATGCCGATGCCTAAATTTTGCGTGGACCGGGATGTATTTTGTAACAATGTGCATAGATTTGAGAAATGCCCATGCCCCACTCATGTCCCACCCATTCCACAGCTCTGTGGTAAAATGTGGCCTCGGTGCGTGGCAATCCCATGAGCTGATGCCACTGTGGACCACCTTTTACTGCCGCTTGGTAAAAGGACCCCTTAGTATTTGTTGGTTATGTCTAAAAGTTATAAACTGGGATTTTTGTTGAGGTGTGCACAAGGCCAACCCTTCAGTCCTTGTGTTCTTCCCTTACTGTTGGTCTGTCCCTATTTTGTTCTCTGTGTGTTTGCTGGATTTATGCTGCTCTCAAGCTAGTAAATTCTATTGCTGGCAGACATACCATTATCAGACATTAGGGATGTGTAACAATACTTGATAATTTTGAGTTAAATAATCCCTGTGTCCTTGCTTGTGGTTGGGTTGTGCTACCAGTATCCTAGGGCAGCAGTAGCCTGAAGACCTCTGTATTTATTTTATTTTTTTCTGCAAATCAGATGGATTGTAGCATCCTAGATTCAGGTATCAGCTAGTGTGTGAAACTGGACAGCACAGTGTGCGTGTAATAATGTGAATTTTCTCTGAATTGATCTCTCAAGAAGGAAGACCTATGATGCATTTCTCTACTCCTCACTTGTGACGTTTACTTATCTTAGTTTTACTGTCATAGTGTTTCAGAATTGTCCCCAAGCTGTTGCACACACTTTCCATGTTTTGAGTACCCTTTTCTCAAGTCAGGAACTGACTTGGCTTTTTATTATGGCAGTGCGTGTGTACAGTGTTTTAACATAGGCAAGCAACTGTGCTGATGGATAAGGAGAAGAAGGCAAATTTAATTTAGAAGTTATGTGGCATTCTGGAGCACTTTGCTTGTCTCCCAGGTTTGTGACATATTAAACTTTTGTGGCCTGGAATACAATTACCAAGAAATGTCCACTATTCTTCAAGCATTGTAAATTCATTGAAAAGTGTTATAAACGCTATTCTCAGGAACCTTTGGCCTGATTTATATTTTACCCATAGACACAGATTGGCAAGAAACCTTTAAGTCGGGCTCATTGTCTCTTTGCATCATGTGCTAGCATTTTGTGAGAGCTGCCAGAATTTCCTCTTGCTTTGTTTTCCTCCTTTTCTTTTCTTTTGTCTAATAATTACTCAAAAGGTATATTTAAAGTGTGCCGTCAGGGTTTGCAGGAAACTCCAGCCCCACCACTGCTGCTTTTCAGGACAGACACTTGTTCTCAATGTTAGATCCTGAAATTCAGAATGATTCAGGTAGGGAGTACAGTTGGTATATCCAGGTTGCTCTCATCTGTTGGAATTCACCAGCTTAAAAGGTGTAAAAATCTGTACCTGAATGTAAATTGCCTTGTTACAACTGAAAAAAAGCTTGAGCTAAATACAAATTCCCTTCATTCCTCTTTTAAGAAGGAGAGTGCCTTAAAATTGCTACACATGTAAAGAGAAGGAACTGGCATAGAGAATTATAATCTTGTCTTTCACTGAGCCAGGAATGAGATCAGTGGTTAGCGTATCTGTGTTTAAAAAAAGGTTTAGATAGGTTCCTAGAGGAAAAGTCCATAGTCTGCTATTGAGATAGACATGGGGGAAGCCACTGCTATTTGGGTTTCTGCCAGGTACTTGTGACCTGGATTGGCAGGGCCGTGCCAATGCGGTAAGCAGGGTAAGCAAGGCAGGGGGGCGGGGTAAGCAAGGCAGGGGGGGCGCCTGCCTTCGAGGGGCGCTGCTGCCCTGAGGTCCCTGCCTTCCACTCACTTGCAAAATCTTTTACCTGAAGTTGCAAGCGATCGCCCCTGCCCTTCTTTTCATGGCAAACCAGAAGTGAAAGCAGCAACGCAGTAGTATTCACTGAGGCAGGCAGGCTCTTCAAGTTATTTGAGAGAATGCAACCAAACTGCTATATATGCTGTGGTTTGGGGCTAACTCCTCACTCAGGGTGAGCTTCAGAGCTTGAACAGTATTCAAATTAAAGAGAACCTGAAATGTTAAAAGTGCTAAAAATAGGTTTTAAAAGTATTTGTATTAAATCTAATTGCAGAATTCAGGTGCTGGGAGTCTGTACTTGGTTGTCATATGCTCAGATTTGTTTAAATCATATGCAAATTAGTCCATTTTTGGGATGTTCTCAATTTGGCATATTTATGAATAAAAAATGATGGAAGTGTGTACAGCCTTAATGTTAGGGCATGGCTCTGATCAAAAGTGTGAAGTTTGGTCCAAATACGAAGGGTTATCTAGTGTTTTTCACTAAAAATTCCCATTACAGTGTCAGTATGTTAATCTGCATTCAAATAGAGCTCTCTGATTGGATGATCAGCTTCTGTTAGAAATCTGCAGGGAAGGGAACAGAGTGAGACAGCAACTGCCGTTGGTTTGGCCAAGAGAGACATGCAGCTGTGAGTTCCTGTGTGTGTTGACTGAAATTATGACTGCCAGATTATGTGGTAAATGAGAAAATATTAATGAAAAAAGGTTGGTGGAGATTGAAGTTTGAGGTTTCTCTAGTGAAAAAGGATCTGAATATTTCAGGATTACTTGAAGTTTATGAAGAATAGAAAAGGGTGAATTGTTTAAGAGTGTTTAAATCCTATAAACTATATAAAGGCTAGGTAGGTTTAAGTGACTGTAAGCAAGGAAACCTTAATATTTGATCTGAAATAAATATTTGATCTGAGATAGTTGATCAGAGACAAATGTTTGATCTGAATTATATCCTTTGGTGCAAAGGAGATTAGAAAAAGAATCTTGGAAACTAAGAGGACTTTGCTCACATTTGAATTAGCATTCCTATTTTGAGTTGGAAATTTTGAAGTGTTATGAAAATACATTTTGCTTTAATGAAATTGTTAAACTTTAGAGTCAGAGACTTATCAATGAGGGATACATACAGTGCTATTTTTCCTGCGGTCCGGCTTACCTTGCCTGCTCCCTTCTGTTCCTGCTCTGCTAGACGGAGGGGGGAAGGGCCCAGAGACCCTAGGCACGGCCCTGTGGATTGGCCTCTGTGTTGGAAGCAGGATATTGGGCTAGATGGACCTTCGGTCTGACCCAGTATGGCTGTTCTATAAGCTTTATATTTTATGTTTTTAAAAAATGTACCATAACATTTCAAGATTTATGCAGTTTTTTTCCTTCACCGCTGTTAAGAGTGATTCAGTTGAAGCTATTGTATGCATTCTAGGGGCAGACGTCTGATGGTATTGACAGGGCAAAGTTTAACCTACTCCGCCATTCTTTTGTTGAATGAGTTTTCTGAAATGTTGTTGGCTTTAAATTCTACTACTTCGGCACTTGACCTTGTCCATGTTGGGTTGATCAAAAAGGAGATAGTTCTTGCAAAAGGTTTGAGAATTGTTAACTCTTCAGGACAGACATATTCCTGTTTATTTGACACAGGCAGTAATACAACTTTTCTTAAAGACAGTTTTGAAACAGCTTTCAGTTTCTGTGATGCCCTAGAACTATTAGATCCTTGTCATTTCACCATTAGGAAATGTTGCAGTACTAAAACAGTACAGGTGTCGGTTCTGGATGATTAAGCAGCTATTTGTATCAAGAGCTAGATGCTGCATCAATAGTGTTAGATTTTGTTAAAATGGCTCGGAGAGATTGGGTTTGGAGGAATAAGCATTACAGTAGTGTTCTTCATATTTCTTATAGAGAGAATGCAATGGTTTCTTGGGCAGGATTGGAGGATTCTTCTATTTCTTTTGGGTCTTGCTGTCCCTGTCTTTTTTGTTTAATTTGAATGTCACCCTTTAACCCAACTAATTTGAGTACATTAAGTCCATTTTGGTTCTTTGGAGATAATATTCATTGGTATTGTTTGGGTTCAGATTGAGCTGGAAACAGATTAAGATGAATTCCTGTCTGCAAGATATTATAAAGGGGAATGCTAACAATAAACTGAGATTGAATCCACAAAGGGTAAAGTGCTCAAGGTATGTAAAACTAAATTCTGTGCCCCCAAATTGGTGATTGATCACCTATTGCTTGAGCCAAAAGATCAGGTTTTTAGTTTAGGGCAGTGGTTCCCAAACTGGTCCGGAGGCACCCCAGCCAGTCGGGTTTTGCAGAATATCCACAATGAATATTCATGAGAGAGATTTGCAATGCAATGGAGGCATGTGCCTCCAGGACCAGGTTTGGGAACCACTGGTTTAGGGTAATAAACTGAGATCTTTCCAGGGATAAACAAGTATCCAAGCTAGTTCATAGTTGTTTCCATCTTCGCAGCTCTGAATATTGTGTCTTATACTTTGATGGTGATTTTGTATCAGTTATTCGTGCTTCTTTAATCTCTAGGCTAGATTCTTGCAACACACATTATTTAGGCTTAATGAAAAAATATGTAAAGAAATTTCAGTTAGTTCAGAATTGGCAGCCTATCTCTTAAGAGTGGAGGACAATATTTCTGAAATGTTATTTGACTTATCCTGATTACAACTTGAGACGAGGATTGGTTTAACGCATTAGTGCCAACGTTCCTATATGGGAGCTTATTATGGGAACATTGGGCACTAATGGGTTAAAGCTTTGACATTGACATTCAAGACACTGCAGGATATGCCTCCTGAGTATTTATTCAGAAGTTAGGGTTATGAGTCAGTGCTGTTCTTTGTTCTTTGAACTCTTATTTTGTGGACATTCTGAAGTTAATGCAGTCAAGCAGTGGAATTACCTCCATGTGAAACCAGAACTCGACATTTTAATTATGATTTTCTAGGAGTTTGAAGACCTATGCTTGATGGATCTTTGGTCTGTCCCAGTATGGCAATGCTTATGTTCTTAAGATTTGAGATTCAGGAGTATTGGGGTTTATATTTTAATTCCTGAAAGGGAGGGTGAAGATAGTGAGTTTATATTCAAGACTGAGGGAAAATACAAGGAAGCTTATGGGAATATAGACCTGAAGGTTAGTAAAGGGTATTATAATAAAGGGTTGACTGTGGATTGATTTCTGGAGCTTAAAGTGTTATTGTCATCTCTTATTATTGTAATATTTTCTTTTGTTATTACAGTTTTTATCTCTGTAAGCCATTTTGACTTTTCCAAGAAAAACGGTATATAAAAAATTTGAAATACATAAATGGCCTGTACAGGTATTGGTGAGGCCCAGTTGGAGTATTGTGTTCAGTTTTGGAGGCCGTATCTTGCTAAGGATGTAAAAAGACTTGAAGCAGTTTAAAGAAAAGTGACGAAAACGGTATGGAGTTTGCGTAGCAAGACATACGAGGAGAGGCTTACTGACCTGAACATGTATACCCTGGAGAAAAGGAGAAGGGGGGGGGGGGTGGGGGGGATATGCTACAGACATTCAAATATTTGAAAGGTATTAATCAGCAAACAAACATTTTCCAGAAACGGGACGGCAGTAGAAATAGAGGACATGAATTGAGGTTGCAGGTATACTTATGAAGTATCATATCATATGTAATGAGTATCTTGCTGGGCAGACTGGATGGACCATACAGGTCTTTTCTGCTGTTATCTATGTTACAATGTTATGGCTTTTGAACTATAGTTTCCGCGGTCCTTCTAGATACACATTTATTTGCTATTTCTTGATATACCACCAATCGCTCTATAAAAGAGCCACTGGGCAGTGTTCCAAACACTGCTGTTGAAATGGTTTAAAGTTGATCTTTTTCCAGACTGAACCCAAATGCTTCAGCTGTACATAAGTTAGCAAAATCCTACAGCCTTTCATGAAACAGTTCTTGCAGCTGTCCGGGTGGTGCCATGTCCAAGTTTGCTTGACCAACGTTTTAGCCACAGCAAGATGGCTGAAATGTCAGTCACACAAACCCAGTTGCTATAAGAACCTATGACACCAGCTGTGGAAACCTAAGAGAACATATTTAGGGAAATTCACATATCCAAGCAAAAGAAACATGGTTGGTTTGAATGTGTTCCCTGTAGTATTATAAAGCTAATCATGGGACAAAACCACATTGCGTATATCTGGTACCAGTGATGTGAAGTTCTTTTCCTGTAGTGCCATTCAACAGTCAATGAAAGCAGAAAAGCTGTGATGGAAATCATAATGATTGTGTGTCACAGCAGTCTCGTCTGGCTCTACATAGATCTTCCATGTTTGGCTGTGATGACAAAGGGCATAATCATTATAGTGCTTTAATTTATAATTATTAAAATCAGTATGTAGAGTGTGCTGGGCTAAAAACCACTGGTTACGGCAGCAGATGCAGTATGGCTTTAAGCCAGCTCAAACAATATATGAGAATGAAGTATTGTAAAGTACATATTTTAATCAAAGAAAATATTGACACTGGCACTCAAATGTCTATTTTATTCTGTTTTATTGCAGCAGGCAGAATAATCCTATTTCATACAAATTGTATTTAAAGCTGGAGCCTGGCAACTTATAAAGAAATTGTAAGACTATTCATTTTAGTGTAAATATTTCTAGGTACATAGGGACAGATGTCACGTTTACTTTTGAACTTTTGCTTTATGGAAAATGAAATACTCACCATATTAATTTTAATCAGTAAAGACTGGCTTCCATTATCTGTGACTGAGCAAATACATAAAACAGTTGCCCAGAGCTGCCATTCTGGTGTGTAACTTTACAGGCATTTGCATTTTACAACAATATTGGAAACAGTCGTGATGGAATACAGTGCCGTATTAACAGAAGATGAATAATGTACTAAAAAAGTACTGGACAGAAAAGGGCACTGAGGGGAAAAAGTGAATGATGTTGTCCGTAGACTGTGTAATGTCAGATGTATTTGATCTCGGGTCTGATTTAAACAATCAGGGCAGTGGACTTGGTACACAAAACCTTTGACTCCACTTCAACTCCTACTACTTATAGTAAATCTGAGAAATTTGATTAAATACAGAAGCATAGGATATTTCTTTAAGTACAAAATTAGGACTAATAGATTACAGAATTCATTTCTTTGAAGTTTAAACAAAGAACCAGTATAAAATAAGTATAAAATGATACATTCACCGTATATTATATTGTTGTAAGTTTTCATTTTGAAGCTGGTCGGAGTTAGTATATTTTTACCGACACTGACTCCAAAATTGCTTCTGACTCCAACTCCTTGCAAGGGGATTCCAAGAACAGGTCTGTGATTGGCTGGCAAAATCTGAGCTCATAACTGTCTTTTATGATATCCAGAACTCACGACGCATGGTAATTTGAGCCCACTCCTCATAAAAGAGGGACAGACGCCATCCTGCACTGGCAGGAGAGGAATAAACCTGCAACCCATCATTGGGCGGTTGCTGAGGAGGAGGATGATCTAGAGCCGAGGAAAGAACCTTTTGTGGTGCCATGAAAGGAAAAGCCACCTGGAGAGAAGCGAGATTTCTGGCAACTGGACTTACTGAGCCTATAGTGTCTCGCCTCCTGAACCCAGGCTTCAGAAGACCTGAAATTAGTTTTAAGACAATCCTCGGGTAAGTGTTGGGATTTAGAATCTCCTAGATCCTTAACCAACTTCTCCAGGTCTTCCCCAAAAAGTAACCTCCCCCTAAAGGGATGCTTAGCCAGTGAGAGACTTTTCCCAGATGATTGATTGTTCTGGCTCTTTTGCTCTTTTACCTGCTTTGAACTGCAAATTGTTAGCGAGATACCAGATTGGATTTTATGTTATGTTATCAACCGACCCAATGCTTCAGCTAGAGCCATCGCCTAGCAGAGACTATGACCGCCATCTGTTTAACTGAGACCCTCAACAAATCAGAGAACAACTGCCACATAGGACAAGCCCGCCTCCAGAGAAGGCATAAACTTAGAGGAGGTATTTCTAGCTGTTGCACCCAAGATAGGTAAGCCTGAGCCACACAGGAGGCGCAAACGGAAGCCTGCAGGCTAAGAGCCGCAACTTGAAAGGATGACTTCAAGGCAGACTCTATCTTGTGGTCATGTACGTCCTTGAGCGCCATACTGCCTTCCACAGGGATAGTAATCTGTTTAGTTACAGCTGTAATGAGTGCATCTACCTTAGTGAGATCCAGTTTCTCCATCTCTGAAGGGAGAATGGAATAAAGCCTAGTCATAGCCCTGGCCACTCGGAGAGCAGCTTCTGGAGAGTCCCATTGAGCCACAATAAGCTTATGAATGTGGAAGGATTTGGTGGGCTTTTTAGTGCCAGACATAACAGAGGAGGCAACCGACGCCCCCTAAGTGGAAGTTGAAGGAATATGAAGCACCTCCAAGCCCTTAGTATTTAGTAAAGGAAGTTCCTCCTTAACAAAAAGCCTGCTTGGTCACAGAACGATTAGACCCTGGCACACCCTCCTCAGACAACATGGGCTTCAAAGCCCAGAACTCATTAAGGTGGCTTCCTCGGACCCATTCAGAGACAGTGGGGGGAGGGGGAGGACATACTTCTCAATTGGCCTAACAAAATCAATTCTCTTCCTCTTAGACAGGAGGAGAAGGCCTGAGAATCAGGCAGGAACCAAGATGATTGTACCTTCCATGGTTTCAAAATGGGTGCGGCTGACTTGCGATCCACAGCAGCCTCTGAAAAGCCTGCCAAAACTACCGTGTTGGAGAGCACAGCCTTCCCAGACCTGGGACCCACTGGCAGGTCAGCCAAATTAATCCTCTGGGTTCCTCTTAGAAGCTGCACACATCATGCACTCCCCCAAAGTGGTTCACCTGTCGCTCAACTAGGAACACCTCTTCACATGCTCTGCTGCCATAAGAAAAATCCAGTACTTCACGATCTGAAGGGTTGAAGGTCCCATGCACACTCTTCCTTCCTGGCTTGAATGACACTCTGGGGTGGTTTTTTTTTTTTTTTTCAGGAGGCAGGAGAAAGGTAAGAGGAAGGCAGCAGAAGAGTGAGTAGGGGGAGAGGGGAGGGATGTGGACCACCAGGTTTACACCCTGGCTGAATCAGCCACTCGATTCCCAAAACCTGTAAACCTCTTGGAAGGCCACAAGCAGGCTCATTTCGAAAGAGAAGGACGCCCATCTTTCGACATAAATCGGAAGATGGGCGTTCTTCTCACAGGGTCGCCCAAATCGGTATAATTGAAAGCTGATTTTGAGCGTCCCCAACTGCTTTCCGTCGCAGGGACAACCAAAGTTCACGGGGCCGTGTTGGAGGCGTAGCGAATGCGGGACCTGGACGTGCCTAACACATGGACGTCCTCGACCCATAATGGAAAAAAAGGGCGTCCCTGACGAGCACTTGGACGACTTTACCTGGTCCTGTTTTTTTTTTACGAACAAGGCACAAAAAGGTGTCCAAACTGACCAGATGACCACTGGAGAGATTCGGGGATGACCTCCCCATACTCCCCCAGTGGTCACTAACCCCCTCCCACCCTCAAAAAAAATCTTTAAAAATATTTTGTGCCAGCCTCAAATGTCATACCCAGGTCCATGACAGCAGTATGTAGGTCCCTGGAGCAGTTTGAGTGGGTGCAGTGCACTTCAGGCAGGCGGACCCAGGCCCATCCCCCCCACCTGTTACACTTGTGGTGGTAAATGTGAGTCCTCCAAAACCACCAAAAAACCACTGTACCCACATCTAGGTGCCCCCCTTCATCCCTAAGGGCTATGGTAGTGGTGTACATTTGTGGGTAGTGGGTTTTGTGGGGCTCAGCACACAAGGTAAGGGAGCTATGTACCTGGGAGCAATTTATGAAGGCCACCGCAGTGCCCCATAGGGTGCCCGGTTGGTGTGCTGGCATGTGAGGGGGGACCAGTGCACTACAAATGCAGGCTCCTCCCACGACCAAAGGGCTTGCATTTGGTTGTTTCTGAGATGGGCGCCTTGGTTTCCATTATCGCCGAAAATCAGAAACAACCAAGTCTAGGGACGACCATCTCTAAGGACGACCTAAATTTCAGAATTTGGGCGTCCCAGACCATATTATTGAAATGAAAGATGGACATCCATCTTGTTTCGCTAATACGGGGTTCCCTGCCCCCCCATCGGGACATTTTGTGAGGACGTCCTCAACAAAACTTGGGCGTCCTTTCGATTATGCCCCTCAAGGTCACCCCAGAATCAGTCCACAGGCTGCACAGAAACCTATCTTCCTGCTGGAGATAGAGAATACTGGCTAAAGCTGGCTGCACAGGCTCAGAGTTCCCTGAGTTTTTATCCAGGGAACCACCATCGCCAGGACAATTTTGCATGTCCAGAAAGGGGATAATGAGACTCATGCATAGGATGGGGCAGTGAACGCATTGGAAAAATTGAAGCAGAGTGGATTCTACATCATGATTCACTAGATGCTCTTTTTTTATGGGATTCTTTCATTCAGCCTTCATGCACCTTCAGATAAACAGAGCACATTATTTTTATTTGCCTTCCTGCTCAAATAACATTTTTACTTAGCATCTTTTCTGGCCTCAGAATGGGTGAATTGAACTGAAGTAACAAAAAAAAAAAAAAAAGAAAACCAAAAGCCGAATAGAATGTATTTTAGATGTGCCTTTTCATTCTTCCTTCAAAGCTGTGGGAAACAAACAGCACAGGAAAGCTGTACAAACAACAATGCATAATACCAAGGAAAGCACTTCATAAAATGTTGCAAGGCTTCCTTTACTGGATATTTTAATCATTAACAAATTATTAGGCAATATGAGCAGATCCTGGTGCTTAACATTTATAAAATTTGCACAAAATTACATGAGTTGCAGAGTATGTGTGGTTCAAACCTTTGACTATATTGATAATGCTAATAAGCTCCGTTGCACTGGTGAATCACTGGCACACATTTTGATTAGGTAGTAGATTTTAGTTTTCATTTTCTGTTCCACCAATAGATGTTATGCTTGCTGAACATTATACCTTTCTTTCATTTGTGCCTTGCCACTGGATGGTTTATGATTTATGGTTTATTAGTTTTAATATGCCACCTTTCATTGGATAACGGCACAGCGATGTACAATAACTAATAATAACAAGAGAAGAAAATGAAAAGAACTACAATCTTGATAGAAAAATGCTTAGGGAGGTACATATCTGAGGCAGTGCTGGCGTGGCAGTCATCAGTAGGCAGCCCTAAAGCAAAATGAGGGCAGACAATATGGGTCCTCGAGCAGACATGTTCACTAAAAATCTGCTGTACCCCATGTCTTCCAAACAGGAAGTTTTGGAGGGGTAGGACATGACAAACATTGAGCATGTGAATCTGCTCAAGGCCCTAGAACAGCAACTCTCATTTTACCAAAAGGTTGGCCTGATGGAGGGTGATTTACAACGGTGTTGGCAGCATTAGTGTCGCACCAGATAGGGGCAATGCTAAACACGAGATGGGAAAGGAAAGAGGAGAAGCTGGACATGGGGGGAGAGGTGTATGGAAGGGAAGGAGACTAGGGAGGGGGAGGGGATAGAGAGGAAAGGGCTAGCTTTTAAAGAGTTAACGGTCTGAATGTGGCTTCTACTAGTTAAGTCCTAGCTCCTCCCTGGCTCCACCTAACTTCTGCCCCTCAGCCTGCCTTGGCACTAACTGGGGGCAGTGTAGGAATAGTCTCTGGTGATATTCAGTGGCACGCGCCAGTTAAGTGCCACCGAATATCAGTGCTTAAGTTCAGAGGCGTAGCTAGGGGGGGTTGCCAGGGAAGCGACCACTCCCCAAAATGAACTTGCACCAGCACCTATTTTTCACATGATCTGTCACATTTAAAATATTCGCCGGCACCGTCGGCAGTCCCGCTCTGTGCTCCCTCTGCACCCTCAGTCTGGCTACACTTCTGCTTAAGTGGACATAGGAGATTTAATGGAGCAGGTGCCTCTCCTACCCGGTTAAATTGTTTTGAATATTGAGTGGATACTTTTTTTTTAACACAGAGCTTTGTTTGTTTTATTTTTATTCATTTATTTTTTGTTGTGCACTTTTCCTTTTTCCTGGCTTTTTACCTAATTATAGGTACCTAGTTATAGAATTGCCCTCAAGGTGGCAATATTCAGCTGCTGTGTGGCCATCAACTACATATTTAGAGCCATTGAACCTTAGCATTAATTTATATACTGTTATCAGCATTTAAATTAAAATATTGACAGCCATCACTGGAAATTGCCATAATCTATACCTCGGACACAGTGGGGACAATTTTATAATGGGTGCTAAAACTTAGGCGCCCAAAATTTGTGCACTAAGGGCCTGTTAATTAAAATGATTTAAACAGCCAGGAGAGCCACTTGGCTGTTCAATGCTAACTGGCATTTTCAGCAGCACTTAACCAGACAGTGCGACTAAAAATGCCAGGTTAGCACCCAAACCAAAACCAGCTATTTGAGGGCATTCCAGGGGTGGAGTTGGCACTTAGCCACATAACTCGGATCACATAAAATGCAGTCCTGTCTTTATATGGTTCTTCATAGCTGGTTAAGTGCCAAATATTGCAGTTAATCAGCTATGTTTTGCCTTCTTTATATACCCAGAAGTTCAGTATCTGAGCCCGGACAGGTCCCGGTATTGAATTTCCAGGTGTAACACCAGCATCGGTCAGCAAAATACTGATCGTCGCTGGCTGAATATCGGGCCCTAAGATAGTTTTCTATAATTTATTTATTTAGATTTTGCTCACACCTTTTTCAATAGTAGCTCAAGATGAGTTAGATTCAGGTACTCTAGATATTTCTCTGTCTCAGGAGGGCTCACCATCCAAGTTTGTACCTGAGGCAACGGAGGGTTAAGTGACTTGCCCAAGATCACAAGGAACAGCAGTGGGATTTGAACCGGCCACCTCTGGATTGCAAGACGGTGCTCTAACCGCTAGGCCACTCCTCCACTGGGAGCCCAGAATTTCAATTTAGAATAAGCTTAAATTGACATTTGGGTGCCAACATTTAGGCGTTAACATCTAGGCGCCAGCACTTAAACAGTGTAACATGCAGGTGTAAAGGTTGGCACCTAGGCATGCAACTTAGTGTATTATATAAGTTTGGTGCCTAAGTGTGTCACCACTCATGCCCTGTAGGTGCCCCATCCACATGCATGCCCCTTTGCAGTTACACACTATCTCACTTAGGCACTAACTTATAGAATAGTGCCGAAGTGTAATTAAGGGGGTCTTTTATAAAGGTTTGGTAAGCCCAACGCAGTCTTACCGAATACTAAATTGGGACTACTGCCAGCCCAACGCGACCACTGACAGTAGTTCCACCCAGAGTGTGTGCCATTTCTGGGGGAAAAGGAAAACCCTGGAAATGGCTGGCCTGGTGGTAACCCAGAGGTAATCGTGCATCGCCATATGCTGTCCGGTTACCGCAGGAGCCTTTATCGCCACCTCAATGGGTGGGTGGTAAGAGCTCTCCGCTGCATGGCCACATGGTAAGAGTTCTCTTACCACAATGGCCATGTTTGTCAGGGGGCTTTTTACCCGCTGCGGTAAAAAAGCCCTGGCACTTGGGAAAAATGGCCCCCGCTGCTAGCGCTGGTGCCTTTTTCCTGCAGCTTGGTAAAAGGACCCCATAGGGCTTAACTGCCATTTGCCCCCTGTTTGGGCACCTAACTTCCATTTCAGCACCTAAAGTTAGGCACCCTATGTAGATTTAGGGGACGGGTACTCGCACTCATCACACCCATCTTTTCAGAAATGTAGCTTCTAATACATGGCGATTTGTGTAGCAGTTTAAAAATAGGTCACAGAGGGGCCCTTTTACTAAGCAGCAGTAAGCCCACTATGGGCTTGCTGTGCGGCAATCCAGAACTACCGCTGGCCCAGCGTGGGCACCGCTAGTAGTTGCACCCCCAGCGCATGCCATTTCCGGCACGATCGTAAATATTTAAAATCTGTTCTGCAGGGAGTTACCCACATAATTGGCGCTGCCCGGTTACCGCTGGATTAGCACGGGAGCCCTTAACCACCACCTCAGTGGGTGACAGTAAGTGCTCCCTCCTGAAATGGCCATACGGCAAGTGCGAACTTACCACACAGCTGTTTTGTTTTTGGCCATTTTTACCCTCTTCAGTAAAAGGGATCCTAGTGTACGTCAAAAGGTCCATCGCCGCTAGCGCAGGGCCCCTTTTACCGCTGTTAGAAAAGGGGCCCTGAACCTTTTCGCTACTGGTCAGAGTACCTTTTGATTGGTCATTCACAGGAAAACATTGTATTCAATGCTAGAACTCAGTCCCATTGGTTCAATACATTTCAGGCTATAATGAATCAGCATTTTTTCCCACCATCTCCTCCCTTAATGGATCTGGGAATGATATCCAGATTAAAACATTTCAGCATCTTGGTTTTTAATGGCCTGCCACAACATTTATTACATCATCTTCAGTCTGTCCAGAATACAGTAATAAGGCTGATAACAGGAGCCTTTTACACTAATCATATTACTCCTTTTTTGAAGAAAGTCCACTAGCTTCCCATTAATTTCTGAATGAAGTTTAAAATGTTGATTTTAGGGCCTGTGTGAAACGCTTTTTGTGCTGCCACTTTCTCTCACAGCAGTTGGTCCCTTATGTCTTGAATTGTTTGTTGAGATAAAATTTGTCTTGCATTAACACCTCTATCTCAAGCAAGATTAGATTCTACAAGACAGTCAGGACTCTTTCTCTTTGATTCCAACACTTTGGAATGCACTTTTTCTTCTTTGAGGAAAGACGGTGAAGACATACTGTATGTCTTTAATTTAGCCTTCCTAGGTGACCAATTGAGGTTGAGGGGTCGACAATGGTTATTTAATGTTATTATCTATTATGTTACTTTTATTATAATTACATTTTATTTAGGCATTTATGATTGTTTTAGTTGTCTTCTTGCATGAATGGCGGCATATCAAACCTCATGAAGAAATAAATCAGCACATTTAAGTATCTATGTTATTGTCAGTGTGTATGCTGATTTCCATGTGTAAACTACATGATCTTAGAGAAGCCTCCTTTCCACATGTAAAATGGGTTTTAAATGTGGAAAAGTGTTTTAACATCACCACATAAGCCAAGTTTACCTCCTCATTCAGATCATACTAAGTGATCCAGCGAGCTATGGTCACAATTTACCACAAATGGTTTCTACCTCTCATTTTTTAATGGAAAAAAAGGTAAAATATTTCATTATAGAGAAATGTTTTTCATGGATTACTCCTAGGACTTTTTTTTTTTTACAAAGAAGGGTTACGTATTGTGGCCTTCAGCACTCAGTAAGACTGAGCTATGAAAAACTTTAAAACCAAGTACAAGCAGGGCTTCCCTAGGCCTTCATCTGCAATTATACTTTGAAAGTATGAAGACTGTTTTCAAAGTGATATACATGGATAAAGAGCATCTGAAAATTGCCTACCCTCAATATATTTTTGACAACATGCATACTTTTTGACTGCATTTAGGGAAGATGCTCGTAAGAACATTTAAGTCCAAGGAGCAAAAATGTGTAAATGGCAATTTAAAATTTTCACATCTTTGAAGCAAAATTCTATCTTTAGAAAAAAAAACAGGTGCAATTAACCATGTGTTCTTTATACATGCATAAATTTTAAAGCTGAAATTCTATGCTTATTTTCATTTTGAAAATGGTGCAGAATTCATTTGGATTTAACTCACACCTTTCCATTGGTTGCGCCAGTTCAGTTACTTTCAGTTATAGTAGTTAGTTTTCTGTTCTCAGAGGCCTTACAATTTGAGAGCCTCATTTACTAACCTGTGTTAATACGCATCGATACACCTTAATGCATGTTAATGTGAATTAATGCACATAATTTAATGCAAGCTCTGTTATTCTCAGTGGAACCTGTCTACTAACAATTCAGTAATGATGTCTAACATTTATATGCTCCTTGTGCAGGTAAATTTACAGAATACTACCACTTACACACATACCACCAAATTCTTTATATCGCTCCTAGCATTCCGCACTGAAATGCAAGCATATTCCAAGCCAATTAAGCACGTAACTTAATTGGCTTAACAAGCCAATCAGTGTTTTTAACAGTACTTAAACAAGCAATAATGAGCACTAATGGGCAATAATTAGAATGTATTTACATAACTCGCTAAGTGTATTCTGTAACACACAGCACCTAAATTCTAATGAGCAGAGCCCAAAAGGGGCATGGTTATGGGTGGGAAAATGGGCATTTCATGGGCATTTCAAAGTTTACATATACTGTTATAGAACATGCCCCTCTGCGTCTAAATCTGTGTGCCGGTATTTACGCCACGTTTCCCTTAGTGTAAATGAATGCACGTAGTTTCAGGCACTGGGATGTAAACTAAGCGTTTTCTACATACAGCGCCTAAATCTAGGCGCCGCTTATATAATATGCTTAGGCAGAAATGTATTCCACGCAGATGTTTTAGGCGCCATATGTAGAATATGTGTGCACTTACCCATGAAATTGCTAGCGTCTAAGCACTATTTTATAAAGGCGCATGGAAGTGGCATAGGGGAAAATTCCATAAATGGCACTGAAAACATTTGGCTCCGAATGGTATTCTATAATGGGTATTCTGGGATCGGCATAGTGCTGGTATCCATTCTGAACTTTGGGTGCAAAGAGTTATACCAGCTGAAACCAGGTACAGATCTCCCCTCCCCCCCCCCCCCCGAGTTCTATAATGCAGTGCACGTTTTAAAGGAATACCTCTGGGCCGTCCATGCCCTAACCATGGCCATGCCCCCTTTGCAGCACCACACGGAAACATAAGTGGATGTATAAGTGTCTTTTCATGCAGATCTGCCATTTCTGCCCTGTTTTGGCACCTTGCATCAATTAGAACGCTTTTTTGCACCAAAAATTCAATGTGGAAGTAGCGTCTAACATTCTGCGCCATATATAGAATTTCTCCCACTCTATTATAAAGCAAGGGGGGCATTACCCATTTTCCATTCAATATTAAGCCTCCAGAGGGTCAGTGTTTTTTAAATGCTGACAGCTGTGGGCAGAATTAACTCCAGATATTGAACTCTGGGCCTTGTCCAGGCATTGGTACTGAATATTGGCTGGGACCTGCCCCCCCCTCCCCCCCCCCCCCCCCCCCACCCCCCCGCTGCATTTATGCAACTGGTATTATGCCAGGTCTATGACTGGTATAACTGCATAAATATAAGGCCTAGTTACACTAGTATTCTGTAAGAGAATATGTGGCCCAGATGCCATTATAGAATGCGCTCTCACTGGGTGGCATCATGGGGCCTAAATGGAGACACCCATTTCTAGAATTTTCCCCTAAGTGCATGACTTTCACGAACGCATTAATGCTGTAACCAAGGCCTTAAGTTGTACCTGAGGTAATGAAGGATGAAATGACTTGCCTGAAGTCACAAGGATTGTCAGTGGAATATGAGCTATTGTCCCTGGCTTGCAGCCTGCTGTTCTAACCTCTAGGCTACTTCTTCAGTGACCAGTGCAGACATATTGAAAAGTACTACTACTACTACTTATCATTTCTATAGCGCTACTAGACGTACGCAGTTCTGTACACTTGAACATGAAGAGACAGTCCCTGCTCGACAGAGCTTACAATCTAATTAGGACAGACAACAGGACAAACAAAGATAAGGGAATGTTAAAGTGAGGATGATAAAATAAGGGTTCTGAACAAGTGAAAGGTTGGTGCATTCTCCACCTCAAAACTGCACCCAGGAACCACTATCCCTCCTTCTGATATGTGCATACACTTACGTGCATATTCACTATGGGAGTAATTTCGTAAGCCCTTGTGCAAAAGGGTTTTTTTACATGCAGAAAACATTATTTAGACATATGTGCATAAGATTACATACTGCTGATGCATATTGTATATGTTTACACAGATATACTTAAGCAGTCCTGGAAGCAGAAGTTGGATAGAGCTGGGTAGATTCGCAAAGTAGGTGCTTATGTTATAAAATATGCACATAACCACTAAACTTAGGAGGAAATGTTACACCTGCCTCAGAACAGATATAATTTTGTGAAGGGAAGCAATATATAAAGTCACATAGGGGCAACAAATGCACTTATGCGCCTTCACATCCTAGACATCCTGTCATAAAGTAACTCCCTATTTGATGATCCGTATATATGGTGTGTGTCGAGCAATTTTTAAAAGCCCCCTTTCTCTGCATAAAATCCTGTCTGATGTAAAGAAATGCCTTTGTAGATTACCCTCTTCAAGACAGGGGTTGAAGCAACAGATAGGAGGAAACTTTGAAGGTGATTTTATTGTAGTTACAAAAACCTAAATACTTAAAAATATACCTGGGAAAAGGTAGAACTGGTTTTGAGAAAAGGAAATTCCTTGTCATCTGGGGCCGTATCATCCTGGACGAGTGGGTGTTATCTCCTTCTATCAGCGGAGGAAACAAATGTCTTCAAGGAACTCACCAGCATAAGGGCTGGTTCTCAATGTGGAAAACTCCAGTTATTTTCTCTACCTCTAGCAGATGGTAGGTTTTTCAGGCTGATGCTCCTGGTCCCTGGCCTAGCTCAAAGCACTGCAGACTACAGCTGCACAGCTTGGTAGAGCCTAACAGCCACTTCTAGGTTCTTGGCTCCCAGACCAGACCTGGTAGAGTGCGGAGCATCACTACGCTGCCACTAGTCGCACTTCATATTGGTTTCTGGGTGAGGCATTAGCTCAGCTCTTCAGGGCCCTGCTGGAGGGGAGTGGATCCAAATCCGCCCTTCCCTCATAGCCTGTACTTACATCCTATTTGGGTGTTGTTACTCCGGGCTCCCCAGGCAGCTTAAAAAGAAAATCGTGGTCATCGCTCCATTCGTTTGCAAAACATTATAGGCTAGAAGTGCTGGCCAGAGCCTGCTCGGACTTTGGTAGATCTGTCATTTGGGAAGCTTTGTCTTCCCCCACCCTGTAATTCTGCTTGGGTGCATCTCACTTGCTCAGAACTGTACGGCTCAGACGGCAAGGAAAGTGAATTTATGTCTTGCCTAATAATTTTCTTCCTGGGACCAGCCCTTGGAAGACTAAAGCCCATGTCTCTCAGGGTGCTCTCTCATTCAGTAAAAGAAATAAAATATAAAAAGAGAGAGAATGAATCAAATTTGTAAATGCAGGATAGCGAGTGCCACAGATATGGTGATGATGCTCGCTTCATAATCATTGCAGGTACAGTGGTTGATGGGGCATAGGTGGCAATTATAAGGGATCTTCTGCTGCTTTGGCAGTTGCATACCAGAGTTTTCCACTGAGCACTAGCCCTTCTACTGGTGAGTTCACTGGAAAGATTATTTTTTTGTACCTCCATCTGCTGGTAGGAGGGGATAACACTCACTCATCCAGGATGGTACGGCTCAACTAAACGAAAGGAAATATCATATACATCATTTCTTCCTACTTTTGTCCTTTTGTGCTTCAGTAATTGTAGAAAATATGGCGTGCCTCTCATAATCCTGTAGTAGCTTATTTTTCCTTGTTTTTTTTTTTAAATCTTGTAAACTGCTTAGATTTACTGTAATTAGATGGTATGTCAAGTAAAAGTGAATATTGATCATTCTTTTTAAAGAATAATATGCCTACTTTTATCCTGGAAGTTCAAGAATCTAGAAGATGTGTGAAAATTAATTTGGGTGACTGGAGGCAGCAAGAGGCAGTCTGCAGCCGCTCCGGGCAGGAAAGAGGGGGCTCTTTCCTGCCCCAAAGAGGTCACTAGACAACCAGGGCAATACAGTAAGGTGAGGGAAGGGGAGGATAGGACACCCCTAGTCCCACCTGCCAGCCTGCCTGTTTGTCCGCAAATCCGGACAAAGGAGCAGGCTGGCAAAACCCGCTCGGTTGCCCGGCCGTGTCCTCAAAAAGAGGACATGTTCGGATAAAACCAGACATATGGTAACCCTAAGCATAGTTAGCAATGTGTGCAACCGTTAAAACATATTACTGTCAACCCCAGTTATTAATAACTAGGCCTCATGTGCTAAACTAGCATGAATTAGTGATAAAGTAACCTGTCTTAACAGTAGCCACATTGATAACTATGCCCCCTAAATGGATACCCCAAAGATGCATACTTTCTATAAACTTTCCCTGTGAAAGAGCAGTAAGTCTCATAGATATTTAATTTAAGAAGAGAGTTAATGCAGCATATAAAACACAGTTTAATTCTACCTTGCTTCCAAAAGAATACTAATATCTCCCACTTTCCATGATTGACAACAGTGACATGGACTTCTGGAAAGACATTTCATAACCTTAAGTTTGTCACAGGCTTTATTACTTGCAAGTATAAGAAGAACCGAGTCTAAGCAACTACTGATACTGCAAATGGTTTCAGTAAGCTCATAGATGGCAAACATCAGGCTTATGTTTTCAGAGTTTATTAGATAGTTTGTTCTGTAAAATAATAAAATCATCATCATGACATGATACGGGACAAAAGAAATGGTAAAAACTACCACTGAAGCTGAAACCAGCATCAAAGGCTTCACAATTCTGTTCTTTCTATGATGGTGCTTTTTCAGTTTTCGTAACACCCTGAGCATCAAGATGTAGCATGTAAAGGTAACTGTGATTGGGATGAAGAATCCAAATATAGTCTTGCAGAGAATGATGGGAATTACGTAGACTAAAGGCCCTTGAATGTTGTCCAGGCAAATAAGAATGTATCACTTCTCTGAACTGCCATGGTATAATAAAAATCAGGAATTGTCTCAATTAAAAGGAAGATCCATATAGCAATCGTGCAAAATATAGCCTTTCTTTTGTCCCACCATTTTAATGAACTGAGAGGATGAACAGAGCCCACATACCGATCAAAGCTAATAAGCATGAGGAAGAAGATACTTCCGTATATATTGATATTTAAGAATATTCTCTTGATCCAGCAGAATATCTGAGCAGAGTGCAAACTTAATTTTTGCAGATTGTAAGCAACTGAGATGGGAACAGTAAGGATCCAAGTGATGTCACAAAGTGCCAGATTGAACAGGAAGATGGTGCTGTTGGTCCATGACTTTTTACAGAATACGTATTTTAGCAGTGCAGCAATGTTCCCCCAAAATCCTATAGTTAGTGCTAAAATGCTTGTGAAAATTAGGAAATTACAATACCATTCACGCTTAGCATGATCTCTGCAGAGGAAAGTAATGCAAGTCTCATTTGCCAGTGTTCCATGGATTGAATCTAAGGAAAGAATGAAATGCAATTGGTTAGTCTGATATTTCAAAATTTCTTAAGGTAATCAATAGAAATAAAACATGGGAAAGAAAATAAGATTATACCTTTTTTATTGGACATAACTTAATACATTCTTGATTAGCTTTCAAAGGTTGCCCTTCTTCGTCAGTTCGGAAATAAGCAAATGTTGGTAGATGACAGTATATATAAGTGAAACATCAAAGCATTCCAGGGACAGTCTAACAGGAGGGGGTGGATAGGTGAGAGACAGGAAGAGTCGGGTGGATGAGGGACAGGGAAATCTGCATGGAGACAGGAGGGTGACAAAGCAGTACAATTTTATGGTTTATAACAATGGCGTACGTGGGGCCTGAGGGGGCCTGGGCCCCCGTAGATTTGGCCCTGGCCCCCCATGCCAACGATCCCCTTGAACCCCCCTCCGCCACCAACTGTCCCCCGCTGTCGCCTGCCCGCCCCCGCCCGCCGCATCACATACCTTGTTTGCTGCGGGGGCCCCCGAACCCCGCCAGCCGAAGAGAGTCTTCAGAGCTGGAGTAGCACCTTCGTTCAACGAAGTTCCTGGTGCGGTCAGCTGTTTCGGACGCCTTACGTCCTGCACCGTGCATGTAGCCCCGTGCAGGACGTAAGGCGTCGAAACAGCTGATTGCACCAGGAACTTCGTTGAATGAAGGCAATACTCCGGCACTGAAGAAGACTCTCTTCAGCTGGCGGGTTCGGGGACCCTCGCCAGCAAACAAGGTATCTCATGCGGTGGCGGGGCGGGGTGGCGACGGCGGGGGAGGGTTGGTGGCGGGAGGGGGGTTCAAGGGGATCGTCGGCAGGCCTGCAGGGGGGTCCAATGTGGCGGCGGCTCGGGGGACGGCTAAACAGTTGTCCCCACCACCTCGGGCCTCTGGCCCCCCACTCCCGGCGCAGGTCTGGCTACACCCCTGGTTTATAATGGGCTAGAAAACCCAGATCTTTGTTTTGATGTTTCACTTGGTCGTGGGAGGAGCCAGCATTCGTAGTGCACTGGTTCCCCTCACATGCCAGGACAACAACCGGACCCCCTAGGGGGCACTGCAGTTGGACTTCAGAAAAAGCTCCCAGGTGCATAGCTCCCTTATCTTGTGTGCTGAGCCCCCAAGCCCCCCCCCAAAACCCACTCCCCACAACTGTACACCACTGCCATAGCCCTTAGGGATGAAAGGGGGCACCTAGATGTGGGTACAGTGGGTTGTGGTGGGTTTTGGAAGGCTCACATTTACCACCACAAGTTTAACAGGTGAGGGGGATGGGCCTGGGTCCGACTGCCTGAAGTGCACTGCAGTACCCACTAAAACTGCTCCAGGGACCTGCATACTGCTGTCATGGAGCTGGGTATTGAGGCTGGCATAGAGGCTGGCAAAATATTTTAAAAAAATTTTTTTAGGGTGAGAGGGGGTTAGTGACCACTGGGGGAGTAGGGTGAGGTCATCCCCAATTCCCTCCGGTGGTCATCTGTCATTTAGGGCACATTTTTGTGGCTTGGTCGTAAAAAAAAAAGGACCCAGGTAAAGTCGGCCAAGTGTTTGTCAGGGACGCCCTTCTTTTTTCTATTATCGGCCGAGGACACCCAGTGTTAAGCATGCACCAGTCCCGCCTTCGCTATTGCTTCCGACACGCCCCTGTGAAACTTTGGTCATCCCCACGACGGAAAGCAGTTGAGGACGCCCAAAATCGGCTTTTGATTATGCCGATTTGGGCGACCCTGTGAGCAGGATGCCCATCTCCCGATTTGTGTCGAAAGATGGGCGCCCTTCTCTTTCGAAAATAAGCCTGCTAGTGTTTCTTAATTTAATTTAGTCATTATGGTGCACCCAGAGTTAACTTTACCAATTTACTAAAAATGTGTTAAAATGTGGGCTTAATTGCATGTTAACAAGGGAGTTTCAGCATGCTAAACCCATATTTAACACAGTAGTATTTAGGGTTTTTACTGTTGAAGACATTTTCGATATATAAATCCGATTTTGGATGTTTTGCTGAAAAATCCAAAAATAAAATGGCAAACATAGGGGTCCTTTTACAAAGGCGTGCTGAAAAATGGCTTGCGGTAGTGTAGGCCCGGTTTTTGGGGTGAGTGCCTATCCATTTTTAGCACGCCGTAAAAAAAACCTTTTTACAAATTTTTGTCAAAATGGACTGCGACAAAATGAACCTGACTTACCCACAGCCCTGAATGCTCACTAGTAGTAGTAGTAGTGAATAAATGACTACCTGTCTTAACTTCAATTCAAGGAATAGGTTAAAAACAACAAACTTTGCCGGAACCCAAGTAAAACTGAGCTTCTATGGGTCCCTAACACAAGTGGGGACATACGTGACATCAAAATCTCTTTGGGAATATGAACACCCCCTCAGGAACCTTGGAATACAGCTCGATTCAATACTTATCTGATCCCCCAAATCCAATAAACCTTCAAGAGCAGTGTCCATCACTTGCAACAACTATGCTACCTGTCTCTTTACATTGAGAAGGCAAACCTTGTTTCAGTTGTGCATGCCATGATAACATCAAGACTGGATTATGTAATGCACTCTACACTGGTCTGACTACAAAGGGTTTGCACCAGCTCCAATTGATTCAGAATGCTGTAGCAAGACTAGTAGAAGGTTGTAAGCGATGTGACCACATCACACCATTTTTGCCGTAAACTTCAACTGGCTACTACCGTGCTTCCCCGAAAATAAGACACTGTCTTATATTATTTTTCTTCCCCAAACGCGCTAGGTCTTATTTTCAGGGGGATGTCTTATTTTCTGGGAAACATCGGTCGCCCCCCCACCACCCGAGGTCGCCTGCCCCCCCCCCTCCGTCGCTCCCGGAACTAACCTGAAGCTCCTTTCACCTTCACAAGTTCGGATTCAGAGCAGCAAGCAGCAGCAGGCAGACCTCTCCTTCCTTCTGTGCCCCGCCCTCGTCTGACGGTATGTTACGTCAGGCGAGGGCGGGACATGGAAGGAAGGAGAGGTCTGCCATGCTGCTGCTCCGAATCTGAACTTGCGAAGGTGAACGGAGCTTCAGGTTAGTTCTGGGAGCAACGGAGGGGGGGGGCTGACGACCTCGGGTGGGGGGGGGGGTGACCTCGGGTGGCTCTCTGCGGCCCTGCTTAAAAAAAAAGTTTGGTAGGTCTTACTTTTGGGGGGATGTCTTATATTTTAAATTTGCAGGAAAACCCCGGTAGGTCTTATTTTCGGGGTAGGTCCTATTTTCAGTGAAACACGGTAGTACAATACAGAGCGAAATTAAAATTCTCTGTTTGACCTTCAGACCCTTAAAGGAAATGGCCCAGAGTACTTGGAGAAAAGGATCTCCCTCTACACACCTTCAATATCACTAAGGTCCTTCCAAGGAGTTTTTCTAACCACACCCTTTCCAAAGGACATCACATAATGTGATACCCGCAAGTGAGCCTTCTGTGGAGTAGCCCCCATGCTCTGGAATGCACTCCTGAAAGGCTTCATTTAACACAAGACTATCTCTACTTCAGGAAGCAGGTAAAAGCTTGGCTCTTCAACCAGACCTTTAACAGAAGAAGTAAATGACATCAGCTATACATAGTATGTTTATCCACTCCTACCCTAGCCAAGATAATGTTCAAGCACCTTTCTGACCTCATTTGCAACTCTCTTTAACTAGTCCCTTATTTCTTACTCCTGTTACTCTATCTTATCTATCTATATGTTCCATCTTTGCTTACACCCTGTGCTGTTATTAAAATGTTTTATTGTGTATTGTATTGGCATTGTAATATAGCATACTATGCCATACTTGTATTGTTTGAATACTTTTACTTCTGTAGTGGTCTATTGCCTTATGTTTAACTTATTCTTGCTGTACACTGCCTTGAGTGAATTCCTTTAAAAAGGCAGTAAATAAGTCCTAATAAATAATAAAATATTTACCAAATCAAAAATCTAGAAAAAAGACCTTCTAAATTAAACAAAACCCAAACAATCCAATATGGCCACCTTCCTTTTTTTCTTACACTATATTCATACCTTGCTGTATGAGTGTGAGGCCTGGTATTTTGTTAAAGATCATTATAAGAGCCCTTCAGTTAACTTGCCCCCCTGTTTACTAAGCCACGTGGCAACTCCGACACAGCTCATTCAAAATGAATGGGCTGTGTCGGCATTAGCGCACCGTCATCCACTAGTGTGGCTTAGTAAACAGGCAGTTAGATTCGGAATAAAGGGTCTGATAGTTAAGTGGTAGGAACCTTTAAACAGTTTAAACAGAGAGATATCAGTAATTTAAAAAATGTGTTAGTATAAAATGAGTGCATTCTGTTGTCAATTGAATTATCCAGTTTTATATACATAGTTGCTGTGTTACTTCTTTAATAAAGGTTTAATCAAAAGCTCATTTACACGTGACCTAGATTGTGCTTTTACTGCTCACACAGCAGTGGCTGACAAAACTGACCTGTAGATTTGCTGTTCTTATAGAGACATTGTTCCTCATTTATGATCAGTGAGAATAGAACTTCTGTACCTTAATCATATTTCTTGCTCATATAAATCTACAGTGCTGGTAGCTTTTTGCGTGCTTCCTGCATATGAATGCAGCTAAGTTGCTCCTCTTCCCTCCCAATCTAAAGGAAAAAAAATCTCCTCCTAATATTCATGTTTGAATTGTTTTATTTTTTCTTTTGGATTGGAGGGCTAGCATACATTACTTTTTACTGAGGGGCCCTTTTACAAAGCCGTGGGAGGACTAACGCATGGGTAGGGTGCACCAAATCGACACTACTGCTGGGGTAGCACATGCGCCTGGTGGTAATTCCGAGTTTGGTGCGTGCCAAATAGAAAATACTTTTCTATTTTCTACTGTGGAGGGCATTCCTGTGGTAATCAGCAGCATGGCCACTTTGGCACACGCTGCATGGTTACCGCGTGGGTAGCATGCAAGGGCAATGGCTGGAGGTAAGGGCTGAGGCTGTAATTAGGTGCACACTAGTTTTAATTTTTGCACAGGTCCATTAAAAATGGCCTTTTCCCTAGCCACGGTAAAAAGTGGCCCAGCATGCACCAAAAAGATACACCTACTCTACCGCTGGTCACCTTTTACCCCAGCTTTGTAAAAGGACCCCTTATTTAGGTATGTCTAAGTAGGAGTGGAGGAGTGGCCTAATGGTTAGTGTAGCGGGTTGTGGACCTTGGGAACTGGGTTTGATTCCCACTGCTGCCTGATAGAAGTGGGTTGAGATCTTGGGGAATCAGGTTCAATTCCCTCTGCAGCTCCATGTGACCCTGGGCAAGTCATTTAAACCCTCTATTGCCTCAGGTATATAGGGACAGTGCAAAGTACCTGTAATAGAAATTGTAAACTGCATAGTCACCTCAAGGATCATTTGTGGTACATTGTGCTAAAATAAATAAATGAAATCGACCAAATGCTGGTACAAAATTTGATTGTAAGCACTATGGGGACAGTGAAATACCTACTGTAATAATTAATAATAATGGGCACTTCTATCCTGTGTTATTATAGGTTCAGAGTGGATTAACAATGAGAGTAAACTGAAACATAAATCAGAAAATTACATTAATAATTCATCTAAAATTATAATAGGAACTTTGACAATAAAAGTAGCTTCAAAGATTTATGAAGCAGAAAATTTAATGAACATAAACAGATACCTTGTGGTAGTGCATTCCAATGCTTTACTAACTGAAATAAACAAGATGTACTATATAAAAATGTTAGCATAATACCCTTGAAAGAGGGTTATTTTATTTTGAGTTTAACTGTTGTACAAACTACCTAATTGAGTCAAAGCCATTGGACCATTGCTTTCCAATGTTTTAAAAAGCAAACAACAAATTTTAAAAATTATACGAGCCTTTAGTGGTAACTAGTGAAGGGAGACCAGTATTGGAGAAATCTGATCAAATTTAGCCTTACGAAAGATCATCCTAGCGGCTGTATTTTGAATCAGGTGTAATCTAGTTAGTTGTTTTTCAGTACCACCAACATATAATGAATGCAGTAATCCAGCTGTGATAAAATCAATGATTGTACAAGTGTTTTAAAGTGACTAGAAAGAAAATAAGAATGAAGCAATTGTAACTTTCATTTTGGAAAATATCTTTTGAGAAACATGAAATCTGATAATTCATCTCCAAAGCAGAGTCCAAAATGACCCCAAGGACTCTAGAAGTTAGATCTATTGTCAATTGAGTACCATCATAACAAGAAATAATTGTTGGCATTTTATCCACATATGTAGTAAACCATAAAACCTTTGTATTATCACTGTTAAATTTCAAACACAATGAGGAGGACCAGAAACTAATTTTCATTTTGCAATCATTAATCATAGGTAAGGCAGCGTCATGAGTAGAATTAACTGGAATCGGCATAAAATATCATCAGCATATGAAAATATCATCTCACCAGCAAACTCATATAAAGATTATATAATAACAGTGATATGGGAGATCCCTATGGAACTCTGCATAACGGTCTCCATGAAGAAAATAACTTCCCATATTTCATAACAAAATATTTTCTATTTCTCAGAAATGAATCAAACCACTTAACCACAACATCAGTGAAGCTAAATTCTGACAACCTAGTAAGTAATTTTTCATGATTGACAGTGTCAAAAGCTGCTGATGTTTCAAATTGCAGCAACACCATTTATTTCCTTCTATACAGCATGTTCTTAACTTCAGATGTTAAAGTTAATAAAAGTGTTTCTGTGATGTGATAGGAAAGGTGGGAGCTAAATAAAAAAAATATATATAATATACCAACAATATGATATGAGTTTAGATTGTGTTTGTAGCTAAATCGGTCCTGGGGGAAACTGAACTTTTTGCAGGTTGTTGATTCTTTTATATACTGGATGGGTATAAGAATTTTTCAATTACCTATGAAAAATCAATTTTAGCATCTAGATATATGTGTTGTCTTCATTAATATGAAGTTGTTTCCTACCCTAACTGAAGGGAAATTAAAACAGAAATTCTGTAGGGAACTGTGGTAGAACAGAATGATAAATAACACCTAGAAACACCAGATTTTTTGAGAATACTGCTTACATGACCAGTGCACAGAAAATACAATTGCCCTCTTTCCAATGTTATTGTAATATTGGGTTTCTTACCTTGACTGAAAGTGAAGGAATCATTGTAAAAGAAATAGTGAATAATGCAAGATGCTGGTTTTAATTGTGGAGGCTGTCCTTCCATTGGATTACAGCTATTCCTCCAAGCAGTATATTCTTTCTGTGCATTGAATGAATCTGCCACTCGCCTGTTTCGACACTGTGTCAAGAGCAACTGTTGCCTGAATGGGAAATCTGACCGGGTTAGGTTTCCTCCTCAAAATCAAGCTCCTCCTTGTACCTTGGAAGAGAAAACCATTAGTAAACAGTGATATTGTGCTTCACTTTCTACCATTTAGAACAGTGAACATTTTTTATTTATTTATTTATTATTACATTTATATCCCACATTTTCCCACTGATCGCAGGCGCAAAGTGGCTTACAAAGTCTGTAGTGCAAGCTACAGTACAAGAAAAACAATTATACAAATTGAGAATAAGATATAAAATAACAAACATCAAAAGGCAAGTGATAATGACATGTAATTATTGTCCTTGGATCTGAATTTATAGTAATAGTTAATTCGAGTTAGGTTAAACCTAGGGAATAAGCCTTCTTAAACAAAATACTGATTTCAATATTTTTTGGAAATTTAGGTAGTTCTAAATTAATGTATTAATGTACTAAAGGATGTTCTCCCATTTTGTGCTGGGGAAATAATGCATAGAATATCTGGAATCAAATTGCAGAATTCATGCATCTAACTGTACAGAATTAATGTGGAGAGAGATGTTTATAATTAATACGTAAGGTTTATTTTCAGGTCTTTTTTCCTTGCCAAGACACACAAATCCCCCTGTTTACCATGCCGTGCGACAACGCCAACACAGCCCATTCATGGGGTGTGTTGGCATTAGCGCACCACGAGCCGCTAGCACGGCTTAGTAAATGGGGGAAGTGAGGAATACAGAAAACCAGCTACTTGGGGTCATCCCAGAGTACTGATAGAACTGAAAAATGAACTTGTGGAGCTATTTTTAGTAGTATATAATTTATCCTTAAAAGTGAGCGTGGTACCGGAAGATTGGAGGGTGGCCAATGTAACGCCGATTTTTTTAAAAAGGTTCCAGAGGAGATCCGGGAAATTATAGACTGGTGACTCTGACGTCGGTGCTGGACAAAATGGTAGATACTATTATTAAGAACAAAATTACAGAGCATATTCAAAAGCATGGATTACTAAGACAAAGTCAACATGGATTTGGTGAAGGGAAATCTTGCCTCACCAATCTACTACATTTCTTTGAAGGGGTGAACAAACATATGGCTAAAGGTGAGCCGGTTGATATTGTGTATCTGGATTTTCAGAAGGCATTTGACAAAGTACCTCATGAAAGACTCCAGAGGAAATTGGAGAGTCATGGGATAGGAGGTAGTGGTATGTATGTATGTATAAAAAGTGCATATAAGAGGTGGGACAATCATGCATATACACATACCGTCCTCATCAGTCAAGAATCCACAAGCCAGAGAGTGGACTCCAGTCCAGCTTGAAGTCTAAACTCGAAGATGTTTTTGTGCCAGATTCTGTCCATAGATTAACCTGTACCTGTATCTGTTCCCATAATTAGGATTTAGGTTTTTACATGGTGTTACAAATGTGAATTAGCATGATTTTAGACAGGGTACACATCATGCATTCATGCTTTTGCTTTCTTTCATTATTCTCAGTTTTTCCCTTCACCATTGATGTTAAGTTATGGCAATAAGGAAGTATATATTTCTGTGAGTGCCATTTATGAAAATCTGTCTGATTTTGTTGTTGACTGCATTTCTCCTGTGGCTAATTAAATTTACTGGAAGCTGCTATTTTACTGCTAAGAAGGCATTTAAATATTTTGGGCCATGTTGAATGGGGAGGGTTAGTATTGCACCATGACCTGGAGCAGTGGCCATTTGCCAGGGAACACTTATCACCACCCATTGAGGAGGCGGTAAGGTCTCCCACAGTAACCTGGTGGTAACCACGCTGCCCAATTACCGCCAGGTTAGCACCATGGTAAAAATTACAAACCATATTTTTCATTGTACTGGAAATGGCACGCGCTCGAGGCAGAACTACCACCGGAGGCTGTGTTGGGCTGGCAGTAGTTCCGGGTTGCTGCACGGCAGCCCTTTACTAAAAGGGTCCCTAAGTTCCTGTAGCAGCTTTATTGCTTCTAAATGGAGTTTCCAGACCCATTTAAACAAACAAGCAGACAGAATGCTACAGTAGTCTCCCAGCAGGGTAAAATGAAATGAAGATGCAGGAGGAGAATTTCTTACCCAGCAATTACCAAACGAGACTTTTGTCGGTTTCACACTGTGGCTGATTGATGTCCTTTCGTGCTCTCTCAGTTGTTGCAGACCTGAGGATGGCCTAGCATTGCAGTAGGGTGCAAATAACAAGACATGGAAGAACTATTAGCAGCCTGGGTTTCCTCCATCACTGTCCACAAGTTATCCTTGTATAGTTCATTTTTATGTGAGACTGTTGCTACGTGTACAGTGTCTCTATATTGTCTGACAGGAGCAGCAGGGTTTAAACTTTGCCTTTAACTGATGGCAAGCACAAAATACTTCAAACCAGCTGGTCTCAGTGAAACTGTGAATATATATTATATCTGTTTATTAGCTTGTTTCTAACTAAACGTCTGGCTTTGTTGGACATAGCATTCTCCTGATGCCACAGTGGGAGAAATTCTATAAATGGCGGCCAAAGTTAGGTGCTGGGAAGATCTGTGCTAAACTGGTATTCTACAAAATGTGCTCTGCATGAAGTGCCCTTTATACAGTACTAGTTTAGTTCAGATCTCTTGCTTAATTTCTGGCACAGCCCTTAATGCCTTGTAAAACCTGGTGTAAATGCTGGTGTGCAACTAATGGAAGTTGAGTGAGTAAATGACCCTATTCTGTAACATTGTGCCTAATTTCTGAGAACGCTCCTGTCCTGTCCATGCCCCTCCCATGGTTAAAATAAAAAGGTAAAATGGCCTGGAGGGGAATTCTGGATGTCTTTGGGTTATTTTTGGCCCCTGGACCACATTGGTGGCCAGTTCTGGGATCCTTTCCAGGTTGATTGCAGGGGTTGCTGGGGCTCGTGTTGTGGCAGATGCTGGTTGCCATACTGCTGCAAACCCGAGAATTGAAGGCTGGCAGGCAGAAGTGGCTGAGAAAATGGCCCGTCTGTTCCTGGATTGAAGCCAGGGCCTACATTTATTTTATTTATTTTATTTTATTGCATTTGTATCCCACATTATCCCACCTAGTGAGGGAGGCGGGGATAGTGCTGGGCAGACTTATACGGTCTGTGCCCTGAAAAGGACAGGTACAAATCAAGGTAAGGTATACACAAAAAGTAGCACATATGAGTTTATCTTGTTGGGCAGACTGGATGGACCGTGCAGGTCTTTTTCTGCCGTCATCTACTATGTTACTATTTGCAGGCTCAATGTGGCTTACATAGTTTTATAAACATTGTCATTACAGGATAGCAGATACATTTAGTGTTGTGCAGAAATTAAGTGAGGGAAGAAAGAAGAAGGAAGGGAGTGATTAGGGTACTTATAGAAGTTGGGCTTTCTTAACTGAGTGGGTTGCTGAGGTGTACTGGTGTGGCTATCGGCTATTCTTGAGCCTGGGAAGTTGCTGCAGTCAGTACACATTAAAAGCAAGTTTGATGCACGTAAACCAACTTATGATAGTGTTAACATGAAGTCTGTACTCATTAGGTAATGAGTTGAAAAATTATGCAAAATAACTCGTTACCCTTTAGTATAGCAAAGTGCGCATGCAAAAATATAGGAAATGCAATGTTGATATATTAACACACAAGATGACTTATACGGACTGTGCCGGGGCTGGTGGTTGGGAGGCGGGACTAGTGCTGGGCAGACTTATATGGTCTGTGCCGGGGCTGGTGATAGGGCGGCGGGGATAGTGCTGAGCAGACTTATACGGTCTGTGCCAGAGCCGGTGGTGGGAGGCAGGGATAGTACTGGGCAGACTTATAAGGTCTGTGCCAGAGCTGGTGGTGGGAGGTGGGACTGGTAGTTGGGAGGCGGGGATAGTGCTGGGCAGACTTATAGGGTCTGTGCCAGAGCTGGTGGTGAGAGGTGGGACTGGTAGTTGGGAGGCGAGGATAGTGCTGGGCAGACTTATACGGTCTGTGCCAGAGCTGGTGGAGGGAGGCGGGGATAGTGCTGGGCAGACTTATACGGTCTGTGCCAGAGCCGGTGGTGGGAGGCAGGGATAGTGCTGGGCAGACTTATAGGGTCTGTGCCAGAGCTGGTGGTGGGAGGCGGGACTGGTAGTTGGGAGGCAAGGATAGTGCTGGGCAGACTTATACGGTCTGTGCACTGAAGAGGACAGTACAAATAAAAAAGTAGCACATATGAATTTATCTTCTTGGGCAGACTGGATGGACCGTGCAGGGGTTTTTCTGCCGTCATCTACTATGTTTACTATGATATTCTGAGAGGTACGGATAAGCTTGTTTGAATTACTCTTGATATTAAATGCATTCTTGTATATATGTATACTATAGCATCCTGGCTACTGCATGCCTCATTTGCATATTATTAACACTGGCTGTTTATATGCACGAGAGAGACTACATTTGTTAAGCTGTAGAAAGAGTTTAAGTTTTTAGTCTTGTAGGTGTCTAGTCCTTCTGATTTCATTCTGAAGATCGCTGCAATGTTTTCCCTTAAGCCAGATCTAATCAGTCATTAGTGTGAAATTACAATAATATTAAGTGTAAGGCGAGGTCAACATTTTGTCATTTTAAGTTAAAATGATCAAAATTCAGAAATAGGACCTGATACTGTTACTAGTCTTTCTATTGTTTTTTTCCCATAGATCAGCTACTTCCAGACATGAATTTGCAGCCCAACTGGCAGTTGCAATAATCCAACTTATTCACAGTGATGATAGGAAGTTGAAGATCAAGATGATATGGTTCTTCATTTGTAGCCACCAGGATGTTTTTTGTTGATATGGACCCTCCTGTTATGCTCAGCCATGCAGCAGCAATCCTTAGCAGAGGGTCAAACCAATAGGTTCATTCAGAATCTGGCATATGTATAACCTAAAGATATTTTGACCGTGGAATGGCTGGTATTTAACTTCACCTCAAAGAGATGGGGAGAGTTTTATGATTGCTGCCTTTTTACTCATGTAAAACTCCACCGGGCAGGAGCTGGGGATATAATTCAATTTGTTTCTCTTTGTACCTTAGGTAAATCTGATCATATCATGTTGTAGGTATACCATAACATGAGAAACGTCAGCTGGGTCATTAATAGGATTGTTGCCTCAATGAAGTTGGCCTGAAGAGGCTTATCCAGTCTTGGTTTTGCCCATTGCATGCATAAAGTAGTGGCACTGGTTTCCTCAAGAAAAGTAGTACTATACCTCTGGCATGCAGTAGGGCAGAACCAGATTTGAATAGCTTCTTCAGGTCAATCTGGATGAGTTGGCAATTGTAAATAAGATGAACACAGTCATTCTAAAATTACACATAGAGCGCAATCCTGCCTCTCATGTCTGCCCCTTCAAAATGGCTACTATGACCTCTAGAGGCAGTTTCATGGTACTTTGTAGTACTGTGAGGCTGCTTCTAAAGGTCACAGTAACCATTTTGAAGGAACAGCTGTGACAGGGAGGAGTGAGTGGGCATTTCTTCTGTCCATTCTTTGCTAGACCACTAAGGATTTGTCAAGTAGACCTGGGGGATTCTGCTGATATTTCTTGGGAAGGAGGAGGATCCTACAGAGGGCCTGTTCATGTACTGGGGATGGGAGTGAAGAAGAGTAATTGGAAAGGGGGGGGGGGGCTGTTCATGGTCTGGGGAGTTGGAGGGAAGCAGGGTGATCAAAAGGGGGGGGGGAACTGTTCATATTCCAGGGGGTGGGAGGGAAGGAGGGGGATCGGACACTTCAGGTGGCTACCCGGAAGTTATGTGGGTACTAGCTGATACTCCGTGTCAACATCTCCATACCTACATAGCTAAGTGGACTGGTTTTTTTGTGTGGTCCTGTATGACTGCTTAGTGCACCAACACTGAATATTGCCAGCACCCATATAACTACTTTCTCCTGCCTGACTCCACCTCATAACATCCCTGTACGGTCCAATACCAAATGGCCAGATAGTACCAATAGTTAGTGGCACTGCCCAGTTAAGTGCCCCTGAATATCAGCAGCCAGTCCACAGAGCATGATTTAAGTGAGCAGGAGCCTCTCTGGCCTGCTTAAATCATTTTGAATATTGACCCCATAGTTTTAACTTTAATTCATGTGATGTTTACATCCAATAAAATAGTTGGAAGAATTTTTTTTTGTAAAGACTAATTTATATTACTATAGTGATCAGTTAGAACACCTTTTTTTCCTTATTGTGACAGATGAAGAATCCATAAAGTATAAGGGCCTCTTTTATCAAGCCATGTTAGCGGCTGCCAGTGCGGTAATGCATTCACCTTGAATGGGCTTTGTCAGTATTGCCACACGGGAACTGCTAGTGCGGCTTGATAAAAGAGGCCCTCAGTGTATAAAAGGATAAACAGTTGCTAGCCATTATAACACCACACAATATGAGCAGGCATAACAGTGAATGCATGGTTAGTGTTCTAAGTTTTTAATAAAGAAGCTTTTCCAGTTATTAGAAGGGCTGTCTATAACAGAGGAAAAGAGGTGCTATTACTATACTTTGACATATTCAGTACATATTAGGCAATGTAATGAAATTCTTGCATAAACCTCTTTCATTATAGACAGTTCTTTGAATTTTCTTAAGCATCCTGCTCTTTATCAGCTACTTTACTTTGTTCCTTACAATGGCCATTTGCTGTACAGAAATATTTTTCTGTTCCAACAGGGAGACTTCCAGCCTATATAGTCTTATACTTCAAAGATTGATCTTTGTGCAGTTTCTAGTGTTTAATCTAATTCCTTTTCTTTGACAGTTTATAACCACGTATTTTGGGGCCTTCTGTCATAAACTTGGTGATATGCTCCTCCATAGGGTTTGCACTTGTTTGGTCACCTAAGGAGGGGTTTCATGTATTTTTCCTTGTTCACGAAAATAACAGAACCTGTGATGTCATAGACAATGCTCTTGCAAACCATCTAGCTTGTACTGCTCTAGAGAAGTGTGAGCAGTTGTAAAACAGACTGAAAATGTTGGTGTTACCTCCATATAACTTTTATTCTTTTCAGCAGCACAATGTTTCCAAAGCTAGGTACTGTTTCACAAAAAGCATGAGTGCTCTGTAATTATTTTCAGTTTGATTACTGATCTGCCTCTCGATGTTCACTAGGTTAGCCCATCATTGCAGGTCTATAGACTACGCAATCTGTTTCAACAGTACAGCTTTGCAATTTAATACACTGACATTTTTATTTGACTTCATGGTCTGTTCAGTGTCATCACAGGTTGTGTTATTTTATGTTGTTATAAGATTAAATAGTGTTTAGGCAAAAGTATTCATGTTTTTTAATTATCCCTTAAGGACAAATTCCTGTTTGTCGCTGAACCTTACAGAAGCTTGAGGCACCCCTCGTGATGCATTGGGTGGAGGCAGGGCATAATCTGGAGATGTTGAGTTTCATGGTTCTATATCAAATTAAAAATGCTAGAGGTGGAAACGAACTGTTGAAACTACATAGGTTAGAGCAGAAATATATTTTTGTATATAATACGTTAGAACCTAATGGTCTCAATCGTGAGAGAGAGTGGGTTCTAGTAAGGTAAAGATTATTGCTGTTGGGTACATCATTTCCATGAGCTCTTGTGATTGGACTAGATTGACTAGTTAGTGCCTTAAATTTGAGGCAGGAAATGATTTGAAAATATCCGGTTGAGATGAATCAGCTTTGATGGTGGGTCGAACTGACTGATTCCCAGCAATTGTATGCTATACATAAAATTCTTGGTTGTGAAAGTTTTTTGTATATATATATATATATGTATTATGATGTTGGATTAATGATAGCTTATATATGGTGTTGGTTATGGGTTGGTTTTGTATACACAGAATAACAGCTCCTGAGGATGCCAATTGAGCGAAACACAAGATTGGTACGCCAATTGAGCAGAACATATTATTTGAGTCGAGCTGAAAACGAGTTGAGCTGAGTTGAAGAAAAGTTGAAGTCATATGATATATATAAAAGGATTTTCAGTTGAAATTATTGGATGTGAAGAGTTCCGAGGATTTGGCCATTGGACATAAGATTGAAAAGTGCTAGAGCTCAGTCAAGTTCCTTGGAGAATTTACTGCCCTGCAGATGGACAGTTTTGGCTGATTAAATGCTGCGGATAAAATAAGGGCTGTTATATTGCAACACCTTTCCCATGGATGAGCTGGCTGACTAAACGCTCTCTAGCTTTGTTCCTTTGGCCTTGGTGACTTTTCTATATATATATTTCTATGGGTAATGAATGTATGGATGATGGATGAATGTATTTTTATGGTTTTTAAGAAATTCTGATGTGTATTTATAGAAATAGAAGTTGAATTAGCAGTGTGTTTAATTGTTTATTAATAAAGATGATATGTTGATTATATAAAACATTTATATTTTCCTGATTTTTTATTATTCAAATTTTTGGGGGAAAGTTTGTTTTGAGAGTCCTATTTATTTGGTTGGTTTCCTATAAATATCTGTTATTAATTTTCCATTCCTATCAATAGTTAAAATATCAAGGAATGGAATCTCATCTTTGTAAAATTCAGTTTAAACCTCAAATTATAGTCCAAACTATTAAGCCAATTATAAAATCTTAGCAACTCATCTTCTGTGCCTCGCTATACAATAAAGCTGTCATCTATATATCTCTTCCAAACTATTAGATATTTGCTGAACTCGTGTGCTGTAAGAAATGTTTCCTAAAAAGTGGCCATGCATAAATTGGCAATGGAGGGTGCCATCGTACGGCCCAGGGCACACCCCTTCAAAAAATGTAAAAAAAAATTAAAAACCGTGCAGTTAATGCACACAAATGGCAAAACTAACACAAAACACTTTAACGCGTCCTGTGTTAGGCCATTCTTTCTATAAGGGCTAGATTCTATATATGGTGTTTGAAAAATCCACACAGAAAAAAATTATGCCTAGGCGTATTATCTAAAGTATGCCTAAATTTTATAGAATAGGCTTAAATTTCCGCACTGTATATAGCATACGCTGAGTGCCTCTCCACATGACCAAACTTAGGCCCTGTTTACTAAGCTGCGTTATAGGTGCGTTAGTGTTTTTATCATGTGTTAACCATGTACACGTGTTAACTATGTACGTGCCTATAATATCCCTATAGGCGCCTACATGGTTAGTGTGCTCGCTGATTATAGGCGCGTTAAAAATAGTAACGTACCTTAGTAAACAGGGCCGTTAGTCACGGCCATTTACACCAAGTAAAACCTGGTAAAAATGCCCGCTCCTAAATTACGCACAGAGCAGGTATCTCTCTATATAAAACGCACCTCCAACGTTCTATTGAAGCCTCTCTTAGCAAAGTGAAGGGGGTGAGATCGCATTGTGTCTGCCCCGCCCACGCGTCAAACGTGATGATGTTGAGGGCGGAGCTATGACACAACCAATCGCATCGCTCGGCAGCGAAGCATCAGGGAAGGAGGCGGCGCTCTCGACGTCTAGCCTTCCCTTCGCTGTGTTCCGCCTTCTTCTGACGTCAAGGATGATGTCAAAAGAAGGCGGAACACACAGCGAAGGGAAGGCTAGACGTCGAGAGCGCCGCCTCCTTCCCTGACGCTTCGCTGCCGGAACCGCCACGGAGGTAAATTTAAAAACAAGAAAAAAAAAAAAAAACCCATGTTGGGGGGAGAGAAGAGGGTGGCCAGTAAACTACAACAATGGGAGCGGGAGGGCAGGGGAGAAACCACAGCATGGATGCGAAGGGGGGGGGGGGAGAAGAGGCCGGCCCAGGCTGCCACATGGGAGAGAGAGGAGCATGGATGCGAGGGGGGGTCATGGAAGGGAGAGAGGGGACTTGCTGGAAAAGGATGAATGGAGGCGGCAGGGGACAGAGGAGCATGGATGGGCATGGATTGGGAGGGCAGGGCTCAGGGAGAGAGGGGAATTACTGGAAATGGATGAATGGAGGGGGCAGGGGACAGAGGAGCATGGATGGGCATGGATTGGGAGGGCAGGACTCAGGGAGAGAGGGAAATTGCCGGATACGGATGAATAGAGGGGACAGATGGGCATGGATGGATATGGATTGCAGGGCAGGCCTCAGCCAGAGAGGGGAAATGCTGGATAGGGATGAATGGAGGGGGCAGGTGACAGAGAAACATGGATGGCCATGGATTGGGAGGGCAGGACTCAGGGAGAGAGGGAAATTGCTGGATACGGATGAATAGAGGGGACAGATGGGCATGGATGGATATGGATTGCAGGGCAGGCCTCAGGCAGAGAGGGGAAATGCTGGCTAGGGATGAATGGAGGGGGCAGGTGACAGAGAAACATGGATGGCCATGGATTGGGAGGGCAGGACTCAGGGAGAGAGGGAAATTGCTGGATACGGATGAATAGAGGGGACAGATGGGCATGGATGGATATGGATTGCAGGGCAGGCCTCAGGCAGAGAGGGGAAATGCTGGCTAGGGATGAATGGAGGGGGCAGGTGACAGAGAAACATGGATGGCCATGGATTGGGAGGGCAGGGCTCAGGGAGAGAGGGGAATTGCTGGAAAAGGATGAATGGAGGGGGCAGGGGACAGATGGCCATGGATGGATATGGATTGCAGGGCAGGCCTCAGGCAGAGAGGGGAAATGCTGGATAGGGATGAATGGAGGGGGCAGGTGACAGAGAAACATGGATGGCCATGGATTGGGAGGGCAGGCCTCAAGGAGAGAGGGAAATTGCTGGATAGGGATGAATGGAGGGGCCAGGTGACAAAGGAGTATGGATGGGCATGGATTGGAAGGGCAGGACTCAGGGAGAGGGGAATTGCAGGATAGGGATGAATGGAGGGGACAGATGGGCATGGATGGATATGGATTGCAGGGCAGGCCTCAGGGAGAGATGAGAATTGCTGGATAGGGATGAATGGAGGGGGCAGGTGACAAAGGAGCACGGATTGGACTCACACTTTCACTCTGACTCTCAAACAGTCACTCTCACATACACTCTCCCAAACATACACACTCCGAGGAAAACCTTGCTAGCGCCCGTTTCATTTGTGTCAGAAACGGGCCTTTTTTACTAGTATTCTATAATCATATGCGTAGTTTTTCAGAGCACCCATTTCCCCGCCTATAGCCATGCCCATTTTTGGATGTGCACATTAAAATTTAGGCACAGTGTGTTACAAAATACATGTAGCGAGTTATGCACGTAAATTCTAATTATTGCCAATTTGTGCTCATAGTTCCTTGTCCAGCACTGTTATTAACACTGATTGGCTTATTAACATAGTTAAGTTACACGCATTGTTATAGAACACACTTGGATGTCAGCATGGAATGCTAGGCACGCTATATAGAATCCGGGGGTAAGTGCACATTAGTACTTAATGCAGTTTAGTAAAAGGACCCCTTAATGTGTGTCAAATCAATTTAATGCACACCATTTTTTTTAAAGCAACACTACTGAACCAAATTCATGCTAACACATGCACATCCGCGATGTTTACCTGTGGACTTTGACTCAAATCAATTTAATGCACACCAATTTTTTTAAAGCAACACTACTGAACCAAATTCATGCTAACACATGCACATCCGCGATGTTTACCTGTGGACTTTGACTCAAATCAATTTAATGCACACCAATTTTTTTAAGCAACACTACTGAACCAAATTCATGCTAAAACATGCACGTGATGTTTACCTCTGGACTTTGACTCAGTTCTCAAAGGGAAAGGTTTATACTTTGAAAAGTGCACAAGAGAAGGTACCTACAGAGATTTGTACCTGCTATTTTTCTGAAAATAACGTGTAGCTTTTAAAAATGCAGAACCATGCTTGTGGTTTACTCTTCTCATCTTGCCCCAGGTATATTGTTCATCCCCACTTACAATTCCACTCTAGAAAAGGATGGGCAGTTTTCAGACAGTGTATTCACCAAGGTAATCGGCTTTTAAAATTTACCCTCACAAATATTTGTTTTCAAAATTGCAGTGTGACAGCTAAAAAGTTTTTAAAGATTGATTTCATGGTGTATGTACATGTCAAGTTTAAAGACATGAGTCACAAACAGTTTTTTTTTCTTAGGCACAGAATGGGAGAAAAGCCTTAGGAGGTCTTTTACAAAGCCGCACTAGCGTTTTAGCTTGCAGAAAAAAATCAGCTGGCGGTAAACACTGAAATGCCTATTATATTCCTATGGACGTCTCAGGATTTACCGCCAGATGATTTTTACCATGAGCTAAAAACGCTAGTGTGGCTTTATAAAAGGCCCACTTTGTGAATCTGACCCTCAGTATAATAATTTTGTCTGGATGAATGTAGTAATTTCTGTTCATGTTTACAACACAGGTCAGTTACTCCGTCTGAAGATGTTTCGGGAAGATCATGGATCTTGGATGACAATGTTCTTCAGCACCATTCTCTTCCTCTTCCTCTTTTCGCATATTTACAATTTGTGCCTTTACATGGCAAGAGATATGAGGTAAGCTGAGCTCTTGCCTCATAGATGGTAATGCATTGTGAGGAGCTTTAACTTCTTAATAATTTCTAGAATGTGAACATCAGCTTTTCAGCTCAAACTGGGTTTCCTCTGTTTATGGAATCTTCACATGAACTAGGGATTTTTTTTTTTAATTTTCAATGTTTTGGTTGCATTTTAGTTTATTCCACACATCTAGGAGGGAATTCATCGAGGTGTGCTAAAAGATCACCTTGATTCCCCACAGGATTTACCATCCTTGGGGAGCCCAGTACTGTAGGTTGCTGAATCCCAGCAGGGCAAGAGATTAACGCTGCTTGTGAACCACATTGCAAGCTGCATTATTCTTGCAGCCCAGGATGCCTCTGGGTCAACAGAGCTGGTTCCCTCCTTTGGACTCAAGCCCTACCTCCAATATTAAGCCCCCTCCAGCTTCATGACCTCCTGCCCCCACCCCCACAGGGTCTACTTTTACAATCATTGGTTGTCCAAGGGGCATGGTCTGGGGAGCGGTCTTCTGGGAGTCCAGGGGGTCTTGTCTTGCATCTACTGTTCCCTCTAAGTTGAGCGGGAGTCCTCCACCTACAGTTCTAGCTGGGGGGAGGGGTGAGTTTTTACTATCACATTTTCAATAGTGAGGGACAGAAAAACTCTGCAGGAATCCTAGTGATTGAAAACCACAATATTGAAGCACCAAATAATGTGACATAAGGCCCTAATGCTGCTTGATGAATTCCCCCCCTTATTGTAATAATTATTTTGTAAATAGGTTAAAACATTTTCATGCATGCAAATCAATTGTATGCACATTAATTCATAGGTCCATGTACATACAATCAAGTTTGCAAGTATTACAATTATTATTTCACCCAGATGAATACACTTCTCTAATAGTTTCTAGATTATTGTAATAGGTTAGGTAGAAACCATCAGTAAATGAAAGATCCATTTTCAGTCTGAGTAACTGATGAAGAATTGATTTTATTGAGAAAGCCAAAGAACTAGAGATATGCACAGGTAAACAAATTTTGGTCAGTTTTACAACTTTGAAATTTTCTTGATTTTTAGACATTTTTCTTGATTCATTATATGTACATTCGGTTTAATTAAACAGTTTAAACATGAACTATAACGTTTTAGTGCACACAAATGAACTGTAAGTGCATTAATTCTTAGGTTAATTCATGTTAAATTGATTTTGGCAATAGAAAAACATTTTAAAGATGCACTAATGAACTGAACACATGCTAACAAATATGCAATAGGGCACGATTAGGGCACAGGCAAACAAGGCATGTGCCTAGGGCCCAGATGATTAGGAGGGGCCCTGTCAAACATGCTAATTCAGGGGTCCTTTTACTAAGCTGTGGTAAAAAGGGCCCTACGCTAGCGTCGGGGGCCGTTTTTGCCACTCGCTGCGGCCCTTTTTACTGCAGTGGGTAAAAATACCTGAAGGTAGTCATAGCCATGCGATAAGATTGCTCTTACCACATGGCCATGCAAGGGGGAGCAATTACCACTGCCCACTGAAGCGGCGGTAAGGACTCCTGTGCTAACCCAGCGGTAACCGGGTAGCATGGAATGCTGCCCACTTTCCGCTGGGTTAGTGCCACGCTAGAAAATAGGCAGCTATTTTCCCTAGCGCGGCCAATGGCATGCACTGGGGCAGGAACTACCACCAACACCTGCATTGGGCTGGCAGTAGTTCCAGATTAGCGTCCCTCAGTGCCTTCCAAGCAAGAGTTTTGGTAAGTAAGCTGCTGGCAGAAAGACAGTGGGACCAGAACTACCACTGCCCGCAGATGTCTGTCCATTCTCTCCACCCCTGTTGGCTTCAGAAGTTGGGAACCTAGTAACATAGTAGTAAATGATGGCAGATAAAGACCTATACGGTCCATCCAGTCTGCCCAACAAGCTAAACTCATTTTACATGGTATGTGATACTTTATACCCGAGTTTGATTTGTCCTTGCCATTCTCAGGGCACAGACCATAGAAGTCTGCCCAGCACTGTTCTTGTACTAAATTCTGAAGCTAACATAGAAACCCCTTAAAATTTACACTCCAGCCCATCCCTATCTATTCAGTCACAATCAGGGCGTAGACCATAGAAGTCTGCCCAGCACCAGTTTCGCTTCCCAATTACCTAATCTCTGCTAAGATTCCGTGGATCCATTCCTTCTTAACAGGATTTCTTTATGTTTATCCCATGCACATTTGAATTCCATTATTGTTTTCATCCCCGTGGGAGGGCATTCCACATATCCACCACCTTCTCTGTGGAAAAATACTTCCTGACATTACTTCTAAGTCTGCCCCCCTTCAACCTCAATCCATGTCCTCTGGTTCTACCACCTTCCTGTCTCCGAAAAAGGTTTGTTTGCGGATTAACACCTTTCAAATATTTAAACGTCTGCATCATGTCACCCCTGTATCTCCGTTCCTCCAAGGCATACGTGTTCAGGTCGGCAAGTCTCTCCTCGTACAGTTTGCAACGCAAATTCCATACCATTTTTGTAGCTTTTCTTTGCACCGCTTCTAGTCTTTTTACATCTTTAGCAAGATATAGCCTCCAAAACTGAATACAATACTCCAAGTGGGGCCTCACCAACGACTTGTAGAGGGGCATCAACACCTCCTTTCTTATACCCCTCTCTACGCAGCCTAGCATCCTTCTGGCCACGGCTGTTGCCTTGTCGCATTGTTTCTTCACCTTTAGATCCTCAGACACCAACACCCCAAGGTTTCTCTCTTGAGTCGAGCTTACTAATCTCTCCTCTCCTATCCGGTATCTCTCTTGGGTTTCTGCACCCCAATTGCATCACTTTACACTTCTTGGCATTAAATTTTAACTAATTAATAAATCACTCAAAGTACTCCAAGACAACTGTATATATCTTCTTATTTATTAAACAACATGTGTCTATAAAACGCTAAACTATTGCTTCGAAACTCTCATCCACTCACACATCAGCATTCATACCTGGCGTATATCTACTACAAACAGTTAGATTTTATCAGTCTGAACAGGTAAATACTATATGTTCACAATAGTCTGAAGTACACGTGGAATGGCTCTTCACGTAATACAGCAAACTTTGCTCAATAGTGCTTCGCTAAAAAGCCTCTTGTTTTGCCTAGTCCACTGTTCCAAATTGCAAAAAAATGCATCAAAACGCACACCGCTTTCCCAGGTAAGAAGCCCTGTTATGGGTGGAAGGCTAACGAGGCAATATGTGCATCATGAACTGATTCAGCTGATTATCTCATCCACATTCAGTATAGTTTTCTGTTCCACATGGGTGCCCATCCCCGCCTCTGGCAGGCCTTTCTATTTAAAATCTAAGACGACCTGCAATAGTGAAAAGGTAGTATATTGCATAATATGTCCTTGTATGCTCTATTATATTGGACATACGAAAAGGCAGCTTAAAAACAGATTAGCAGAGCATGTTAGCAATATCAGGAATAGTAAAAAAGACACTCCTTTGGTTAGTCATTGGCTCTCCAAGGGACACAGCATAGATGATGTAAAATGCGTGGTATTGGTGCAGATGGAAGGTACTACCAGAGGAGTAGGGGACTTAAGCACCACATTGTTCAATATTGAGCAACGGTATATTTATCAATGGAATACCCCAGGGGGTTTAAATCTTGAGGTGGAATGGTTGTGAGGTGATTACGTTTCACCTTATGGGCAGGGCCATGAGCTATATATAGGGTTAGGGCAAGGTATTAAAGTATTGCATTTTGGGAGTGGCGCTCCACAACTCATGCCTGGAATTTAGTCTCAGTGGTAAGCAGCCACTCTTCATTGAAATCATCATTATTAGATTGAGTATGAGTCAGCTGAATCGTTTCATGATGCACATATTGCCTCGTTAGCTTTCCACCCATAACAGGGCTTCTTACCTGGGAAAGCGGTGTGCGTTTTGACACATTTTTTTGCTATTTGGAACAGTGGACTATGCAAAACAGAGGCTTTTTAGTGAAGCACTATTGAGCAAAGTTTGCTGTATTACGTGAAGAGCCATTCCACGTGTACTTCGGACTATTGTGATCATATAGTATTTACCTGTTTAGACTGATAAAATCTAACTGTTTGTAGTAGATATACGCCAGGTATGAATGCTGATGTGTGAGTGGATGAGAGTTTCGAAGCATTAGTTTAGCGTTTTATAGACACATGTTGTTTAATAAATAAGAAGATACAGTTGTCTTGGAGTACTTTGAGTGATTTAATAATTTAGGTGGTACTCTGATTGTAATTTATTACCCCTATTAGGCGAGTGTGTATTAAATTTTAACTGCCAGACCCTCAACCATTCTTCTAACGTTCAGAGATCCCTTCTCATTGTTTCTACTCCCTCCAGGTTATCCACTCTATTGGCTATTTTCGTGTCATCCGCAAAAAGGCAAACCTTTCCTTCCAACCCTTCAGCAATATCTCTCACAAATATATTAAACAGAATAGGACCGAACACTGACCCCTGAGGAACCCCACTGCTCACCTTCCTTTCCTCCGAGTGGATTCCATTTACCGCCACTCTCTGGCACCTGTTGGTCAACCAGTTTCCTATCCAGTTCACCACTTTTGTTCCTAAGTTCAATCCTTTCAGCTTATTTACGAGTCTTCTGTGGGGGACCGTATCAAAGGCTTTGCTGAAATCCAAGTAGATTATTTATTTATTTATTTGTTACATTTATATCCCACATTTCCTCACCTATTTGCAGGCTCAATGTGGCTTACATAGTACTGGAGAGGCTTTGAAGTCTCCGGTGAACAAATACAAGGTAATGTTGTGATAAGATAGAGTTCATGTAGCACTGTCACATTAGGGAGTCGTACAACGGAAGAGTTGAGTAATGTCCATTACGTACTTGAGTTTTGTTGCGTAGCAGAGTTCAGGCATTTAGTTGGGTCGGTAGGGTATGCCTTTTGGAACAGGTTAGTCTTTAGTGATTTCTGGAAGTTTAGGTAGTTGTACGTCGTTTTCAAGGCTTTTGGTAATTCATTCCATAATTGCGTGCTTATGTAGGAGAAACTGGATGCATAGATTGATTTGTATTTAAGACCTTTGCAGCTTGGGTAGTGAAGATTTAGAAATGTTCGTGTTGATTTGGATATGTTTCTGGTTGGTAAGTTGATCAGGTCTGTCATGTATCCCGGGGCTTCACCGTAGTTGATTTTGTGAACCAGGGTGCAGATTTTGAAAGCAATGCATTCTTTGATTGGGAGACAGTGTAGCTTTTCACGGAGAGGTTTTGCGCTTTCAAATCACGTTTTTCCGAATATAAGCCTAGCTGCCATGTTCTGTGTAATCTGAAGTTTCTTTAAGGTTCTAACACACATCCTTTGTCCAGTTCTTTGGTCACCCAGTCAAAGAAGTCAATAAGAGTCGTTTGGCAGGATTTTCCTTTGGTAAAGCCATGTTTCCTCAGGTCCTGTAACCCATTAGCTTCTAGAAAGTTAACTATCCTTCCTTTTAGCAGCGACTCCATTATTTTTTCTACCACTGACGTGAGACTTACCAACCTATAGTTTCCCACTTCTTCCCTGTCTCCACTTTTGTGAAGAGGGACCACATCGGCTCATCTCCAGTCTCGTGGTACCTCTCCCATCTCTAAAGATCTATTAAATAAATCTTTTAAGAGGCCCCGCCAGGACCTCCCTGAGCTTCCTCAGTATCCTGGGATGTATCCCATCCGGCCCCATAGCTTTGTCCACCTTCAGATTCTCAAGCTGTTTATAAATTCTTTCTTCCGTAAACGGCGCAGTATCCACTCCATTCCCAGATGTTCCCTCGGCAGCCAACCACGGTCCTTCTCCAGGATTTTCCTCCGTGAACACCGAAGAGAAATAATTGTTTAGCACATTCGCTTTATCTTCATCACTCTCCACGTAGCCATTCTCATTATCTTTCAGTCTCGCAATTGCATTCCTATCTTAAAAGGTCTTGTCACCTCTCTTTACATCTTTAGCCATTTTTTCTTCCGTCCATGCTTTCACTAGCCGTATTTCCCTCTTTGCTTCTTTGAGTTTAATCCGACAGTGGTTCTTCCCTGCCTGTGCTTCATTTATAGTCAGAACCATGTGAGACCCCCATTTGTGGGAGTTTTAAAATGTACTTTTATTATGATGGTCCCATCAAAGTGTTAATCCCATCCTGATTGCAGAGGCGGCATGTGGATTTAATCGGAGTGCAGTGATAATCAGCTGCTAGCCACATAAGTTATCTTATATATTTATACCTTCTGGATAGCAGGTCTAAATTGTTCTGGATTGTGGCAGTGCAGTCACCATGCAGCGTGTATATTCAGCACCACAAATTATCCAGGTGATAGTGCTGACTATATATTGAAGTTAAGCATGAGTGCTGCTATTTAATCTGCTGGCCATTCCCGCTAAAAATCCAGCCCTTAATATATATTGTGAGTAGTAGTTTGTAGAAGCACTGGCCATGTTAGAAATGTGATTTCTGTAACATTGATTACCTAAAGGACAAGTCCATAAACCACTACTAAATGGACTTGGGAAAAATCCACAATTCCAGGAATAACATGAATAGAATGTTTGTACGTTTGGGAAGCTTGCCAGGTGCCCTTGGCCTGGATTGGCCGCTGTCGTGGACAGGATGCTGGGCTCAATGGACCCTTGGTCTTTTCCCAGTGTGGTATTACTTATGTACTTATGTACCCTTGAGACCTAAGAGTTCACTTATCAACTACTTCTTGACTGGGAAAGCACTTTACAAAAACCAGAACACTGTATAAATGATTTTATAGTGAGAATACTACAAGGAAACTTTAAGACAATCCAGGAACCTTTGAAGTCAAAATGATTAAATATTTTGACACTCACCAGACAGGACAACAAAGATCTGGGTTTTCTAACCCATTATAAACTATAAAATTCTACTGCTTTGTCACCCTCTTATCTACCATCCATCTCTCCCTGTGTCTTATCTACCCAGCTCCCCCTGTTTCTCACCTTACCCGCCCCACCCTCTTCCTGTGTCATTGGAATGCTTTGGTTTTTCACTTATATATACTGTTATTTATCAACATTTGCTTATTTCTGATCTGAAAAAGGATTACTTTTGAAAAGTAATCAAAACACGTATTAAGTTAGTCCAATAAAAAAGGTATCATCTTATTGTCTTTTCTATGTTTTGTTTTATTTCTATTTATTGCCTTTTTCTAAAAGAAATTAAAAATACTGGTTTTATGTCAAAAAGGCATGCTCGCATAGATGGAATACCAAAACCAATGAATTCTTTCTTTCTAAACATGTTTGAACAGCTCTGCTTCTAGTGGATCATTTCTAGCTGATGTGGACATCAAAAAAGTGTATTCAAATAACCGATGTCTTCTGTAGGATTCGGCCCTTGTTCTTTTACTGTTTATATTGCAAAGACAATGCTAGTACAAATAATTGTGAATACAATAATCTTTTAAGTTCATTCTATAACATTAAATGAGTGTGTTTGGTTCATTTGTGGCTGTCTGCGCTTGTATTTAGCAACATAACTCTCATCTGAAACTTTTCATTAGGCAGAACTGGAATTGGAGCAGACTAATCTATTTCCCCAAGCCAAAGACTGAAAGACAGACCCATCCCTTATGGCTCTCATCACTGGATCTCCCATTTCAGGGTCTCCCAGACCTTCCCTTAAGAGCCCTTGTTTGGACTAATGCAAAAGTAGTAGGCAGTGGAAAATCAAATGTTTTTAAAATAAAAATATGCAAAGGTTTTAGTAATTTATTTTTAATAACATAGCTGCTGTGATTTTCTGTCACTCCTCTTTCACAAAGTGGATAAAGTGGTATGGTTGCAGTGTTGGTCCATTGTGAAGGTAATGAATAGTAATAAAACAAAAGAATGGAAAATAAGCTGATACCTCTTTTATTGGGACTTATTTGATGCATTTAAAGTGAGTATAATATAGCAGTCTTCCTAAGAGATTGACTTTGCAAACGTGCAGCTTCAACATGTGGCCACTAGATGGTAGCAGAAGGCACAGTAAAGTTCCAGCACTATGGGCTAAGCATCTTTGGGTTAAATATTACAGTTTCTTCACTTCTAAACCAGTAATTATTCTTTCCATTTTTCTGCATGTTTTGTGTTAAAATATGCTAATTATTGAGGAGTTATATCTATTTCTTTCTCTGTTTCAATTTGGTTAAGTCGAAAATGTAGGTGCTTTTTACTATTTATAGCTCCATAACACACGTTTTTGAATTATTTGTGCCAGTGGTTGGAAGAGAGAGAGAGAGAGAGAGCTACAGAAAGAGAGAGAAGTCATCAGTATACTAATGAGGAACTTTCCTGTCCTCTTTGGACACTGTTCCCCTAGACATGATTTATGTTTTCAAAAAACATACATGTCACAGTTTTGACAAAAGAGTTTTTTGTTGTTGTTGTTAACACTATTGCATTGTAAAAAAATGTTACAAAAAATATATGCATGCAGCTGTCAAAACAACTGATGTTGGGTATAGGGATCAGGGAAATTTTCTTCCCGGAGTCTAGAATGACAGTGATGTAAGCAGAGGCCACCGCCGTGTTCCTTCATCTCAACACAGTTCTACCCCTTCCCACCTTTTCCGCTCTTCTGCCTCCTGCTTCCTTCCCTCTGCTTCCCCTCCCTGGTAGCATGGTAGCAATACAAAGACACAGGAAGAATATGGGGGCAATTCTATAAAGGGCACCAAAAAATTAGGTACCTCAAATCTGTGTGCTAAGATAGTATTATGTAGTGGCATCTGAGCACCCAGATTCTATTATAGAATAGAGCTTAAATTGGTATTTACATTACATAGCTTCCCATTCTTCCAAATCCCATAGGATAGTTGTGTCCATCAGCTAGAGATGGATACCTGAAAATTGATGAGACATATCTATCTTGGCATCCAAGTCCAGCTCCTCAGTATTTTCTATCTCCAGCAGGTGAATGGACACACTTTTCAACCTCTGGTTCCAAGTGATTTGCTGTAGGTCCAGTTCATTAACTGGTCCCTAGTTGAGCTTTGCAGGTGACTTGAGTCTTCAGAGTCATATCTGGAGATCTTCACATCCCTTTCTCTGGTGTCCCACGAATTTACTTCTTCCCTTCCTTCACCTCTCTCCTGCTTCCTGTGGAGCTCTCCTTTACCAGCACAACCTTAAAAAAAAAAAGAAAGAAAAGAAAGAAGGAAAGAGTTTTACTGGAGAGCGTGGGTCAGAGCATCAGTCTTGATTCTTTCTCATCTAGTGTAAGACTTATGAAGACTGTGAGCTTGGGGGAAGCAGCTGGCAGAGCTGCTTGGAAGGCTGCAAATTCTACTTGATACAGGGAAGGGATCCTGACTCACCGTTTGGGATTGCGTTGTGTTGTGCCTTAGCCAGTCAGGACTCCTACAGAGACAGGTTTTCCCACTGTGGGAACCACTGGCCAGCGGGGCGTTGCAGTGCATGGAAGCTGGGAATCCTGCAGGATGTGGGGGGAAACAGCATCAGCATGACTTCGGATTTGGCGCAGCATCAGAATATTCGGGGGATTTCGGGCTCTTCGTCAGAGCTGGTGCGCAGTTTGATGCAGGAGAGCATGGGAACAGCTGCCATTATGTCAGGGCTGAGCAGCAATAAGGAACAGCCTCAATCTGATCACTTGCGGAGCACAGCCGCCATTTTACAACTTCAGGGCCCGTCAGAGCATACAGCTGCATCATGCATGATCTTTTTCTCCAGAGTTTATATTGCTCTTAACACCAGGCCTACTTAATGAAGCAGGGACAGTCATTGTTGCTGCAAGGTGCTTCAGTTTCTAACTCCACTGCCTCTCCGGCTCTTAAGAGATCTCATTTAGCCTCATCTGTCCACTCGTGGAAGTCTATCTCTGCTTCTGCCTCCTTATCTGATGTGACCTTGGTCTATTCAGAGGAGTTGTTTGTTTGTGGACCACTCTTAGACACGTAGCAACCCTCCCATGCTTTCCTCCCTCCCGGGCCTCTTTCTGAACGGATCAGCTATATGGGCTTCATATGAGCCTGGGCTCACAGAACCACTTCTAACATCACCGCCATCGAGCTTAGGACCTGCAGAAAGTTCCAGGCCTGTGGTTGCTCTCTAAAAGGATTCCTCAAACCTGATGCTGAAACTTGAGAATCCTCAAATGAGGCAGGAAGACATGGAGGAGGAGTGGCCTAGTGGTTAGGGTGGTGGACTTTGGTCCTGGGGAACTGAGTTTGATTCCCACTTCAGGCACAGGCAGCTCCTTGTGACTCTGGGCAAGTCACTTAACCCTCCATTGCCCCATGTAAGCCGCATTGAGCCTGCCATGAGTGGGAAAGCGCGGGGTACAAATGTAACAAAAAAAAAAATGACTGACCAGACTGTCAATACGAAGTTGCAGGTACTGGATAGACCGCACCAGAGAGAGATGACTCTTGGCATGATTGACTATCCAGCCCAAAGGTCTGGGAAGCTCTTCTCATTATCATGGTAGGCTTTGTGTAGCAGCCTACCCATGCAGTCCGGTGGTTGTGTTTTTCAGGAGAATGATAAATCTATAAACTCTGCTGAAATCCTGACATTTACCATTTATTGATGCTTGTGTCAATACCCAATAACACTAACAGTAAATTAATGTTATACGCATACTTGTATAAATTGAATAGTTGCATGTATATTCCCCCCAGTGGTCAGCATTTTTTTAAATGCTGATCGTCGCCAGCTAAATTATCCCCCAATATTCAGTGCCAGACCATGTCCAGGCATGGGCACTGAATATTGGGGGATAATTTGGGGCGGGCAGGCTGCCGGAGGTTATGTGGTCCTGGCCAATATTCCACCAGGGCTGAATATTGGGCAACAAACCCACATAACTTTTTTTCCCCCTAAAAATAAAACCCCCCTCCCGTCCCAATGTCCTCTCTTTCCTTTCTTCCTTCCCTCCCTCCCCCCATGCATTAAGACCCTCCCCCCGCAAGACCCTCCACCCCTGCCTCCCCCTAGGCTTATCTACATCCATGGTAGCTCAGCGGTGTCTGGGTTAGGAGTGCAGCTCCCTTGCTCCTGCCCCTTGCGGCGCCTTGGGAAAATGGCACCATGAGCTGCTGCGAGAGGTCGTGGCAGCCATTTTCAAAAGGCGCCGCAAGAGAAGGAATGAGGGAGCTGCGCTTCTGCCCCCAATGGCCCCGCTAAACCACCAGGGATGTAGGTAAGCCCAGGGGGCTTACCTTGACTGCTGGGGTGAGGTGGTAGGGGGTGGAAGGTCTTGTGGGGAAAGGTTCTTAATATGCAGGGGGGTAGGGAAGGAAGAAAAGAGGGGACATTAGGACGGAAGGGGGCTGGGAGTCAATTTTTTGTTCGGTGTGAAAAAAATGTGGGTGCTGGCCTAGTATTTAGAGGTAGCACCCGCATATCTAAGTGACCTTATTTAGGATAGCTCTAGAGCTGTCCAAAATGAAGTCACTTAGCTATGCAGGTGCCGGCACTGAATATTGCCGGCAACCGCATAACCTGGAGCTCCTCCCTAGTGCCACCCCTGACCTGCCCACTCGTCTCGGGGCTTATTCAGCGGCACTGTCTGGTTAAGTGCTGCTGAATATCCCCGGTAAGGCGTTGGGAAGCTATTTAAGCGGGCAGGAGAGGCTTCTGCCCACTTAAATCGCTTTGAATATCGGCCACATTGTGTTCCTTATAAGTACATAAGTACATAAGTAGTGCCATACTGGGAAAGACCAAAGGTCCATCTAGCCCAGCATCCTGTCACCGACAGTGGCCAATCCAGGTCAAGGGCACCTGGCACGCTCCCCAAACGTAAAAACATTCCAGACAAGTTATACCTAAAAATGCGGAATTTTTCCAAGTCCATTTAATAGCGGTCTATGGACTTGTCCTTTAGGAATCTATCTAACCCCTTTTTAAACTCCGTCAAGCTAACCGCCCGTACCATGTTCTCCGGCAACGAATTCCAGAGTCTAATTACACCTTGGGTGAAGAAAAATTTTCTCCGATTCGTTTTAAATTTACCACACTGTAGCTTCAACTCATGCCCTCTAGTCCTAGTATTTTTGGATAGCGTGAACAGTCGCTTCACATCCACCCGATCCATTCCACTCATTATTTTATACACTTCTATCATATCTCCCCTCAGCCGTCTCTTCTCCAAGCTGAAAAGTCCTAGCCTTCTCAGCCTCTCTTCATAGGAAAGTCGTCCCATCCCCACTATCATTTTCGTCGCCCTTCGCTGTACCTTTTCCAATTCTACTATATCTTTTTTGAGATACGGAGACCAGTACTGAACACAATACTCCAGGTGCGGTCGCACCATGGAGCGATACAACGGCATTATAACATCTGCACACCTGGACTCCATACCCTTCCTAATAACACCCAACATTCTATTCGCTTTCCTAGCCGCAGCAGCACACTGAGCAGAAGGTTTCAGCGTATCATCGACGACGACACCCAGATCCCTTTCTTGATCCGTAACTCCTACCGTGGAACCTTGCAAGACGTAGCTATAATTCGGGTTCCTCTTACCCACATGCATCACTTTGCACTTGTCAACATTGAACTTCATCTGCCACTTGCACGCCCATTCTCCCAGTCTCGCAAGGTCCTCCTGTAATCGTTCACATTCCTCCTGCGACTTGACGACCCTGAATAATTTTGTGTCATCGGTGAATTTAATTACCTCACTAGTTATTCCCATCTCTAGGTCATTTATAAATACATTAAAAAGCAACGGACCCAGCACAGACCCCTGCGGGACCCCACTAACTACCCTCCTCCACTGAGAATACTGGCCACGCAATCCTACTCTCTGCTTCCTATCTTTCAACCAGTTCTTAATCCATAATAATACCCTACCTCCGATTCCATGACTCTGCAATTTCTTCAGGAGTCTTTCGTGCGGCACTTTGTCAAACGCCTTCTGAAAATCCAGATATACAATATCAACCGGCTCCCCATTGTTCCTTGTGTGATGGATAGTAAAACGATGTACTTGGCAGTTGCATCCGGGAAGGGGGAGGGGGCCCTATGTTCTAGGTGGCCCTGGGCCCACTAACTTGTGATTTGACCCTGCAGTGGCTATAGAATTGGTTTAAGTGATTGCATCTTAAATTTAAGGACATTTTCCTTCATGTGTGCTAGAATTCTATTAATTGGAAGCAGGCACCTGTTTTTCTTTATATAATAGGGTTGAAATAGTCACCTGTTTATCCTAGATACCCTGTTATAGAATTGCCCTTAATATGTAAACTTCTTGGCAAGCAACCCCTGTAGATAGTGTACAAGTTTTCTTTCAAAATGGCATTTAGTAGGGTTACAGGATGGATTTAGCTAACCTCTTAAACTTGGCTTGCATTATAAATGGATTTACTCTGCACAGTTCAAATCAATACTACTAGGTATTTCAGAACCTGAAATAACCCAGCATGTTCACAATTGTGCACTCATAATACTCTAAAAATTATAGTATATTGCTAAATTACTTAGCAAGTTGCGAAGGTGACTGACGCCTACAGGATATGGCTTTTTTTTTTCTCAAGAAGCTACTGTGTTGTGCTTAATTGCCACAGAAAGGCTGCTATTCAGTGGCAAAATCATTTTATTCTTATGCAAAATATAATTGCCAGCATAATCCTAGGATCAAAAGTACAGTCTGGGCTTTGTTTGCAGTAGGCAAACAGGATCACAGAGCCTATTCAGCACAGTTTGTGTGTGTGGGGGAGTGGATGAGGATGGCAAGTTGTGATTGCAGGACCTAAGAGGGTTTTGGAATTCCCTTTGGCAAGTATCAGAGCAGGAAATTCCCCACCTGAATCTGTTTCTGTGTATGTGTGGAATAGGATAGGATTTAGCTTACTCACACCTTTTTTCAGTTGTAGCTCTAAAGTGGCTAAGATAAATGTTTATTTTTACTGAAGGTGTCACAGAGCCCAGTCAGTTTGAATTTCATGGGAGACATCAAGGTCTAGGGAATTAAGGAGTGACCTCCCCTAATCCCTGTAGTGGAGCACTTTTCTGAAACCTAGACACTCTACATAGGAGGTGTAAATCCTGACATCAGTCTGTTATGCCATAGATATTTATTCCATGTTTTAGGCCCGCCCTTGTGCTGCCCATAAAATGTATCAGACCGTGCTCCCTTGCCATTTTCACATTCCCAGCTTTGTACAATTGGAACTTAGACGTTTATACAAGATAACTGTTTAACTTCTGGTTTATGCAATCTAAAACGCAAATAGTTCTTCTAAAATAAGCAATAATCTGCTACTGAGCCATGTTTGATTCGGTTATAAAATAGCTGCAGGTAAAAGCAAGGGGCAGACCCATAGCCCTTTTACTGTGTACACTCAGGTCTATATCAAACTCCCTTTAGAAAGTAGTGAAAGGATGAGAAGAATACATATATTTTCCACCAGTCAGAATCTGTGGGCGTTATTGCTTTGGCTGTGTAATTGAGACCACAGCTTCAAATTGGTAGTTACCTTGTACTTGTTCTTTAGCTCTTGCAGTCTTCTATTGCTCTAGGAGTAGGAGAAAGAAAAGACCCTAGAAGCCACTGACTCCAGTTGTGCCTTGCTTTGGAGAGAGAATAAAGCCACGTGACACAGTGGTAACCTGAGAAGTTTCATAGCAGCACAGCCACTCAATCCACCAATGTGAACACCGAATGGTGTAGGCCACAAAAAAATGTGTTCTCCTGCTCTTGAAACAATATATCAACAGTGAAGGAGAAACATCCACTGTTGGCCTTCTCAAGGCCACCTTTTTCAGTCAGTAGACCGCATGACAGGGCCTCGTTAGTACAAATTTAGAGAGAGATTTTGCTAACAACATAGGGCCCGATATTCAGCCTGCTGTTATAAACAGCATATAAACTGCTCACAGTCACGGGCTGAAATAACCCCAGATATTAATACCAGGGCATGTTCTGCTTCTGGTATTGAATATCTGGGTATCTGCAATCACCCAAAAGTTAATTTGGGTGATCGCAGATTCCTGGTAAACTCAGATTCCCGGTTAACTCAGCAGATAAAGTTAGGGTAGCAAAGAATCCGGCTAAGTTACGACTCCATCCAAACTCCTCCCCCAAACTGCCCCTAACCTAGCTGGTTAGGGAATGGCCAGTTAGAGCCATTGAAACCTCTTTGAAAATTGGGCCCAAAGCTGTAAATAAAGCAACAGAAGCTTGTAATTTTGTGTTTTCCACCAGGTGAACATATTTTGCACTATAGGGCTGGTAGGAATAAAAATTTACATATGATGTAGTTTTTTTCTCTATTAAAAAACAGAAGACAATAAAAACATGTAAGCTGCACATATCGCCAGATCTTTCATGGCACCTGCCGGTTGAGCTTGCATCCCCTGGGTTGAAGCAGGATCTCTTGTTTGGTGTCATTTAACCCATGTTTCCAGGGAAAAGGACAGGTTCACAACATAACCTCTCCAGAGAAATCTGGGATTCTTAGTATTCTACAGGTACAGGCCATGAGGGTTCTAGGTTGTGTTATTGGTTGCAGTTTCAGGATTCTCTCTCAGCTGGAACAATCTGTACTAATGACAAGCCCCCTCAGTTGCATTTACAGGTAGTTTACGGGACCAATCAGTTTTTCAGACTTAGATACTTCTGCCTGTGCTGTGGAAGGTGTCTTGGACAAAGAAGACCAGAAATTCACCCTAGGTGAAGACTGCTATCAATAAAAGGACTCTTTCATTCAGCATAGCCTTGGCCCCCAGAGTGTTTACCCAGATGTTGGTAACTGATTTGAATGTTTTAAGATGCAGAGCCTGTTTGCCTTTCCATACCTCACTTAAATATACTCTGTGTTGAGCAAGTGCTAGATCATGAATGCTAGAGCTGATTCTCTACTTATATATGAAGGTCCTTTTAAATGTTTTTATAATAACAATGTTTCAAATGCTTTAGCTGGTTTACAGTAATCTTGAATTAATTTTTGTTCTGATGTTAGGTAGCCTTTCCCATTGCTATCATTTGGAGGTTAATTAACTTACATATTTTATGTTTATGTTTATTTCAAATCTTGGTATACTGCCTGGGCTGACGCACATATCATGTATTTCTTTTTCAATCTTACTCTGCAATTCTAGGCGGATCACAATTCAACACACATAATTTTAAAACATATTGTAAAACAATATACATAAAACATAACAAAAAAAAACAAAAATAGGACAAATGACATCCATATCATCTAAAAATAAGCCTTCTATAAAGTTTAGATAATCCTTATAGTTTAGTATCAGCACAGAGTCCATTTATCAAGGTCATGCATTCATACTAAAAGCTTGGTGAAGCAGGAAAGTCTTGAAAGCAGTTTTAAATTCCCTTAGATCTCTCGAAGATTGAATCTTTGCTGGTAGTTCATGCCACATTTTAGGTCCTGCAGTATAAAAAATTGCTGTTCTGTTTTCTTCAAGATGTATCATTGAAAAAGATGTCACATCAAACAGATTAGAAGCAGATGATTGTAACGTATGTGATGGTTGAATCAAATGCAAAATAGATGATACTGCTGGAGAAATCTTATTTACTAAAACTTTCAGCACAAGTAATAAAATGAGAAAATTAAAACAAAAAAGGAAAATGAACTACAGTTTTAAAAAGGACAGAATCATTCACAGCAAGAGTAAGCCTATAGTGCCTGAACTGCCCGTTCCAGCTTCCACTATGTGTCAGTAGCCTCTGCCTAAGTACCATAGACCAAGCTAAAGAAATGAGTTTTTCAACAAAACTTTAAGGGGGTCTTTTACTAAGCTGTCGTAGGGGTTTTAGCTCACGGTAGAAATCAGCTGGTGTTAAACGCTGAGATGCCCACTATATTCCTATGAGCATTTACCGCTAGCTGATTTCTACCGCAAGCTAAAAGCTCTACTGCAGCTTAGTAAAAAATTCCCTAAATTTTTTATAGGAAGATTCCATACATACATAGGAAGGGAGATCATTCCACAATTGCAGGGCCACCAAAAAAAAAAAAATACAGTATGCTGGGTGGACTAATAATGAGCCTGTTCAGGATTGGGAAGTACTAACCTATATGAATCAAGGGACCTTAGAATGGATAGGGAGTGTAAGGAGTAGTTAGCTTAAAGAGAGAGGGTGGAAGACCAGTATAGTAGGCTGTCTGCACTAGGCAAAGAATCTTGAAAGAAACAGGATGCTAGTGTAACTTTATTAACAATGGCGTAACATGTTCAATTTTTCAAGCTTTCAGTAATAACCAAACTGCTGCATTTTGAAGGGTGTGTAAATGCGTAATTTGAGAGGCAAGAAGATGTGCATTGATTGTATTTTTTTTTTGTTGTTGTTGCATTTGTACCCCGCACTTTCCCACTCATGGCAGGCTCAATGCGGCTTACATGGGGCAATGGAGGGTTAAGTGACTTGCCCAGAGTCACAAGGAGCTGCCTGTGCCTGAAGTGGGAATCAAACTCAGTTCCTCAGTTCCCCAGGACCAAAGTCCACCACCTTAACCACTAGGCCGCTCCTCCACAATAATCCAATACTGAAAAAAGAAATGCAGGTATCACAGAATGTAATGCAGGAAAATCAAGAATATTACAAAGGTATCTAACCAAACTAAGAGTAGTAAAACCTTTTTTGAGAACTGTAGAGGTCTTTTCTTGAAATGCTAAATGAAAATCAATAATAATGCCTAAGTAATGGAAAGAGGGTGAAGGAATAATTTGCTGATCAAACAAAGTAGTGTAGTAGGGGCTGTTAATGCTCCTGAAATCCAGCAAATAATACTCTTACTTGGATTGAGATTTTACGATCTTGTAGCCAAGTTGCAAGGGTCTCCAGACAGAATTGTAGGAGCTTAATACTAATTTGGACAGAGTAGCAAGATATCATTGGCGTAGAAATAAAATTTGATATTAAATGATTGCAAGAGAGTAGGCAAAGGACTGAGAAAGATATTAAAAAGAACAGTTGAAAGTACAGAGCCCTGTGGAACACCGCACATGATAGGATATGGCTGTAACTTGTCAAATTGACATGTTAACCCTAAAGGAGCAATTACTCAGAAAAGAAGAAAACCAGGAAAGAACAGATCCAGACAACCCTATAGATGACAGATGTTGCAGTACAAGAGAGTGATCTACCAGATCAAAGGCAGCAGACAGATCTAAGGAAACAACCAAAGATCCCTTTTATCAAGTATAGAATGTAAATCACATAGTAATGATGTTGCAGTACTATTGAATTGTCTAAAACCAGCTGTACTAAGTTCATTTGGATTCCAAATGTATAAGAGCAAGAAGACACACAGACTCACACATGACAGACGCACAGCAACTATAAAGTAATACAGACATTTATTAGCAGATTAAATATACATCTCCAAGTCCGGGTTCATTCTAGGCTAACTTCAGCTGCAGAATCGCTTTCAGCGATTTACTAGGATTTTGCTTGAGAACAAACCTCACTCTCGTCAGCAGATGGCTCCACTGAATAGAAGTCTCTCCGGTTTTTTTATAGTCCATATCTGAACAGCTCATGACTAAACAATATATATGGCTAAACAGCAAATGACTCAGGCAGGGCCCTTGACTCCTCATGTGATGCTCCTTCTTTGCCTTCTTCCAGTCCCCCATCCTGTTTTTATTTTCCAGTTCCCAACTGTCATTAACCACAATAGAATTTGCATTCAGTTTTTTTTTCTGTTTTTTGTAAAGGTCCCAACCTCCATAGTCACTGCAAGAGCTGGGTAAGCTATATCATTTCTGCTTTTAGATAGAGGTCACCTACAGGTCAGATTCCACACTGATCCTACCTTCATACTCCTCACACCAGCCTGCCTGGGATAAAGAACAGAAGAATGTTCTATATGCGAGAGTAGTTGAGAAATACTAACTTTTTCAGTCAATTTAGAAAGGAAACCCATTTGAAACTGGCTTATAGTTTTCCTGTAGTGCAGGATCAAACGTCGGTTTATTTAAAAGAAAGACAACCGCCTCTTTCCAAACAGAAGGAATAGAGCCTGTCCACAGACTAGAATCAATAATAGTAGAAATGAAAGGAGAAGGTCTGAAGCAGTGGCCTTCACCCAAGAGGAATGATAGGGTCTAATAGACAAGAAGTTGGCCTCATCAATGAAAGGATCATGATGAGAGAAGCAGGGGCGTAGCCAGATGGCCAGTTTTGGGTAGGCCTGAGCCCAAAGTGGGTGGGCATAGAAATTGGCCCCCCTCCGGTTTGCTTCTCTCTCCACCCCTGCCTACCCACAAACCCCAAATATTAAATACTTGAGCTGGCGGGAATCCCCAAGCCCTACCAGCTGAAGATCTCCTCCTCCTCGAGCAGCCAGCACTCTTCCAAATGGCAGCCGGCAGAACTTGCCTCAAACTGATTCTGTTGCCGGCAGGTCTCAGCCTCAGATCAAGACAAGAGCTGCTGGCTGACATTTGGAAGACCGCTGGCTGCCCAAAGAAAGAAAATCTTCAGTGTCACAATTTTGGGTGGGCCTGAGTCCAAAGTGGGTGGGCCCTGACCCACCTGTGGCTACGCCACTGGAGAGAAGATATTGTTACTGGTGAAAAGGTGTCCCATGTAATAGCTACAGGATAGGAGACGGCTCCTGATGATGCTGAAGGGATGTTTACTAGATATGACTCCATAGAACTAGATTCTCACCACATCTTCTTCCATCCATTTTGAAAATCCTCCCCTCCCCTTCTTCCTACAAATGTATGTTTGCCTTTCAAAGCCGTCCCTCTGTCTCCCAGCTGTCAGAAAAAATAAAGTGGTCCACAATTCCCTTGTCTCCTTTCTGTCCAAAAATGGATATCAGGCTGACCAAGGGAGTCCTTTCCCTTCCTTCCTTCTATCTAAATAAGAATTAAGGAATATCCACATTGAGTTATGAGGAAAATAATATCCCTTGGAGGATTTCCTCTAACGAAGTACATGGTAGACACCTTTACAGATATTGCATTGAACAAAACATGTATCATATAGCCATTTTCCCTCAGGCCTCTTTCTAAACACTTTAAAGAAAAGTCCTTACTCCTTTTCCCAAGATTGCTTTCATGCAAACAGGTTTTTCTCCTTGTAATTTTCAGCATTTCACTTCAACTTAGTATGCCACCAGTTGTTCTTTCTGTCAGACTCATGCTGTTTCTCTTGCTTAAAGTGACTTAAAAAAATAACTTACCAAGTCAGCCTACACTTTACCGGCTAAGAATAGAACATAAAAGGCCTAAAAAAATATCTAATCAATTGTCAAAGCACTCAAGAATTACAAGTGAGTCTGCAAAACTTTTTTTGCATGCAGATACTTGATACAACTAAGCCTCTGGGAATTTTTTTGTGTAAGCAAGACTTCAGTGAGATGATTCCGAAAGCATTCATTTACAATTCTCATTCATCCTGAGTAGATTTAACAAAAAGATTTTTTTTTTTGCATAATGCCTTCACTTTATAGGTACATTTGAAAAGCTTTCTTTTATTCTTATGGAAGTATTCAGTTTGAAAAAATACACCTTTAAAGCGTTTTCTCAGTCTGTGCATATATAGTGTGCAGAGTTTTAAAGAAATATAGAGATGGTTATAAATAACTTATACAATGGCTTATGCATTTTAGAGTAGTGTAAAATTGGACGTAATTCATCATTCAAATTCAACATTCACGGCTTGCAACAAATTATTTTCAGTTAACCAATTTATTTTCACTTGATGTCTATTCCCTGGTAAACCTTTTAATAGAATTAGTGGCTAAATTAATCTTTGATTTTAAAGGAACATGTGAATCACAAGACAGGAGGAGTTCAGTGTGCAAACTGGACTTGGCTCATTGCTATGGCCATCATATGTAATGTAGACTAAAATGGACGTAATACATTATTCAAATTCAACATGCGCGGCTTGCAACTAATTATTTGCTTCAATTAACCGATTTATTTTCACTTGATGTCTGTTCCATGGTAAATCCTTTAATAGAATTTGTGGCTGAATTAATCTTTGATTTTAAAAGAACAGAGAATCACAAGGTAGGAGAAGTTTAGTGTGCAAATTGGATTTGGTTCATTGATGTGAGCATCATATGTAATGTAGACTAAAAAAAGGAAAATGCTGTTTTGTTGGCTTGCACCCATATTCCTTGACTTCATCTATGCAGACTCAAATTTACATTTACTGGGAGAAGGAAATATGGCCTAATCTCCAGTTGCCCCTGCCATGATCTTCCCTTCTCCTGATGCCCCCTTACTTCCTACGTCACCGTGCTGAAGAGTAGCCAAGTAACCTTAGTGTGGGGAATGCCAGTCCTTGAGCAGTGACAGGCCATATGGTGCTCTGGTGCCTCTTTCTGCATGGGCTTCCTGTCACTATGGAAACCAATGCAAAGGGCAAGGCACCACAGGGCCTGTCAGTGCTGTCAGTTTCACTTCCTGGTCAATATATATCTTTTCCCTTCCAGATTACCCCAGTTGTTGGGGCAACTATAATTAATTCTTCTATGTTCAGTGCATTTTCAGTTTGCAGACATTCATGCGTGTACATCAAAGGGATTCCATTAAAGGTATGTCTGTCACTTTCTTAAGTGTCCCAAGGTTCAGATGATGAATGATCAGTCTCTGGCTTTTCTAGTTCTAGTGCCCAAAGGTGAGAGGGCTTGGAAGCTCACCTGCGATGCTGTTGTTTCACTGGTTAGAAAGCCCCCTTTTTGGATGTTACTGAAGAAGGTGAGTGACTACAAACATTGCTAAGGTTGCCCTTCTGGTTACATATGTAGCCCCTTGTAAATTCCCAGGTAACAATATTCAATCGGGGAACTCCCGCTTGAGTCAATCACATGAACAACAAAAATACAAGCGGGTTTACAAAATAGATTCAAACTACTAAACAGTCGCATCTCGTCTACCTGACCAGCTGAACTACCACTCAGTCCAAACAAACAGAGACTCAACAAGCTACATACAGAATCCACCCAATCGATCAACTAAAATGTCACTCCTATGTTATCACTCCAATCACACAAAGTGGAGATTAACAACAGAATAAACACACAAACACAAGAACACTCTTATCAGAAAAACACAGCCCACTCCAATGTGGTATTTAAACCCTGTGGTTCCAAAGAGCCAAGGCGAAAAATCCATTTTTGCTCTAATTGTAGGAGACGTTTATTTACATCACCTCCTCGCACACTGGGAGCTATTCGATCAATCACTCTCACACTCAGGTCATTGAATACATGCAAAAAAGAAAGACAATGAGAAACGAGAGGTGCCCCTGTTTTCATAAGGGCAATACTCGATCTGTGTTCATTCATGCGAATGTGCAAGGATCTGGTTGTTTTCCCTACGTATATCTTCTTACAAGGGCATTGCAGCACGTATATAACATGTGTAGAACGACAATCAGTATGCCACCTAGAGATGTACTGCTTTTGATCTATAGGATTAATAAAAACATCTCCAGGAGCTGTTATATCACATGTCATACATCGGCCACAACTAAAGTGGCCCAGTGAAGCATGGGGGTAGTTGCGAGGGACTAACCAGTTCTTTGATATTTTTACCACGGGAAAAAGCAATCAATACGTTCATGTCCTGGAAAGCAGAATGAGAGCATAACACATCCCAATGTTGGTGCAAAATATGTGCCATTTGTTCTCCTCTTGAGGTATGTCTCATGACACAAACTATGTTGTTCATTTCCTCATTCTTGGATCTGGGAGCGAACAAAAGCTCTCTGTTGAAATATCGCGCCCTCTTATATGCAGTCTTTAATACTTTGAATGGATAGCCTCTCTCTAATAGCTCCTGAAATAACACCTTGGAGTGAATTTTAAAATCCTCCAACGATGTGCAAATTCTGCGAAATCTCAGTAACTGTGAGAAGGGTAAACTCCGCTTGAGAGTCAAAGGATGACAACTGTTATACTGTAGGATAGTGTTTCGATCCGTAGGCTTTTTAAAAACTTCTGTTACAAAAATACCATCGTGCTGATGGATCAAAACATCCAAAAAATGTATTTCAACATTAGAACATGTCATCGTAAATTGAATTGCAGAGTTACAGTTGTTGAGCCACTCCATAAAGGAATTCAAATCCTCCACCGTACCTGTCCACAAAACAAAGATGTCATCTATATAGCGGCACCACAGTTTGATGTTATATTTAAATGGGGCCACTGGTAACCAGGTCTGCTCAAAATCGTCCATAAAGAGGTTGGCGACGGAGGGAGCAAATGTGGCACCCATCGCCACTCCAGAGCGCTGCAGATAGAAGGTATCCAAAAACATGAAAAAATTCTCCGTCAAAGCTAATCTAGTAAGCTGGACCAAAAATTCAGACAGGACATCATGTGGTCTTTCCCTGGAATCAAGCATACTCTGAACAATCCTTAAAGCCTGATTTTGTGGGATCGATGTGTAAAGTGAGGTAATATTTATTTATTTATTGCATTTGTATCCCACATTTTCCCACCTATTTGCGGGTTCAGTGTGGCTTGCAATACATTGTGGATGATGGAAATACAATTTGTTACAACTCGGTTATGGATTACATTGTGAGGAGTTATGCGAAGACAAGGTCAGAGTATCATTGAGGGAATAGAACAATGGAAAAGAACAATGGAACAATGGAAAGAAACAACGGGAAACTGATAGGGCAACAAAACAATAGTAGGAGAACATTCGGTATAACATTTTTCTGTGAGTAAACTATAAATGTGGTAAAATTAAAGGGGGATGAGAATTCCGAAGAGAATGTATTGATGCATTACTAACAGTGTGTGTGGACTTCATGTGTTTTGATCCTTTCAATAAATTTTATCAAAGAGATGAGTCTTCAATAATTTGCGGAAGTTGGTTAGTTCGTAGATCGTTTTCAGGTTGCGTGGTAGTATATTCCAGAATTGCGTGCTCATATAAGAAAAGGTTGATGCGTGCAGCGCCTTGTATTTTATGCCTTTGCAATTAGGGAAGTGGAGGTTGAGGAAAGTTCGGGATGATCTTTTAGCATTTCTGGGTGGTAGGTCTATTAATATCCATAGTCACCATCAAAACTCGACTGTTCGCTATCACTTCAACCTCTGATAACAATCTCAAAAAGTGGGTCGTGTCTCTGATATAAGTGGCTGTCTTACACACAAATGGTCTCAAAAACACATCCACAAAAGTGGCTAATGGTTCCAAAAGGGACCCCTTAGAAGATAGAATAGGTCTCCCTGGGGGTCTCTGTGTATTCTTATGACTCTTCGGAAGAACGTACAACACTGGTACTAAAGGAAACTTAGGGTTTAAAAACTTGAACTCTTTTGATGTCAAAAAACCTTTCTCCAATCCTTCTTCTGTAATGTCTAGTATCAATGATTGTAACCTAGGGGTAGGATCCGCTTGTAGAAGTTCATACACTCCCTCCTGTTGTGATTGGCTCAGAGACTTCCAGGTCTCTCAGCTGAGTGAAGCACTGCCAAAAAAGATGTTTTCATTATTGTGGGGGGAATGACTGCCAAAATGGGCGCCCATCCAAAAAAAAAACGTCCATTTTGGCCGCCTTCCCCCCCCCCCCCCCCCCCAATAATAAAAATGTCTTTTTTCGCAGTGCTTCACTAAGCTGAGAGACCTGGAAGTCCCTGAGCCAAACACAACGCGTTTAGCAGAGCTAAACGCGCTGTGATTGGCTCAGAGACTTTCAGGTCTCTCAGCTGTGTGAAGCACTGCCAAAAAAGACGTTTTTATTATTGCAGGGGGGGGGGGGGGAAGGCGGCCAAAATGGACGTTTTTTTTTGGATGGGCGTCCTCAACTGCACTGTCCTCTGGATCGAGGCGCATCAGAGGGGGTGAGCAGCGTGGCGTCTTCGGGGGGGGGGGGGGGTAATGACAGCTAAAATAGATGTTTTTATTATTGCACTGATGAGCACTTGACTTTTTCCCCCCCGATTTTTTGTTTTTTTTACTTTTGTAGCAGTTTAATGAGAGGTACAGACCTCTCGTTAGAGTTTCCAGCATTAAGGCAATCGGAAAAGGTTAGTGCATCTCATTACAATAGGGTTTCTACACAATTTGCTCATCTGCATTCCGTTTTTGTTAGCTGCTACCGTCGTTGGAAAAAAGTCTTTAGTGCATGCCAGGGTTTACTACTTGCTCGTTAATGGCTCAAGTTTAGTGCATCTGGCCCAAAGAGTAGGTTTAAATGTTTAGTTCTCTAAAAGGAAGAAAATGAATACTAGATTGCCCTAGGGATCTGCACAGGGACCAGTTGTTCTGTCCCCATTTGCATGGAGGCAGGCTGTTTGTTGTTTATGTGAATATGTTGAGCATTGTCTGTAACAGATTACAGTGCCCTTGTCTTTAAAATGGATAAGACTAAAAATCCCTCTAATTCTGTAGTTTCCTGTAATAGGCTTTTCCTGAGCACATGTCCCAGATCCTGTCTTTTAAGGGACTCTTCCTATTGGCTTGCCTTGCTCTCTGTGCATGCTAGGCTAGTTGCCCCCCCCCCCTCCCCTTCTTGCTCCTTCAGGTCTGTAAGAGTTAGTCTGCAGCATTCTCCTCTGTGAATTGTATCTGCCTATTCTGTACTTTGCTGTATGACCCCTTTTTAAACCACTGTGACACTATTAAGATTTTACCAGTGTAAAAGTATTCCTCTCGGCTTCTCTCTTGAAAGAAGAGAGAGCTGGTTAAGAACAGACTCCCAGTTTGCAAGGCAAAAACTCTTCTCCAGTACATCTGAACTGTAAGTTATTTTTCCTTTTTTGATTACTACAGTAAAGAAGATTTTGGTTCAAGAGTTCTGAGTCTTCTCATAGTGGTGTTTTATATTCTGGTTTAACTGCATTCCATTCATGCTAGGCATTGAATGAGCAGAGCACTGGTGATTTTTAACATATTTATAAATGACCTAGAAATGGGAACGATGAGTGAGATGATCCAATTTGCAGATGACAAAAAATTATTCAAAGTCTGCGTTAAATTTATGACGTTATATTGCATGCAGAGTGTAAGAAATGGCAGAGAGACCTTGGAAGACTAGGCATTTAAAAAGAGGATGAAATTGAATGCAGAGAAGTGGAAACTGATGCATATTGGGAAGAAAAACCCAAATTATACCTACATGATGCTAGGTTCCACATTAGGAGTCACCACTGAGGAAAAGGATTTAGTCTTCTGCTCAGTGTGTGATGGCGATCAAAAGAGCAAATAGAATGTTACGAATTATTAGGAAAGGACTGAAGAATAAAATAAAGACTATCATAATGCCTCCTTGTCACTCCATGGTGAGGCTGCGCCTTGATTATTGTGTACGATTTTGGTCGGTGTATCTCAAAAAAAGATATAGCAGAATTGGAACAAATACAGAGATGGGCGACCAAAATGATTAAGGGAATGGACTGACACTCTTACAAGGAAAGGCTAAAGAGGCTAGGGATCTTCAGCTTGGCTAAAGATAGATATAATAGAGGTCTATAAAATTATAAATGAAGTGGAAGAGGTAGATGCACTAAAGAATGACGCGGGGCCATAGTTTGTCCCCATTCCCCCCACGAGTTCTGTCCCTGTCCTTGCCCTGTCCCTTTGAGCTCTATCCCTGTCTCCATAAACTTTGGCCCAATCCCTGTCCTGTCCCCGCAAGCTCAGTCTGACCTAATTCGCATAAGCCTTGAACAGTTCTGATTTTATATTTAAATCATCATCTTAAAGTTTAAAAGGAAACAATATTTTGTACAACTGTCGTTTATAAATCACAAACAATAATACAGAACAAGGATCAAAACAATCCCTGTCTCCTCTCCCCCTTCACAAACATCCCCTCCACTATCGAGAAAACTGAACAAGCCAAATTACTACAGAATTTTACATAGAAAATTAATGTTAACAGAATACCTCAGCCACCCTCATAGAACATGAATTCCAAATAGAAAATAGCTAGTCAAAAATGATAAACATAAATTAAAACAAAACACCAAGAAGCCACATCTTGCATGCAGCAAAACACCAAAGAAATAGAAAGAGATGCATTTCTTCCTATACTGTGCAAAACATAAAGTTCACTCATGCCAGGGATTGTGTTAGGGGAGTATAACTAGGGCAACTGCCCCACTGGCCAGAGAGAGCCCTAAGACTTCTGGAAGATGAAGAAGGCATGGCCTGGTAGTGGGCTTTGTGGTCCTCTCCCAAATTTCTGCCCTGGGCCCCAACATGCAATGGAGAGGGTCAAAGTACACAGCACAAGTAGTCCAGAAAAAAGCGCAAAGGGCTGTCAAGAATGAAACAGTTGTTATAGAATAGACCCAATCGGCATGTAAATTAGGCGTCGACATTTAAACCAAGTTTTACTTGGCATAACTGCAGATGGGCATTCGGCATATTCTATAAATCACACGGAAATTTAGGCTTATTCTGTAAAGTATGCTTAAATTTAGGCATATTTTATAGAATACGCCTAGGTGTCTTGTGTATTTTGTTTCAGAGCCAAATATTTTTAGGCGTGCTATATAGAATCTAGTCCTCTGTGCCATGCAGTACTCTCCTCTGTGCTTTCTTTGAAATCCTCTTGCTATCTAAGGATCCTCTGTGTTTATCCCTCGCTTTTTTGAATTACATAACTGGTTTTGTTCCCACCACCTCCACAAGGAGGGTTTTTCAGGCAGGTGCCTATCAGCTCCTTACAGCTTCATTTCACATCCTCTAGTTCTATAGCTAACTTGTCTTTGATAAAGATTAGATTGATCATTAATACCTTTCGGGTATTTAAACGTCTGCACTATATTTTCCCTGTGCCTCCTTTTCTCTAAGGTATATTCAGATCTTTACGTCTTCTCATATGTCTTCTGGTTCAGATCCTGTACTATTTTGATCACCTTTCTCTGAACCATTTCAAGTCTTCGTATGATCTTAGCAAGATATGGCCTCCAGATTAAGTCTGAGAAGGGCAGAAAGTATGGGGGAGACAGGAGATAGGAAAGTATTGTTCTTTGAAGCCACATTCCCCAACCAGCCCCAGTAAGATTTGTAATAGAAACCCCAATGATGTGAGGGGGAGATACTTTGTTATGATGTTTATGCTAAATAAAGCAGTTGGTCACATTCCTCCTGATATTCAGCCGGCAGAAGTCAGTGTTTTCTTAAAAGCTTACCATCACCAGCTGAACTAGCCCCCAGTATTCAGTTGTGGGCCCTCTCTGGGTGTTATGGCTCTGCCTCGGTATCATGCTCTCATTCATCTCGCCCCCTGGTGGTCAGACCTGGTGGTCGCAATGGACTGTCTGTTGATGGTTTTCCTGGTTCCAGAAGTCATGCCGGTCCGGTCCAGATTTTCTAGCCAGCCAGTTGGTCTCGAGACTTTTTGGAACTAAGCTGTTTCCGTACCTGGTGAACTCCCTGGCTGTTGGCCTTTATTAACCACCTGGAAGTGTTTCTAGTTTGCCTTGCAACAGAGGTCCTCAGAGGTGTGTCTTCTGTGGTTGGTTGTTGCTGTGCTTTTGCTACTTTTTTTTTTGTTTTGTTACATTTGTACCCTGCACTTTCCCACTCATGGCAGGCTCAATGCAGCTTACATGGGGCAATGGAGGGTTAAGTGACTTGCCCAGAGTCACAAGGAGCTGCCTGTGCCTGAGGTGGGAATCGAACTCAGTTCCCCAGGACCAAAGTCCACCACCCTAACCACTAGGCCACTCCTCCACTTTCAGTTTCTGCCTTTGAACCTTTGCCTGGACCTGGACTCAGACTTTGCTTGCCGCCTGCCTTGGAACCTGTGCCTGGAGCTGGACCTTGACTTTATTTGCCTGGCCCCGGTTCTGCTGGGTTTGTGGACTATCTTCCTGTTCTCTGCTGTGGCTTCTGTTCCGGTGGGTGTTCCTCCTGCCGCTGCCGTCCTCGGCAGTAGCCCAAGGGCTCACTATCCAGTGTTTTGTGTGAAGCGTGACACTGGGCACCAGTACTGAATATTGGGGGTTGAATGTGGGCGGGCAGGCTGCCGGAGCTTGTGTGGGCCCGGCTGATGTTACCCGCATTAGAGAGTTATATGTGCCGTGGATGAATATTGGCCGGGACTCACATAACTATTAAAAAAAAAAAATTAAACCCTCCCAATCCTCTTCCATCCTAATACCCATCCCCTCTGCTGCGATTTGCTTTCTCTCCCCTCCCCCAAATGAAACCCCCTGCCCCTACCTGTTCCCCTCTCTATGTATAGGTATACCCCATGGTTCTACCTGTCTCCCTGGTAGTCCAGTAGGGTTCTTTGGGGGCATGAGTGCATCCCCCTCACTTCTGCCCCAAAAGACCCCTGCTGGACTACCAGGAAGCCAGACAGGCCTGGGGGAGGGGGCCTACCTAGACATTGAGGGGGGTGGGGTGGAGGCGGGGGTTCATTCGGGGGAAGGGGAGGGACTTAGCAAATCGCCGCAGGAGGAGAGGTAGGAGGTGGGGTATTAGGCTGGGAAGGGGGGGAGGTCAGGAGAGTTAAAAAAAAATTTATGCAAGTGCCGGCCCAATATTCAGCGCTGGCACCCGCATAACTAAGTGGCCTAATTCAGGACAGCTTTTGAGCTGTCCTAATTTTGGCTGCTTAGCTATGAGGGTGCTGGTAGTGAATATTGCCAGCACCCGCATAGCTTCTAGCTCCTCCCCAGTGCCGCCCTACAGCGCCAACCCTGACCTGCCCATTTTTTAGTTGTGTGGTCTGTGGGGATATTCATCTGCACTGTCCGGTTAAGTGCCACTAAATGTCCCTAATTAGGCAGCAGGAAGCAGTTTAAGCAGGCAGAAGAGGCTGTTGCCCGCTTAAATCACTTTGAACATCAGCCCGATTGGCATTAATCTTTCAGATCCTGCCCAAGTATTCTGAAGTGAAAGTAGAGTAAGGAAGCTTGGGGATAGCAGTGTCTCTATGGCCAGTGGGAGGTGCTCAAGGTGTGGCAGCATGACACCTTTGTCGTGTCAATATTAAGATGCAGTTTGTTTTGGAATAACACGTTACCACATATGTATCACACTACATTATCCATGACCAATGCTTGCCCTGAGCAAACATAAAGTCTACTCCTTTACACAAGGGATGATATAAAGATTAAATAACATCAGTAGAAGTATATAATGCCTGTGGTAGTCCAGATCACAAAAGTGTAAACTCTGAAAGGGATACCATTTCAAAATACTGACCGAGTCCTGTTTGTCAAAAATGCTGCAGATAAGGCTAATGGCGTACCTAAACTGATGTAGTTGGACCAGCGTATTTCACAAAATGTATAAAGGGCTACATTTCCTGAGGATTTCAGGCTGGGCAAAAGAATTCTGTATGTGTATGCATGCTTCCAAGGTGTGGAAGTTTTCTTGAAACATTTGTTATATTACCGCTTACAGCAAGTCACAAAGGGAAACAGGCAAGATCATTACCGAGGCTTTCTGAAAGCTTACATCTAACAGTGTTTCTAGTCAAACTATTGGCTAATATAGAAAAATTGCTCTTGCCTTCTATATAGGTCACGATGTTCTACAATAGTTAAATAACCTAGTGGATTGGAAGGCACATGTATTTATGTCACTTTTTTTTTAGCAAGTAGGTTTATTTGGGCTCATTTTACTAGTTAGGCTTAAGAATAGCTCTGATGATTGGAAGTACTTGTGTTACCACATGTTCATGTTCCATTGCATATGTTAGTATTCAGTTTTTCTTGATTCTGTTCTAAAATGACCATGAGGAAACTAGTGGAATTTCTAAAGGGTGCAATCTTTCCCTTTCCCTACCCAATACCTCCCCTCATAACAGAAACGGTTAACATAAAAAGTCTATTTATGCAGTTCCAAATAATCCTTTAAGGATTACAATGTATCCTCATTATGAATCGACCGGATTTCTCCACATAATAGCTTCATACTGGTAAATTAGATATAGAGGTGTACTTTCAAAGCACTTAGACTTACAAAGTTACGTGGAGGGGCATTTTTGAAAGGGGCGGGGCGGGGCGGGGAAATCCGTATTTTTGAAACAAGATGGATATCCATCTTTTGTTTCGAAAATACCATCAGGGACGTCCAAATCCTTAAATTTGGTCGTCCTTAGAGATGGACGTCCCTAGACATGGATGTTTCTGATTTTCAGTGATTTTCAAAACCAAAGACGTCCATGTCAGAAACAACCAAATGCAAGCCATTTGGTCGTGGGAGGAGCCAGCATTTGTAGTACACTGGTCCCCCTGACATGCCAGGACAGCAACCAGGCACCCTAGGGGGCACTGCAGTGGAGTTCATAAGTTGCTCCCTGGTACATAGCTCCCTTACTTTGTGTGCTGAACCCCCCAACCCCCCCCCTAAAACCCACTACCCCCAACTGTAAACCACTACCATTGCCCTTACGGGTGAAGGGGGGCACCTAGATGTGGGTACAGTGGGTTTCTGGTGGTTTTTGGAGGACTCGCTGTTTCCTCCACAAATGTAACGGGGGGGGGGGGGGGATGGTGCTGGTTCTGCCTGTCTGAAGTTCACTCACCCACTAAAACTGCTCCAGGGACCTGCATACTGCTGTCACGGACCTGAGTATGACATCTGAGGCTGGCACGACATATTTTTAAAGATGTTTTTTGAGGGTGGGAGGGGGTTAGTGACCACTGGGGGAGTAACGGGAGCTGATCCCTGATTCTCTTCAGTGGACATCTGGTCAGTTCGGACACCTTAGTCGTAATAAAAACAAGTCCGGGTGAAAACGTCCAAGTGTTCATCAGGGACATCCTTCTTTTTTTCCATTATGGGTCAAGGACGTCCACGTGTTAGGCACGCTCAAGTCCTGCCTTTGCTACGTCTCCGACATGCCCCCTTGAACTTTGGCCATCTCTGCGACAGAGTGCAGTTGGGGACGTCCAAAATCGGCTTTCGATTATACCGATTTGGACGTCCCTGGGAGAAGGACATCCATCTTCCAATTTATGTCGAAAGATGGGTGTCCTTCTCTTTCGAAAATGAGCCCAACAGTAACCTATGGAACTTTGTAAGTCTAAGTGTTTTGAAAATGAGACCCTTGGGGGCTCATTTTTGAAAGAGAAAAACATCCAAAGAGTGTCATAAAGCACCGTTTTGACAGATTTCTTCTCAAAACGTCCAAATCGGTATTTTCAAAACCTGTTTTGCAGACATTCATTTATACATTTCATCTGCAGTGCGTCCAAAGCACAAGGGGGTGTGTCAGGCATTTTGAAGGTGGGATTAGGGTGGGCTTAGGGTGTGCCTAATACTTAGACATTTTACAGCCATAATGGAATAAAACAAAATCATCTAGGGTGAAAACTACTTCAACGCTTTGGTCCAGACCTGATTTTAAGGGTGCCTTAAATAACCAGATGACCACTGGAAGGAATCAGGGATGACCCCCCCCCCCCAAACCAAAAAGAAATGTGGATAAAAATGGTACTCACCAGCCTCTATTACAGCCTCAAATGTTATAGGCAGGTCCATTAGAGCAGCATGCAGTCTCTGGAGTAGTGTAGTGGTAGGTGCACTGTGGACAGGTTGGACCCAGGCCCATACCTCCCCCTACCTGTTACACTTGTGGTGGAAACTGTGAGCCCTCCAAAACGCACCAGAAACACACTGAATCCAAATATAGGTGCCCCCTTCAATCATAAGGGCTATTGTGGTGGTGTACAGTTGGAGGTAGTGGGTTTTGAGTGGGTTTTAGAGGGCTCAGCAGATAAGGGAGTAATAGTGAGATGTGTACCTGGGAGCATTTATATGAAGTCTACAACAGTGCACCCTAGGGTGCCCCATTGCTCTCCTGGGATGTCTGGGGGATCAGTCTGCTAAAACTGCTGGCCCCTGCTACATCCCAATGGCTTGATTTTCTCTGTTTTTTACTTGTACGTTTCTTTATTAAATGGCCTGAAAAAATAAATGCACAGAGCAAAAACCTTTTTTGTGAATGCAACTTCAGGAGTAGGAGGGACAGATGTCACTGACTCTGGGGATGATGTTGCAGATTTGAAGCTTGAAGATTATTCATTGGGTTCATGAGGAAGGATTGGCTTTTGTTGATAGTGGCTTTTTATTTCAGTGAATCAGTCCTTTGATTTAAGTAGTTTGGTAGGTAGATCCTATCAGTGCGTTTTTTGCTAGCAAAAAAGGTGCCGGTACTCAAATGCCAGGCCACCCTTCAGGGGTGGGGTGATCACTGAGAGACCCACCCCATAATAGCCAGGCCCCCTGCAACCAGTCACAGAATCTATGGCAAGGCAGAATTGTTGTGTAGAGTCTGAACTTTTTCATTAAAACTTGGGGACCATGGGTCAATTTTAGCAGACAATGGAAAAGGTGCCGGTACTCAGTACCCCCAAGTACCCCCTCAAAAAAAACCCTGGATCCTATGGACCTGCTCAGAGATAACTTTTCAAAAACTTCTGCATGCCCATCTTACCCAGCTAGATTTTATTTAGTTATTACGATTTATTAGTCACGTTTATGATGAAATTCACCCAAGGTGGACAAATTATCTGTAGGCCAATTGAATGCATACAGAGCAACCATTTTTTATGTAGCAGGCCCTATGTGGAATAGCCTACCGTTAAGGCTTAAAAAATACTGGAAGTAAAACATTTTAAGTGGCAGGTAAAGACTTATCTTGTTATACAAGCATATGGAGTTGCAGTAGATAGAAACTGATCTGACAGAAATAATTAGATTTGAATGATTAGATTGAAGCCTGAAAAGATCTTTTAAATGTTCTTCTATTTGTTTTAGTTTATTTGAAGTTTTATGTTCGTAAGAATAAATATTTTTGATTTTATGGATGTATATTTTGTTAACCGCTGAGAACTTTTAGATTACGCAGTGTCGAAATGTTCAAATAAATAAAATAAACTACAAAGATCTAGTTGACTAGGTTGTGACTTAAAAAAAAAACGCCTACAGTTAGCCATTTACAATCTAGTTAAATTGGGTGCTGAGGGGTTTATGAATATAAACCTCTTAGTGATATGCTATCAATTTCTTATCAAGAAGCTCTGGCAAGTTTGCCCCGTTCAGCAATAAATGCTTTCTTTTCATAAAAGAACTTAATAAGGACTCCTAGAAGCCAGCCTTCAGCACATCACAATGTATAATCATAACACTTTTGCAAATGCATAAGAGGGCTAGGAAATTGTGTGTTGCGTAGAAACCAAGCTTAAAAGATGCACCACAGCACATTTTAATGTAAATTAAATTTAATATGAATATATCTATCTTATCTATATATACAGTGCAATCCACTTAAGTGCAAGGGTCTTGGACCAAAGAAATGCATGCAGTTAACCAGAGCGTGCACTTAACCGTTGTGACCCAAAGAAGCTTGACATCTGATAAACATATGTACAGTCCTGTTATTATACGTACAGTATACAGTCTCCGTTAACTGACATTAGGATTACTTGAAGTAATCAGTTATAGTCTTCTGTACAATCTTGGGTCTGTGAGTTCCATAGACTACGTCTGCCAGACGGTAAAAACTGTCATAGCACTGACATCCAGTGGCCTCCAGATAGGCCCGCACGGTGTTGAAACTCTCCAGCGCTCTTGCAAAAGTGACAGGAGGAGGTTGTTGAATTTCGTCAGCATATGCCTCGCTGCTCATTTCTTCATCTGTTCCATCATCAGCCGTTGTTGCCTGCGTGTAGGTGAATATCTCAACATCAGTGCTGTCTTCAGCTGTTTGGAGATCATAATCAACAGCTACGTAGCAATGGAACTCCTCTTCAGTAACACCGGCTGGGATGTCAATAGCCTGTTCATCTGACGCGTTTGCAACAGTTGCATCTGTTTCGTCCCTCTCCACATCCTTAACAAAGCTTGCCCGCTTGTAGTAGTTCATAATGGTTGCCTGTGTAACATGATTGCACGCTTCTTTCTGCATATGTAGGGAATCCAATAGTGATAGATTACGAGCCAGTTCAACAGCATGTTTATCCTTGCCAGTTTGGTCATCCATAACGCTCATCAGATGACGTAGCACAAGAGCCCGATAATGTTGTTTGAAATTGGCTATTATGCCCTGATCCATAGGTTGGATCAGAGAGGTAGTGTTTGGTGGCAGGAAGACCACCTTGATGTTAGACAGCCTGACATCATCCTTGTGTGCAGCACAATTATCACAAAGCAGCAAAATCTGACGCTTTTGTGCCCGTATTCTAGTGTCTAACTTTTTTAGCCACTGCTTCCAAATTTCCCCAGTCATCCATGAATTTGCGTTAGCCTCATATGACACAGTAAGTCGCTTAACTTTCTTGAAGCAACAGGGCTGTTTGCTCTTTCCAATGACGAGGGGTTCCAACTTCTCACTCCCATCCATATTGCAGCAAAGCAGGATCGTCAGTCGGTCCTTCAACGTTTTATCTCCAGTAGTTTCGGCATGTTTGAATGCAAGTGTTCAATAGGAATCGCTCGCCAGTAGAGACTGTTTTCATCAGCATTGAAAATGTCATGAGGTGCAAACTCATTCAAGATGGTAGGAAGAACTGAAACAACCCAATTTTCAGCACCAAAGTCATCAGCGTCTTGTTTCTCACCATGCTGTTTCTTGAATTTTATGCTGTTTCTCTCCTTCCATCTTTCCAACCATCCAACAGTGGCTTTGAATTCAGTTAGTCAAAGACTTTCAGCTAGCTGATTAGCTTTCTCCATAAGCAGTGGACCACTGACAGGAAACTGTGTGCTCCTGACTCGAGAAAACCACCGAAGAGGAGCATCTTCTATCTCCTCAGCTTTTCCCGCCCGTTTTCGTTTCTGTTGTGGATTTGTATTGTTTTGCCAGTCTTCCAGAAGCTGGTCTTTCAGTGTCAAGACACGTGAATTTGACTTGGATTGACACCATATTCTTTAGTAATAGATGCTTGACTTTGTTTGTTTTCTAATTTTTAAAGAACTTCTATTCGTTCAGCCAGTGTTAAATTCTTACAGTTCCGCCGTGACGACAACCCCGGTATACAGTGGGGGAAATAAGTATTTGATCCCTTGCTGATTTTGTAAGTTTGCCCACTGACAAAGACATGAGCAGCCCATAATTGAAGGGTAGGTTATTGGTAACAGTGAGAGATAGCACATCACAAATTAAATCCGGAAAATCACATTGTGGAAAGTATATGAATTTATTTGCATTCTGCAGAGGGAAATAAGTATTTGATCCCCCACCAACCAGTAAGAGATCTGGCCCCTACAGACCAGGTAGATGCTCCAAATCAACTCGTTACCTGCATGACAGACAGCTGTCGGCAATGGTCACCTGTATGAAAGACACCTGTCCACAGACTCAGTGAATCAGTCAGACTCTAACCTCTACAAAATGGCCAAGAGCAAGGAGCTGTCTAAGGATGTCAGGGACAAGATCATACACCTGCACAAGGCTGGAATGGGCTACAAAACCATCAGTAAGACGCTGGGCGAGAAGGAGACAACTGTTGGTGCCATAGTAAGAAAATGGAAGAAGTACAAAATGACTGTCAATCGACAAAGATCTGGGGCTCCACGCAAAATCTCACCTCGTGGGGTATCCTTGATCATGAGGAAGGTTAGAAATCAGCCTACAACTACAAGGGGGGAACTTGTCAATGATCTCAAGGCAGCTGGGACCACTGTCACCACGAAAACCATTGGTAACACATTACGACATAACGGATTGCAATCCTGCAGTGCCCGCAAGGTCCCCCTGCTCCGGAAGGCACATGTGACGGCCCGTCTGAAGTTTGCCAGTGAACACCTGGATGATGCCGAGAGTGATTGGGAGAAGGTGCTGTGGTCAGATGAGACAAAAATTGAGCTCTTTGGCATGAACTCAACTCGCCGTGTTTGGAGGAAGAGAAATGCTGCCTATGACCCAAAGAACACCGTCCCCACTGTCAAGCATGGAGGTGGAAATGTTATGTTTTGGGGGTGTTTCTCTGCTAAGGGCACAGGACTACTTCACCACATCAATGGGAGAATGGATGGGGCCATGTACCGTACAATTCTGAGTGACAACCTCCTTCCCTCCGCCAGGGCCTTAAAAATGGGTCGTGGCTGGGTCTTCCAGCACGACAATGACCCAAAACATACAGCCAAGGCAACAAAGGAGTGGCTCAGGAAGAAGCACATTAGGGTCATGGAGTGGCCTAGCCAGTCACCAGACCTTAATCCCATTGAAAACTTATGGAGGGAGCTGAAGCTGCGAGTTGCCAAGCGACAGCCCAGAACTCTTAATGATTTAGAGATGATCTGCAAAGAGGAGTGGACCAAAATTCCTCCTGACATGTGTGCAAACCTCATCATCAACTACAGAAGACGTCTGACCGCTGTGCTTGCCAACAAGGGTTTTGCCACCAAGTATTAGGTCTTGTTTGCCAGAGGGATTAAATACTTATTTCCCTCTGCAGAATGCAAATAAATTCATATACTTTCCACAATGTGATTTTCCGGATTTAATTTGTGATGTGCTATCTCTCACTGTTACCAATAACCTACCCTTCAATTATGGGCTGCTCATGTCTTTGTCAGTGGGCAAACTTACAAAATCAGCAAGGGATCAAATACTTATTTCCCCCACTGTACGCCCTAACAACATTCTTTCACTTATTCTGCCTATGGCAGTTAAAGAGACAGTAAATTTGAAATCTCGTTGGTTGTCATGCGCCAATCGGCTTCCATATTCCATGTGCGCGCTTATGCAGAGTCTTTCCTGCAGAGGAGCGGTCTTGAACCATGCATATAAGCGAATCTTGCACTTATCAGTGGTGCGCTAAACCGAAGTTTATCCCCATAGAAGTTGATGGCGCCAAAAACGGGACCGAAGTACGGCATGGAGTTAAACAGAGCATGCGCTTATCCGATGTACACTTAAATGGAGTGCACTGTATATCTATCTATCTATCTATCTATCTATCTATCTATCTATCTATCTATCTATCTATCTATCTATCTATCTATCTATCTATCTATCTATCTAATATATATTCTACTTCACCACAACATTCAAGGTGGATCTTATAAGGCATAAGCACTATGGCATTGCATAAGAACAGTTATTACAGGATATCTATAGCCGCCCATATAATATAATTTACGAACTGTCCATGTTTAAACACATCTAAATTAAAAAAATGGAAACACAATGCACAAACACAGTCTAGTATGCAAAGCTTTGCCTTTTTTTAAGGTGCCCAGGATTCCATGGGGGTGGAGCCAATTAGGGCGATTGCCACAGGCCCCCACATTTTTGTTTTATCTCTTATGCCTCACTATCAGTTGTCAGTGCTATAGAAGTGAGACATAGCATGAGCACTACAGCATCACATGTGAGAGTCCTCCTTTGAGATTTTCCAAAGGGAACCTCCCCCAAGATTTTTCAAGGGGGCACAGCTACGTACACATACTTCTTGGCTGAGTCCTCAGCATTGCCTTGAGCTCCCTAGGATCAGCTCTGTAGGTGATAGTCAAATTACATAGTAACAGTAGTTGACGGCAGATAAAGACCTGTACGGTCCATCCAGTCTGCCCAACAAGAAAAACTCTGGTCTTGTTCAACTTCTGATGCTGAATCTGTCCAGCCATGATCAGGGCACAGACAGTAGAAGTCTGCCCTTTACTGACTTTGCTTCCCAATTACTGGTGTTGTCACCTAATCTCCGCTAAGCTTCTGTGGATCCATTCCTTCTATACAGGATTCCTTTGTGTTTGTCCCACGCATTTATGAATTCCGTTACCATTTTCATCTCAACCACCTCCCACGGGAGGGCATTTCAGGTATCTACCACCCTCTCCATGAATAACTAGTTCCTGACATTATTCCTGAGTCAGCCCCCTTTCAACCTCAATTCATGTCCTCTAGCTCTACCACCTTCCGATCTCTGGAAAAGGCTTGTTTGCGGATTAATACCTTTCAAATATTTGAACGTGTGTATCATATCACCCCTGTTCCTTCTAGCTGAAAGTACATGACGAAGTACCTTTGTCTGCTATTCTCCAGTCTTTTCTGTCTCAATAAACAAGCTGTATAGGTCTTGAACTCCTGACTACATGTATGTTAATACCACTCAGCTTCTCCTGACACTGTGATACAATGACAATGATTTGGCAGCAAGGTAGAATTTTTCCCTTCAGCTCAAATGAACAGCATGGAAAGAAAAGAAAAAAGGAAACTAAGAAGGGAACTAAATTAAATGTGTAACCTAAGGGGCGTGCAGCCAGAACAATTTTGTTTTGTGCTGTTTTCTTTGTTGTTTATAAGAATTGTGGCAGTATGGCTAGTGGTTGGCAGCAGGACCTCACACAAATGTGGCACTCACATGCACAGGTTGCAGGTAGAAAGTTAGAATGTTTTTATTTATGTACATACCAGGAGAATAATCAGTCCTGTTTCCTCACAGGATTGGTACTTCCAATTAAAATCTCTCAAACACACTCCCAATTCCAGTAGCCTTCCCCTGGCTGGGCTACACTCTTCAATATAGAGATAGAGGATGGGACTTAATATACCACCTTTCTGTGGTTACAATCAAAGTAGTTTACAAATTATATACAGGTACTTACTTTGTACCTGTGGCGATGGAGGGTCACAGGGTGCTGCAGTGGGAATTGAACCCAGTTCCCCTACTCTTTCACTTGTAACTTCCTTTATCATAACCACAGTTTCAATAGTGAAGGGATAATTAGCTTCCTTGGCAGTCTTCAGTTACCTCACTTGCGATCACACAACTCTGGAATCCTTGGAGGCATTGACTTGAGACTTCTTATCACATAGTAATGCAAGTGTCGGAGCTAGGGCCAATCCTGTTCCCAGGGACTCCCTTCAGGAACTCCTTGGCAGGATCCTTGCTCATGCTGTTCCTCTTCCCTCGGGGCCTCTCTGATCCATTTTGCTCCAGAGCATTTAATCACCTCCCTGACAGAGTCCCACCCCTGTGACTCAGCCTCTGACATGGCAGGTTAGCGCCACCTTCTGTTAGGTGGCTAAACTGCAACGCCAGTGAGGGAGTGTTCTTAGGGAAACCTGCCGCTTTACCACACACTCCCCCACAAGAATGTTAATTTTATTTGGAGATTTCTGGGCATGTTTTCATTACAAAGAGCTATGTCATGAAGAATGCATGCTCTTTCTGAAAAAGTGCACACATTTTCAAAAGAAGGTACTCTTTCTAAAAGTACACCTGTTTGCAAAGAGTGTGCCTGTCTGAAAGAGTGCTCTTCTGTTTGAAAATGTGCATTGTTAAAAAGAGTGCACATTTTTGATGGCAAATAAAAAACAAACAAAAAAAACATGAAATCTTATCCTTTTTTCTTCTGTTTTTTTGTTTGCCAATGACATAAAATAAATGCATATCCCTAGTGTAACCTCTTGAAAGCAAGTGGGCCTCTGTCTGCAGGCAGCATAGCTGAATTCACATTGAGATTGCCATAATGTTCAGTATAACGTAGAACAGTCTTTTCTCACTTTAGGATGCATTGATAATTTAAACATTTCTGAGATGGCAACTCTGGGCTATATGGAAGTTTGACCCATGAAACCTTGCAAGGTGGAGTGGGTATGCCAAGAATCTTTCTTTTTATATTTAACCATCACTGATGAAGGTCAGAATGTTCTCACTCTGATGGGTGTTGTGGGACCATCTCTCTCTCTCAATATATATATATTTGCTTTCATGTATTCACTACTGTCTCTGGCGTCATCCTCATATAAATCTTGTGATGAGATAGATACTATGCTATAGTACCTTTCTCACTTAAGCCAACTAAAATTATCCATTGATTTCACTTCAACAACAAGATTAAAATGTTTTCACAAATGTGTTGCATCTTATACTGCTAAGCTTGAAAAAAAAAAAAAAAGCAAACAGGATGCTAGGAATTATCAGGAAAGGGATGATGGCAAATAAGACTAATAATACTATAATGCCTCTGTATCACGCCATGGTGCGACCTCACCTAAAAGCAGATGATCAAAAGCCCTGCGCTGTTCCAAACAGTGCTCTAAAATAGTGCTGGAACAGCGCAGGGCTTTACTGCACTGATGATCACAGATAATGCATGCAAATTTAAGCAGCGCAGTTATCTCTGATTATGGGGTAGAAGTGCGAGCGAATTGTGCCTGAGCATGCGCTCAGCACAATCCTCTCGCACTTGTTTGACAGGTCTGGGCTGTCAAAAGTCCAAACCTGTCAAACACAGGGCTGGAGGTCCATGGGACCACCAGGCCCTGACTACCCCTGCCCCGAGCAATGGGGGCTGGAGGTCCGGCGGACATCCGGTCCCCCCGACGATCCCACCCCCCAGGTTCAGGGAGAGCTGGAGATCCAGTGGGTCTCCAGTCCCCCCAAACCCCCAGAAATTGGTCCCTGGTGGTCTAGTGGCCGCCGGCCAAACCTCTCCCACCCTCCCACCCAGTGAGCGACAGGGGGGGGCTCCAGCCCACCCCAACTCCCCCCCCAGCGTTGTCCGACCAATCCCTGGTGGTCCAGCGTAAAAGACAACCCCCTCCCGGCCCCCCTACCTTAGTTGGAGGAGGGACGCAGCCTGCCTCCTTCCTCTTCCTTGTGTTGACGCTGCCGCAAAATGGCGGCGCCCAGCCCCGTCCAGTGCTGGGATGCACTGGGCGGGGCTACAGACCATGTCGCCAGGGACCATTTTCTGGGGGTTTGGGGGGGGCTGGAGACCCACAGGATCTCTAGCCCTCCCTGAACCTGGGGGGGTGGGATCGTCGGGGGGACTGGAGGTCCACCGGACCTCCAGCCCCCTGTTGGCAGGTTTGCTTTGGGGGGGGAACGGGGGGCCTGCCAGCATGCAACTGCATGCTGCACAGGGCTCACCATTCCTCCCCAATGATCTGCAAACCCTAACACCAGCTCGGAGCTGGCATAGGGTTTGCCGCAGCCAGCGACCCAAATTTTGGCATGCTGGCCGCTGATCATTGGTGATGAATGCGCTGAGCCCTGTTTAGCATGCATTAGCATGCTATTTGCGCAAAGAGCCCTCGAGCGCGTTGTTTCATGGGGCGGTAGCAAACACTGGTGCTAGTATGGCGCTAACAGCCTCTAGCACCGGCGTTTGCTTTTGATCATGAGGGTACTAGTATTGCATTCAGTTCTGGTTGCCGTATTTAACGTGATTGCTGTAGACTTAGAAAAGGTTCAAACAAGACCAAAATGATAAAGGGGATGAAACTCCTCTCATATAAGGAAAGGCTAAAGAAGTTAGAGCTTTTCAGCTTGGAAGAGAGATGGCTGAGGGGGAGATATGATTGAGGTCTACAAAATCCTGAGCGGTGTAGAGTGAGTAGAAGTAATCAATTTTTTACTGTTTCAAAAAGTACAAAGACATGGGGGCATCCAGTGAAGTTACATGGAAATGCTTATAAATAGGATATATTTTTTCACTCAACGAAAAGTTAAGCTCTGGAACTCTTTGCTGGAAGATTTAGTAACAGCAGTTGGCGTATCTGGGTTTTAAAAAGGTTTGGACAAATTCCTAGAGGAAAAGTCCGTAGTCTGCTATTGAGAGAGACGTAGGGAAGCCACTGCTTGCCCCGGGATTGGTATCACGGAATGTTGTTGCTATTTGGGTTTCTGCCAGGTACTTGTGACCTGGATTGACCACTGTTGGAAACAGGATACTGGGCTAGATGGACCATTGGTCTGACCCAGTATTGCTCTTCTTATGTTCTTGCATTATCTAATGAAAGGGTTATGGCATAGTAGCATTCATTTAACCATTTGAACAAAAAGAAGAGTGACAACTGGTCAAATCTCTGAAAAATTGAAAAGACAAACACTGCATCACTGTGTTTCTGCCATGATGGAATAGCATCGAGATTTCCGTGCCAACATTTCTGAGGCAGGAGAGTTTTGTATATGTGCTTGTGAGATGTTGTGATTTCTGTTTCTATTTGACTGATAATGTGTTTTATTGATTGTTTTAGTCTGTTTTTGATATTATGTATTGTGCAGAATATACATTTTTCAAATAAATAAAGAATTTTGTCTGCCACTGAAAGTCAGGAGGGAAGTTGCATTTCTCTCCCATACATAGTGAGTAGTTAAAGAATCAAAGTACATAATATCCAAGCAGTAAAGCACCATAGCAGATGGATGCGGGCTTAGGAGCGGATTTCACCATCATGTAATAAGAGACATACCAAGCAATCTATTGTTGACATTACTCAAAGAGTACAAGGTATTATGAAGATTCCTTTTGCACAGTTATAGTAATTACAATCATCAGAATCAACACTGATGCACTATAATAGGAAGTTAATCTCGTGCATTATGCCTCACTATGGGCCAGATGTACTAAAAGACAATACTGTGTTATTTGCTTGTTTATTGAGATTTATTAACCACCTTTATAAAGAAATTCACCCAAGGCGATGTACAGCAGGTACAATTCAACATAAAATTTACAATTTTGTTAACAGCATAACAATAGTAAAATGATGAAATCTAAACATAAATACAATAAATGAGGTAAACTTGGAAATGTCAAATTTAAACCTATTGTGTGCTACCACAGATTGATTGCATTATTTCCTGCAGGTTCCCTCTTATACACAATGGAGGGCATTCTATAAATGGCACCGAGTTTTCGGTGCCGTACAAAATCGGCCCGGTGTGCTATTCTAGAAATGGCACTCCAGATTGCGCGCCATTTATAGACTAGCGCTTAGATCCCATTCCATGTCAAAAGTTGGGCACCGGTATGTAATCAAGCTGAAACCTGGTGTAAATTGCTGGTGACCAACTCCTGGCATTTTGGCACTGAAATGAGGCTATTCTGTAACTCTGTGTGCAACTTTTAGGAATTCCCCCGACACTTCCCTGGCCATGCCAGCTTTTGAGTTGTGTGCTAGGAGATGTAGGTGTATGAGGTTATAGAAAAGGGCATGGGGAGATGTGCTTTCAAATATCAATTATTCCCAATAAACTGCAATAATTGATAATATCAATTAATCGCAATTAGATTGGCTCGTAAGCAAATCTGTTTGCATGGGGATTAAAAACTTTGGCACCGAAATCTCAACACTAAATATAGAATAGACCTTATTTAGCAATAATATGTGTTAATAATGGCATTAGCATGCACCAACACAGCAGCACACGTCAGTAAATCTAGCCCTTTATGGCATGGTGCTATAGAGACTCACAAGATTCCCAATGTAAGAGTCACCAGTTGTCTGCTGTTCAAGGATACAGGCATTCTCTGCCCAGTTACCACCAGGGCAGCAAGGGAGCCCTTACCGCTACCTCAATGCTAAATATGCATATGCTAAACGTAGAGATGGCTATATATTCCTATGAGTTTCCCACTTCAGCCAGTATCTGTGTTAAACTTAATGGAGGGGGTTTCTTCAGATCAAATTCTTATTATTACCCAACTCCAACCACTTCTTCTCGCTATCCTTACACAATGTTTAAAGGGTACTGAGTATTGGATCTATTAGATATCCATGTCACCACCATTCTGAAAAAGAAAAAAAAGAATAGCGAAATAGCGAAACTTCAATTAAGCTAAGTGTAATTTTGATTACAAGAGAATATTATTGGGTGACAGTAGAAAGTAAAAAGTTTAAAGATTAAAATTATGGATCAATGATGAACACATGCCCACCATGACAAGGTACCTGGCTCACATAAATATAGCCTGAATGGTGGTGACATGGATATCTGATAGATCCAATACTCAGTACCCTTTAAACATTGTGTAAGGATAGCGAGAAAAAGTGGTTGGAGCTGTGTAATAATAAGAATTTGATATATATTCCTATGGGCATCTCTAGTGTTTAGCGCACGCTAATCATTAGTGAGTGCTAAAAATGCTAGCGCACCTTTGTAAAAGATCTCCTCGACACACTAATTGATGGCCGGTTAGCGCTGAGTATCAGCTTAACTGGTTATCAACTGGTAGCCCCAAAATTAAGCTGGATATTCAATGACAGTTGACGGAAATAACCCAGCATTGAATATCCAGGTTCAGTGCCAGCAGCAAGCTTTAATTGTGCTGCCCGCCGCCAGCTGAAAAAGGAGTATGGTAGTAGCTACTGACTTTTTTATTTAGGGCAAGGATTCTCAACCCAATCAGAACACACCGAGCCTGTCAGGTTCTCAGGATACCCACAATGAATATGTGTGTGATAAATCTACCCACACTACCTCCATTATATGCAAATCCACATCATGCATATTCATTGTAAGTATCCTGAAAACCTGACTGACTAGAGGTGTTCGGAGGCCTGGTTTGAGATCCACTGGTTTAGGTGGATCCATCCTCATAAATCAAGGTTTGGAGTGCCATCCAGCTGCATCACCTTCAGTATCTGCCGTATCTAGTAACAGTGTTTCAGGTGTTTCCGTTAAATCAATCAATCAGAAAGACCTAGTAAGTAAACTATAGGTACAAAAAGTAGGTACAAAAAACAAAACAAAAAAAAACCTTCCAAGAAATAGGCATAGATAAATTTATAATCAAATCCAAAAGATGACAGCAAGCGGTCATTAATAAAAATTTCTCTTGGTTAGTTTATGCAATAAACTCTATATGAGAACAACCTGAGTACTGATGGGTGGAACAGTATCCATAATGATCCAGTTCCCTGTGCTCGTACCTGAACAAAGTAGCAGCAATACATCAGAGAATGCACTAACTGCTGAATACTTACAAGAAATAACAGTGATAGAAACTGTGAAAATAATTTTCTATAATACCACCCTAAAATTTACAAAATAACATATAGGATGTCTTCTGTACCGTTTAAAGATAAATTTCACATGAACACAGGATGACTATTGATAACTGGTTTCTAAGAAGTAGAAAGAATAATAAATCAAGGTAACCTCAAAATGTACTTAAAATTATTCTTTATAAAAATATCCATGGTTTTTTAAATGTTTTTATATGTACATATGTGTTTCTAACTAATAAGTTTTTAAATATATATGTATACGTGCATTTCTAATTTATGTAACGGTGGAAAACTTCTTCATAATATGTGTATGCTCTAACTGATACATTTACATGTTGTTTTTATGTCAGACCCCTGAAGCAGGCTCTTGTGCGCCGAAACACGGCCCGTGTCGGGTCAAGTTCGCAATAAAGGAGAACATTGATTATCCCAATCTTGAAGGCCCAGTGTTGCTTCTTTTTGTTGACAGATGTTATTAGTGCCTGGTGAGGTTTTGTGTAACTATTCTTTTGATTGTGTTTTTTTCCTGTCCTATGACTTATGGAGTTCCTTTCATTACAATTTAATTTTTTTTATTTTTGTAAACCATGTAGAACTTTTTAGAATGGTCAGTATATCAAGTTCTATTAAACTATAAACTATTAGCTTGAGGTTATTCTCCCTTCTAGTCTTCTTTTCCTAGCAGAATACTTTAGTGCGAACAAAACAAAGGCAAAAGTTTTTGAAATGGCTAAATATTTGGTGATAACCATTTTGCAGCAGGTGCTGTTAAAAAAGCGAAAGAAACCACATTAACTTTCACAGAAGATGCCTGATGAAATTCAGTAGTGGACTGTTAGGGCCAGATTCAGTACATGGGCTCAAATTTAGGTTACTCAAAAATGGGGATTCATTTAAAACAAGCAATAGTTACACACTAACTATGAATGAATGGTGTGTACTCAAACTAAAAAGAATATATATTGTAAAAAAGGGAAGAAAACACCTCAGAAATTGTCTGTGGACTTATATCTGTCTTAGATTTTTTAGTCACAACAGACTCCCTTATAATTATTGGCCAAAAAACTCCCATTCAAAATTTTATTAAACAATACAAAAACTTAAAAAAATATATTATTTCTTCTAATATTATTCCATGGTTTTCTAGAATTGTGTCTTTTAATGAAGGACCATCTCAAAAGAATCAAACTTGGAGAGAATTTTCAAAAAGCACTTATCTGGACAAATCCCAACAGTGTTTCCGTTTCACCATACTGCTTCTTAAGGGGAATTTGTGTGCCCATAACTCTCTCTGTAAAAGAAAAAATAAATAACAACTTCAGCACTGAAGAAGAAGAAGAAATTAAATTCAAGGAAATTCAGTTCGGCATCACTCACAATAGCTTTACAGTGTTCTCTGTTTCATATTATCCAAAACCTGTCAAAATGGCGCTCACTTAAAACAAAACAAGGACGCCAACCACTCATTGTCCAATCACAGTTCAGTGCACTGTTTACTGACCAATTAGAGAGCAACACATTATTTCATGGGTGGGACTGATTTGATCTATTTGAATAAAATTGTTATAAAAAAGCTGTCCATTCGACTGTAATGTTTAATCCTTCTGGTTCAAGGTCAAATTTAGGTGCCAGGAAAAATGCACGCTTAGTGCTATTCCATAAAGGGTACTCTGGGCTGAACGCCTGTATAAAATAATGCTTAGCATGAATTTCCGTGCCTGACTTGGGCGTGAATATTTACATTTGCTGAAACCTGGTGTGAATCCTGGTGTTCAAGTTGGGCGCATAACCCCCATATTCTATAACACTGCACCTAAAGATTGGGAACACCCCTGATCTACCCATGCCCCTCTGTATGGATATATATATTAGAGGGCAAACCCCTGATACATATAGTCTAAAGTACTTGGGCAGGCAAATTATTCTGGACACATTTCTAGGGGATGAGTGTACCTCTTATTTGTCCTTAGACTCTTCTGAATAGCTGTACCAATGGAACAAATTACCACGAAACCTAAGAACGACCTATGAACTAACCAACTTCCGCAAACTACTAAAGACTCATCTCTTTGAAAAAATCTACCAAAAGGATCAAAGCACATGAAGACCACTCACACTGTTGGCAATGCATTAACACATTCTCCTATTACACCTATCCCCATAATTCTACACACCCAGCCTTTCTCTCTTCAATTTTATTCTTTCCCCTATCGATACCTGGACATTGTTTCAACTCAACTCCTCATAATGTAACCATAATCAAGTAATAACTTATTGTACTTCCATCGTTACAATGTATTGTAAGCCACATAATCATGTAATAACTGATTGTACTTCCATCGTTACAATGTATTGTAAGCCACACTGAGCCCGCAAATAGGTGGGAAAATGTGAGATACAAAAGCAATAAAATTAAATAAATAAAGGAACAATGAAACAGATGCAAAGCAAGTTACAAAAATAGACTTGTACTATCAAAAATATCATATATATATATATATATATATATATATATATATATATATATATATATATATATATATATATATATATATATAATGCTATATATATATATATATATATATATATATATATATATATATATATATATATAATGCTATATGATTAGCCAAATAAACTATATGAATAAGTGATAATACAACTAATCACACCACTAATGTCCTAAGGAAATTATGAGAGCTTACACAACTAAAATATCTTGTGCAAATTACACACTTAGCAGCTAGTAATTCTACTATTCACCACAAATCCTGAGATGAACCAGTCTTTTACAGACAAAAGCCTTAGACTAATTAAACCCCTGTGCTGTAGTTAGTAAATCCACTTCTCTTATCCTGCAGTCCTTATTGCAGATGTCCAGTGGGAAAGAATCAGATTCCACCTTTGAGTCTCTAACAGAAGCCTCTGTGAGTCAATCTCAGTCCAGGAATAAAATCCAAGGACTGTATACTGATTACACAGTCTTTTGGTAAGGACTTAGTGCTGCAGTGCAACTGACCTTGTCAGCTTTATTACAAGGAAAATTCAGTTCCCTGGTGTTTAGGAAAATCAGTCTCTCTCTCTCTCTCTCTCTCAACTCTCAGAGCAATCTATCCACCAACAGGTCTTCTGTTCTTCTCCCTTCTCTCCTCTCACTTCAGTCCAGCATTGGCATGTACTGAGCCAAACTGACAAATTAAAGAGTAATAAATCACCTGGACTGGCATACATCCATGGGTACTCAAAGAACTCAAGCATGAAATTGACGATCTGCTGTTAGTAGTATGTAACCTATCGTTAAAATCGTCCATAGTACCTGAAGATTGGAGGGTGGCCAATGTGACGCCGATTTTTAAAAAGGGTTCTCGTGGTGATCTGGGAAATTATAGACTGGTAAGCCTGATGTCGGTGCCGGGCAAAATAGTAGAAACTATTATAAAGAATGAAATTATAGAATACGTAGACAAACATGGTTCTTTGAAGGTGTGAATAAACATGTGGATAAAGGTGAGCCGGTTGATGTAGTGTATCTAGATTTTCAGAAAGCTTTTGATAAAGTTCCTCATGAGAGACTCCTGAGGAAATTAAGGTTCTGGTGTGGATTAGGATTTGGTTATTGGACTGAAATCAGAGGGTAAGGTTAAATGGTCATTTCTCTCAATGAAGGAGAATGAACAGTGGAGTGCCACAGGGATCTGTACTGGGACCGGCACTATTTAACATATTTATAAATGATATGGAAATTGGAATGCCGAGTGAGGTGATCAAATTTACAGATGATACAAAACTATTCAAAGTTGTTAAAACACGTGCGGACTGTGAAATATTACAGGAAGACCTTAGGAAATTGGAAGACTGGGCGTCCAAATGGCAGATGAAATTTACTGTGGACAAATGCAAGGTGATGCACATTGGAAACAATAATCCGAATCATAGTTACCTGATGCTAGGGTCCACCTTGGGGGGGGGGGGGGGTCAGCGCTCAAGAAAAAGATCTGGGTGTCGTTGTAGATAATATGTTGAAATCTTCTGCTCAGTGTAGGCGGCAGCCAAAAAAGCAAACAGGATGCTAGGAGTTATTAGGAAAGGGATGGTGAATAAGATTGAAAATACTATGCCTTTGTATCACTCCATGGTGCGTTCACATCTCTTGAGTATTGCATTTAATTCTGGTCACTGTATCTCAAAAAAGATATAGCGGAATTAGAAAAGGTTCAAAGAAGAGCGACTAAAATGATAAAGCAGATGGAACTCCTCTATATGAGGAAAGGCTAAAGAGGTTAGGGCTCTTCAGCTTGGAAAATAGACAAATGAGGGGAGATTATGCTTGAGGTCTACAAAATCCTGAGTGGTGTAGAACGAGTAGAAGTAGATCAATTTTTAACTCATTCCAAAAGTACAAAGACTAGGGGACACTCAAGGAAGTTACATGGGAATACTTTTAAAACAAATAGGAGGAAATATTTCTTCTCTCAAGGAATAGTTAAGCTCTGGAACTTTTAGCTGAAGGAGGTGGTAACAGCAGTTAGTGTATCTGGGTTTCAAAAATGTTTGGACAAATTCATGGAGGAAAAAGTCCATAGTCTGCTATAAAGACAGACAAGGGAAACAACTGCTTGCCCTGGGATTTGTAGTATGGAATGTTGCCACGATTTGGGTTTCTGCCAGGTATTTGTGACCTGGCTTGGCCTCTGTTTGGAAAACAGAATACTGAGCTAGATGGACCGTTGATCTGACTCAGTATGGGTACTCTTATGTTCTGTGTCAGGTGATACCTATGGATCAATCACAAATGGTGTAATTTTGTCCAGCAGAATTCATGGTGGACAATTCAAAGCCTTGTAATAACAGCAAAGAAAGTCTTATCAGTCACTAGGCTTCTGGTAGCAACCTCCCCCTTGATTCACATATACTCCCGGAGACGTTTGTCTTCTGTGAGGTAAGCTCCTCCGCTCTTCCCAGGAGATAACTGGAGGCTAATTTGCAGTAAACAACGTTTCCTTGGATGAAGTCATCATGGGTATGCCAAGCAGTAATTTTCCTTTGTAGAAAAGCTGCTTTCTGATGATTTCAGATGTATTCAAGCCACAGGCTGTAGAATCCATATTAGATGGTAAAAGATGGTTCTGGCATGGACAGGCCTCAGACTAGCAAAGGTGAGATAACAGGAAAATACCCCTACACCTCTCATGACCATACTTCCTCCAATGGTAAGAAACTGAAGTTCAATATGTAGAAGAAATTAATAAATGAAAATAGGCAACACAGCAGCAATTAAATTCATCCTAGTCATGAAACTTAACCTTCAGAGGGTTCACTTGTTGCAGCCTCACGAAAAGGAAGTCTCATTCCTCCCTCCCCCTCTCCCCCAAAAGAGAATTTTTTTGCATTAATCAAACACTTTTTCATCAGTTACAGTACCTCTTGCTTAAGTCTACTGTTTTTTTTATTAGAGTTATCTATGCCTATTTTTGGATGATGGAGAAGTTCGTTGCAAGCAGCAAGAATTGGTAAATCTATAACTTATATGTACCACTAACCCACAACAAATGGGCTTATATCTCAACACAAAAATAGACTTATCTACAAGAAAAATATATTTAAATCTTATTTATAAAAATGATGCAGCCTTCAGCATCCAGATAAAAAAAACTGTCATCAACGCCCCCAACCTTTTACAACGTGTCATACTCATGTCCCAGAAATAATAATTCTTTCTCATTAAAATCTCCTTAAGGAGCCCTTTTACAGAGCGGAGGTAAGTCCAAGTTCTGTAAGTTACTGTGGGGCTCATTTTGTTTGTGAAAAATCTTTAAAATACAGATTTATGCCACGTTTTGGACATTTTTCTATTTTGAAAATGAGCCCCATAGTAACCTATGGAACTTTATAAGTCTGAGACCAAGATGCACTAAAAAATCGTTAAAGCCCTTCCCTTACCGATTCCCTTAGCGAATCGGTAAGGAACGAGCATTCATCAAGTAAAATGAATGCAAATGAGCTGCTTGTTGTAGCTCACGTGCATTCTCTATTCCATCGTTAAACAGTTGGCCATTCAGCCGGTCGAGCATGGATGCCCCTGATGAGCACTTGGCTTTCTTTTTTTTTGTGCCTTCCGCCACCGCCGCCCCCCCCCCCCCCCGAGGTCACCGTCTCTGCTCCCCCTCCCCCCTGCATTGAAATCACAGCTTCCTGCAGCCCCGGCCTCCCCGCCATCCTCTGCGCCCCGGGGCCCCGCCCCCTCTGCTCCCCCTGAGATCATCGTCGCCGCCGCTCCCCCCTCCACTGTCCATCTGTCACTGGGCCGGGCCCTCAAAGCGCCTCTCACCTCCATGTGAAGGCGCTGCAGCAGGCAACAGCAGATTGCTTCCCTTTGGGCTTCCTTCCTTCCCTCCCTGTATCCCGCCCTCGCAGAACTTACGTCAGACAAGGGTGAGCCAGGGAGGGAAGGAAGGAGGCCCGAAGGGAAACAATCTGCTGTTGCCTGCTGCAGCGCCTTCACAGGTGAGAGGCGCTGTGAGGGCCCAGCCCGGTGGCAGATGGAGGGGGGTGGGTGGAGGGCGATGACGACCTCAGGGGGGGTGGAGGGGGTGGGACCCCGGGGCGTGGAAGACGGCGGGGAGGCCAAGGCTGCGGGAAGCTCTCCAAAACCCACCACAAACCCACTGTACCCACATCTACAGTGGTGGAAATAAGTATTTGATCCCTTTGCTGATTTTGTAAGTTTGCCCACTGACAAAGACATGAGCAGCCCATAATTGAAGGGTAGGTTATTGGTAACAGTGAGAGATAGCACATCACAAATTAAATCCGGAAAATCACATTGTGGAAAGTATATGAATTTATTTGCATTCTGCAGAGGGAAATAAGTATTTGATCCCCCACCAACCAGTAAGAGATCTGGCCCCTACAGACCAGGTAGATGCTCCAAATCAACTCGTTACCTGCATGACAGACAGCTGTCGGCAATGGTCACCTGTATGAAAGACACCTGTCCACAGACTCAGTGAATCAGTCAGACTCTAACCTCTACAAAATGGCCAAGAGCAAGGAGCTGTCTAAGGATGTCAGGGACAAGATCATACACCTGCACAAGGCTGGAATGGGCTACAAAACCATCAGTAAGACGCTGGGCGAGAAGGAGACAACTGTTGGTGCCATAGTAAGAAAATGGAAGAAGTACAAAATGACTGTCAATCGACAAAGATCTGGGGCTCCACGCAAAATCTCACCTCGTGGGGTATCCTTGATCATGAGGAAGGTTAGAAATCAGCCTACAACTACAAGGGGGGAACTTGTCAATGATCTCAAGGCAGCTGGGACCACTGTCACCACGAAAACCATTGGTAACACATTACGACATAACGGATTGCAATCCTGCAGTGCCCGCAAGGTCCCCCTGCTCCGGAAGGCACATGTGACGGCCCGTCTGAAGTTTGCCAGTGAACACCTGGATGATGCCGAGAGTGATTGGGAGAAGGTGCTGTGGTCAGATGAGACAAAAATTGAGCTCTTTGGCATGAACTCAACTCGCCGTGTTTGGAGGAAGAGAAATGCTGCCTATGACCCAAAGAACACCGTCCCCACTGTCAAGCATGGAGGTGGAAATGTTATGTTTTGGGGGTGTTTCTCTGCTAAGGGCACAGGACTACTTCACCGCATCAATGGGAGAATGGATGGGGCCATGTACCGTACAATTCTGAGTGACAACCTCCTTCCCTCCGCCAGGGCCTTAAAAATGGGTCGTGGCTGGGTCTTCCAGCACGACAATGACCCAAAACATACAGCCAAGGCAACAAAGGAGTGGCTCAGGAAGAAGCACATTAGGGTCATGGAGTGGCCTAGCCAGTCACCAGACCTTAATCCCATTGAAAACTTATGGAGGGAGCTGAAGCTGCGAGTTGCCAAGCGACAGCCCAGAACTCTTAATGATTTAGAGATGATCTGCAAAGAGGAGTGGACCAAAATTCCTCCTGACATGTGTGCAAACCTCATCATCAACTACAGAAGACGTCTGACCGCTGTGCTTGCCAACAAGGGTTTTGCCACCAAGTATTAGGTCTTGTTTGCCAGAGGGATTAAATACTTATTTCCCTCTGCAGAATGCAAATAAATTCATATACTTTCCACAATGTGATTTTCCGGATTTAATTTGTGATGTGCTATCTCTCACTGTTACCAATAACCTACCCTTCAATTATGGGCTGCTCATGTCTTTGTCAGTGGGCAAACTTACAAAATCAGCAAGGGATCAAATACTTATTTCCACCACTGTAGGTGCCCCCCTTCACCCATAAGGGCTATGGTAATGGTGTACAGTTGGGGGTAGTGGGTTTTGTGGGGCTCAGCACACAAGGTAAGGGAGCTGTATACCGGTGAGCAATTTATGAAGTCCACTGCATTGTCCCCTAGGGTGCCTGGTTGGTATCCTGGCATGTCAGGGGGACCAGTGCACAACAAATGCCGGCTCCTCCCACGACCAAATGGCTTGCATTTGGTCGCTTCTGAGATGGACGTCCTTGGTTTTGATTATCGCCGAAAATCAGAAACGACTAAGTCTAGGGACAACCATCTCTAAGGATGACCAACTTTCAGGATTTGGGTGTCCCTGACCATATTATTGAAACGAAGGATGGACGTCCATCTTGTTTCGAAAATACGGGTTTCCCTGCCCCTGTATGGGGACATTTTGCGAGGTCGTCCAAATCGAAACGAGGACGTCCCTTTCGATTATGCCCCTCCACATATTCCATCTTTGCTTTACCCTTCACTATCAATTAAATGTTCTATTATGTATTGTGTTGACTTTGCAAGTAGTATACTATCCTGCTTATAATCGAAAGAGAAAAACGCCCAAGTTCCGACCTAAATCGGGAGATGGACGTTTATCTCACAAAAACGAATAACACGGTATAATTGAAAGCCGAACTTGGACGTTTTCAACTGCACTCCATCGCGGAAGCGTACAAAGTTGATGGGGGCGTGTCGGAGTCGTGGTGAAGGCGGGACTGGGGCATGGTTATCACCCGAACAGAGATGGGCGCCTTTCGCCGATAATGGAAAAAAAGTATGCGTTTGTAGCTAGAATTTAGGGCATGTTTCCTGGACCCTGTTTTTTCACGAATAAGGCCCCAAAAAGTGCCCTAAATGACCAGATTACCACCAGAGGGAATCGGGGATGAGCTCCCCTGACTCCCCCAGTGGTCACTAACCCCCTCCCACCACAAAAAATGATGTTTCACAACTTTTTATTTTCACCCTCAAATGTCATACCCACCTCCCTGGCAGCAGTATGCAGGTCCCTGGAGCAGTTGTTAGAGGGTGCAGTGGACGTCAGGCAGGTGGACCCAGGCCCATCCCCCCCACCTGTTACAATTGTGCTGCTTAATGCTTAGTCGTCCAACCCCCCCAAACCCACTGTACCCACATGTAGGTGCCCCCCTTCACCCCTTAGGGCTATAGAATTGGTGTAGACTTGTGGGCAGTGGGTTTTGAGGGGGATTTGGGGGGCTCAACACACAAGGGAAGGGTGCTATGCACCTGGGAACTCTTTTACCTTTTTTTTGTTTTTGTAAAACTGCCCCCTAGGGTGCCCGGTTGGTGTCCTGGCATGTGAGGGGGACCAGTGCACTACGAATCCTGGCCCCTCCCACGAACAAATGCCTTGGATTTATTCGTTTTTGAGCCGGGCGCTTTCATTTTCCATTATCGCTGAAAAGCAAAAATGCCCAGCTCACAAATTGTCGAATAAAACATGGACGTCTATTTTTTTCGAAAATACGGTTCGGTCCGCCCCTTCATGGACCCGTTCTCGGAGATAAACACCCATGGAGATAGACGTTTTCATTCGATTATGCCCCTCGACACCATACTTTTCATTGTTATTTGAATATTTTTACTGCTGTAATTGCCTATTGCTCAGGTTTGATTTATTCTTACTGTACACTGCCTTGAGTGAATTTCCTTCAAAAAGGCAGTAAATAAATAAATCCTTATAAATAAATAAAATGGGCCCTTAACCGGCTATGTGTTACCTGGATCCGCAAACCCAGAAATTCAGTGCCATAGCCTGGACATAACCAAACATTGAATTTCCGGGCATAACACCGGTGGTGGTCAGCAAAATTCAAAGGTATAAATAATGATTTAAAGCAAAGTGATAATTAAAGTGATAATCAAATTTCTAGAGTCTAAAATGTAACATAAGGACATATTTCATCACAGAAAGGGTGGTAGATGGTTGGAACAGCCTTGCAGTGGAGGTGTAAATTGTATTTGAAGACTAGGAAGGAGTGACCTAATGGTTAGAGCAGTGGGTTTCAGACTTGGGAACTGTTCCCACTGCAGCTCCTGACCCTGGGCAAGTTACTTAACTCTTCATTGCCCCAGGTACAAATAACCTTAAATTGTGAGCCCATTAGGGACAGAAAAGTTCCTGCAAAAATAGTATGTGTAAACCACTTGCTGTATTTACAGAAAGGTGGTAGAAGCAAGGAAGAGCCAAGGATGAATAGATTTGCAATATTGGAACAGGAAGAAAAAATGAATCAACTATACATGTTTTCTGACCTTTACGAATATTTATGTTCTCTGTTACCATGAACCTGTTTGTTCAAAAGTATTTTACCAAGGTTACAAAATGAGAACTTTTGACTGCTAGAGGGCACTGTGGCAAAACATTTGTAACCCGTTGTTAACAAGATGCTGCTTGATTTAAGGGTTGAGTGTCAACAGAGCACTTAAACTAACTTCTCTGTGAAAATGACTTTAAGTGAAAAAGAAATGTGCACCATAAAATTTTATCTGTCTGAAGAGATACCAAATAGATGAAGAATTGAAAAATACAAAGAGCCAGGCAGCAAATTTCCTGCAGAAGAAATCTGAGCAAAATAAATTGTGTGCATATGTATTATAGCAGAATTTTTTCCACAATGAAGTATCACCTTGCTGAATAAAGACAAGTGAGACAATAAAGACAAATTACATACGTAATGAGAAAGTAAATGAAATCTTCTTTGAGAATGTTGCTTCCCTTGATACTTTATGATAGACCTCAAGCAGGATCTCCAAATCATCAGACATGGAGTCCATTCTGCTTGTTTATCTGTTTTAAGTATTAAGATGTATCTTTTATTCTCTTAGCACTTAGGAATGTCAGGGGGTTAATGGGGAAGCACCACCCAATACATATTTTCCAAACATGTTCCTCAGGCCTCAGCATACATAGTTTAAGTTAAATGTAAAATAGCACATGGATAAAACTGATTCAGTGCCGTTTTTTTTAAAGATCCTAGCACCATGTCATTTTAACAATATTTAGAAGCTGAAGAGGAGATAAGACATAATAGATTACATAAAACAAACAGTAGTTTCTTCTGGTAGTTATGTATTTCCCCTTTGTAAAATGTGTTAAGCACAGCTAATGTGCACTTAGTGTGTTACTGCACAAAGGTGGTAACTGTTAGCACACACTGGCATGCCACCACAGTAATTTGCATGTTAACTGTATGATGTGTTGGCATTTATTTATTTATTTGTAGCATTTGGTATCAGGAAGTGGCTGGGTTATGGGCAGAAAATAGGAGTGGACTACTCACTGAAGTTAGCATAGGTCACTTACCATGAACTGCAGGGTTGCCAACTCCGCGGTTTTCCCGCAGAATTGGACGGCTTTAATAAGTTGCCTGCGGTCACTTTTGAACAGTTGCGGGTTGCGACTTTTTGGGCTATTTCCAGCTCTGTCTCCTATTGGTCAAAATTTGTGCTGGTATGAGGCTTGGTGCATCCGAAGCCTCATTCTGGCTCCAACTTTGACCAATAGGAGGGTGAGGTGGGTGATGAGGTCATCAGCTGATGATGACTCATCATCAGCCTTGTGAAAGGTGGAGGCAGCGAGCAATGATACGTGGGATTGGAGGAAGAGGAGGAGAGTAGCTTGGGCTATTTTGGGCTCCTTTCGGGCGCAGATTGGGCTGGGAGATTTTTGAAATCTGTCAACCCTGTGTTGATATTTGGCCAATAATGACCAATTATCAACACTACTAAGCAATATTTGGAATTTTCATGCACATCTTTTTAGGTGTATTCTAAAAAGAGGTGTGTGAAAATTCCAGTGTGTGTAGCCAAAAAGGTGGCATGGCAGTGGCAGGAGTGTGGGCGTGTCAGGGCCATCAATCAAATCTACACACGTGGTTACAGAATTCAAGGGAGCACGCCTAGATTTAGGTGCAGACATTCACACCAGCTTTTCACTGGTGTAAATGGTGGCGCCTAAATCTATTTTTTTTATTTATTAGGATTTATTTACCACCTTTTTGAAGGAATTCACTCAAGGCGGTGTACAGTAAGAACAGATCAAATAGAACAATAGGCAATTACAGCAGTAAAAATATTCAAATAACAGTACAAAGTATGGCATAGTATACTACTTACAATGTCAACACAATACATAATAGAATATAGTAACATAGTAGATGACGGCAGAAAAAGACTTGCATGGTCCATTCAGTTTGCCCAACAAGATAGCTCATATGTGCTACTTTTTGTGTATACCCTACTTTGATTTGTACCTGTGCTCTTCAGGGCACAGACCGTATAAGTCTGCCCAGCACTATCCCCGCCTCCCAACCACCAGCCCTGCCTCCCAACCACCGGCTCTGGCACAGACCGTATAAGTCTGCCCAGCACTATCCCCGCCTCCCAATCACCAGCCCTGCCTCCCGCCACCGGCTCTGGCACAGACCATAAAAGTCTGCCCAGCACTATCCCCGCCTCCCAACCACCAGTCCCGTCTCCCACCATCGGATCTGGCACAGACCGTATAAGTCTGCCCAGCACTATCCCTGCCTCCCAACCACCAGCCCCGCCTCCCACCACCGGCTCTGCCACCCAATCTCGACTAAGCTCCTGAGGATCCATTCCTTCTGCACAGGATTCCTTTATGCTTATCCCACACATGTTTGATTGATAGTGAAGGGTAAAGCAAAGGTAGAACGTATAGGCTTATCCATCAGGCCTAAGCGCTATTCTATAAACCACGTCTGAATGTACAGGTGGCTTATAGAATACCGCTAGGTGCATAAATCAGACACACCTAGATTTTAGTTGCCATATATAGAATCCTGCCCTTACTGTGCTTCAAGAACAACTGTTACGGCCTGATAAATGCAAAAGCTATGTGGTAACTGTTGGAGACATGCTACTGTAACTGCACTGAAATATTCTTTACTGCACATTACTACTGTTTTCAGTCAGCGCAGATACACCTACCATCTCCTCTTGAAGAGGTGGTAAGTGCACAAATGACAGTTTGAGCTCATTAACTAATTGAGTTCATGTAAATTGGCCATGTGCACAATTTAATGTACGTTACTCGGCACGCCAGGGGTAAATGTAAAAAACTTACCATGCTTTAAGCAAAGGACCCCTTAGTCTGCTGTTCTTCTGCAGCAGTGAGCCTCTCTTCAGTCTAGACATGGGGGAAATAAGTGAAAGTGAACCCCAGAAACCAGAAGAAGACCAAGGTGAGGTATGGGATGTATGAGACAGTGACTGGAGCCAAGAGCAGATTAATAAGAGTCCATTGAAGACTGGGAATGTCGATAATCTACAACCAGACTCAGATCTGTGCTTCTCATGTGGTTTGCACCATTTTGGTAGCCTTACTGGCTCCAGTGGTCCCCAGCAGCTTCTGCCATTTTGACAGCCTGGGAAGATCCTGATGCATTTCTGAAAGCAAAAATATCATATGGGCAATTTTTGCATGAAATGAGATAGATATGAGGCAGTTCAATAACTGGGTGCCACAGTTTAGGTGTCCACTTTATGTAGATAGTGAACCTTTTCTACAATGGCATTTAGGTAGGGGTCCTTTTACCAAACTTCAGGAAAAAGGGCCCTTTTGCTAGTGGTGGGGGCCATTTTTACTGCAGCGGGTAAAAAGACCCCAGCCACACATGGCCATACAGTAAGACAACTCTTACCGCATGGCCATGCAACGGGGAACCCTTACCGCCACCCACTGAGGTCGTGATAAGGGCTCCCATGCTATCCCGGCGATAACTGGGCAGCACATGGTGAATCCCTATTACAGCCGGGTTACTGCCATGCAAGCCATTTCCGGGGTTTTGTTTTTCCCCTGGAAATGGGGCATGCTTGGGGTGGGACTACCGCTGGCGGTCTCGTTGGGACGGCGGTAGTCCCGGAAGAGCCAGCGGTTACTGCGGCTCTGTAAAACGGCCCCTAATTGCGTGTAATTGCCATGATTGAATATAGCATAAGTTGGCACGAATGCGCCAACATTTAGACACTAACATTTATGTCAGATCTATAGCTGGTGTAAATGTTGGCACCTAAATTTTATTTATTTAAAATATTTGAAGCCTGCACATCTACCATTCTGAGTTGAGAACAATTTATACTCTTAATCATAAATTCACATACCATAGACTCACAACACAGACAAATAATCTTGTGAAACATCACAAAAGTAAAAAAATTACTGATAAAAATAGTCTGGATGAAAATACCCATTAGGTAAAAATATTAAACTCTTGTCAAAACAAAACAGTCTTTAGAGCTTTTTAAAATTTGTTCATACTTATTAAAACTCTAATCTCCTTACGCAGAGAGTTCCATAGCCTTGGTCCTTTAATATAGAAAATTGAGTTTCTGTGTTCCTCAAGATAAACAATCTTAAAAGATGGAATATCATGCACATTAGAAGACCTCATGGCTGATGTACATGTAAACTTGCTGCAGTCACAGGGGAAATTTTATTGGTTATCACTTTCAGTACTAAAAATAGATCTTATATTGCACCCTCTACTCAATCAGAAGCCAATGTAAATAAACAAGTGCAGGAGTAATATGTTCAAATCGCCTCATTCCTAAAAGGACATGGGCTGCAGCATTCTGTGCTATCTGCAGCTTTTAAACTAGAAATGGGGGGAAGGCCGACAGCATGGTTCGGGATAAGGTATCTTTCAAAGATATCACCAAAACAGGGAAGATAGGGTATCCTGATAGTGAGGTTGCAAAAGAGACCGTAGTAGATCAGGTGTCCTTAAATAAAAATAAAAATCAGACAAAAGATTGCAAATTAATACTGTCAAGTACTAAGCATCATGTAAATAGGAACAACAAAAATACTTTGAAATGTCTATATGCGAATGCCAGGAGCCTAAGAAATAAGATGGCGAGTTAGAATATACAACTACTTAACATTTCTAGAGCATAGAATATATTGCACTAAATGAAAAATTAGATATAATAGGCATCTCTGAGACCTGCTGGAAGGAAGATAACCAGTGGGACACTGTCATACCGGGGTACAAACTATATCATAATGATAGGGTGGATCGAATTGGTGGAGGGGTAGCACTGAATATTAACGAGAGCCTTGAATCAAATAGATTGAAAATTCTGCAGGAAACAAAACACTTCTTGGAATCACTGTGGATGGAAATTCCATGTGTGAAGGGGAAAAGGATAGTGATAGAAGTGTACTACCGTCTGCCTGGCCAGGATGAACAGATGGATACAGAAATGTTAAAGGAAATTAGGGACACAAACAAACTGGGCAACACGATAATAATGGGTGATTTCAATTACCCCGATATTGACTGGGTAAATGTAACATCGGGGCACGCTAGGGAGGTAAAATTCTTTGAGGAAATCAAGGACAGCTTTATGGAGCAGCTGGTACAGGAGCCAATGAGAGAAGGAAAAATAACAGACCTAGTCCTTAGTGGAGTGCATGATCTGGTGCAGGAGGTAATGGTGCTGGGGCTGCTTGATAACAGTGACCATAATATGATCGGATTTGATATTAGCTTTGAAGTAAGTATACATAGGAAATCAAATACGTTAGCGTTTAACTTTAAAAAAGGAGACTATGATAAAATGAGAGGAACGGTGAAATAAAAACTTAGAGGAGCGACTGTGAGGGTCAAAAATTTACATCAGACGTGGATGCTGTTCAAAAACACCATCCTGGAAGCCCAGGCCAAATATATTCCGCGTATTAAAAAAGGAGGACGGAGGACCAAACGACAGCCAGCGTGGTTAAAAAGTGAGGTGAAGAACTATTAGAGCTAAAAGAAAATCCTTCAGAAAATGAAAGTAATAAGAAACAGCATAAGGAAAGTCAAGTCAAATGTAAAGCGCTGATAAGGAAGGCTAAGAGGGACTTCGAAAAAAAGATTGCATTGGAGGCAAAAACACATAGTAAAATTTTTTTAGGTATATTAAAAGCAGGAAGCTGGCAAAAGAATCGGTTGGACCGCTAGATGACCGAGGAGTAAAAGAGGCGATCTGGGAAGACAAAGCCGTAGCAGAGAGATTAAATGAATTCTTTGCTTCGGTCTTCACTGAGGAAGATTTGGATGGAATACCGGTGCCAGAAATGATATTCGAAGCTGACGAGTCCGAGAAACTTAATGAATTCTCTGTAAACCTGGAGGATGTAATGGGGCAGTTCTACAAACTAAAGAGTAGCAAATCTCCTGGACCAGATGGTATTCATCCCAGAGTACTGATAGAACTGAAAAATGAGCTTGTGGAGCTATTGTTAGTAATATGTAATTTATCTGTAAAATCAAGCGTGGTACCGGAAGATTGGAGGGTGGCCAATGTAACGCCGATTTTTAAAAAAGGTTCCAGAGGAGATTCGGGAAATTATAGACCGGTGAGTCTGATGTCGGTGCCGGGCAAAATGGAAGAGACTATTATTACGAACAAAATTACAGAGCATATTCAAAAGCATGGATTAATGAGACAGTCAACATGGACTTAGTGAAGGGAAATCTTGCCTCACCAATCTACATACATTTCTTTGAAGGGGTGAACAAACATGTGGATAAAGGTGAGCTGATTGATACTGTGTATCTGGGTTTTCAGAAGGCGTTTTTTTTTTTTTTGTTACATTTGTACCCCGCGCTTTCCCACTCATGGCGGCTTACATGGGGCAATGGAGAGTTAAGTGACTTGCCCAGAGTCACAAGGAGCTGCCTGTGCCGGGAATCAAACTCAGTTCCTCAGGACCAAAGTCCACCACCCTAACCACTAGGCTACTCCTCCACTAGGCTACTCCTCCACATTTGACAAAGTACCTCATGAAAGACTCCAGAAGAAATTGGAGAGTCATGGGATAGGAGATAGTGTTCTATTGTGGATTAAAAACTAGTTAAAAGATAGAAAACAGAGAGTAGGGTTAAATGGTCAGTATTGTCAATGGAGAAGGGTAGTTAGTGAGGTTCCCCAGGGGTCTGTGCTGGGACCGCTGCTTTTTAACATATTTATAAATGACCTAGAGATGGGAGTAACTAGTGAGGTAATTAAATTTGCTGATGACACAAAGTTATTCAAAGTCGTTAAATCGCGGGAGGATTGTGAAAAATTACAAGAGGACCTTACGAGACTGGGAGACTGGGCGTCTAAATGGCAGATGACGTTTAATGTGAGCAAGTGTAAAGTTATGCATGTGGGAAAGAGGAACCCAAATTATAGCTACGTCATTCAATGTTCCATGTTAGGAGTCACTGACCAAGAAAGGGATCTAGGTGTCGTCATTGATGATACGTTGAAACCTTCAGCTGAGTGTGCTGCTGCGGCTAAGAAAGCAAATAGAATGTTAGGTATTATTAGGAAAGGAATGGAAAACAGAAATGAGGATGTTATAATTTCTTTGTATCGCTCCATGGTGCGACCACACCTCGAATATTGTGTTCAATTCTGGTCGCCGCATCTCAAAAAAGATATAGTGGAATTAGAAAAGATGCAGAGAAGGGCGACGAAAATAATAAAGAGGGTGGGATGACTTCCCTATGAGGAAAGGCTAAACCGGCTAGGGCTCTTCAGCTTGGAGAAAAGGCGGCTGAGGGGAGATATGATAGAGGTCTATAAAATAATGAGTGGAGTTGAACGGGAAGATATGAAGCGTCTGTTTACACTGTAACCAAGCGCCTCTCTTGTGCAGCCAAGGATAGAACAATCTCCTCCAGCCACAGCTCCCGGTACAGGTTTCTAGTACACAGTTCCAATAGCAGCATAGCACATACCAGAATTCAATACAGGCTTACAGGCTCCAGTCTGAGCTCTTTATCCAGTGCACAATAAACAGTAATTCAATTCCCAAGACAAACAGTTCTTTCAGTTCATCATCACAGTTCAGTCACCAAGCAGTATTTTGTACCTTCTATCCTCTTTACCTTCAGGAGAGTTCAATATTTTAGGGACTCCTTCTACCCAAGGTTTTTCCCCTGCATCAGCTTCACAGTGAATTCAATACTTTTGGGACTTCCTCTCACCCAAGGAATCTCAGCCTGCTTCAGTACTTTAGGGACCTCCCTGCCCAAGGGTTTTCAGCCTGCGAATGATTCTCTCCTTCTGCTTCTCCTGAACTGAACTCAACAACTCTCTTCTGCTGGGACTCCTTCCCACCTGCCTAATCAATCCCTAGCCTCAGCTACCACCACCAATCATTCTCCTTCCATTAGCTTCCTCACACCCCAAACCAGCTGAGTTGATCATTAAACTAATAAGACCAATGATGAGCTCTTGCACACAGGGTTTCCTAACTCTCTTTCCACCTAGTGGCAGCCACTCTACACAACCTGCCAGCTTACACCCATGTTCCCTGATTGCAGCTAGGAGTCCAGTCCGGGTTCTTCATCTCCCCCTCTGGCTCCTTGCCTGCAATGCCTTCTGGGATTTGTATTTCAGACTGAAACTGCCTTAACCCAACTATCCTGGAGGTGACTTTATCACAACACTTTCCAAAAATACTAGGATTAGGGGCATGCGATGAAGCTACAATGTAGTAAATTTAAAATGAATCGTAGAAAATTTTTCTTCACTCAACGTGTAATTAAACTCTGGAATTCGTTGCCAGAGAATGTGGTGAAGGCGGTTAGCTTAGCGGAGTTTTAAAAAGGTTTGGACGGCTTCCTAAAGGAAAAGTCCATAACCCATTATTAAATGGACTTGGGGAAAATCCACTATTTCTGGGATAAGTAGTATAAAATGTTTTGTACATTTTTGGGATCTTGCCGGGTATTTGTGACCTGGATTGGCCACTGTTAGAAACAGGATGCTGGGCTTGATGGATCTTTGGTCTTTCCCAGTATGGCAATACTTATGTACTTATCATAAGGCATATTTTGGTAAACCCAAGAACAAAGCATTACAATAGTCAAAGTGAGGTATTACTATACTTTGAACCACCAAATGAAAAATTTCAAAAGATACATATGAATAATTTAAAATATTCTGTAACCCCCTAATTCTATAAAAGTTGCCAAACATTGTCCGTGCAAATTTGGGTGCATGCCTAATTTGCATGTGCACTTTAATTGCATAATGAGCCAATTAGTGCAGATTGGCTTTTTAACAAGCAGTTATCGGCACAAATTAGATTTAAATGGCATTTACGCATGTAAATTTAGGTTCAGGATCCGTGCCTAAAATTTACACAGGGCCCATAAAAGGGGACATGGAAATGGGAGGGTCATGGGCGTTATAGGGCAGATCATGGACGTGGTTTTCAATTACACACATAATTATAGAAAACTGGGGCTTTTGTAAATTTAGGCATGAGCAGTTGCGCCACATTTTCACTGGTGCAAATGGCAGCGCCTAAATTTATACGTGACTCCTGTGTGTAAGCACTATTCTATAAACCGTGCCTAATTTTAAGCATAGCTTATAGAGCAGCATTTTTTGACGCCCATTTTGTACGTGCCATATATAGAATCTAGCCCTAAGTGTGCAAATGTCAGCCCTGCCTCTGATCCGCGAATTCCAGTACCCTGTGAATGCCCCCCTCTTGTCATTATGCACTAAGCCACTTTAGTGCATATTTTAGCGGTTTGCACTACTGCCACTTGCACAGGTAGTGCACATTTGCACACACAATGTTAGTATTCTATAAATTTGAGCGTGCAAAAGGTGCTTAAAATTAGGTGACCTGTTATAGAATAAGGGGTATAGTTCATTACACTGCTATAAGATCTTCTTAAATGCCAAACTGTTGTAACTTCTCAAGGGCCATATCTCAAGTAAAAAAAAATTAAAATTTGATATATTGTTGGTGATTTATAAAAAGTCCATTAAACTTTCATTTCTCTGTTTTGCATCAAGCACACATACAACACTTTTGTTTTCAGGCAACCAAAAGCCCTTACAGCTGCCGGAGAGGCAAAAGGCAGTGTGACTGCTGGAGTGATGGGAATTGTTGGACTTGTGGAGTGGCAGAGGTTGTAGGACCACCAGGGATAAATTACCATTGCGGAAACAGCAAATGGTCCATCCAGTCTGCCCATCCACAAAAACCACTATCTCCTCCTTTCCCTAGGAGATCCCTCGTGCCGTTGGAGAAGAGCATCAGAGAAGCATAAACTAGAACAAGACTCAAGCAGTGATTTTGTCTGCCTTGGCTGCTGTGCTTTGAAACTGTCACTAATCCGCACTCAAATGTCAAAAAAATAACATGATGCCCAAGGCATGTTAGAAACTGAAGCAGGATGGCATTAGTAGGGTATTAAAAATACCGGCTTTTTATTTATAAATATAAAGAATAGTCCTACAGTTTTAAATACTTAACACCATAGTCATATGTTGAAGTTTGACAGACATTTTGAGGAAAAGAAAAGATTTTGACAGTATTTTCCCTTAAAAAGAAAACTTGGACTGATGCCTTTTCATTCTGCATCTCTTCTGTAGGGCTTTATGAGAAATGAGTTTTAGTATCTATACATATAAATACAGAACACAGTCATTCAAGTGTAAGCATAACACAGTCCTTTCCATAAAGGAGGAAAAACGCCTCAAGAGAAAATCCCTCCCATTTGTGTAACTGGGATAAAATGAGTTTTAGTCACATATTGTTGAAACTTTGGCTACCTACTGGTGTGATTATCCAAGACTATATTTGGGGCCATGAGTGTGTTTCTGTATGAGCATTACAAGTTCTTAATTATCGGTTTAATCTAATGAAAAGTTATTGTCTTCAACTCGATTGTTAACTATCAGACAAAACCTTGTTGACAAACCTTGAGGTGTCATTATCTGGGAAATAGGAGTGTTCAGGAGAAATATTTTCACTAATTTCATTTCTTTTTTTTTCATTTCAGACTGTACTGTTTTAATTTTAGTGTGTTCTGTATAGGGACAGATTCTATATATGGTGCTTAAAAAACCCGGATGGAAACCATTTCCATCTAAGTTTATTTTATAAGAGGCGCTTAGATTTAGGTGCAGTATATAGAATATGCTTAGTTGATATCCTAGCACTGTGGTTTCCAAACCTGTCCTGGAGGCACCCCAGCCAGTCAGGCTTTCAGGATATCCACAATGAATATTAATGAGAGAGATTTGCATGCAGTGGAGTCACTGCATGCAAATCTCTCATGAATATTCATTGTGGGTATTCTGAAAACCTGACTGGCTGCGGTACCTCCAGGGCCAGGTTTGGGAACCACTCTCCTAGCACCTAAAACTACGCACATCCATTTACACCAATGAGAATATGGCGTAAATTCCGGCACAACATATCACAAAAGTAGATTTATGCGCAGAAGGCTATATTCTATAACAATGCACATAAATTTTGGAATGCCTACGAAATGCCCATTTCCTCACTCATAACCACACCCCTTTTGCCTGTGCACATTCAAATTTAGGTGCAGTACATTACAGAATACACTTAGAGTTCTGCGTGTAAATTCTAATTATTGCCAATTAGTTGCTCATTTTTGCTTTTTAAACGCTGTTAACAACGATGATTGGCTTGTTAAGCTGATTAAGTTACGTGCATTATGGAATACTACTACTACTTAACATTTCTAGAGCGCTACTAGGGTTACGCAGCGCTGTACAGTTTAACAAGAAAGGACGGTCCCTGCTCCAAGGAGCTTACAATCTAATGGGCGAAATGTCAAGTTGGGGCAGTCTAGATTTCCTGAATAGAGGTATGGTGGTTAGGTGCCGAAGGCGACATTGAAGAGGTGGACTTTGAGCAAGGCTTTGAAGATGGGCAGTGAGGGGCCCTGGCGTATGGGCTCAGGGAGATTATTCCAGGCATGGGGTGAGGCGAGGCAGAAAGGGCGGAGCCTGGAGTTGGCGGTGGTGGAGAAGGGTACTGAAAGGAGGGATTTGTCTTGAGAGCGGAGGCTACGGGTGGGAATGTAAGGGGAGATGAGGGTAAAGAGGTAGGGAGGGGCTGCAGATCGAGTGCATTTGTAGGTTAATAGGAGAAGCTTAAACTGTATGCGGTACCTGATCGGAAGCCAGTGAAGTGACTTGAGGTGAGGAGTGATATGAGTATATCGGTCAGGCGGAAGATAAGACGTGCAGCAGAGTTCTGAACGGACTGAAGGGGGGATAGATGGCAAAGTGGGAGGCCAGTGACGAGTAGGTTGCAGTAGTCAAGGTGAGAGGTAATGAGAGAGTGGATGAGAGTTTGGGTGGTGTGCTCAGAGAGGAAAGGGCGAATTTTGCTAATGTTATAGAGGAAGAAGCGACAGGTCTTGGCTATCTGCTGGATATGTGCAGAGAAGGAGAGGGAGGAGTCGAAGATGACTCCGAGGTTGCGGGCAGATGAGACGGGGATGATGAGGGTGTTATCAACTGAGATAGAGTGGAGGGAGAGGAGAAGTGGGTTTGGGAGGGAAGACAATAAGCTCAGTCTTGGCCATGTTCAGTTTCAAGTGGCGGTTGGACATCCAGGCACCAATATCGGATAAGCCTGGGTTTCTGCAGTGATATCTGGTGTGGAGAGATAAAGCTGGGTGTCATCAGCATAATGATGATATTGGAAACCATGAGATGAGATTAGGGAGCCCAGGGAAGAGGTGTAGATTGAGAAAAGAAGCAGTCCAAGGACAGATCCCTGAGGAACTCCAACAGAGAGCGGGATGGGGGTGGAGGAAGAACCATGTGAATGTACTCTGAAGGTACGGTAGGAGAGATAAGAGGAGAACCAGGAGAGGACAGAGCCCTGGAACCCAAATGAGGACAGTGTGGCGAGAAGTAAGTTGTGATTGACAGTGTCAAAAGTGGCGGATAGGTCGAGGAGGATGAGGATGGAGTAGTGACCTTTGGATTTGGCAAGGAACAGGTCATTGCAGACTTTATATAGTGCTGTTTCTGTTGAGTGTAGGGGGCGAAAGCCAGATTGAAGCGGATCGAGGATGGCATGAGAGGAGAGAAAATCAAGGCAATGGCTGTGAATGGCGCGTTCAAGTATCTTGGAGAGGAAGGGTAGGAGGGAAATGGGGCGGTAGTTGGAGGGACAGGTAGGGTCAAGTGATGTTTTTTTGAGGAGTGGTGTGACTACAGCATGCTTGAAGGTGTCAGGGACAGTTGCGGTGGAGAGAGAGAGGTTGAGGATGTGACAGATGGGGGGGTGACAGTAGGAGAGATGGTGGGGATGGGGTCTGTGGAACAGGTGGTGCATTTCGAGGAGGAGAGAAGATGGGTGGTTTCCTCTTCGGTGATATCAGGGAAAGAGGAGAAGGAGGCCTGGGTTGGTTGGTTGAGGGAATGGGTTATAGGGTGAAGAGGAGGAGATGGTTTGGTGGTGAATTTGAGGTTGATCTTCTGCACCTTGTCATGGAAGTAGTCAGCCAGTGATTGAGGAGAGAGTGAGGGGGTGGGTGGGAGCGGAGGGCACTTTGAGGAGGGAGTTAAGGGTGGCGAAGAGACGACGGAGGTTAGAGCTGAGGGAATTAGTCAAGTGGGTGTAATAGTCCTGCTTGGCGAGGAATAGGGAAGACTGGAAGGAGGATAGCATGAATTTGTAGTGAATGAAATCAGTATGGGTGCGAGATTTCCTCCAGAGGCGTTCAGCCGATCGGGCGCAGGAGCGAAGGTATCGGGTGCAAGGGGTCAGCCAGGGCTGGGGATTAGTACGCCTTGTGGGATGGGAGATGGACGGTGCAAGGGTGTCCAGAGCAGAGGAGAGAGTGGCATTGTAAGTGGAGACAGCCTTGTCGACAGACTCGGAGGACATGATGGAAGGGAGGAGATCAGAGATACTAGAGGATTGGGTAGGAGGGTCGACAGCCTGGAGATTCCTGGAAGTAGTGGTTAGTGTTGGGCGGGACTGAGGGGGAGGGTGATGAAGTGTGAAGGTGATCAGGTGATGGTCAGAGAGAGGAAGAGCTGAGGCGCAGAAATTGGAGGGTGTGCAGGTAGAAGAGAGGACGAGGTCAAAACAGTGGCCAGATTGGTGAGTAGGGGTGGTGGAGCTCAGTTGGAGGTTGAAGGAGGAGGTTAGAGTGTTGAAGTCACCAAGAATGAGGGATGGGGATGAGGGCTCAAGAAAAACGGAGAGCCAGGCATCGAAGTCAGTAAGGAAGGAAGGGAGGGAGGGACTTATCAGGGGGGGAAGTAAATGATTGCAACTCTTGAGAGGCAGCGGGTAGAATAGACGGATGGAGTGGACTTCAAGGATGAGAAGCAGTGAGACTGCGGTAGGAGGAGAGGTTGAAAACTGCAGGAGGGCGAAAGTAGTAGCCTGACGCCGCCACCGCGGCCAACTGGGCAGGGAGAATGGGAGAAAAGATAACCTCCGTGGCATAGGGCCGCGACTGAGGCAGAGTCGTCAGGGGTGAGCCAGGTTTCAGTTAGGGCGAGCAGTTGAAGGGAGTGGGAGATGAAGAGATCATGGGTGAAGGAAAGTTTGTTGCAGACCGAGCGGGCATTCCACAGGGCACATGAGAAGGGGAGGGAGGAGGGGGGGAGGAGGGGAATAGAGATGAGATTGGAGATATCGCGGAAACATTTGCATGGATGAGACGAGGACAGATGTGGGGGACCTGGGTTGGGATTGATGTCTCCCGCGGATAGCAGGAGAAGGAGCAAGAGAGTGCGATGGAGGGTGGGGGAGGTAGGGTGACGAAGGCGACGAAGGCGGGATGCGCTTAGGAGGAATGGGGAAGGGTTTATGGCAGGAAGGAAGTGTTGAAGGTTGAGAGCTAGGAAGGAGGAGGAGGACAGTAAGGAAGGTGAGGTGGTGGGGGACAGGGGTGGGTAGGGTATTGCAGTAGTGAGCAGGACGGGGGAGGACATGGATGGGCAGTGAGTTTGTGCGGTATACAGCGGTGGGGGGGGGGGGGAAGATTAGGGAGGGACAGGGCAAGGAAGAGAATGTGTATGGGGGCCATAAGTAGTGACTGAGGTGATTACGGGTGCGTATGTAGTGACTGAGGTGTTAAGCAACAGGTAAGGCAGGAAAGTCGGACTGGAGGCTTAAAACAGGAACAGCAGGCAACGATTTGGAATAGAAGGTTGATTGATTGGCTAGCAGGCAGGCAGGCAGGCAGGCAGGAACAGGTGATTGGCTAGCAGGCAGGTTGATTGGCTAGCAGGAAGGCAGGCAGGAACAGGTGAGTGTGGTGGAGAGTACAGCAGCAGGACTGGAACAAGTTGGAATGATTTGGAGCAGAAGAGAGCAGAGCAGTAGGACTGGAGCAGCTGGAACAAGCAGGAGCAGACGGACTGGAACAAGCTGGAGCAGACGGACTGGAACGAGCTGGATCAGGTGGACTGGAACATGCTGGAACTGATGGACTGGAACAAGCATGGAGAGGCTGGGTCAGGCGGACTGGAACAAGCTGGAGCAGATGGACTGGAACAGGCAGGGAGATGCTGGATCAGGCGGACTGGAACAAGCTGGAGCAGATGGACAAGTCGCTGATGAGTTGCTCCACCAAACTGCTGGAGCCCGACCTCGGAGCTGTCTCCATCCCGCGGGGACTCTGGGCCTGCTGGCCGCCGCTGTTCCCCAGTCACGGGCTGAGAACGACACCAGCCGCTAGGCCCGTCCCGTCCTTCCTGTTCCGCCGCCGCTCTCTTTTAATTCTAAGAGCTGTTGTAGGGGGCCCAGTAGACTGCACTGGTAGTGAGTCTATTTAATTCCCTACAAGCAGGAAGGCAGTTCAGGTCCTTTCCGTTTCCACTGCTCTGCATAGCTTCGCATAGCCGTCATTTCAGTGCACTCAACAAAGCAATGCAAAGTAGGCAGAAATTACAGTCAGCTTAGTTATCAGAGCAAAGGAAAATAAGCAAAAGAGCAAAAAACAACAAGCAAATTGCAGGCAGCCTAGCAGCAGCGATTCTCATTGGGTCTCTGGTCCTAGGGTGTGGGGTTGATGCTGGTGGGAGGGTTCACTCACCCGGTCTGGAGCAGATCAGCGACGGGTGCGCTCCACTCCAGCTCACCACGCCGGTCCGTCCAGGCCCCTGTCCTCAGCGCCTCAGGTTTCACCGCGCGGGCAGGCCTCACTCGTGTGGGTTCTCAGCATGGACACGACGAGCTGGGAGGCTGTGTCCAGGTGGGTCTCTCGCGTTGGAAGGCCGTGTCCGGGCAGTTCTCCTGCCAGTGTCGATCTGCCTGGGAGGTCTGAAGTCCGACGTGTGGCTGGCTGCGTGATGCCCCTCTCCTACACGTCTCGATCCGGCGCCTCTCGCGCTCCACGGCCTGGGCGCACCGAGGCCTCGAGGGTTATCCTCAGCTCTCCGAGCCTAGATCCAGGGAGGGTACCCCTCGCGGCGGATTCCCACGGAGGCCGTCAGTCGACAGGATCGGTCGGCACCGGTACAGCTGGGTCAGAGTCCAGTCAGGGACGTGGCATGTTTGCGGGCAGGGAAACAGCCGCGGTCAGCCTCAGGTCACTCGTCCCCTCCGGATTTCGGCGAGGTTTTTTTTTCGGTCCGCCAGTATTCCACTGGTCAGTCCTGATATGCTTGGATTTTGGTGCAGAACATTAGGCGTGCCATGTAGAATCTGGGGAATTGTGTGCGCTGAACAAAATAGTGTGTGCTAAAATGAAACAAAAGTTCAGCACTAAAAAATGGTGCATCAGACAATCCAATTGGCTAGTTAGGCCTTTTCTGGTGTCTGAACTCTCAACATATGCCTATAGTAGCAGTGGTTTGTTTCGACCTCTAGTTTTATCACTAGAAAAGATAACTCAAATGTAGAAGACGGTGCTTTTACCAGCTGAACCCCAATTAGGGGCTAATTATATAACAGGGTGCCTCCCATTAAGTATCCTAATTACATGCGATAGGAACGTATACTATGACATCTGGACCCCACATGTCATTATATAATACGAGTATAAACTGATATTGGCATACTTAACTTTTCATGCCTCTAGTTACACCAGCCATAGACCTGGCGTAATTGTGATCACATAAATGTGGCAAGGATGTGCACGATTCACCTTGCTTCCTGTCCTCGAAGGCAAGCTTTCTCTCAACTAGTCTCAACGGTTCTGCCACGGCTCTCCATTGTAGACTGTCTTGTTGAAAACGGTTCCACTACTCAGAATCATCTCAGCTTCAGGAATCTACCTCAGTCCAGCCTATCTCGGATAGCCTACTCCTCGGATTCATCATAACAGTCTTTCCTAATAAAATCTTCATGGACCATTTTAGACCCTCTTGCCTTTCCCTCTTTTCTACTTCCCTTGTTCCTTCTATCCTATCTCATTGATTGTAAATGTTTAACAACTGATCTGGTGACAGCCTATCATTACATTGTAAGCCACTTTGAGCCTGCACACCTGTGGGAAAAAGTGGGATATAAATGTGCTAAAATAAATAATTTACAGTGTTCTATAAGTTGCATGTGTAAATAGGAGTGGAGGAGTGGCCTAATGGTTAGTGTATTGGGTTGCGGAGCTGGGGAACTGTGTTCGATTCCTGCTGTTCCCTGATGATCGGCAGTGGGTTGAGATCCTGGAGAACCAGGTTCAATTCCCTCTCAGCTCCATGTGACCCTGGGCAAGTCACCTAACCCTATGTTGCCCCAGGTACAACAGTAGTAAAATGCACTATTTAGATTGTGAGCCCACTAGGGACCTGTAAAATGAAACTGTAAACCGCTTAGGTCTAAAGCGGTATATAAATACATGAATGAATGAAATGAGAGACACACCCATGCTCTGCCCATGTCTACAGCCCCTCGCAGTTATGCACTGAAGGGTCCTTTTACAAAGCTGCAGTAGAAAGTGGCCTTAGTGCGTCCTTACATGGTTCTTTCCTATTCACTAACCCCCAAATTCTAGATATAGCGCCCTAATGTGTGCATGCTAATTTGGCTCCATGGCCAAATTGCGTGCAAAACTTAATTGATTAACAAGCACAATCATTCCCAATAATTGGTACTTAATCAATTAATGGCACTAATTATAATTAGAATTTACGCACACAACTTTCTAGGCGTATTCTGTAACAGTGCACGTAAATTCTCAAGCGTGCAGTTGAAAAGGGGCATGGAACAGGCAGATTTGAGTTTTAAAAAAAACTATATGCACTGTTATGGAATACACTCTATCTATGCCTAACTTTGGCGCAGGTATTTAGGCTTGGTTTTAGGTGGCATAAATGTGCGCACCTAAATTCTAATCGCAAGAACGGTGAATGTACGTATTCTCTAAACTATGCATAAATTTAGGTGTAGTTTATAGAATCATGCTAGCCACGTGATTTTTCAGTGCCGCTTTTTATTTATAGAATTTGGCCCTAAGGCCATTTCTACCACAGCCCGAAAATGGCCAATTTTTCCATTTTCCAAATTAATGGCCATGTGCTAATGTCACCCTTAGTGTGCAGCCATTACCAAAAATAAGCGCATGAGCCCTTACTGCCACCTGTTTTGTAGGTGGTAAAGGATCATGGGCTAATTTTGCACTAATCAGCCAGCAATGCCGCCATGCTGATTAACACAGAAATCCCCACTCTCTGCCTCCCAGACACACCCCCTTGGCCTAGCACGTGGGTAGGGCGTGCACATTTGAAATTTACCATGGGACGCCTCAGCGCACCCCAAGGTAAGCCCTTTCAAGCTGGGGTAAGTGCTTACTGCAGAGCACTTTACATGTGCCCTTACAGAATTACGCTTGGGACACTTCTAAGCTTCAGTGCTAATTTTCTCTTCTAGAGGCACATGACAGGTGACTATGCTGCATTGTATTTTTGGGAAGTTCCTAAGAAAAAGCTTACTTCTAGCTTTTTTATTTTTTGTTTTTAGTAAACAAGCCTGGCAAGGGTATATGCATTAGCCATTTCCAGTCTTTGCTAGAAAATGCAGGAAAATATATTCTATAAAAAAATATGGTAATTAAGCATCATGCAGATTCCTCTGCATCATCGGAATCTTTTTCATCTAAGTATGCCAAAATGGAAGAATTTCTTGAATTGATTGCAACAATTTAAGCATTGATCCAGACATTTCTAAGTGCTTTTTATATGCATAAATCACACCCTAATTAACCATGGTTATTTAATTAAGATCAGCTATTTGGTAGATCACTCATTAATCACGCCCAATTTGGTGCATGCTGTCTGTTAGTGGAGATTGTGGAGCTCAGCTGGATTTGGTATCCTGCTGTGTGTTGCAGCTGCACCATGATTCAGGGTCTGTGCCTGTGTGTGAATTTGATACAGGAAGAAATGTAGCTATCAGCCGACCCTAGTTATCAGTCTTGAATTCAGAGATGGATTAAATGTCTGTTAAAATATGTAGAAATACAATATCAAGCTCTCTTCAGGTGATGTGCTTTATCTTTCACATGTCCCATTGTTCCAGGACATTCATTTAAAAATGTTTCAAGCTTTTCTTCTCCCAAAATTAAAATAAATAAATAAAACAAGCATGGATCTGCAGAAAACATACACAGAGGCAAATGTTCAGCCTGGCATATCTGGTTAAAGTTAACCGTTGTCAGTTATCCGATTAACTTTAACAGGATAATCAAACAGCCAATTCAGGGGTCCTTTTACAAAGGCGTGCTAGTGGTTTTAGGGCATGCTGATCATTAGCACGCGCTAAACGCTAGCGATGCTAATAGAAATGTATGGGCGACTCTAATTAACAGGAGAACTTATCCAGATAAATTTAGACCAGATGTTTTACTGACAACTGGTTAACTTTAACTTTACTGACAACCGGTTAACTGACAACTGGTTGACAGAATAATTCCATTTTCATGCCTGTGCAGTCTTTAATATTTCTGCCAAGACTTCCTTCAGTTGTTGATTGCACCATAGGTTTGTATAGAAGCATTATGATATTCTCGGGTTTATTCTCTGTTAGGTTCTGAATAATTCATAACATTCTATTTGCTTTTTTTGACTGCTTCTCCACACTGGATAATTCTGCACAACTGTGCAGCATATAATTTGCATGAAATGCCTCCCTTGTGCAAAGAAGTACATGTATCTAGTCTGTCATTAGGGGGTGAGGGTAGCCCTGGAGGGAAAATACAATGAAACAGCAGAATAGAGCACTTAAAATACAGTACCCAGGTCCCTGGTGGATAGGAGGAGACTGAGCTCAGGTCTTAAACTGGAGAAAATTAAAAAGACAAGAAGCCAAAAAGCAAAATAGATAAATGGAAGGGGGGGGGGGGGGGTTCTATAGCAGTTCACATATATTTTGGCACCTATTCTAAAAAGGAAAGTACTTTATAGAATACTACAATAAAAGTTAAAACTATGCACATGTAATTTAGGCACAGAGCTGGTGTAATAGTATTCTATAGGTGTGTGCTCCTCCCAGACTCTACCCATCAAATACACACTATGTAAGATATGCATATATTTACAGGTACAAGAAGTCTCCTCCAATGTAATATGGGGAAATTGAGAAAATAAAAAGAAGAAGCTTTTAAGCTAAGTACTTGAAGTCTGAAGTGGAGGAGTGGCCTAGTGGTTAGGATGGTGGACTTTGGTCCTGGGGAACTGAGGAACTGAGTTCAATTCCCGGCACAGGCAGCTCCTTGTGACTCTGGGCAAGTCACTTAACCCTCCATTGCCTGCCGCATTGAGCCTGCCATGAGTGGGAAAGCGCGGGGTACAAATGTAACAAAAATAAAATAAAAAAGTAAGTTTTTTGATAACAGATTAAAAGTAAAAAATAATAAAATTTGGATCAATGACGAATACATGCCCACTCTAAGCAATGTTTGGCTTGATATACTGAGCCATAGTAGTGGTGTCATGTGCATCCTTTAGATCCAGTACTACTACTAACATAAATGTTATTTATGAGAAGAATTTGTAATTGGTCTGGAGCTGGGTGTTGATATTGGAAGATATAGGAGCCCCCTCCATTGAGAGAAGTTACGGATACTGTGAAAATTGTATATTTACAGAACAGCACATAAGCAGATTTTTGGCATTTACACCTGTATGTGCACACATATGTGCATAAAGGCTAGTATTTAATCTTTTATGTGTATAATGTTAGCCCCAAATTTATACAGTTGCCCCCATGGAGGGAGAGCCTGGTTTAAGAGGGCAAATAGTCACATATGTGGCTTTATAAAATACTAGCCTAAATGGCAGAAATCATTGCAGGCACAGGAAGAAAGGAAGAGAAAGGGAGAGATGTTGGATCTGGGGGTGAGAGTGAGGGCGATTATCAGTCCTTTAGGGAAGGGGGGTGGGATTTGATGTACTGCCTTTCTGTGGATACTGTCAAAGCGGTTTGCATATTATATAAGAATAAGGGACTTGGGATTTAATTGTATCACCTTTCTGTGGCACAGTCAAATTGGTTTGCATTTATCATATACAGGTACTTGTACCTGGGGTGATGGGGGGGGGGGGGGGGCTAAGTTTGCCTAAAGTCACAAGGAGCTGCAGTGGAAAATTAATAAAATAAAATACCTTTAATTGCTCGATTAATCATGATTAAAAAATTTAATTGAAATGCAGCCCTTAGTATTAAGAACATAACAGTTGCCTTACCGGGTCAGATCAAGGGTCCATCTAGCTAGCCCAGTATCCTTTTTTTCCAACAGTGGCCAAGTCTGATCACAAGTACCCGGCAGAGTCCCAAAAATGGCTTGATTCCATGCATTGCTGCTGCTATGCACAAAAAGTGCTTGCTCAATCCTTTAATGACAGAATAGAATGATCAAAGATCAGACTTTTTCTCATTTTCATTCATGTTGAATTAACTATTCTATAATAAAGTTATGGTACATCAGTTCCTGGAGAAAACTAATGTTTTACACCCCAAACAGTAGTGCTTTTGGCTAAAGGCACAGTATGAAATCTACGTTAGAAGTGGTGACAAATTAACTTGCTCTAATCTAGAGAGTGGGAAAATGCGTTTACAGTTTTGCTTCACTCAACCGCTGCTTTTGACCTAGTAGACCATGACTTGCAGATCATATGGTTGAAATCTACAATAGGGTAGACTCACTTTAAGTTCTGGTCAGGGCATTCAGCAAAGCTTGAGAAATGGTCTAGAGCAGGGTTTGACAAATCCCAGTTGTAAGGCTGCAGCAGCAAAAGCTGTAGTTGTTTCCTGTCTTCTAGCCTTCAAATAGAGCTGGAACTTTAGAGAGCCCAAATGGTAAAAATAAGTTGGTTGGCACTGCCTTCTCTTTCTCCATCAGTCTGGAGCTTGAGGTGAAATGGGTTTCCTGATTTCCATTTCACTGGATAAAGAGCAGAGGTTTGGGTGGCACTCCTGTTTGCTGTACAGATGTCAAATTTCTTTTGTAGCTTTAAAGTGCTCCTGGGCTAGCAAGCACTGCAGCCTAAATGGCTGTTCAGTAATTATTTCTTCTGGGCCTCAGGCTGGAGTGCTTTCCCTGGCTCAAAATGGTCAGGGCTCGGGAGGCTAAAGTCAACAGACCTTAATTTAAAAACTGGGCTCTACCTTTAATATTTTTCAGAATTTCCCTCCTAAAGTTTACTCCTCTTATTTTGTAGTTCTCACCAATAGAATTTAGGACACTCCCATTTCCTTTTTCTTATAAATAGGTTCTTTTGGGATCATCTGACAAAACACTCTCCTGGCTACCAGTGATGTCATCACACTTCACTAACATAATTCTATTAGAGGAGCCTGAGGGTGTTTTAAATGCACAATGTTTGTCAAAAATCCACAAGTTCCTACACCAGCTTTTCTTAGTTTTTTCATTATATTGTTGCCTGTCTTACCTTTTCTGCAATCTCATGTAGTTCATGAAAGCTAACCCCATTTTTTTTTAGCTACTTCTTTTGAGAACCAAAGTGGCCTCTTTTTCCTCTTACATTTATTTACTTTCCTAACAAAAAGATGTGTTGCCCTTATATTAGCTCCTTTCAGTTTTTCCCCACTGCATTTCTACTGTCCTCAGATGTTCCCATCTAGCTAACAAACCCTTGCGGTACTCCCCAATTTTTGCAAACTTGTTTGATGCCTAGAACCTTCAGTTTTGAATTAACCCTTTCCATGTATGTCTTAGTATTGAACTATACCATCTGGTGATCACTGGATGCCAGATAATCATACACTGGATCATCAGTAACACTCTCCCCATTTGTAAGCACTAGAGTATGCCCTCCTTCCATATGGGTTCTATTACTAACTGCTGAAACAGTTCTCCTTGCGTCTCCCTACTTATAGAAGGCACAGCAACAGGGATGTCCTAATCAACATCCAGCATATTGAAATCACCTATTAGTAGTACTTCCCCTTTCATAGCTATATCATGAATGTCTTCAATTAAATCTCTATCCACTTCTGTTTGTAAAGGAGGCCTATATATCACAACAATTAAATAGATGTTCTGTTCCCTCTTTCCTGTAGTTCTGTTGATTTAATATTATACGCCCCTTCTTCCTACTTTGTCCTGAGTAGATTATAGCCAGGTATACCTGTATCCTGTTCATGGTTCTCAATTAACCATGCATTTATGAGTGCTATTTATCCATGTCATCATCTTCTATCACAGTCTCTAGATCCAGAACCTTGAGCATGAGTATACACAACTTTCCAGATGTTGTCCTTTTTTTCCCTGCAGGAGGGAAAGGAAGAGCAAAGAGATTTCTCTCTGATAACTAATTTCTTTAATGTGATGAGGCTATCAATAGACATCATGGGCTTGGTTCCTCAAGAGAGCAAAAAAAAAAAAAATCATTTACTTCATGCAGTAAGCATTTTCACAGTCTAAACATTCAGGTCTGCTGGCATCATTGGTTGCTGATGATTGATATGGTGGCCAAGATTCCTGGTTTCTGTAATAATGCCTGTACATAAGGTTGAGCTCTTTTTTTGATTTACATCTACTCAAAATTCTGGTGATAGCATTCTACTTGATAAGTGCTGGAAGTAATAAACACTTCAGTGAAGCTACAGATGTATGCTATACAACATCTATATCTGGCGCTGTCTTCTGTGACTGGAAGAATTAGGAATGAAGGCAGAATGCAGGGATGATCTGTTTTGATTGTAAACCGCTTTGATTGATATGGAAAGGTGGTATATCATGAGCATATTAATCAAACATAGTATGCCGGTACTTCTCTTAAGAATTATCTGATCAGTATGAGGAAATGTGTGGAAGTAATGCCACAACATAGCTAATGAAGATATGACTTTGGGAGCAATTGTTCAACTGGGCACCTCCGGATGCCATGTGCTGAGTGCCAATTCAGTTATAGCATCTGTGCACCAAGATGCTGTTATAGAATACTAACCCAAATTGGCATTGGCACACGTAAAGTTAGGGGGTGATCATTTATACCAAGTCAATGGAAGGCATAAATGGGCATGCCTAAGTGTTCCATGCTATGTGAGTAACTGATAGTATTCTGTAAGTTATGCGCATAAATTGGAGATTGCCCATGCCCCTCCCATGCTTCACCCTGCATGTCCACGCTCTTGCAGTTACACGCTAAAGCATTTACACACTACCTTATAGAATAATACATAGTGCACAAATTGTCTGAGTATATATTTTGAATACATTTAGCTTGAATAAGTGATAATGTGTTGCACGATGTGAATGTCAGCTAGCAGAAGAGAGGGTCCATGGGTACACAGACAAAAACAGCAAAAAAGCACACAAGGACCTTTAAGAATGGGACAATCAAAATGCCTTTAATAAATCGACCCGACACGGGCTGTGTTTCGACGTGTGTCTATGCCTGCATCAGGGATCAATCAAGTTCAAGGCACTTGAGAACAAAGCCAAAGGGAAAATCTCTTTCCAAACACACATAAAATTGCCCAAACGTGTTGTTAATAGATGTCGCTCAGTCACGGGAAGTAAAACCATTGGTTCTTTCTAAAGACCCTGTGCAGAGCTCAGCTTCTCCCACAGCCCTTGCAACTCTGACATTGAATTATTTATTTCAAAATTTATATGCTGCACTATCTATCAATTCTAGGTGGATTACAACATTGCATTCATAAAATAAAATAATGAAATAAAATAACAGTACAGCTTAAGAACAAAATAACAATACAATCCCTATACATATTGCCTTCACTGAATAAGGTATCCTTACCATTATCCATGCAATATATACATTGTACAGGATTAACAGTTCAGGCAATTACATCAAGCCAGAAAACACGGTCATCAGATTATAGCGGGTTGTTGCTGTAGGCTCCCTGAAATAGCAGGGTGTTTAACATAGGTTTAAACTCTTTTATATCTCAAAGCAGTTGAGACATGGTAGCTTTTGACACTGCCCTATATTTTGACTACAGCTACTAATATTTATCATTTTGAAAGCACTACTGGGAATACATAGCACTGTACAGATACATATAAGTGAGACAATGTCCACTCCATAGTGTTTACATAAAAATCATACATGACAGATGAGAATCTTGTGGAATATGAGAAGTGGTCAATATATAGAAGTAACCTCATTTACTTTCAGTTTGCATTCAATAAGGCTAAAAAGGGAGCATGATGCACCAACTCAGAAAGTCTGTTGCAGGCAAACAACGCAGCATGGTCGAAAGAGAAGAGTCAAGAGAGAGCACTGGGGGAAAAGAGCAGAGATAATTGCCAGATGGAGTTCATAAAAAGAGTATAGGGAGAGAGAAAGGTAACGAGGAACTATAGAGTGAAGGAATTTATATGTGAGTAGTAGAAGTCTGAAAAGAATGTAGAAGCAGAGGGGAGCAAAGTCAGGCAAGTGCATTTTAAATAGATTGCAATGGAGAATGATTATAGTCCAAGCATCCAGCATTGAGAGAGTGGATAAGCATTTTGGTAGTGTTCTCATAAATGGATATTAGCAGTGTTGTAAAGGAAGAAACAAAATGCTGTGGCAGTGTTTTCGAATTGTGTAGATAGGGAAAGAGAGTATGAAAAATCACTCTGAATTTACAAACTGAGATAAGTGAAAGGATGAAGGCACTGTCCAAAGAGACAAAAAGAGGGAAGAGGGTTCAGAACAAAGATGAGGTGTCTCATCTTGGCCATGTTCAGTTGACAGTAGGACATACAGTCGGAGATGTCAGGACCAGCAGGCTGAAATTTGGAACTAAATTATTGGTGTGATTTCTTACATATGGGCCCTTTTACAAAGGTGTGGGAGGGCTAACACATGGGTAGTGTGCGCCAAATCGGCACTACTGCTGGGGTAACATGCACCTGGTGGTGTGCGCTGAATCCCGCGGTAGAAAATATTTTTCTATTTTCTACCACTAGGGGTGTTCTCGGTGGTAAGCGGCAGTACAGTCACCACACAGATAGCGCTTGAGCCCTTACCGCTAGGTCAGTAGCTGGCAATACGGGCTCAGGCCATAACTAGGCATGCGCTAGTTTTAATTTTTGCTCACACCCATTTCCTGGCCCATTAAAAAAATGGCCTTTTTCCCAGCAGTGCAAAAAATGGTCCCATGCATGCCCAAAAGACACACCCACACTACCGCAGGCCACTTTTTATTGTGACTTTGTAAAAGGACCCCTTAGCGAAGTAGATCTGGGAGTCTTCCACATAAAAATGATACTGAAATCAGTGAGAAGAGATTAAAACACTAAGGGAACAAGTAAAGAGGAAAAAGACGAAGGCCTAGAACTGAGCCTTGGTGTGCATTGAGCGATAACAGAATAGCAATGAAGAATCACTAGAGAATATACTGAAAATAAGCTGAGGGAGGTAAGAAAAAAAGATAAAGCAGATTCCCAAAATGCAATTAGGTACAGAGAGCCAAGGAGTAACTTGTGTCAACAGTATAAAAAGTAGCAAGGAGGCTGAAGAGAGAGTAAATGCCTTTGGGCTTAGCCATAAGGAGGTCATTGGAAGCGTTGGCAAGATCATCTGTGGAACATAGAGGATGAAAGCCTGGCTTGAATGAATATAGAATAATTTGAGAAGAATTCAAGACAGCAAATGTGTACAGTGTGTTCAAGCAGCTGGATTATGAAAGAGAGGAGAGAGATGCTTATGTTTATATTTATTAAAACTTGATATACTGTCTTTACTCTTTGGAGACCAAAGCGGTTTACAAATAAAATATAAGGTTATACATAAAATCTGAGAAACAGAATGCCATTTTCATATAGGAGAGATACTACTCAATCAATCAAGGAAGAATTTAGAGGTGGGAAGGGAATTAGTGGGAATAAAGTTTCTCAATTTCACCCACAGGACACACTCGTAGTGTAGTATTAAATGCCAATTGAAAGTAGTGCGTCTTTAAGTGATTATTGTTTGCAGGGCTGCTAGGGTACAATGAGGGTTTTTTGAGCCTTGGTTTGATCACAGTAATTTGAAAGAAGAGGGAACAGTTCCATTGGCAAGCATTTTATTGAGGATATGACAGATAGAGGGGATGACTGAAGAGAAGGTTGAACTAAGGAGCTGGGTGGGGAATTGAATCGGAGGTGGGGGCAGACTGATAGTGATCTGGCCCCCCCAGACATCCAACATATAGTACTGGCTATTACTGGTTAAGGGAGAGTGGGACTCCAGTTACTGTGAGCCCTCGGGCACTGACATGTTAACAGACTGGTTAGTCTGGTCCTGGTCGGAGGCACAGATGGTGAGTTTAGGAACGAAGAAGGGCGGTTTCCTCTTCTGTGATTTCAGAAAAGGAACAAAATGTAGAAGGGTTACATATGGAACCAGTCCAGTTAAGAGTTTGAGAGAGTACTTGAATGAAGTTGCAAGCATTGTTTTTGGATTCTTGCCTTGGCATTTGGTGAGCATTTTCCTGTGTGCTTCCTTTGGTTTTTTCCTCAAGGGGACCAATGTTATCATAGCAAATGTGTCCAAAAAGGGGAAATGAGGCTAATATATATATTTAATGAGACTGATATTGCAGTTCATACCCGGGCACTAGGTTAGCCCTAAATAACGCATCATACACTGAATTTTGGCCTATTTGCTTTTGTTTGAGTTCCTAACAACAACTGTCTTGACCCTAGGATAGCGTTCGCCTTATTAACTCAATTACCCCACATCCTACTGAATGGTGTCACTTATGGCACCCTGACAAAAAAGCCCCGACAAAACAGCTTTGTAACAAAATAGCCCTTGACAAATCAGCCTCTAACAAAATAGCCCTTGACAAAATGGCCCCTCCCTCAAAATAACCCTTGACAAAGTAGCCCCCTTAACAAAATAGCCCCCTAGAAAAACATGCAGTACCATATTCTGGGCAGCCTGATTGGGCCCTTTTGTCAAGGGGCTAATTTGTCAAGGGCTATATTGTGGGCAGGCTGTTTTGACAGTGGCTGTTATGTCAGGGGTTATTATATCGGGAGCTTGTTTTTTGGAGCTTTTTTGTCGAGGCTATTTTGATCGGGTACCGTTACTTGTATGTACAGATCTATATATTTTGCATCCTATACGTAAGCAAACAATTTTTATTAATGTTGTATCAATAATTTAGACAAGATAACACATTTTGCAATTGCACAATTTTAATTTTGTCATTGTCAACTGATAGACAAGTGCCTTCAGTTTATATAGAGCAACATCTTTTAATGGATTGCAGCCCCCCTGTGAGAACTTGCAGTGTACTCATTAAAATTACAATAGCTGAATACCCAGAACAAATTGCCACCATGACTATGACACTGAAAATATATTTTCTTTTTGGCATGCCTATGGGCAAGTTACAGTAAATTTTCCATGAGGATCACAGTGACAGCTTTATGGACTTCAATTAAAGGCCCAGCTTCATAGTTAGTTAAATGATGATGGACTAAATTAGAAGGGTGTATACTGGGAACAGCAAAGGAGTGACTTTTATTGTGAAATGACAAATCTGAGGCACTTAATGGGATCCTCAGGGATTTGTAGTTAAATAAAAAAAATTTTAAAAATAGGGCAGCAGCTGTCACATAAAGAATGATATTTACCAATAGAAACATGCAAAGTTCTCTATTCAGGCATTTCTACAGTTGCTTGAATATTGGCAAATCAAGGTTGTGTTGTGCTTAGTGAACAATATTTCTTCTACTTCATTCAAAAATGTGTTCTAATTGCTTTTAACCAGTTAAACAGAACATGCCTCACTTTATTTAGCTTATGTATAAATGTCTCATATTTGCCTGTTTTTAGCCTATGGGGCTCATTTTCAAAAGAGAAAAAAGTGGCATAAATCTGCATTTGGACGTTTTTCTCACAAAAACGTCCAAACTGGTATTTTTTAAACCGATTTTTAGACCTTTTCCTATGAAGTCCATCTCCTTTGTCTCTGAAAAAGAGAGATGTGGGTGGAGACCATTTGCAAAAAGAGGGAATGTTAATAATGGAATCAACACTAGCATTTTTACTTCGTGGAAGTTTAGTTTATTGAGCAAACTTTGATATTTTTATGGTAGAAGGTTTCTAATGATTGACTGAAAAAGTCGAAGACCATTAACAGATCTGCCATTCTAAATTCTAGGATCGTTATTTGTGTTGATGGTGCTATCAGTGAGAACCAGGTTTCCTGTTCAGCGGATAAGTGAATGAGACTGGAATGTTCCTTCATCATGTAACCAGAGCAGAAGTCAGCCGTGTGTATCTAGAAAGATGCCAGTGTTATGGTGAAAAAAGCATTTAAATCTGAACATTGTAGAAACGCATATATTCATTTTTATTAAGGATATACAAGTGTGCTCAAGTTCTGAATGCTGAATCGCAAAATGATAATTCTGTGCCAAAAAAGTGAAATTTCCATTTCTTCATAAAATCATTTGTTTTTGATACAGAATTCCCCTAGATGCACTGTAAAAATAATCTTCAATGCACTCCTACAGCCCCAGTTTGTTCCCACCAACCTCATCCTTCCCTTCTCTCACATCACTATCGGCCTGTTCCCCAACCATATTAACCTTTCCTCTATTAGTTTCTCTCCTCCCTAACCACCTTCTGTACTCTTTCTCACTCCCCTACCTGTCCAGCCTTTCATATATCCTCTAACCCCCCCCCCCCCCCCCAAACACACACACAAACTGCATGTCTTACACACCGTGGTACCCGAAGTTAATTCTAGACAAGGGTGATTTGGGACAACTACCTTCTTGTTTTACATTTTGCCCAGCATGGGTTGCCCAATTGGTGTGGAAAATGTCAAAAAATACAAGTACAATCTTACACAGGGGGAAATTCTATAAATGGTGTTGAAAAATCGTCGCTAGAAACAATTGGCGCTAAGCAGTGTTCTATAAAGGGAGCTCGGGGATGAGCGACCTGTAAAAAAATAGTGCTTAGAGCCGATTCCCACGCCTATCTTTAGGTGTCAGCATTTACGCCTGCTAAGCATGGTGTAAATGCTGGTGTGCACATATCATAGTATTCTATAACATCATGCCTAACTTCTAGGAACACCCCCTGATCTGCCCATACTCCTCCCATGGTCACACCTCTTTTGAGTAACGAGCTAGAAAAGTTAGCAGTGTATGTTATAGAATAGCGCCTAAAGCAGATGCACATGCAAATCTAAATTGGTGCCAGTTAAGTCCAATTATCATTGTTTATCCTTGTTAACTAATTGATTTGCACGCGCATCTGCCCAGTGTGCAACCTATACAGAAATGGGGAGGGGGAAATAACCAATGAAAACAAATATCAACAAAAACATACCAATAAAATGTAAAATCATAATTAAAAGAAGAAAAGCCCACGCAGTCTGCTTACTTCCAGCATTATCTTCTCCGCCTTCCCCTCCAGGTATAATCCTCTCCTTACCTATTTATCCCCTTCCCCTTCCTGGAGTGATCCTCTCCTCTTTTAGCTCCCACCAGCTGGAGAACTGCCCTTCCTTCTTGTGACAGCCTCCTTCTCTGTTGATTTCGCTCTGAACTTCACAAGGATTCATAGCTTTGCAGAGTCCGCTGACACAATATGCTTTTACTATAAGAACTTTAAATTACACAAAATTATTTTGAGAGCCCTGTGTAGGGTATTATTCTCCAGTTCCCATAGTCCACCCAGAATTGACCATGCTCCTGACTTCTCCCACCAATCCCTTTCTCAGGGTCTCCTATCACTACATCCAGTGTCTGTCCTCTCTACGTGTCAACCTCTCTCCCTCACCTGCTTTAACTCTTAGCCTCTTTCTCTGTCCTTATCTCTTGCAACCTCCCTCTTTCCTGATTATATGATTTTGTAGTATGCCAAACTAAAGTGAAATGTGAATGTAATTAGAAAGTTGTGCATTGCATACTTCCATGATCATAGTGAAAAAGAGGCTTGGGATTCAGTTGGGTTAAGAAGCACAAAGCAGAGAGCTACAGGAGATTTGCATTGATAAACCGTTCATTGTATACTATGCTATGCTTTATAAATAAAATGAAAAGAAAATAAATTTAACAATTATAAATCATGGAACAGAAGAAAGAAGCAGACTGTATGAAGAAAAACAGTACCTTTATTGGTGTTTCAAAGCTCCCAGAGTTTACAATCCAGTGCCCAACATGGCCATGTTTCGCCAACAATACAGACTGTGTCAGGGGCAACTAAAACTAGCCAGTGTGAAACAACATACTTCACTAGTGCTGATTACCTGTCTCGTCTGTGGGCTCACCTTATTTCCGGCAGTCAGCTTCTGAGCTGGCTTCTGTCTGTTTTTCCTGAGTTAGTTCTGTCTCTGTCTCTGTGTGCTGGCTGCTTCCAGCATGGCTCTGATTACTCCACTATACTGCACCTGTGTGTATTAAGCCTCTCTGTGCTTCAGTATGCTTTCTGCCTGGTTTGTGTTTCTCTTGCCCTCTGGTGGTCAGACCTGGTGGCTGCATTGGATTGTCTGTGTGCTGTTTCCCGTTCCAGACGTCAGCCCAGTCCAGTCCGGATCTTCCGGCTTATCAGACTTGCTTGGCTTGTTTGAGCCTGCAGAGCACCCGTAGCTGCCTTGTGATTGCTGCAGCTGAATCTCAGCTGATGCTGGGCTTATTAGCCATTTGGAAACTCTCTGCTTTGCCTTTGCATCGCCTAAGGCCGTGGTATGTTGGTGTTTGTACACTTCTGCCTAGTCCAGTTTGTTGTCTGAGATTCTTGCCTGATTCTAGTTTAGTCTTTGTGTAGCTTGTGTTCTGTATTGCTTGTTTCGTAGTCTTGTTTCTTGTTTGTATGTCTTTGTCTAGTTCTTGGTTACCTGTGTTTCTTATTCAGTGGCTGCCTGGCAGCTTTCAGTTCTGTCTCTTGTCTATCAGTGGTTGTTCCCTGTTTCAGTGGCTGCTTGCAGCTTTCAGTTCTTTCCCTTGTCTGTCTGAAAGTCCTAGTCTAGTATTCTGCCTAGCCTCCCTGTGTGTTCTAGTCCCTGTGTGTATCCTGCTGGTGTCCAGTTCCAGCCCTGTCTGGCAAGTCCTGCCGGCCACCTGCACCCAGGGGCTCAACTCCTGAGGAACGGTGGTCAAGTGCAGGTGAAGACTAGCCATCCCTGTCAGAGTTCTGTCTTATCCCTGTGTGGGGTGGTTTTGCCTGCCACTGCCGCTCCTCGGCCCAAGGGCTCACGATCCGAGTTCCTGCTTTTTGGAAAAGCCTGATATTACCACCAGCTGGTGTGAAACAACAAACTTCACCAGTGCTGATTACCAATGTGTCTTTGCCTGGGTCCGTTTGATAGTATCCCAGGAGTTGTGGAATGTATTCACCTTAGGGGGCTAGACTAGGCACAGTAACATAGTGCTTATGCAACCCATATATAAATTGGATTTTGATAAAATATAGTTGTGTATTCATCAAATTGACATGTTGATCTGTGTGATTTTTGTGTCATATTTTGATGATGTCATGCTTGTGAGACCAGAACAAGCTGTCAATAAATGTATCAGTTTGTCTTTAGCATGGCAACTGAGGCTATGAAGAAGAGGGAGGAGTTTTCTGGGGAGGGTGATATGAGTAGGCATTTCCTTTGGTCTAGGAGGTAGTTGTGGGAGGCAGTCAAGGAAGACAACTTAGGAGGTTGTTTACTAAAGCTTAGCTTGAGTTATCTGCATCAGGGCCCATAGGAATAAAATGGGCCCTGCTGCAGATAACTCGAGCTAAGCTTTAGTAAACAACCCCTTTAGTGATGAGGGAAAGCAGTGAGAGATGAGTATTTGAAAGAGTTTAATTGAGTTTGTACTATACTAGACTGTACTATACTATGAAATACCCAGTGTACCTGAGTATAACTTACCTTGAGCTACTACTGAAAAAGGTGTGTGCAAAATCCAAATACATAAATCTTGTATTCTGCATTTTTCTGTTAGGATTCAACATGGATTACAATTTTTAAAAAACTTCCCCACAAATGAAGCGAATTACGGCTCAAATCAAAAAGTATACATTAAAGTATTACATATCATTTACAGAAAATAAATAAGTTTTTAGATTTTTATGAAACAGCATGTAAGAGATAGATCTTTTAATTTCAATGGGCAAACTATTCCAAATTTTTGTACTTAAGTATCTAAAAGAATGTTCCAGATATTTTTTTCAATTTAATCCCTCTAAAGCTTGGAAAAGTCAAAGATAAATTTTGTGCAGAACTGGACTCATTGCAATTATTAAGAAGCACTCAGTAGTTTGCCAGTCCATCTAAATTTTGACATAGCAATGACTTATAAACCATTCAAGCTATCTTGAAATCTGTTCTGGAATTTACTGTCAACAAATGAAGACTCCTTAGTAAAGGAGAGGCTTTCTCACACGTATTTACCCTAAAAATCAATCTGGACACATTATTTTAAATCAATTGTAACTTTGTAGTAGTTCCCGAAGAAAAGAGAAGGGAATCCACTCTTTAATATCCTTTCTCCTTGGGAGGAGGCACCAGGGCAATAGATATATAGATAGATATAGTGGGGAACAACCGAGTTGACCCCATCTGTCAGGCAAGCCCCCCCCCCCCCCCCCCCGAAACCAGGGAACACTCCGGAGTAGGTGTTAAACCTTTGGGATGCTGGTTCAATGTGGATTCCTGGCAAATACTGGAGTAGCAGCAGGTTCACATAAAACACCAAGATAATCACTGTTCTTCAGACACAGATGCTGCCTTTATATATTAAGCTAAAGATTTTAGATAAATCCAATTTATATGTCCTTTACAAGCATCTTTTGCAAATATCACTTCAATGGTTTTAAAGGATTAGCTAGGCCAGAGTTCAGAATCTCATTTTAGATATCCTACCAAAATTTATACAGCAGAGATAAGCATTCATAGAAATGTATACTGAAGCATTTCTTTAAAAGATTTAAGAACTAGCTTCTTAACTTATATTAGAAGCAACATAACTGCATAAAAATATTTTGAGGGATGAAAAGTTACTAAAATAGCAACAAATCTAAAGCATACATCCAATATGTAATGGTTAGAGCTCTACGTAAATTGTGGATTATACTTTGATTAGTTGTGACTGGATAGCAGACAAGAGGCACAAATTGGAGAAGCAGCTGATTGATAGGCATTTGGCAGGAAACATCTGATTAGTAACACCCTACTTAAACTGTGATTTTGTAGAAATTGCTAGTCTTGTAATATTACAATTCCGGTACAGTTAAATAAGACCTTAGTTTTAAAAGAAGTATGAATGGGAGCGGGGAGAAGATATCCAATATATTAGCATCTAGATGAACTGACAAATATATAATCCAATTACATGTAAATCAGGAGTCCTGAAAACATCATGAGATAGCAGTCAGTCTCCTACTGTGCATTGATACCTTGTTAAAAGAAGAGACCAAGTTTTTCCAATGGAGAGAGGTGAATAATGAACTAGCCATGGAATCTATAGTAGGACCAGTGTTTTCTATCATAATGATTTTTTTTAATTTAAACACTTTTATTGAAAATGTTTATAAAATACAAACATGGGATCATGTGATACATTGAGAGTGGGTAGATGCTAGTCAGAGCAGCTCCGGGGCCCCAACCTCCATAACAGCTATAATCTGCAAGTATATGGACTGACTTGCTGTACCATTTGAGCATTTTTTGGTGGAGACTTATATGGACAAATTGTTTTGCGATTCGGAGAGGAAATGTCCTCTAAACTGGCTCGTAAGGTGAGTGAACAAGTGAAGTCCCTGGAGGACAAGACGGCGGAACCACTCCTTGCTCCTAGTTTACTGAGTCAGCGCTGGCTGAGCTAAGGCGGTGTTGCAAGCACTGGGTCCACAGTTGGCAGTGCTATCTACACAGATTTCTCATTTGGAGAGCTTAATTTCAGAGACAGAGACTCGCACAGCCGAGCTAGAGCAGTACATCTCGACATTGGAGGATCAGTCCCAGGCGGTGACTACAGAAGTGGAAGCATTGAGACTGGCAGGTTCATCAGCATACAGCAAAACACCATGGCAAGATATAGAGGCATTATAGTATTTTCGGTCTTATTCACCATCCCTTTCCTAATAATTCCTAGCATCCTGTTTGCTTTTTTGGCAGCTGCTTCACACTGAGCAGAAGATTTCATCATATTGTCTACAATGACATGTTGATCTTTTTTCTTGAGTGCTGACCCCTAAGGTGGACCCTTGCATCAGGTAACTATGATTTGTATTATTCTTTCCAATGTGCATCACCTTGCATTTGTCCACACTAAATTTTATCTGCCATTTGGATGCCCAGTCTTCCAATTTCCTAAGGTCTTCCTGCAATACTTCACAGTTCGCACTTATTTTGATAACCTTGAATAGTTTTGTTCTTCAAATTTAATCACCTCACTCGTCATTCCGATTTCCATATCATTTATAAATATGTTAAATAATACCAGTCCCAGTACTGATCCCTGCCGTGTTCACTCTCCTCCATTGAGAGAAATGACCATTTAACCCTACCCTCTAATCCATACCAGAACTTTGCCTCCTATCCCATGACTTTTTAATTTTCTCAGGAGTCAAAAGCTTTCTGAAAATCCAGATAAGACTACATCAACTGGCTACACTACATCAACCAGTTTGAGCTAGTGCAACCTATTTGGGTGACTTTAGTATTTGGTGAGCGCTTGGTGCACTGTAGTCCCTGGTTTATATGTGCTTCCTTTGGTGTGGGAATGTCAGGTGGGTGATATTTTTTAGCTGGGAGGTTGGGGCCCTATAATGTGGAGGAGTGGCCTAGTGGTTAGAGCACCAGTCTTGCAATCCAGAGGTGGCCAGTTCAAAACCCACTGCTGCTCCTTGTGATCTTGGGCAAGTCACTTAACCCTCTATTGCCTCAGGTACAAACTTAGATTGTGAGCCCTCCTGGGACAGAGAAATATCGAGAGTACCTGAATGTAACTCACCTTGAGCTACTACTGAAAAAGGTGTGAACAAAAATCTAAATAAATAAATAATCTTACATGTGTCCCTTTGCCTTGGTTTGTCCAGGTATGACGGTTTTCTGTCTGGGACATGGATTAGGGGAGGGTGGGGGTGTTGGGCAGTTAGAGGAGTTTCTGGCTCTGTGTGTATGGTTGAGTTTGGTGGTATGAGTTGTGTGGGAATTTGGGCGTCTGTTGTTTTAAACTACTTTTTGACTATTTCACTGGTGTCTCCTTTTTGTTATTTTGTGGTGGCCCCTTAGGTGGAGGCTGGGACCCTGGAGGGTGGTTATTAGTAACATCAGGCTATCTTGTGATTTTACTGAATTGTGCTGTCGTATGGCAAGTTGAAAATTATCTCTCGGAATGTGTCAGGAATTACCTCACCTATTAATGTTGTTGAAACATTATCAAGCTGATATTGCTTGTTTACAAGAAACAAAACTAACTGATCAGGAACATTTGAAATTATGACAGGGCTGGGTGGTTGAGTTGTATTTTTCTTTGGCTACCCAGAAGAAAATCTGGGGTGGCTGTGTTAATACATAAGAATTAATCATATGAGGTGAAACTGATGTGTAAGGATGCCAAGGGCAGATATATTTTATTGTCTGTCAATTAAGGTGAGATTTCCTTCCATTTATTAATGGTGTATGCTCCCAATACTTATGATCATGAGTATTTTGGGTACGCGAGATCTGTCCACACCTGTGGTCCTGACTGGTGATTTAAATCGTGTTTTGGACTGTCGATTGGATTGCTCTTTTGGGAGGGCGGCATTGGCGGAGCAGAACTCCACTCGGGATGTGCCCTGTTTATGTTCCACACTAGGTTTAGTTGATCCCTGGCGTTTGCTGCACCCGCCTGAGAGAGATTACTCGCACCTTTTCCGGGTTCACCATACCTGGTGCACAGTGTGATTTGTACCGACCAATCTCGTTGCTTAATGTCGATAGCAAGCTCTTGGCTCGTATCCTGGCTAACTGCTTTGTGGATTTGCTACTGTTGTTGATTGAAGATCAGGTTGGGTTTGTCCTCGGTAGACATTCAGTGGTGAAAATTGAGGATAAATGGTGACTGCTGATTATCCCCAGCAGTGTGCTGTCTCTTTGGGTTTTTGGAAAATTTGAATTTATAATTGCTAAACATAAAAGGAATCCATCTTAGGGAGAAGAGATGTGAGCATTTACTGACAGACTGCAGCACCTATAGGCACTGTTCCCTCTATGCTGAGTGGGAGTCCTCCCAACTGCATTGGTGCCAGTAGGGAGTGGTGCTTCAATATTGTGTTAGGGACAGGCAGGTTCCCTGGAGTCCTACAGAACTTGCCTCTCTATTAGAAATGTGATAGTGATAAACAGCACCCCCCCCCCCCCCCCCCCACACACACACACACACTGGCAGAACTACAGGTGGAGGCCTTCTGCTCAGCTTTGAGGGAACAGTGCCTATAAGGGCCTTAGAAAAACTGTGAACGTAACAGCAGAGGCAGGATTTATTCTGGAAAGATATTGGATGGCCAGAAGGGCCTGATATTTGTACTATTGTTCAATGCTTTATTTTTCTATTTTGTAACTGTCACGGAATGCCTAGCACATGATGGGGGTTAACCCTGCAGTCACCTGGAGAGCCTGTCCCCAGCACTGCTCAGACCCACTTGCACCTGGGTATGTGCTCTATATTAGCACCCTCCTCCCACCGACTGGGTCCCACTTGCCTCTGGGCAAGTCTCCCACTCTCAAGTTATTCCCTGATGATTTCTAGGTACCGGGGCCATACTCTCAGGGGTCCCACAGTTCCTGGAAAGCACCCACAAACCCACCAGGATTCTTAGTCCAGGACAACAGAGCCAATAAACTAACAGGTTTATTGTCACAAGAATAGAACAGTGAACGCTTGCAAAATCAGGTGGAAAAGTACAGCAAGTAGTAACAGGTAACTGAATAAAGAATGATTTTAAAACTAACACTTGTTACTACCTTTGAGACTGTATTTTTCCTACTTTGCAGTACTGCTGTCATTTATCACTTATAAAGCTCTATATTGCATATGCATACCGTATAGATACATGTAAGACAGGCACTGCTCTCACCTTCTGGTGAAGACAAAAATTGAAGAGGAAGAGATCAAGAGATGCTAGGATAAAATATTATAGAGAAGTGGTTAAGATTTACAAGCAACCTCTAAAACGTAGGATTTTTGACAAGCAGGGGATAGGGGGGGAGCAGAGTGGAAATGAATAGGACTCCCCAGTCTATCCCTGGGCCCCACTGAAATGGGCTTCTGGCTATGCCCAGCTTCCAGGATGTGATTTTTGTTATTCTTTTGTTAATGGGCTAAATAATTTTGCCACAAATATTTGTTGAAGCTTCAGCTCTGTTTTGTGTAAAGAGCATTCTGTGAGAGCAGACTGCATGCTTGAATTGTCACCATCAGCTCTGCTTTGATGCTGGAGCACTGCTGGTCAAGTTAAGAAAGGTTACGATCTAAACAAAGATCAAATTATTTTGCCTTAAAATAATCTGGTAAGTCGCTTGCTCAATAAGGGTTATTTATCACTTTGAAACCCTTTCCTCTGCAAATCTTGAAGTCCCATTTTGCATAGGGGTTCCTCATGGGAAATGAGGCATCTAGATCAGAATGTACACATTTCTCGAGTGTTTTATAAAAGGAGCCTTTTGCAAAACATGTATAAGGATGCTGACAAATACATGTGCATTTTAACAAAAGAAAACAGGTTCTCTAAATAAACCAAACCAGTAAGTTCTTATGAAAAGTGATTATAAAAGGAGGAAAAAAGCCGCAAGAAGCTCCCAGCAGCAGGCTGAAAGAGCGGGATTCCTCATCATTGGCAAAAAAAATCTCCTTAAGTATCACCTAGTTTTGAGTGAAAGGCGTTAAACAACTAAATTTAGTCAAAAAAAGCTTGGCTTCAAGGTCTCTTCTTTAAACGTTTAAACAACTAAATTTAGTCAAAAAGTACTTAGCATCAGGGTCTCTTCTTTCCAGTTAGAGCAAAGCTGACCATGACCCATGTGTATTTCCCAGCAGGGCAATTCCTGTATAGTCAGTGGCATAGCCAAGGATTTTTTTTACAGGGATTGTGTCTCCTGTGCGCCCTCCTGTCTCCCGAACCTCTCCTCCCCAGTACAGTAAAATCATCTGTGCTCCCGTCTTTGCTCGGGTAGTGGCAGCTACACTGGCATAGGCTGCCTGTGGCCTGCACCAGGACTTCCTCCCTGAACTGTCCTGCCCTTCACAAAACAGGAATTTGCATCAGAAGGGGTGGGACAGTTCAGAGAGGAAGTCCCAGTGCAGGCTGCAGCCAGCCTATGAGTGCCACTCTCCAGGTGAAAACTGGAGCAGAGATGATTTTAAGGTACAGGTAGGGGGCTGGGTCTGACAGGGTATGCTTACAGAACACACACACACACACACCTTGAATAAATATCCCACTGTGTGCAGTTATGCACACTTTAATTGGTACTTAAACACGCTTTTCTATAAAGTAGCACATAAGTGCTATTGCACAAAGCTGCAAGGGGATGTATATGTGGGTGGAGCATGGGCAAGACATGGGTGTATCTCCTCTTACGCATGTACCTTATATTATAAGTAGTGCATATTGTATTGCTCACTTAGGCATGCCAGCTTATGACTTCCATAAATCTAGTTCAGTTGCACACACCTAAAGGTTGGTGCATCTATGCCAGCTTCCACTATTATTCAGTGATGGTATCTTGGCACAAAGATGCCGTTATAAGGGAAAAGGGATGGGACTTGATGTACTGCCTTTTTGTGGTTACAATCAAAGTGGTTTACATATTATATAGAGGTACTTATTTTGTACCTGGGGCAATAGAGGGTTAAGTGACTTACCCAGAGTCACAAGAAGCTGCAGTGGGAATTGAACCCAGTTCTCCAGGTTCTCCGGCCACTGATCTATCCATTAGGCTACTCCTCCATTATAGAACTGGCACTCAGCTGTGCTTCTTTTAAAATATGGGATATTAACTAAATAGCATTAAAGCAGAGAGGGCAAGGTTGGGGCATTCCAGAGTGAGGCCACAAATACGTAGAGATTATCCACCAAATTCTATAAATGGCACTTAAAACTATGCACAGAAATTTGGGCATATGACCAATTGGCGCACTTAGTTTAATTGAGTAACATCTAACAATCAGTTGATTGTTGCTTAGTCAAGAATTTGGATTTACGCAGTCATCTTGCTAGGCGCTATTATATAAAGATGCATGCATCAATTTTTCAGCACACAACTGAAAAGGGGATGTAGCTATGGGAGGGATTTGGGCAGGTCAAGGGTGTTCACTAAAGATGTGCATAGTATTATAGAATTCGGGGAATCACGCCTAACTTAAGTGCGGGGATTTACACCAGGTTTCAGTTGGTGTAAATCCTTGTATCACATGCCATTCTATAAACAGTGCCCAACTCTGATCAGTACCCCAATTTGTGCGTCATTTACTGAATTTATCCCTATATGTACGGGGCCGATATTCAGACCACGGGAGTTAGACCAGCTAACTTCCACGGTTAGTGCTGAGCCCAGATATTCAATGCTGGGTCTTTTCTGGTGACCAGTATTGAATATCCAGTTTATTTTTGGCAAGTTTATAGATAACCAGCTAAGTTGATATTCAGACTTAGCCGGTTATCTTTAAATTGACCAACGTATCCCATGTTTTCACGTGGCTAAATATGGCCGCTAAGCCAACTTTAAAAATCGACAGATAGCCAGTTATATCAGGCGATACAACCGGCTATCTGTTAGCTGCTAACTGGGGATATTCAGCAGGGGATATCTGGTTATTCCCCGCTGAATATTGGCGGATGGCTAGTTAAGTGCTATTTAACTGGTCAGCATCCGTTCTGGCCAGTTAAATAGCACTGAATTTTGGAGGGATAGAATATATATTTGACTTGGGTGTGAAAATGCCAGATATACCTTAGGTGTCCAGATCAAATGTTTGTGGTTTCCTACGTACAAGCTTTATGTGGAAACCCTGATAATCATCACTTCTGTGTATAAGCATATATATAATTATGTGTACCTTTATATTGTAATATATTCACCAGTAATAGCTGAAAATTGACCTGCATTTGTAGAACTTGTGCCAGTTAAGAAGGAAAAGCACAGAAGTGTGTGTTTTCTGTCTTCAAAGGCCCCCCCAAAAAGCCATAAATGCCTACAGTCCCACATAGTAAGTCCTAGTTGAAACTTATGAGAGTTGTATTTACTTCAGAGCGATGCAGAAGCCAACAGAGAAATCTTTTAGTGTATATATGTATTCCCATTGTATAACTGGAAATTCACACATAATTTTTTGGCCTGTCCAAAACATGCCCGTGTCACACCTGGTAGTCAGGCTTTCTGAAAGCACTGTTTACATGTGTAGCTGGCCTACACATGTAAATGTCACTATTTACATATATGACCCACTGAGTGAAAAGATACCAAAAGTGGGCTTACAAATAACAGAGATAAAGCTAAAAAGCTTGAAGGGCTAAATTTGGGCAACTTTTATTTTTGTGTAATATAGGGTCAATCGAAAGGAACTATGCAAAATTTTATCTATAACTTCCTTTGGATTACAGAGACTCAGAGGTTGCTATTTTTCAAATGCGTTTTTCTGAAAAACGTACTTTTTTAAATTGATAAACATTTCTCATTTTCTAAAGATGCAATTAGTCCATAATTGAATCTGAAATTTTACAGGATTATGCAGTTGATATCCTTCTATCTTGTGGTATAAATGTGCCACATACCCCATTTTTGGTACTTTTGAGTCAGCGAGTCACATATGTAGATGCTTTTAAAATGACACCTTAGTGTCCTGTTGGAAAAGATGCACTTTCCCTCTAAATAATTTTTGTAGCATCTCCTCAAAAATGGACATTTATTTATTTATTTTATTTGACTCTAGGAATATGGCAACCTCACTCCCCCCTTCATTTATTACATTTTACTTAACATTTATCATGCCAATACTTTTCATACCATGCCAAAAGTCTTATGGAAATCTGACCACATCTATCGGTCTTCCCAATCTAATTCAATTCGATTGCATGTCAGACAGCCTACTTTTAATGCAATAAACATGCATTTAAATAAGACAAATACTCTAGATAGGACAAGTCTACTTTCAAGCTTGAGTCACTTAAGCTTACTGTATACAATGACAAACAACCTCGCATCAGTATGCAAATCAAATGGTTCCCACTAAAGGTTTGATGCAGTTTATTTTTGTAAATGAATGTTTATGTTGTCAGCAGAACACAGCACATAAAAGGCTTAAGTGAAGAGTATTGATCTTTCGCTTCACTTATCCTAAGAAAAGTGGCCTAGCTCTTTTTAGCTACTTGTTTAGGATAGTGCTGTCATTAGTGCAGGGATATCATCCTGCCCTCTGTTTAAAGAGTTCTGGCTTTTAATACATGTCTAATATACTTTTCATTTGCTGACTGTGACTGTCTTTAGAGATGGCATTTGTGACATATAGTAACATAGTAACATAGTAGATGACGGCAGAAAAAGACCTGCACGGTCCATCCAGTCTGCCCAACAAGATAACTCATATTTGCTACTTTTTGTGTATACCCTACTTTGATTTGTACCTGTGCTCTTCAGGGCACAGACCGTATAAGTCTGCCCAGCACTATCCCCGCCTCCCAACCACCAGTCCCGCCTCCCAACCACCGGCTCTGGCACAGACCGTACAAGTCTGCCCAGCACTATCCCCGCCTCCCAACCACCATCCCCGCCTCCCAACCACCAGTCCCGCTTAGGAGAAACAGGGGTGATATGATACAGACGTTCAAATATTTGAAAGGTATTAATCCGCAAATGAACCTTTTCCGGAGATGGGAAGATGGTAGAACGAGAGGACATGAAATGAGACTGAAGGGGGGCAGACTCAAGAAAAATGTCAGGAAGTATTTTTTCACGGAGAGAGTAGTGGATGCTTGGAATGCCCTCCCGCGGGAGGTGGTGGAAATGAAAATGGTAACGGAATTCCAACATGCGTGGGATAAGCATAAAGGAATCCTGTGCCGAAGGAATGGATCCTCAGGAGCTTAGTCAAGATTGGGAGGCGGGGCTGGTGGTTGGGAGGCGGAGATAGTGCTGGGCAGACTTATACGGTCTGTGCCAGAGCCGGTGGTGACCATTGACAAAGATCCATAAATAAGGATTTTTCCAGAAGTGATGAGTTTCCTCCCACTTCAGCTGTTATGAACTAGGGCTAGTGCTGGGCAGACGTGCATGGTTTGTGTCCCATATAAGGTTAGTCTGGTTTCTGATGGACTGGAAAGGGCTTCAACAGCAACTACTGTGCTGGACAGACTTTTACAGTCTGTGTCCCACAAATGATAAAACAGGCTAGAGTGGACTTTGACAGCTTCTCCATTAACCTAGTAACATAGTAGATGGCGGCAGATAAAGACATGTATGGTCCATCCAGTCTTCCCAACAATATAAACTCATTACATATGGTATGAAGTGTTACATCATATGTAATGATTCTTGATTTCTCCTTGCCATTTTGAGGGCATAGACCGTAGAAGTTTGCCCAGCACTGGCCTTGCTCTAAAATTTCTGAAGTTGTTGTCAAAGCACCAAAAAAGCTCCACTCCTGCCCATCCAAATCTACTCAGCCTCCATCAGGGCACAGACCGTAGAAGTCAGCCCAGCAGCGGTTTTCCTACCTAATCTCCCCTAAGCTTCTTTGGATCTGATCCTTCTAATAAGGACAGGGCCGAGCAGACTTCTATGGTCTATGTCTCAGAAATAGCAAAGAAAGACCTTGGTCAAGTATTTTACATCACATTCATTGTTGATTTAATCATTAATTGATAATGAGTGTGACAGTTGGGCATACTGGATGGACCGTTCAGGTCTTTATCTGCCGTCACTATGTTATCAAGAGAGCAATGACCAGGCACAACATTTCTTTTATTCCATATAAGTGTTACGCTCTGTTACACTTCTCCGGGATGGGTTGGTTTCTGTTTCCTAACCTAGCAGCCGTCATCCGGGTTGGATCATGGACAGCAGCCATCTTGGCTAGCTCAGGAGGGGGCAGCCATCTTGGAGTAACGAGGTCAGGAAGGAAGCCCATATTTGGATGTAGGCACCTCTGCTGATGGGGGCAGCCATCTTGGAACAGCTGCTCATGGTTGAGCCTAATTCCTGCTCTATTTAAAGCCCTGTTTCCAGTCCTTCCATGCTTCGGCTTCTATTCTCTTAGAGGTTGTGGTCTTCATCTGTTCCAGTGTTTTCCTGTGTTCCTGACCTTGGATTGTTTACTGACCACGCATTGTGTTGCTGCCTGCCCAGACTTTTGGATTGCTCTCTGTTTTGCTGCTTCAATGACTCTTTGCTCCTGGACTGTGTCTGCCTGCCTGCCAGCCTGGTCAGCGGTTGTGCAACCCCGCCGGTTCCAGAAGTCCTGGTGGCCGCCTGCACCTGGGGGCTCAACTCCCAGGGAACGGTGGTCGCTCCCCAGGTGAAGCTAGGGGTTGTCTGGCTGCTTGATCGAGTGCGGTACCACTTCATCTTCGCCGTGCTCAGTCGAGGCACAATGGCTCACATTCACCAGGTCATAACAGTAAGCCGAAGCCATGAGCTCGCCAGACAGGTCTGAGCTGTTTCACCTGGCTCAGGTTCTCCACCAACAGTAGGAGCAGCTAACCTGCCTGTCCAGTACCTTGCAGGAGGTCTGCAGTCAGCTACCAGGGCTCCAGCGGCAAACAGCCGTGGTTCCTCCAGTCCCGAGAGCAGAGACTTCTGCTGCACGTCTGCGACTTCCAGAGCCGCCTCGCTTTGACGGTACTCCCGCAGCTTGCCGGGGGTTCCTGAACCAGTGTCAGATCCTGTTTGAGCTGCAACAGGAGGCTTTCCCATCTGACAAAATAAAGGTGACCTACATCATCTCCCTGCTTTCCGGTGCCGCGCTGGCTTAGGCATCCCCGCTATGGGAACAGCGGAGTCCGGTTCTGGCAAACCTGGAGGAGTTCTTGCGGCAGTTCCAGATGGTATTCGACGTTCCTGGCTGACCTTCTTCTGCCTCTGGGGAGCTGCTGCAGATCCAGCAGGGTTCCGGGTCGGTCGGGGCGTATGCTGTCCGGTTCTGTACCTTGGCTGTGGAACTCAGGTGGAACCAGGAGGCCTTAACGGCCATTTTTTGGCAGGGGCTGGACGGCCAGATAAAAGATGAATTGGCCGGCCGAGAGATTCCCGCTACTTTGGACGCCCTTATTGCACTCTGCACTAGAATCGATATCCAGTTCCAGGAGCGAGCCCAGGAGAGGGTCATGCAGCCGGCAGCGCAGGGATCCAGAGGCCTTCCCCGTCGCCCCGAGATGCCCCGGTCCTTCGAAGAGGGTTCGGAAGGAACCAAGGAGGAACCCATGGTATTGGGGCGGCATCGCCTGTCCAAGAAGGAGAGGGCCCATCGTCTCCAGAACCGGTTATGCCTATACTGTGGGCAGGCCGGACACTTCACGGGCTCCTGTCCAAACAAGCCTGGGAGATCGGGAAACGCTCCGGCCCGAGCCCTATGAAGGGGGTGGCTCTGGGCCGGCTGTCTGCCCTTCCGGACAACTTGCTCTCTGTTCCCATACTGCTCCAAGGAGAGGGTTTCCAGGCTCATACTAGGGCCTTGCTAGACTCCAGGGCCGGAGGGAACTTCATCGATGCCGAATTCCTGTCGCAGCTAGGTGGTTCCACGGTGCCCTGTCAACCGGAGCTCAGGGTCACCTCCATCCAGGGGGATAGTCTTCCTCGAACCATCACCCGGATCACCTCGCCCCTGGGTCTACAGGTGGGGGCGTTACATCAGGAGAAGATCCAGTTCCTGGTTCTTGCCCGAGCCATTCACCCGGTGATCCTTGGTCTGCCTTGGCTCCGACTACACACTCCTGTTATCGACTGGGCCAACGGGGAGATCGGGAAATGGGGTTCCCAATGTGTCAAGCACTGTCTCCAGCAGGTCAAGCCACTTTTGCCGCTCTGCTCAGCTAAGCTGCAGACCCCACAGGAAGGTTCGCCCATGCTGCTGGAGAACTACCAGGAATTCCGTGACGTGTTCAGTGCTCGGGCGGCTGACACGCTGCCTCCCCATCGGTCTTTCGACTGCGCCATAGACCTACTGCCCGGATCCAACCAACCTAGGGGGCGCCTTTACACCTTGTCCCGGGAGGAGTCCCGAGCCATGAGGGAGTATATCCAGGACAATCTTCGCAAGGGGTTCATCCGAGCCTCCACTTCCCCTGCAGGGGCCGGATTTTTCTTCGTCTCGAAGAAGGATGGGCCACTTCATCCCTGCATTGATTACCGTGGATTGAATAAAATTACCATTAAAAACCGGTACCCGCTTCCACTCATCCCGGAGCTGTTTGACCGTCTTCAAGGGGCCAAAATCTTCACCAAGCTGGACCTGCGTGGGGCCTACAATCTTGTACGGATCTGGGAGGGAGATGAGTGGAAGACGGCTTTCAACACCCACGAAGGACACTTTGAATATCGGGTGATGCCGTTCGGTCTCTGCAATGCCCCTGCAGTATTTCAGAACTTTGTGAATTACATTTTCCAGGACTTGCTCTACTCCTCAGTGATCGTCTATCTGGACGACATCCTGATTTTTTCCGCTTCATTGTCACAACATGTTACGTCCGCACCGTGCTCCAGCGCCTCCGGGAACATCGGCTGTATGCCAAGTTGCAGAAATGTTCATTCCACCATCAGAGTTTGCCTTTCCTGGGATATATCATTTCCTCCACCGGGTTACAGATGGATCCCGGTAAATTGACAGCGATCTGAGACTGGCCGGTGCCTCAGGGTCTGCGGGCTTTGCAGAGGTTCCTGGGGTTTGCGAACTACTACCGGCAGTTCATCCAGGATTACTCTCTCATCACGGCTCCTCTGACGGCCCTCACGAGGAAGGGGGCCGATGCAAAGAATTGGACGCCGGAGGCTTTCTCTGCATTCTCCACATTGAAGAAGGCCTTCCTCTCTGCCCCGGTACTCCGCAGTCCAGATCCTACTCAGCCTTTCCTGGTGGAGGTGGACGCCTCATCCCTGGGAGTAGGGGCAGTTCTCTCTCAGACATCGGCATCCGGGAAAAACATCCCTGCTTCTTCTTCTCCCGGAAGTTCACCCCCGCGGAGTGAAACTACACGGTGGGGGATCGGGAGCTTCTGGCGCTCAAACTAGCTTTTGAGGAATGGCGATACTTACTAGAGGGAGCAGCACATCCAGTAACTGTAATAACCGACCACAAGAACCTGCTCTATTTGCAAAATGCTACCATACTGAATCCTCGCCAAGCCAGGTGGTCTCTGTTCTTTGCCCGGTTTGACTTCCGTCTGATCTTCAGACCGGGGGAAAAGAATGTCCAGGCGGATGCCCTGTCCCGTAGCTTCGAGGCTCCCGAGGACCAGGAGGAGCCCTACCCAATGTTGAATCTGGCATGCATTCCCTCCATGCCCGGGGCCAGTGCCACCTGCCAGAAGGCCGTTCCTGTGAGGCTTCGTAGGAAGGTGCTGCGCTGGGGGAACGCTTCCGAATTTGCTGGACACTTCGGGTTCCACAAGACCCTACATCTGATCTCTCGATCGTATTGGTGGCCCCGGATGGCGCAGGATGTTCTACAATACGTATCTACCTGTCCAGTGTGCGCCCGAACTAAATCTTCACATCAAAAGCAGTGGGGGCTGATGCAGCCCATGCCGGTACCACAGCAGCCATGGGGAGGACCTGTCCATGGATTTTATCACTGACCTGCCACCCTCGCAGGGCAACACGGTCATTTGGGTGGTGATCGACCGGTTCTCCAAGATGGCCCACTTCATTCCTATGAAGGCTTTACCCACTGCCGCTACCCTGGCCGCAAACTTCATCACACACATCTTCCGGCTCCATGGACTGCCTCAGAGGATCATTAGTGACCGAGGCTCGCAGTTTACCTCGCGCTTCTGGAAAGCTTTGTGTTCAGCTTTTGGGGTTACCACTTTATTCTCGTCTGCATATCACCCCCAGACCAATGGTATGGTGGAGCGGGTCAACCAGACAGTGAAGGCGTTCCTTCGGGCATACTCTAACCAGCGCCAGGATGACTGGTCTACGCTGCTACCCTGGGCTGAGTTTGCCTATAATAACAGTCTGCATTCGGCCTCCCGGACGACACCTTTCAGCACCATCTATGGACGCCACCCGCGTCTACCTCCTTCAATTGCCCCTGCAGAAGTTCCACCTCAGGTGCAGTCCACCGTCTGTTCCTTTCAGGAAGCTTGGAGGAAGGTCCAGGAACAGTTACGACGAGCCGCGGTCAAGGCCAAGGAGACCTATGACCGTAGAAGACAAGCGGCTCCCACATTCCTGCCGGGAGAAAAGGTTTGGTTGAGCACCTGATACCTGAAACTGCGGCTCCCATCTCTGAAGTTTGCTCCCTGGTTCATTGGACCTTTTGCCGTACGATCCAGGATAGGAGCAGTGACTTACTGACTACACTTACCCGGTCAACTCCGGGTGCACAATGCTTTTCATGTGTCCCTCCTGAAACCTTTCCGCAGGTCAAAGTGGCATCCTGAACCCAAGAAGGTGGTCGTGCCTGAGAGTGATCCAGATCCAGAGTATGAGGTGGATCGCATCCTGGATTCCAAGCGTCGTGGAAGGAAGTTGTTCTATCTCCTTGCCTGGAAGCATTTTGGACCAGAGGATAACTCCTGGGAGCCAGCGGACAATGTGCATGCTCCAGATCTGATCCGGGAGTTCCACACTCATCATCCTGCTAAGCCCAGACCGAACCGGTGAGGGGGTACTGTTACGCTCTGCTACAATTCTCCGGGATGGGTTGGTTTCTGTTTCCTAACCTAGCAGCCGTCATCCGGGTTGGATCATGGACAGCAGCCATCTTGGCTAGCTCAGGAGGGGGCAGCCATCTTGGAGTAACGAGGTCAGGAAGGAAGCCCATATTTGGATGTAGGCACCTCTGCTGATGGGGGCAGCCATCTTGGAACAGCTGCTCATGGTTGAGCCTAATTCCTGCTCTATTTAAAGCCCTGTTTCCAGTCCTTCCATGCTTCGGCTTCTATTCTCTTAGAGGTTGTGGTCTTCATCTGTTCCAGTGTTTTCCTGTGTTCCTGACCTTGGATTGTTTACTGACCACGCATTGTGTTGCTGCCTGCCCAGACTTTTGGATTGCTCTCTGTTTTGCTGCTTCACTGACTCTTTGCTCCTGGACTGTGTCTGCCTGCCTGCCAGCCTGGTCAGCGGTTGTGCAACCCCGCCGGTTCCAGAAGTCCTGGTGGCCGCCTGCACCTGGGGGCTCAACTCCCAGGGAACGGTGGTCGCTCCCCAGGTGAAGCTAGGGGTTGTCTTGCTGCCTGATCGAGTGCAGTACCACTTCATCTTCGCCGTGCTCAGTCGGGGCACAAGGGCTCACATTCACCAGGTCATAACAATAAGGAAATAACTACTAGTTAGATCAGTATTTCCTAAAGGTGGCTATTTTGGTGTGGGGGCATACAGAAGTCATTATTTTTGTACTGAAGAGACTATATAGATTATGCATGTTTGATTTAACTGTGTTTCACTGTAAAATGTTTAATGTGGCTGTACTATGAGAGCAATAAACCAAGCCTTTCAGAAGGTAATAAGGGAGAAACAAATGAATGCAAAGGATTATAGCTAGATCGGACAGTGAATAATTTTCGTTCAGGCAAGGTGAACACAGTAGCAAAACACTATTGGGACATAAAGGATCAGACCTGTATCAGCTAAAGCACTTCATCTTATTAACATGAAGACTAGCGCCAGAAGTATTTTATTTTTAAAGCTGTCACAACTGCCATATGAAATATATAATCTTACAGGGACCTTACTCAGGTGTGCAACCTCCAAGCAGCTGGCGTGAAGAAAACACAGTGCCATGCAGACATATCATGACAAGTTTCCAGGGAGATAACAAAGTGGAAATATCTAGTCATACTCAGCAGGGGCAGCGGTTTAACATCCTGAACCTGTCAAAGATAGCATGCAGACTGTTCATTAAAATAGCTACTTCTATGAGCCACATATGCAGTGGTGTGCTGGAGCCGGCTCGCACCAGCTCGCAAGAGCCGGTTGTTAAATTTTGTACCGACTTGCTAGCCGGTTGTTCCCTAGTGCGAGCCAGCTCTCCTCCCTCCCGATCGATCACGTCACCGACTTGACTTCTAATTCTTCGGGGCAGGCAGTCTTGCCTGCCTGCTACCAGCGCTGACTCTCCCCTGGGTCTGCGTTTAGAGGAGGGGAAGAGAGAGGCTGTCCCCTTCAGATAGGCGGGAGAGTGCGCGACGGCTGCCTTCCATTGGTCAGAAGTTTGCAGCGGGGCGGAGCTTGCGCCGCTCTTCTTGCGGTCCCGAGAATCACAAAAGGCAACGCAGGGAAGCGCCGAGGCAGCCAGCAGCACCCGCACCCTGCAGTCGCCCCTGCACCGAGGTGCTCACCCCTCCTCATTTTCCGCATTTTGTTTTGTTTACCCCTTCCCCTCCCCCCCGAAGATGTGGATTTGAAGATGTGTGCTTCTCTCTGCCCCCACCCATCTCCCCGTGCACCTCCCCCCCCCCCCCCGCCTTGGATGGCTAGGTGGAAGAGAGTTACTGCTGTTACACTTGTAGGTAGAACTTCTGTCGCTGCTGCTTTTTCTGCAGAAAATGATCCTGTGAGTGACTGAAAATCGAACAGAAGGAGAAAAACTTATTATTTAACTCGCAGGACGAATTGAAGGTAAGCTGTGTGGGGGCTAGTCGAGTTGTGTGCGGGGATCGGCGAATGCCAGGGGGTTAGTGGTTTCGGGCACCTTTAGGAGCCGGAGCCCGGCACAGCCTCGCTTCCTGTGCCTGGAACCAGCCGGGCGGGGGTGAGTTGCTACACAAACATCTCTCATGGTACAAATGCTAGAAACGTCAGCAGAGCGCATGCAGTACTAAAGATCGTGGAAGCTTCACCACATGCTAGTATTCGTAAAAATCTTCCTGAGTGTGTTTTTTTCCCCACTATAATGTTCTGCTAAGGGCAGTGAAATTATTTTACCAATAAGCTGCCCAACATAAGAGGTTATAGTTCTTGGTTGAACCAAGTGGTCTTGATTTTATCTGCAGTCAAAAGTGTCTCCAACCCTGGCAAGTTGTATCGCTGCCGAGCATAAAGCAAGATCTGGAGAACATCAGGTTTATATAATTTCAGCTAATAATAACATTATTACTATATATGCACGTTCAACCGCTTATTACATGTTTTTTTAAAATTTTTTAGTTGCGACTAAAATGTGAGTATTAAAAATACGAAATGCGTAAGAAGTGGCCCGCTTCTTTTTCAAAGTTGATTGGAAGTGCAGAGCAGGGGGAGAGAAGGGTCGCTGGACATGGGTGGATGGAGGGCAGGGGAGAGGAGGGGAGAGAGAAGAAATGCTGGACATGGATGGAGGGGAGGGAAGAGAGAGGAAGGAGATGAGATGAGGGAAAAGGAAGAGAGGAGAAAAACTGCACATGGATGAAGAAAATAGACAGAAGCTGAGGACCAGAAATGAAGAAGAAAGGAGGAAAGGAAAGAAATAAATGGAAAGGAAGCCCTGGAAACGGAGTTAAGAGGACAGATAGTAGCAGAATCGGATACTGGGCCAGCATGATCCGAAAAACAGTCATCTGACAACAAAGGTAGAAAAAAAAATCATTTTATTTTCATTATAGTGTTTGGAATATGTTCACTTTGAGAATCAGGTGCTCAACATTAAAAGTTTATATTTATTTACTTATTTATGGCATTTTATCCCACATTAAACATGTATTAGATTGGAACCTGGGATCATTTAATTTTTTTTCTGGAGTAATGCATTGCCACCCCCCCCCCCCCCCCAGGCTCTCTCCCCGGCTACAGCCAGCTCTGCAATTTGGGGGGGGGGCGCAGAGGGGGAAGGGGGGGCGCAGAAGGGGACGGGGGCGCAGAGGGGGACCGGGGAGAGAGCCTGTTGTTAAACATTTACCAGCACACCACTGCATGTATGTGTTTTGTGGTACGGAAGCTCTTTACTGCTTGTAGCTCTGAAAGAAGACTTAGTGTGCGGATAGAACACAACTATCTCAAAATGAATGGTTCTTTCTGTAGTTATATATGTCTTCATAATTAGTTTCATAAAATGTTGAATATTTGTATGAAAGTTCATCATTACCAGTTTCATTAGGACAGGGACATGGATGGTACCAAGAACTTGGGATTAGCCAACAAGTTTGTAGTGTTATCGGGGGCCATACTAAATCAAGGTACTTGATCATCAGATAGGGCTGGTGGTATACGTGCTGGTGCATGGAAATCAAGGAAGGTACAGGCTGCATATCCTTCAGCTTTAGGCAGGCTTTGGGGCCTTCTGTGGCATAGAGACTTAGGGCAATTGCTTTGGTTGCATGCCCTAGGCTTATTACATATGGGCAAATCTATGTAAAACTGAGTGCTATGATTTGGAACCACCTAGTTCATCAGTCAAACATACATAACTGTACAGGGCCACACTGTAGTGATCCTGTTGTGTCCACATGGGGAATATTTTAGAATCCCTGCTTCTGCTCTGACCTTCCTGTTTTGCTGAGTCATGGAGAAAGGGCCAGCCTGCTATTCCTTGTGTAGAGTGTGGTTCTTTTGATTTTTGGAGGAGAGAATGAATAGCTGTAGCCAGGGGCTAGGCGGTGGTGTCTTTCTTACAAAAGAATCCAGAGAAGCGGGAAAGGCTGTAGGAGCCCAGGAGGCTCAGGTACAGCCCAGGATGCTACCTCCTTCATGGCCAGCTGGTGACCACCTGGGAGTGCTCTCTCTAGCCATCTAAGCTTAACACAAGCTACATGTTTATCTAAAGGAGAAGAGATGAATAAGATTCAGGGAATGGGGGCTTGACGATCAGCCTGAAGGGATCCAAGGACAGAGGAATCTGAGGCTCAGAGGAGTGCCCAGGTTCTAGCTGTTCCGTCCCTGCCCTGCCCTCACCTCTCCCATATCCAGCGATTCTTCGTCCCTCAGCGTCCTCCTTCACTGCCTGCCAGCCAGTCGGACTCAGAAGCGAACGATGCAGGCAGCGATTGGCTGGCAGCGTCGTAGCTTCCCTCTGCAAGTCCCGCCTATGCGTAAACAGGAAGTTGTAGGCGGGACATGCAGGGGGAAGCTACGACGCTGCCAGCCAATCGCTGCCTGCACCGTTCGCTTCTGAGTCCGACGCTGGCTGGCAGGCAGTGAAGGAGGACGCTGAGGGACGAAGAATCGCTGGATATGGGAGAGGTGAGGGCAGGGGAGGGACGGAAAAATTGCTGCACGTCGATGGGAGGGCAGGAAAGAGGCGGAGAATCGCTGGAAGTAATGGGAGGGCAGGGGAGAGAGAATTGCTGGAAATCAATGGGAGGGAAGGGCAGGGGAGAGAGAATTGCTGGAAATCAATGGGAGGGAAGGGCAGGAGAGAGAATTGCTGGAAATCAATGGTATGGGAGGGAAGGGCAGGGGAGAGAGAATTGCTGGACATGGGATGGGAGGGAAGGGCAGGGGAGAGAATTGCTGGACATGGGATGGGAGGGAAGGGCAGGGGAGAGAGAATTGCTGGAAATCAATGGGAGGGAAGGGCAGGGGAGAGAGAATTGCTGGAAATCAATGGGAGGGAAGGGCAGGAGAGAGAATTGCTGGAAATCAATGGGAGGGAAGGGCAGGGGAGAGAGAATTGCTAGAAATCAATGGGATGGGAGGGAAGGGCAGGGGAGAGAGAATTGCTGGGAAAGGGCAGGGGAGAGAGAATTGCTAGAAATCAATGGGATGGGAGGGAAGGGCAGGGGAGAGAGAATTGCTGGACATGGGAAGGGCAGAGGAGAGAGAATTGCTGGAAATCAATGGGATGGGAGGGAAGGGCAGGGGAGAGAGAATTGCTGGGAAGGGCAGGGGAGAGAGAATTGCTAGAAATCAATGGGATGGGAGGGAAGGGCAGGGGAGAGAGAATTGCTGGACATGGGAAGGGCAGAGGAGAGAGAATTGCTGGAAATCAATGGGATGGGAGGGAAGGGCAGAGGAGAGAGAATTGCTGGACATGGGAAGGGCAGGGGAGAGAGAATTGCTGGACATGGGATGGGAGGGAAGGGCAGGGGAAAGAGAATTGCTGGAAATCAATGGGAGGGAAGGGCAGGGGAGAGAGAATTGCTGGACATGGGATGGGAGGGAAGGGCAGGGGAGAGAATTGCTGGACATGGGATGGGAGGGCAGGGCAGGAGAGAGAGAATTGCTGGAAATCAATGGGATGGGAGGGAAGGGCAGGGGAGAGAGAATTGCTGGAACTCAATGGGATGGGAGGGAAGGGCAGGGGAGAGAGAATTGCTGGAAATCAATGGGATGGGAGGGAAGGGCAGGGAGAGAGAATTGCTAGAAATCAATGGGATGGGAGGGAAGGGCAGGGGAGAGAGAATTGCTGGACATGGGAAGGGCAGGGGAGAGAGAATTGCTAGAAATCAATGGTATGGGAGGGAAGGGCAGAGGAGAGAGAATTGCTGGACATGGGAAGGGCAGGGGAGAGAGAATTGCTGGACATGGGATGGGAGGGAAGGGCAGGAGAAAGAGAATTGCTGGAAATCAATGGGATGGAGGGAAGGGCAGGGGAGAGAGAATTGCTGGACATGGGATGGGAGGGAAGGGCAGGGGAGAGAATTGCTGGACATGGGATGGGAGGGAAGGGCAGGGGAGAGAGAATTGCTGGACATTGATGGGAGGGCAGGGATGAGATAATTGCTGGACATGGAGGGGAGGGCAGGGAAGATAGAATTTCTGGACATGGAGGGGAGAGAGGAGAATCGCTGGACGGGGAGGGGAGGACAGGGAAGAGAGAATTGCTGGACATGGAGGGGAGAGAGGAGAATCGCTGGACAGGGAGGGGAGGACAGGGAAGAAAGAATTGCTGGACATGGATGAGAGGGGAGAGAGGAGAAATGCTAGAAATGGATGGAGAGGAGAGCAGGAGATAGAGGAGAATTGCTGGACATGGATGGATGGAGGAGTTGGCTAGGAGAGAGGAGAAATGCTGACTTGGATGGAGGAGAGGGGAGAGAGAATTATTGCTTTATATGGATACAGAGGAGGGAAGAGAGATGAGAAATGCTGGACATGGATGGAGGGAAAGAGAGAGGAGAAGTGCTGGACATGAATGGAGGGGAGGAAAGAAAAAAGAAGATGCGCATGGCTGGAGATGAGGGAAAGGGAAGAGAGGAGAAAAACTGCACATGGATGGAGAAAAATAGGCAAAAGCTGGATCCATGTTATACCTCCTCCAGTCAATTCCATGGAGGAGGACCCAGCTTTTACTTATGGATGCAGGGCAACAAAAGAAGAAGAAAGGAGGAAAGTAAAGAAATAAATGGAAAGGAAGCCCTGGAAACGGAGTTAAGAGAACAGATAGAGAGCAGCAGAATCAGAGACTGGGACCAATATGGATAGAAAAACGAAGTCACCAGACAACAAAGGTAGAAAAAAATCATTTTATTTTCATTTTAGTATTTGGAATTTGTCTTATTTTGCACTGGGTATACTGGAGCTGTAACAGCTTACAGAAATTATTTATAATGAAAAAAAATCACATTATTTTTTCTCCTATACTAGTATAATATTTTCAATGATGTCTGTTTATATGCGCCATGGCTGGTGTAAGGGGTGTGGCTAATGTGGGTGTGGCTATAATAGGGGCGATGCCATGTGTGGTGACCCCGCCCACAATGAGTACCGGCACCTTTTTTTCTACAAAAAAAGCACTGCATATATTCAGGTACTTTTTTGTACCAGGGGCAATGGAGGGTTAAGTGACTTGCCCAGAATCACAAGGAGCTGCAGTGGGAATCGAAATCAGTTCCCCAGTGTCAAAGTCTACTGCACTAACTACTAGGCTACTCCCAATTTTTTGTCTCCACCTAAGAGATAAAGTTATTGATAGAGGAGTTTTGGATTTTTGTATTAAGGTCCAGAGGCTGCCTAATTGAGGTGCAGTGGATTTGCAGTTTGTAGTTTTGCAACTGTTTTGCTACTATAAATGGAGAGGAGGCATTTGAAGCATCTAGCCAGGGTCAGAAGAGGAAAGGAAAAGGGAAGAAATATTAGAGACACTGCGTCAGTTCTAAAGTCATCAAAACTTATTGATATGCATGGACCAAGAAAGGGACCTTGGGGTGATAGTGTCGGAGGATCTCAAGGTGGCAAAACAATGTGACAATGCAGTGCCACAGCCAGAAGGATGCTAGACTGCATAGAGAGAGACATAACCTACAGATGAAAGGAGGTGTTAATGCCCCTGTGTAAGTTGTTGGTGATGCGTCACTTGGAATATTGTGTTCAGTTTCAGAGGCAGTTATGTCACTAAGGGCTTAAACTTGAAGAAGTTCAGAGGAAGGTGACAAAAATGGTATGGGGTTTGAGCCAAAAGACATATGAGAAGAGACTTGAAGTCCTGAATATGTATATCCTACAGCAATGTTTTTCAACCTCTTCAAGTCAAGTTACTGCTAAGTCAAACAAATTTCAAATGAATGAGAACAGAAGTACATAAGTTCATAAGTAATGCCACACTGGGAAAGACCAAGGGTCCATCGAGCCCAGCATCCTGTCCACGACAGCGGCCAATCCAGTCCAAGGGCACCTGGCAAGCTTCCCAAACGTACAAACATTCTATATGTTATTCCTGGAATTGTGAATTTTTCCCAAGTCCATTTAGTAGCGGTTTATGGACTTGTCCTTTAGGAAACCATCTATCCCCTTTTTAAACTCTGCCAAGCTAACCGCCTTCACCACGTTCTCCGGCAACGAATTCCAGAGTTTACGCGTTGGGTGAAGAAAATTTTCCCGGATTTGTTTTAAATTTACTACACTGTAGTTTCATCGCATGCCCCCTAGTCCTAGTATTTTTGGAAAGCGTGAACAGATGCTTCACATCCACCTGTTCCACTCCACTCATTATTTTATATACCTCTATCATGTCTCCCCTCAGCCGTCTCTTCTCCAAGCTGAAAAGCCCTAGCCTCCTTAGTCTTTCTTCATAGGGAAGTCATCCCATCCCCGCTATCATTTTAGTTGCCCTTCACTGCACCTTTTCCAATTCCACTATCTTTCTTGAGATGCGGCGACCAGAATTGAACACAATACTCAAGGTGCAGTTGCACCATGGAGCGATATAACGTCATTATAACATCCTCACACCTGTTTTCCATACCTTTCCTAATAATACCCAACATTCTATTCACTTTCCGAGCCGCAGCAGCACACTCAGCAGAAGGTGTCAGTGTATTATCGACGACACCCAAATCCCTTTCTTGGTCCGTAACTCCTAACGTGGAACCTTGCATGACGTAGCTATAATTCAAACAGAATTTCCTCCTGCCTACCCTTTTTCCCTGTTCTGCAGAAATTGCATTGGAGATCCTGGCAACCTTTTTGTGATTGGAGCCAGCATAGGAAAGGAGACTTGGGAAGTGCCGAAAGCCATTGCAGTGGAGCAGTGGCACAGGGCAGGAACGAGTGGGGTTCATTCCTGCCCTCGAAGAGGATACTAGACCACCAGGGCTTCCTAAGGTAGGCCTGGGGAGGGTTTAGAGGTGGTCGAGTGGGATGAGGGGAGGCGAGTGATCGTGGGGGGTGGGGGAGCGAGGAGGGTTTCAGTTTCAGCCAAAAATGCACAGGCCTACTAGTGATGTACTGTATTTTCACACATATAATGTGCATAAATTGCATGACCATGTATAAATGTGTATAGCACATTTGCGTTATATGCATGAATTTTGGTTTGTCGGCATTGAGGCCTTACCTCCCCCAATCTCTCCTTTCCTCCCCTCTCTCCGCGTTCCATGCAAGTCTTCATTTTGCTCTGATTTCTGCCCTTCCACCCCCTCTTACTTCTTATGGTCTCTAGTTTACTGCTGTACTATCAGCGATCCACACAAGCAGTCTTCCACCAGCATCGGGAACTTTGCTCTGATGCAAAACAGGAAGTTCCTGATCAGAAACCGGGGCAGACATTTTCCTCCTGTTTCTCTGAATTCTTCAGTTACTGGGATGGATTCAGGCTAAAGATTCAGCTGATTCTTGCACGTCATCTTCAAGGTCAGAGACTAATTCAGTAGTGCGCTTGTTTGACTCCGTGAGTAGGGTCTCTAGCTGCTTTATATGGCCCTTGAGCCCCTCTAGCCAGAGCCCTAACGCTTTCTCTACTGCCTGTTGCATCTCCACGAGAGCTGACTTTGAGAACTGGGTAACGGCTCCTGCCACTGGTGCCGCCATGTTGTCCTCTGTGGCCTTACCCCGCTGTCGCTCTGTTTGAGCTGGTTTGCCAGGCATTGCTTCACCAGAACGCTTCAGGTATTTGTCCATGCACTCCCCTGATTCATTGGCCCCCGCTTGATAGGTGCCCGAATATCTATTAAAATACCATCAATTTACCGTGGCCACTCTCACAGCATCACATGACCGTGCCCACCTATTTTTTAAGCGTTATAAAAGTATTGTGACCTCTAGATGCAATTGTAATTTGGATCGTAGAATGCTACTCTTTCCATTTTTAAAGGTGTTTAATCTAAAAGGATTTTGGACTCTTCCTTTTCATATCAATTTGTGCTAATTTGGAATAACCTTCCTTTTGATAAAAAAACAAATCGACTCTTTCATTCATTTCCAGAAGAGTTTGAAAATTCATTTATTCTGGAAATATTTTGTGTGACGTAGTTGATTAATGACTAACTATTTTAATCTTGCTGGGTATTTTTAAGAAAATGTAAACTGCTTTCGACCTTCTTGGGAGCTAGTGGTATAGAAATGCTTTATTAGATTAAATTATTTATTTATTACATTTGTATTCCACATTTTCCTGCATAGCAGTAGGCTCAATGTGGGCTCAAAATTAAAGATACAGATTTTTAACTACATGTATCGGTCTACTGTATTTGTCTGTCTCTATACATACCACCACTCAATGATGGAGCAAAACATTTTCTATGCTCGGGGAAAACAAGACATGATCCGTTTCAGGACCCAGCCAAGCTGTTTTAAGAGAAACAAGATAAGTGTTTTAAAGTCTGTTATATTAAAAAAAAAAAAAAAGCACAGTATGCCACACACAAAAAAAAAGAAAAAATGGAGTAATGTGCAATGATTAGTTGTCTTGAGATGTTATTTAGGACCATTGCGTCTGTGATATTCCCACTGAAGATTTATGAGCACATCTCTTATATTTATCACAAGTGATTGTTTACACGGTTGAGGAGTCACTTTTTAAATTTATGTTGAATGGGATTTGTTTTTGTTATGTCTGTATACATACACAGGTGGAGGGTAGTTTTTAATAATAGGATTCCTAGGCAGGGAAGGCAGATATGCACGTATCTTTATAAAGACATTCAGAAATACAGATAAAAGTTCCAAAACTGAACTTCTGGCCAATAGAATTAGTCTTCCTGATTGCTTTATTGTGCACTTTGGGGACCATTTAACCAGGGTTATAGGCAATTGTACTATTAAATATTCCTTCTCATTAGCTGTCAACATCCCACCCTAAGAAGCTTTCGAAACCTGCTCTTCAGTGTTTCACTGTAGTAAAGGAGTAAGATCTTCGGGCAATCTAGAATAAAATTGTGAATTCAACAACTGGCTCATTACTTGGTCTGAACCACAAATGCTCTTCCTTTATCTGTCCCCTTAATTACCAATCCCTGATTGACATGTAGGTCCTTCAGAGCCCTTGAAATCGAATAGAAATTCATAAATACTGCATTAGGGGTGTCAGTCTCCAGTAATCCCTCAAAAATAGATCGATCTCAAAAAAAGTGGCAGGTTGGGGATCGAAAATGCCCGGTAGTATCCATCAAGAATATGGTTTAACTAGTGAACTGTCATTCAAAGAGATGTTCTGTGAAAAAAAAAATAATAATTGTACTTACAGTATCCTTATGAAGTAAAAAAAGGCTAATGTGATTTGAGAAGGGGTCAGTAGTGCATCTATTGAAGGTGCATTTGTTGCTTATGCACCCCCTGTCAGACCCCTCCACCCCACCTTTGCCTTAAAATCACCTCCACCCCAATCTTCGCCCTGGCACCAGCAGCAGCACTCTTAGGCTGCCTGTGGTCTGCACCAGGACTTTCTCTCTGACCTGTCCCTCCCCTTCTGATGCAACTTCCTGGGTGAAGACTGGAGAGGAGGTGATTTTAAGGTACAAGGGGGATGGGGGAAGGGTGGCACAGCTGCTCGGTGCAGTGGTGGGAGAAGCACCCCCTGTTAGAAATTCCTGGTTACGCCACTGGAATGGGGTAAGTAGGAGTATGTAAAGGTACCACAATATTTTAAAACAAAGGTGACAGAAGCTGCACAAGTTTTTAACTGTGCTACTCCTCCTCCCAATGTATTCAGATAATATTGCCATGAAGCACATAAGTTTTATAGCGCATGCACATATTTCTAATGCTACTGGAAAATCACAGGGAAAACTAAAAAATGGCTCTATTGGCAAGAAGCCAAACTTTGCCTAGGTCGTGGTGGTGGGCGGATCAATGTCTTTTCTTTACCAGGTGTCAGGAGGAGGCAGAAGCACATATCGAGTCTGGCAGGCCTTTCTCTATCATTACAACCACTGGGCATCCAACTTTACAGACCTTCCTTTACCACTACAACCATTGGGCATCCAACTTTACTGAATGAAAAACTCCATCTAATATCTCCCTCTTTCTTCTCCTCCCCATCCCCACAACATATCATCCAGAATCTCCGTGGGCTTGCAGCACGAGCACTAAAAACAGGTAAAGATGACACCTTTGAGCAGATGTGTGTGTGTGGTCAAGGCCCTGCTACCCCCTCCCCTCAACACATGCTTCCTGTTACCAAGAGGTGGAGATATAGCAGTTGGCACAAAGGATTCACAGTTAGTTTAGCTTTTGCCACTTCTTTGCCTTTAACTTGGCCATGTTTTAAGTTCCAATTCTGTGTTTGCGTTCTAGTCTTGGCAGTTGTTCCAGCTGCTCCCCCAGGTTGGTGTCTGTTGGCCCTATTTGCCCCTCTATTCTACCTCAGCACTGTGGAGTCAGGTGACACTGTGAGAACTGAGCATTGCTGCCACCAAAGGCAACAGAATGAAGTAGACTGTGGGGCTATAGCCTGATTAAGTAGTTTGCCCAACACAGCATTAGCAGCATGAGAGCTTAGAAATGGGGCTGGAGATTGGTTTCGTTGGTCCCTCTAACTAAAAGGGTGTTGCACTGCTCCTAGATTCCACTGAGCTCAGCACGAATAGAGGGAGAGAACTAGGGTTCTGTGGAGTGAGAAAAAGATGGCAGATAGAGAAGATATATAGACACACAAATAGAATTAGAAAAAAAAAGAAGAAAAAACAGAAACAAGGAAAATAAAGAATTTTTTTTAAAGAAGGGAGCAGAGCTAGAGTACAGCTAAAGACAAAGGATAAATCAGTCCAAAGACATACAACAGCTTGAAGCATATTTTATTTTAATTATGGTCTGAATCTGTTTTAAAAACGTTATAATGGTTAATTTGGGTCACTTTATGTTTTGCTATTTGAGCCAAGAAGGCTCTCTCTCTTCTTTGACTCAACTTTCCTATTAAATTTTTCAGTTTGCCCACCTCCACATATGGATCGATTCAGGCCAACTGTACTTTATAATTTGAAAGGGCATGTTAGCTAGCTCTGTGAGCAAATCATTGGAAATACCATCTGTTAACCCGAGCAGGTTTTTCATATTGAGAATTTTTTTAAATGATGATCTTAGTTTATAAAGAGAGACGTTATGGTATGTAAAGCTGCGTTTAAAGTAAAATTATTCCAAAGCAATTTTCAGCATGTACACTAGGTGGAGATGTAAGCATTTCAAGTCCATAAAATATCCAAAAAGGTTAACAGTCTGTCAGCAGGGTAGAAGGATCTACGGGGTCCTGAGGCAGCAATGGAACCGAGGCAGAAACAGGAAGTGTTGGTGATGGGCAGGGGCGTGAAGGAGAGATCTCTTTCCAGAAGTGCAGCTGTAGGTGTGACAGTCTTTATACGATAGGGACCAACATAAACTGGATCCTTCCAAGTCTTGTGGGTAAAGTTCTTCCAGTAGACGAGGTCACCTGCTTAGTAGGCTGGAAAGGAAGGAGAAACAAGGTGATTTAAGGAGGAGCAGGCATCAGTTATATGTTGCAGAGCAATCTGGAGATTATGAATATAAGTAGAAAAGGAATCAGGACGGGAAGGGGGTATGTCCAGAGAAGGAACAAGAAAACGCATTGTACGACCTGTACAAAGTTCAGTAGGAGTGAGTCCGATGGAATGGACAGGAGAAGAATGGAGGACGAGGAGAGCAGTGGGTAGAACATCCAACCAGGAAGAGGAAGTGGACGACATCAGCAGTCGTAGACGTTGCTTCAGGAGACCATTACATCGTTCAACAGTTAGTGATCCTGGATTCTTTCTGTCTTTTAGTTATTCTCTGAGGGGACAGTTATCAGACATCATAAACTGACTACTATTTCTTTTTATTTATTTGTTACATTTGTATCCAACATTTTCTCACCTATTTGCAGGCTCAATGTGGCTTACATAGTACTGTAACGGAGTCTGCCATTTCCGGTATGAACAAATACAAGGTGAGATTGTGGTAGAATAAGGTTCATGTATGGTAAATACATTGGGGAACTTAGAGAGGAAGAAGAAGAGTTAGGATATGTCCATTACGGTCTTTGGTTTCGTTGCGTTGCAGGTACTCAGGTTTTTATGTTGGGTCGGTGGGGTATGCCTTTCTGAACAGGTTTGTTTTTAGTACTTTTCAGAAATTTAGGTGGTCGAGCGTAGTTTTTACTACGTTTGGCAGTGTGTTCCATAGTTGTGCACTTAAATAGGGAAAGCTGGATGCATAAGTTGATTTGTATTTGAGTCCTTTGGTGCTTGGGTAGTGGAGATTTAGGTATGATCGTGCCGATCTTGTAGTGTTTCTGTGTGGCAGGTCTGTGAGGTCTGTGATGTATCCTGGGGCTTCACCGTAAATAATTTTATGAACTATTGTGCAGATTTTGAAAGCAATACGTTCTTTGATAGGGAGCCAGTGCACTTTTTCTCGGAGGGGTTTGGCGCTTTCAAAACGCGTTTTTCCAAATATAAGCCTGGCAGCTGTGTTTTGGGCAGCCTGAAGTTTCTTTATGATTTGTTATTTGCATCCCGCATAAATTCCATTGCAATAGTCTGCGTGGCTTAGTACCATTGATTGTATCAGGTTGCAAAATATTTCCTTCGGGAAGAATGGTTTCACGCATTTGAGTTTCCAAATTAAGTAAAACATTTTCTTTATGGTGGATTTTGCTTGGTTCTCTAGTGAGAGGTTCAGGTCGATTGTTACTCCGAGAATTTTCAGGCTGTCTGAGAAAGGGAGGGTGTAACCTGGGGTATTAATGTTTATGGGTTTGTATGTATTATATTGGGATGAGATGATGAGACAATGTATTTTTTCTGTGTTGAGTTTTAGTTGGAATGCATTTGCCCATGAGTCCATGATGTTTAAGCTGAGCTTGATTTCATTGGTGATTTCTGCCAGATCGTGTTTGTAGGGGATGTATATTGTAACGCCATCAGCGTAGATAATGGTTTAAGGCCTTGGATGGATAAGGCCTTGGCTAGTGGGGTCATCATGAGGTTGAAAAGGATCGGTGATAGTGGTGATCCTTGTGGTACTCCACAGTCTGGTTTTCAAGGTGATGATATGTTTGTATTTGATTTCACTTGGTATGTTCTGGTGGTTAGGAAACCCTTGATCCATTTGAAGTAATCTAGGAGTCTTAGTAGTATATTGTGGTTGACGATGTTGAATGCACTGGACATGTCAAATTGGAGCAGAAGAATGCTTTTACCTATTGCTATTTCCTGCTTGAATTTAGCTAGTAAGTAGTACTGTTTTGGTGCTGTGTAGGGGGCGAAATCCTGATTGTGAATCGTGTAGTATTGTGAATTTGTTTATTTAATCATTAAGTTGTTTGGTTACCAAGCTTTCCATTAGTTTGACTACCAGTGGGATAGATGCTACTGGGCGGTAGTTGGTGATGTTGTTTTTTTTTTTTTTTGGTGTCTTTTGGTATTGGGGTGAGTAGGATGTTGGCTTTTTCTTTAGGGAAGATACCTTGTTGAAGCATGAAGTTTAAGTCGGATGTGAGGTCTGTTATGAAGCGGTAGGGGGCGGGATTTTATTAGATAGCTGGGGCAGGTATCCACTTGACAGCGGCTGTTGGAGTACCTATTAATCGCCTGGGTAACTGTGTCGGCGGTGAGGAGATTGAAATTTGACTATTTTCGGTCCGCTGGGTATTCACCAGGGGTTGGGTCTAGTCCATTGATGAAGTTTTCGATATCCGTGTTGTCCTATGGTAGAGTTTTGCTTAGGTTTGCAGTTTTTTTGTTGAAGTATTTAGCAAGGTTGTCAGCAGGGTATTCATCAGGGGTTGGGTCCTTTAATGAAGTTTTCTATGTCCATGTTGTTCTGATATAGGGTTTTGTGTAGGTTTATGATTTTTTCCATTGAAATATTTAGCAAGGTTGTCTGCAGATGCGATGTCAATGTTGGTTGTGGTGACTGGCGTTGTGTCTAGTAGTTTGTTCACGAGATGGTATAGTTTCTTCGTGTTTTTGTAATTCGGCCCTATTTTGGTTTTGTAGTAAAACCTTTTGGTCTGTCTTATTGCGTATTTGTATTTCCTTTGTATTTGTTTCCGTACGTTGAGTGTGTGTTCGTCTTTTATTTTTTCCATGCACGTTCCAGTTTCCTGGGTAAAAGTAAGCACATAGATAAACAATGTATATATTTTTCCAGAGAAATAGGTAGTTGCTGGCAGTGACTCTTCAAGTTTTGCATTTTCAAAACTAGATACATTAATTGGAAGGGAAACAGCATTCAAAATGAAGACAAGAAGCAAAACTGCAGGTGAATTTGCTTTGTCTGTTTTCTAAGAGGATATAAATACTTGTATTTTCCCTGCAGGCATGTGAAATTTGCTCCCTGAATGTCAACTATTCTGATTTGCTCTTGAACAGCTAACATAATAAAACAATTTTAATCATAGGATTATTATCTATTCTATTAAAACTTGTGTGGTGTCTGTCCAGGAAAATGCAAAAGTCTACAGTACGAGCAGGGGTGCAAGGTGTTATCTTCTATTATAACAGATACTGGGCACATTTACATAATAGCCCTGTCAAAATAGCCCCAACAAAATATCCTTGTAACAGAATAGCCCTTGACAAAATGGCCCCTGACAAAATAGACCCATACCAAAATATTCCTTGACAAAATAACCCCTGTAACAAAATAGCCTGTAGCCCTACACAAAAATAAGACGTATAGTAAAAAAGTCTGTCTCCCCCCCCCTCTGGGAGTCCAGCATCTCTTCTTTCCCTCTATCCTCCCACTCCCTCATCTGAGCTCTCTCTTCCTTCAACTATTATTATTATTAGCATTTGTATAGCGCTACCAGACGCACGCAGCGCTGAACACCTGACAAAGAGAGACAGTCCCTGCTCAAAAAGCTTACAATCTAAATAATACAGACAGACAAGACAATTCAGGGTGAGGGAAGTACTGGGTGAGAAGGAACAAGGGGTGGGGGGAAGCAAATGAGTAGTGGCTACTTCACAACAGATGGAACGCCGCCGGGGCCAGCTGAAAGCAGCTTATTTTCTTTGCTGAATCTGCTGGCGGCCCACAGGAATGTTGGAGGATCGCTGGGGGGGGGGGGGGGGGGAGGGTGAGAGAGATACTGGACCACGCAGGGCAGGTAGGAGGAAGAGGGAGACATTCTGGACAATGAACACCGAAACTGGGGTGGCAGGAGCAGAACAGATTGGGGGCGGGCCCATTTGTCAGGGGCCAAATTGTGGGCAGGCATTTTTGTCAGGGGCTGATTTGTCTGGTTTTGTTGTTGTTGTTTATTTACTACATTTGTATCCCTCCATTATCCAAGGCAGGTAACGGTTCACATAGATAAATTGAATGTTTGACACATAAATGGTCTTAGACAGTATTCACATACAAGGTTTGTTTGTTGTTGGGGCCATTTTGTGTTTGGGCCTTTTTGTCTGGCTATTTTGACCAGGTACCCAGATACTGACACCTTATGGCCCCTGTGGCTACTGCAGCCTCTCACATCCTGGACAAACATTGAGAGGCTGATGTAGCAAAGTGTGATAGGCTTTGCGTACAGTTTAGTGTGGCTTCTGTACACTGTTTTGTGTGCAACCATAGCACCCTGGGGTAAAAGCCGTTAGCATAGTAGGGTTCAAAAAAAGTTTGGACAAGTTTCTAAAAGAAAACTCCATAAACCAGTATTAAGATGGACTTGTGAAAATCCACTACTTATTTCTAGGATAAGCAGCATAAAATCTGTTCTGTTTTGGGATCTGCCAGGTATTTGTGACCTGGATTGGCCACAGTTGGAAACAGTATATTGGGCTTGATGGACTTTCAGTCTGTCCCAATATGGCAATGCTTATGTACTAATGCCCCCTGTGTTCAAATGAGTTTTATGCACACATGAGTTTTATGTATCCAAAGACTCACACAGACATCAACTCATTTAAATTTCATGATAATGAAGGTATTAGCTATTAAAATAAGATACAAAGAAGGGCCCAAGGATCCAAAGGCTGAGAGGAAGGATTTTTAATGTTGAGGCTTTACTGCCAGATCTGAGGAGGAGTAAAAGGTTAACTTGTTCTTCTATGGCCGGCTTTAGTAAGGATTTCATGCGTCTTTCTTTTCTCTACTACAGGCATGAGGGACCTTCAGCTTTTTTCCCGGCTTTGTTGAAGGAAATGGGTTAAGAAAACAGTAGGGGATGAGGAGTTCAGGGGGAGCTGTGCTGGACTGCTGAAATTGTAACATTCTATATAGTGTGACTAGAGTTGTGCACGCAAATCTGGGCATATTCTGATTTGCATGTGCAGCTCAGTTAAGTAGCCCATCAGCGCAGATAATTGGATGTTAACAAGCAATTATTGGCACTAATTAGTTTTTTTTTTGTGTGTCCAAGTATCTTTATTAACTTTGAAAAGTACAAAACAAATGTGTACAACAAAATACTCAAAGAATTCAATGAGACCAAGCAGAACAAAGAAAATTTGTCAGGTGAATTGCTGGATGTGAAAATAAAGAAAGTCATCACCTTTCAATTACGGTGTCTAGAAAATATCAGAGACATATATCAAAGCTGTTAAGTAAGTATTAAGTATTGGACATATAGGAGTCCAAACTAGACCATACTTTAAGTGTCAATGGAGGAATATCTTTCTTATCTATTACTGAGACTTCAAATTGATGAAGTTGCAATACAGATTGCCACCAGAAATGAATATTTAGAACAGTGGCGTAGCCAAGGGTGGGCCCGGGTGGGCCCAGGCCCACCCACTTTGGGCTTAGGCCCACCCAGTAGCAGCACACCTATGATGTGGCTGGCAGGGATCCCTAAGCCTCACCAGCCGAAAACTCCCAACTATCCCTCTTGCATACCTTGTAAATAGCAGATCTTAGCCTGAACGAGCAGCAACTGATACATATTGCTCACACCAGCCCCACAGCCTTCCTTCTGATGTATTCCCACCTATGCGGAAACAGGAAGTTTCATCAGAGGGAAGGCTGTGGGGTCAACATGAGCAGTGCGTATTAGTTGCTGCTCGCTGCCGGTGAAAGTCTGCTATTTAAAAGGTTAGGGGGATGTCTCAGAGACCATGGTATAAAGGCGAGAGAGGGAGAGACCAAAGCACTTGTGGGATAGGGCAGAGTTCTTCTGCCCACCCATTTTGGGCCCAGGCCCACCCAAAATTGGGTGTCTGGCCACGCCCCTGATTTAGAAGAGAGTTATCTTTCTAATTGGATAGTACGGATTTTACAGCAACTGCTAATAAAATGTTGAGCAATTAGAGTCATGTTCATCCAGAGAGGTGTCCAATGCCAGAGAACCAAAAATAATCATTTTCCAGGAGATTGGTTGTTGAATATGTAGAATTTTGGAAATAATGTTCCATGTCTTTTCCCAAAAGGCATGAGTGAGACTGCATTCAAAAAGAAGATGTTTCAGAGTTCCAGGATATATCTTACATGACCAACAGAGATTTCGAGGTAGTAGACCTGCAACTGCTAGTTTTTGTGGAGTCCAGATGGCTTTGTGATGCAAAAAGAAAAGCGACTGAATCATGTTAGCTGAGGTTACTGGTCGTCCAAGAAGTTTCCAGAAGTCTTTCCATTGTTCTGATGTTAGTTTATGTTCCAGATCTAGTTCCCATGAATGCATGAGGCCAGATTTTGAAGATCATTATTTTGATCTCAAAAATGTGTTTATATTAGAGGCCATATGACCAGTACTAAATAGTTTCTCAACAAAGGAAATTATAGTCAGTTGTAGTGAAGAAAGTGTCTTAATATTTTCATTTCTGGTAAGGCAATGCTGCAATTGCAACCATCAAAAAAACTGATTAAAGGGTAATAGATATTTACTCTGCAATAAAGAAAAGGAATGCAGTGTTCCATTGGATAATAATTGATCTCTATAATATATGCCTTTGTTATACCAAGTTAACCAGAATATATATGATTTGTTGATTTTAATAATGGGATTACCCCAAATTATGGCGTGTAATGAGTTCTCACTAGGGGTTTCCATATATTTATCTAGTTCAATCAAGCATTTATGAGAAGAAACAATAACAAAATTATCTTGTAAGTGTTTCAGTATGCAGAAAGGAATATGTTGTGGATGTAAGTAGTGAGACCATAGTTCTTTTTCAATTTTCAACCATATAGGTTCATAACTGGAATGTGTAGCAATCCAGTAACATGCTTGTTGTGTTATGAACGCTTTGTGATATGTCTAGGCACTAATTAGAATTTACGTGCACTGCTTGCCAAGGGCCCTGTTTACTAAAGCTTGTTAGCGTTTTTAACGCACCTACACTTAGCGCAAGAGCTAACTGTGTAGGTGCCTATAGGGATATCATATGCTCGTACATGGTTAACGCGTGTTAAAATCACTAACGCGCCTTTAACACAGCTTAATAAACAGGGCCCTAAGTGTATTCTATAAAGTAGTCCACGTAAATAATACCATGTGGATCTCAATAGTGGGCATAACCATGAGAGGAGCATGGGCAGGTCACGGGCGTTACTAAAATTTACATGCAGTATTATAGAATAACCCAAGGCAAGGGCATTTAACACCAGCTTTTTATTGGTGTAAATAGCTACACTTAAATTTTAGTTGTGTGGATGGCACTGCGTGTATTCTATAAACCAGCCCCTAGAATATGTGTAGCACATTTTCCTTGTGTGCCAATTTTTTCAGCACCAAATATAGAATGAGGCTCATAATGTATGTGCATTAAAACCCTGTGCACAGATGTAATTTTCCAAATAGCAACAATTTTTATGTGCAGGATAGGATTTCTGCACATGTGCATGCAAAATATATCTGCTGGTAGCACAAACTCATGTGTGCATGCCTTTCACCTGTTTTCCACATTTTTTGCACACAACTTATTTGCATAGCAAGGAAGAACTGAAAAAACTAAAAACACAATCTAGGAAACTGGAACGCGCATGGAAAAAAAAAGACGAACACACACTCAACGCATGGAAACAACTACAAAGGAAATACAAATACGCAATAAGACAGACAAAAAGGTCATACTTCAAAACTAAAATTGGGCCGGCATACAAAAACACGAAGAAACTATACCATCTCGTGAACAAACTACTAGACACAACACCGGTCACCATAACTAACACTGACATCCCATCTGCAGACAGCCTTGCTAAATATTTCAATGAAAAAATCGTAAACCTAAACAAAACCCTATATCAGAACAACATGAACATAGAAAACTTCATTAAAGGACCCAACCCCTGATGAATACCCTGCTGACCGAATATGGTCAAATTTTGCTCTACTCAGCGCCAACAGTTACCCAGGCGATTAAACAATACTCAGTTGTCAACTGGACACCTGCCCCAGCCACCTAATACAATCTGCCCCCCACTGTTTCATAATAGATCTTACATCCCACTTAAACTTCATGCTTCAACAGGGTATCTACCCTCAAGAAAAAGGCAACATCCTACTCACCCCAATACCAAAAGACACCAAGAAAAAAACAAACATTACCAACTACCACCCAGTAGCATCTATCCCATTAGTAGCCAAACTAATGGAAGGACTGGTGACCAAACAACTCAATGACTACATAAACAAATTCACTATACTACATGAGTCACAATCAGGATTTCGACCCCTACACAGCACCAAAACAGTACTACTCACTCTCCTAACCAAATTCAAGCAGGAAATAGCAATAGGCAAGAGCATTCTCCTCCTCCAATTTGACATGTCAAGTGCATTTGACATGGTTAACCATAACATATTGCTAAGACTCCTAGAATACTTTGGATTCAGTGGTGGCACTCTCAATTGGATTAAGGGTTTTCTAACCACAAGAACAGATCAAGTGAAATCAAAAACAAACATCATCACCTTGGAAACCAGGCTGTGGAGTACCGCAAGGATCACCACTATCACCGATCCTTTTCAACCTCATGATGACTCCACTAGCCAAGATCCTATCCACCCAAGGCCTCAACCCATTTATCTATGCTGATGACGTTACACTATATATCCCATACAAACATGATCTGGCGGAAATCACCAATGAAATCAAGCTAAGCTTAAACATCATGAACTCATGGGCAAATGCATTCCAACTAAAACTCAATACAGAAAAAACACACAGTCTCATCATCTCATCCCAATACAATACATACAAACCCACAAACGTTAACACCCCAGGATACACCCTCCCTGTCTCAGACAGTCTGAAAATTCTCAGAGTAACAATCAACTGTAACCTCTCACTTGAGACCCAAGCGAAATTCACCATAAAGAAAATGTTTCTCTCAATGTGGAAACTCAAACACACAAAACCATTCTTCCCGAGGGAAATATTTCATAACCTGGTACGGTCCATGGTACTAAGCCACGCAGATTATTGTAATGGAATCTATGAGTGATGCAAGGATCAAATCATAAAGAAGCTTCAGACCGCCCAAAACACTGCAGCCAGGTTTATATTTGGAAAAGCACGTTTTGACAGCACCAAACCACTCAGAGAAAAATTGCAGTGGCTACCAATCAAAGAACGTATCACTTTCAAAATCTGCATGACTGTTCATAAAATTATTTACGGCGAGGCACCGGGATACATGACAGACCTTATCGATCTGCCAACCAGAAACACCACAAAATCTGCACAATCATACCTAAACCTCCACTACCCAAGCAGCAAAGGACTCAAATACAAATCCACCTATGCAACCAACTTTTCCTACCTAAGTGCACAACTATGGAACGCATTGCCCAAAGCAGTAAAAACTACTCTCGACCACCTAAATTTTCGGAAAGCACTAAAGACAGACCTGTTCAGAAGAGCATACCCCACCGACCCAACATAAAAATACCTGGACACTTGCGACACAATCCAGCTTATTTTCGAAAGAGAAAGACGCCCATATTTCGACCCAAATCGGGAGATGGGCATCTGTTTCCCGTGGGCGCCCAAATCGGTATAATCAAAACCCAATTTTTGGCGTCCTCAACTGCAGTCCGTCACGGAGACGAACAAAGATCACGGGGGCGTGTTGGAGGCGTGGCGAAGGCAGGACTGGGGCGTGGTTATCGGCCGAGGAGAGATGGGCATCTTTAGCTGATAATTGAACAAGAAGGGCGTTTTTGACGAGAATTTGGTACGCTTTATTTGGACCCTTTTTTTCAGTTCCAAGTCCCAATAAAGTGCCCCAACTGACCAGATGACCACCGGAGGGAATCAGGGATGACCTCCCCTGACTCCTCCAGTGGTCACTAACCCCCTATCACCAAAAATAAAAACCCACTTTACAAACTTTTTTTTCCCAGCCTGTATGCCAGCCTCAAATGCCGTACCCACCTCCATGACAGCAGAATGTGTTCTGTCCTCTGTACCCACATGTAGTTGCCCCCTTCACCCCTAAGAGCTATGGTAGTGTTGTACATTTGTCCCTCCCACGACCAAATGGCTTGGATTGGGACGTTTCTGAGCTGGGCGTTTTTAGTTTCCATTATCGCAAAAAAAACCCCGCCCATCTCAGAAGGGACCAAATCCATGGCATTTGGTCTGTCCAAACCGTATTTACTAAACGAAAGATGGACGCCTATCTTTTTCGAAAATACGTTCTGTCCCGCCTCTTCACGTATCCGTATTCGGACATAGACGCCCATGGAGATGGGCGTTCGCTTTCGATTATGTCCCTCCACGTAACCAAAGACCATAATGGACATTACCGGACTCTTCTTCCCCCTTTCCCTCCCTAAGTTCCCCCCAATTGTACCTACCTTACATGTACCTCATTCTACCACAATATCACTTTGTATTCATTCATACCATGTATTTGTTCAGACCGTAATCGGCTAACGCCGTTAACGGTTATTTGTTAGCCACGTTGAGCCTGCAAAAGGTGGGAAAATGTGGGATACAAATGTAACAAATAATAATAATAGTATTTGGTTACTGTATTAGGGATCAACCTTTTTTTTTGTAAACCCTTTTGTCAAAGAAGGGCAACAAAAATGATAACGGGGATGGAACAACTTCCCTATGACAAAAGGCTAAAGAGGCTAGGGCTCTTCAGTTTGGAGAAGAGATGGCTGAGGGGAGATATGATAGAGGTTTATAAAATAACTAGTATAAAAGGCCCGTTTCGGTAGGCAATGAAACGGGCGCTAGCAAGGTAATCCCCCCCCCTGCAGCGTCCTTCCTGTCTCCCCTGCCCCCCCTGCCCCCCCTGCAGCCCCCCATCTGGTCTCAGGACCCCCTCCCCACCTCCCTCTTCCCTGCCCCCCCCGCAGCCATCCATGTCCAGCGACCCTCTCCTCCCCCCTCGGCGCATCACCCAAACCCCTCCCCCCCCCCCCCCAGCGCATCACCCAAGCCCCTACCCCCCCCCCAGGCACATCAACCCCCTTGCCACCCGCAGCCACCAGTACTAACGCTGTCCGGCCGCTGCTGCTTCTCCCGTTGAGCACCAGCGGCCGGTACAAAAAGAAAAAAGCCCAAAAAAGATTTTAAACATGAAACACGGCTCCGTAGACAGCCATCTGGCATTGGCTGTCATCTCTGCAGCCGCTCCTCCTCTCCCCTCTGACTTCGCTGCGCTCCTCCGGGGTCTTCCTGCAGGGGCAGTGACGTGGAGGGGAAAGGAGGACCGACTGCAGTTACAACAGCCAATGCCAGATGGCTGTCTACGGAGCCGCGTTTCAGGTTAAAAATCTTTTTTTGGCTTTTTTCTTTTTGTACTGGCCGCTGCTGCTCCACAGGAGAAGCAGCAGCGGCCGGACAGAGTTAGTATTGGCGGCTGCGGGTGGCGAGGGAGTTGATGTACCCGAGAGGGGGGGGGTAGGGGTTTTGGTGATGCGCAGGGGGAGGGTCTTGGGTGATGCGTCGAGGGGGGGTAGGGACTTGGGTGCTGCGCTGGGGCGGAGGGGCTTGGGGGGGGCACTGAGAGCTGATTGGTAGGCAGGGGGAGGAGTAGGTCCCCTTGCTTTGGAATCAGCTGTCAGAGACATCACTGACGTCAGTGCATTCTAAACTGCCTAGCAGACCACCTCCGAGGGAGCCACGGTCCCAGGCACATTAGAACGCTGGAGGTGAGAATTATTATATAGGATGAGTGGAGTGGAATGAGTAGATGTGAATTGCTTGTTTACTGTTTCCAAAAATACTAGGACTAGGTGGGCACACAATGAAGCTACTAAGTAGTAAATTTAGAACAATGTGGAGAAAATATCTCTTCACTCAACGTGTAATTAAACTATGGGATTCATTTCCAGAGAATATGGTAAAAGTAGTTAGCTTAGCAGTGTTTAAAAAAGGTTTGGATAATTTCCTGAAAGAAATGTCCATCAGCCATTATTAAGATGGACTTAGGAAAATTCACTGTTTATTTCCAAGATAAGCAGTATAAGGTTTGTTTTAGTGTTCTGGGATCTTGCCAGGTACTTGTGACCTGGAATGGCCACTGTTGGAGACAGGATGTTGTGCTTTGTCGGTCCATCAGTCTGTCCCAGTATAGCAACGCTTACATTAATGTTCTTATGAGCTTTTTCTCACAGCTCTAACAGTTATTTCATTGACCCCTTACTATTTAGACAGTGCTGTTGCAATTGGTGTAAGGCACAGGGATGGAAGACAGTCATTACATAGACTCCCTGAGCCAGTATGTCAGGCTCAGTCTCTGGCTGTCTTCAAGTCCAGGCTTAAAGCTCACCTCTTTGCTACTGCTTTCGACTCCTAACCATGACTCTCTTACTCAACACCCTCCCTTATCACCCCTACCACTGCAATTTCCCCACCCCTAGCTGTCTGTTCATCTGTCCAATTTAGATTGTAAGCTCTGTTGAGCAGGGACTGGCTTTTCATGTTAATTTGTACAGCGCTGCGTAAGTCTAGTAGCGCTATAGAAATGTTTAATAGTAGTAGTAGTAGTAATTACATCTGCCCTGGGGCCTATGTAGTGAAATGTTCCTCACTGATAAAGGTTCCCTTATGGGGATCACATAAGCATAACCATTGTTTTGATTCAAATGTACCAATTTTTATTTTCATCAATATCTTAGTACATGAAACAGATAATTCAGTTTTATAAATCACCACGACAATTGAGATCAAATACAGAAAGGAAGGTACTTGTACTAGATTTGAATAAAATACATAATGAGGAGACATCAGCAAGCTACTCCACAATTGCTGGATTGTTATTGTGGAGTAGCTTGCCTGAATATATACAATTTTGTATTTCATTATAACAATTTAAGGGTCTCTTTTATCAAGCCGCATGGCAATACCGACGGAGCTGATTCAAAGTGAATGGGCTATGTCGGTATTACCACATCAGGAGTTGCTAGCGCGGCTTGATAAAAGAGGCCCTAAGAAGGTATTGAAAACGTATCTTTTTGTACAGGCATTCTCTGATGTGTAACCTTTAGGCGGGGATACTCAGATTGTGCAGCTTTTCTTTTGATATGTAATTCTCAGACTTTGACGAATATGCTATAAATTGTATAAATCTCTGGTTGGGATTAGTAAGAGATAAATTTGTGTGATAATTTTGTCTTTGGTTTGGGTATTATTTTGTATTTGGGTATTATTTTGTTTTATTGTATGCTTGGGTTCAGATGGGGTACAAGATTTGTAAATAAATAAATAGTTGAGTGGGAATGGGAGACACAAAGGAGTCAGGTGCCCCTCTGAAAAATTTGATTTTCCCTGCCTCCTTGCCTGCTAGTAGTGCTGTTATAGTCCTTTCTTCCATACCCTAACCATTTGCTTCCTCTCTCCTCAATGTCCAAACTTCAGCTGGAAGGAAAGGAGGTTTGATTGAGAACAGGCGACAGCATGATCTCAAAAAGTTGAAGCCAATTAGATTAGTCTCTGTTTCCTCTCCCCTGCGTAGCCATCTTTCCATGTACACTCAAAACAAAGTAATGAGCTGCTGCATCTACATTGTCGTTCTTTATTGCAGGTAGCATTTTTATTTAATCTCATATTTTCAAACATGCCAACTTGTGCATCGTATGGATGTATACAGTGGAAGTATAATAACAGAATATCTTTAATAGGTAGAGTAGTAATTTGTTATAAATCGTAATCAGTGTGTCATTTGGAGGGGCTGGTTATAGGGACACCCTAGCATGTATTCATTCAGAGATTTTTTTTTCCTGGTAAAGGGCCACTAAAACAGACATCATGTTATGAGAATCAAGTGCTCAACATTCAGTCTGTTTATTTACTTATGACATTTATATCCCACATTAAGCATGAATTAACCTCTTGGGAACCTCTTTGGACTTCATTTCCTCATGAGGCCTGAAGTAGGTTGTTGACTGTTTGATATAACTATTATATCCTGCTGTATTATGTAATTCTTTTGTAAATTTGTTAGCCACATTGAGCCCGCACAAGCTGGGAAAATGTGGGCTACATGTGAACCAAATAAATAAATTAGGTTGAAACCTGGGAGCATTTAAAATCTTTTTTTCCCTATGCCTAGATCAAAAGAGAAAGATGGTTTGTGGGAGCTTGCTGCTTTTGTTTTATGGAATGCAGCAGTATATTATAAAAATACACTTAATATTGTTTATTACTACTATTCAAAAGGGAGATATTCAATAATGAGGGCAGAACTACCTCATGCAGAACTCCAGAGTCAGTCTAAATGTGTCAACATTTTCCAGTTCTATGATATATATTTATTGCTTCTTCAAGTCTGTTTGGTTGTAAAAGGCACGTTTTTTTTTTTTTTTTTTTTGGGGGGGGGGGGGTAACCGTTGTCTCCCAGCTGTGTGTTTGTATGTAGATGAGTCCCAGGAATAATGATGTCTAAGGGAAAGCAGCAATAGAACAGATGGAGCTGAATGACATTTATGTTTTTCAAATGGTGATGCTTAGCTTGATGGGATGTCCTTATAGTATGACCAGAGTAAATCATTTCTTACCTACTGGTTTAAAATTAACCAAAGCTGAATAAATCTGGTGGAGGGGAAATGAGTCAGCATGATAACAGCATTTTCTCAGTTTTTACCCAAATGCAAACACAATTATAATGTTAATTAATACATTTTGGATATTACTGAATTCTATTATTCTGTCTTGCTGTATTTCCTGTTTTGGTACAGTATAAATTATCACAAGGACAAAATATAAGAAAACCAATAGACTGCATCAGGGGCTTATAGCACATTTAGCTATGTTTAAACAATGAGAGATCTGCATGAAAGAAAAAATTTATTATTTTGACTTATGAAAACCACTTGTTCTTGAAACATGCTCAAAACAAAATAATCCATTTGTACAAAAGAGATGAGGTGAAGATGTGATTCCATGTGCCTCAATGAAAGGAGAGTTTAATTGTACTCCTAATCTTTAATACACCAGGCTACCCAAGACAGATTACAACAACAGTTAAGATGAACCCATCAGTAAACAGGATTTCCTCAATGAAATTTGGTCATGTATTACTGTATAGTATAGAACAGTGTAGAAAAATGAGCACAAAATACAGCTTTTATTAGTGCTGTTTTCACCAGCTACAATAATTTTGAAGCCGTTTTTATTTCATGATATTTATATCTGCATATGGGAAACTTTCAAATAAATTAAAAAGCTGTCAAATAAGTAAAAAAAAAAAGTGGGCTAGATAGCCTCGTACCATCTTCTGTTCTCAGTCTAACTTCCTTAGTGGTACTGGCAGCCCAGAGCTTTTGTTTCGGGCCTTCCAGCAGGTTTCAGATGCCTTATTATTTGTATCTCTTCATTCAATGATATACATTCTAACTCTCCCATCTTATTTTTTAGGCTTCATTTCAAAGTATATTTTTTTGTATTTGTACCTGCTTAGCAGTTGACAGGGATAATTTGCAATCTTTCAACTCAGTCTATTCATTATTAAAAGGTACCTGGGGCTACTTTTTTACATTTATTGCAACCTGCCCTATCTTCCCTGTTTTGATAGTATCCTTCAAAGATGCTTCATTCTGATCCATATGCTCCTGAGCAGGGGCGGACTGAGAATGGTCTGGGCCCCCGGGCACTGAGGTGATGGAGATGGTCTGGGCCCCCCGCCTGGCCACTGCCCGATGCCCCCACCATCCCAGTTCTTTCCTATCCGCTGCGCTGCTGATACTCCCCCACCCGCAGATGTAAATTTCAAAAACTAACGTATTTCAATCACTATACTATAAGTTAACAAATATACATAAAACAAAAAAATGGAAAATATGATGATACCAATTTATTGGATCAAATATATTTTCCAGTTAGCTTCCAGAGGCCAAAAACTCTTTCCTCAGGTCAGGACAGTATACTGCTACTAAGGTATTCTGTTCTGACATGAGAAAGGAGGGTTGGGTCTCCAAACATTAGCAAAAATGTATTAAAATGTATTAAAATTAGTTCAATAAAGATATCACCTTATTTCCATTTTCTTTATTAACACAGCTACCACACTACTTTATACTAAACTAAAAATGAAATTCATTTTTCCTACCTTTGTTGTCTGGCCATTTACTTTTTTCTAATTGTGTTGGTCCCAGTCTCTTGTTTCTTTTTTCCTCAATCTCTTTTTAACTCTTGCCAACGTCTATCCCTCTCTCTCCCCCCTTTCCATCCAGCATCTGCTCCCTCTCTCTCTTTCCCCTTTCTGCCCAGCGTCTTCCCCTCTCTGCCCCTTTCCATCCAGCATCTGCCTCCTCTCTTCTCCCTTTCCATCCAGCGTCTGCCCCCTATCACCCCCTTTCCATCCAGCATCTGACTCTTCTCCCTCCTCACTTCCATCCAGAGTCTCTCCTCTTTTTCTCACAGTGAGTGGTTATTTGCACAGAGACTGATAGAGGATTTCCAATGGTTTTTCTCTTTAACAGAGTTTTTTGCACGGGTAGCTTATCTATGTCTAGATAAAGAAAAAAGGACCAGTGATAGGATTAGCTCCATTTACAACTTTGGCGTCCTTTGTAATAAAAGGGCTCATTCACCTGAAGGTGAAATGCCAAGGGTGGATGCATTGAGGTCCAGTTAATTGAAGTTTAAACATTAAGGCAACCACATGCTGTGAGAACATTTGAGTTGCTCTTGGTATAATATTATAGAGATAGAGGGGTAGATGCATCAAGCAAACGTAAAAAAATCAAAATCGTTAAAGGCCCTAACGATTTTTAAAAAACGAAGAATGCACCAAAAAAAAAAGTCACACATGCTCAGATCGGTATAGAAACGTACAATGTATCAAAGAATCACAATACACATCGTTAATCGGCCCCCAAATCATGCGCAGAGCAGCCAAGCGTTATGTTAGCTGCTCTGCGCATGCCACAAACAGTCAAAACACAGTCAAATCACAAGCACATGGCTCCCAAATCAAAACAAAAAGAAAAAAAAAGGGTCGGGAGGGGGCAAGGGCGCTCATCAGGAGCGTCCTGTACGGACGGCCTTGCCCCTCCCCCCCGCTGCTCCCCACTTTCCGCCGCTCCCCCCACCCCGAAAAAGCAAATTCGAGCAGCCCCTGCCCCCCGCCCTTCCTCACTACTCTCTCACCTCAGCTCCGCCTCCCGACATCCTCCGTCCTGTGCCCCGCCCCCTTTTGGGGTCGTCGCCGCCATTCCCCTCCTCCGTCGGGCCCCCTCCCTCTTACCGGGCCCGTGCAGCGCCTCTCTCCTCTGTCCGAAGGCGCTGCACGGGCAAGAAGAAAGCCTGATGCCTGCCTTCGCCCAGCTTCGATGGCGCGTCTTTCTCCTGCTGGGCCCGCCCCTGTCTGACGTCAGGAGGTAACCGACGTCAGACAGGGGCGGGCCCAGCAGGAGAAAGACGCGCCATCGAAGCTGGGCGAAGGCAGGCATCAGGCTTTCTTCTTGCCCGTGCAGCGCCTTCGGACAGAGGAGAGAGGCGCTGCACGGGCCCGGTAAGAGGGAGGGGGGCCCGATGGAGGAGGGGAATGGCGGCGACGACCCCAAAAGGGGGCGGGGCACAGGACGGAGGATGTCGGGAGGCGGAACTGAGGTGAGAGAGTAGTGAGGAAGGGAGGGGGGCAGGGGCTGCTCGAATTTTGCTTTTTCGGGGTGGGGGGAGCGGCGGAAAGTGGGGAGCAGCGGGGGGGGGGGGGGGCAAGGCCGTCCGTACAGGACGCTCCTGATGAGCGCCCTTGCCCCCTCCCGACCCTTTTTTTTAATTTTTATTTATTTATGTTTTTCTGACGTCCTTTGGACCAATCACAGCGCTTTTAGCTCTGCTAATGCGCTGGGATTGGCTCAAAGTTTGTTTATTTTTTCTCTTAATGATTTTTCCTGGCACAGAGCTGTCCTAACGAGTGGTCCAGACCTGTCGTTAGTTTTCCTGCCTTTTTCCTGCGTAAAGGCAATCGGAAAAGGTTAGTGCATGTCGTTTCAATGGGGTTTTCACACTAATTGCTCATCTCCATTCCGTTTTCGTTAGCTGCTGGCTTCCTCGGTAAAAGCCCTTTGATGCATGCAACGGATCAAATTTTCCTCGTTGGAGAGTCATTAAAGGCTCATTTAGCTTTAGTGCATCTGCCCCAGAGTTGGAACCAAGAGACCTCATTAACAAAATAAAGAAGTATACCATGCCATATTTTGTATTGTTACTTGAATATTTTTACTGCTGTAATTGCCTATTGCTTATGTTTGATCTATTCTTACTGTACACCGCCTTGAGTGAATTCCTTCAAAAAGGCGGTAAATAAATCCTAATAAATAAATAAAATGAATTTGCTGCAAGATCAATATATTGTTCTGAGCACGAAATTCCCCTGATGAAGCTTTTCAAGTAAACAAGAACCCTGTCGGGCTTTCAGACATAAGCTAAGTCGTGCTTCTGAACTTGCCATGTATGTCTGCAGTTGAGATTTATTTGCAGTGAATGGGCTGTGTCTGGATTAGCGCACCAGCGGCCGCTATTGCGGTTTAGTAAACAGGGGGGTAAGACTGTTCTTTGTCCTTGGGAAACAGCTTAGTAAATGAGGCCTTCAGTTTGTAGGATTGTTGATCTTAATTCATCTCTTACTGAGTGGCTCCCACTGGGTCTTCTTTTTGAAACTAGAGCAAGTCCAAGACACAAACAATTTGACAGACTTGGCCTATATGTAAGTCCCTAATCTCATCAGGAAGCTTATTTGTGAGAGGCCAAGAGATGAGTAACATGATGCCTTACAATGCCATTAATGAAATCCTGTCAAAATAATGAAATGAGTATTGATATTTTATGATTTAAAGCATGATGCATCAGAAATATGCTTGTTTAATAACTCATAGTACAAAACACTTAATACTGCTGACACTAAAATGTTTTGTATTACAGATTTAATTTGTTTAGCTTGATAGCACACTTTGCTTTCTTTTAATCAAAATTTTATTTACTTCCTGAAAGTTGAAAGTCAGAAAACGTAGCATGGAAAGAGTGTAATCTACATGCTGTAAACATCCTTTGGTATGTTGATCTTATGCTAAAAGGTAGTTTGCCTTTTTTTCTTCTCTTTTTTTAAATATACAGTAATAATAATATTATAATATTTTGTGATTGGTGGACAAGACCTCAGGTAAGTAAAATATTCAACTCTAGTATAGAAAGAGATAAAAAGGCAACACCTGGAAAGCTATGCAAAATAATAGCCATTCTTTGGAAAAAAACAGCCTCTATATCAGGAAGTATAATGGAAGAGGATAGCTTGGATTTAGTCATGGTAATGGAGATGTGGCACATGGAGAATCATGACTGAGTTATAGTGATGCCAAGCTATAATCTATTCTTGGATTCCAGGGCTCTGTCCTTTCCTGGTTCTCTTCCTACCTCTCCCTCCGCACCTTTAGTGTTCACTCTGGTGGATCCTCTTCTACTTCTATCCCTCTGCCTGTCAGCGTACCTCAGGGTTCTGTTCTTGGTCCCCTCCTCTTTTCTATCTACACTTCTTCCCTTGGTTCATTAATCTCATCCCATGGCTTTTCCTACCATCTCTATGCTGATGACTCCCAAATCTACCTTTCTACCCCTGATATCTCACCTTGCATCCAAACCAAAGTTTCAGCGTGCTTGTCTGACATTGCTGTCTGGATGTCTCAACACCACCTGAAATTAAATATGACCAAAACCGAGCTTCTCATTTTCCCCCCCAAACCCACCTCCCCGCTCCCCCCGTTTTCTATTTCTGTTGATGGCTCTCTCATTCTCCCTGTCTCCTCAGCTCGAAACTTCCTGAGCCCCTACGTCTTGCCCCATCCTTGGCCACCTTTAAATCTAGACTGAAAGCCCACCTCTTTAACATTGCTTTTGACTCGTAACCACTCGCCTCCACCTACCCTCCTCTCTTCCTTCCCGTTCACATTAATTGATTTGATTTGCTTACTTTATTTATTTTTTGTCTATTAGATTGTAAGCTCTTTGAGCAGGGACTGTCTTTCTTCTATGTTTGTGCAGTGCTGTGTATGCCTTGTAGCGCTATAGAAATGCTAAATAGTAGTAGTAGTAGTAGTATTCTGGAAGGACAGGGTAGGAAGAGAAGTTGAGGTATACATATACAAAGTACTCACAAAGCACCAGAATTGTAGGATTTATGAGGAAAAGAGGAGGCAATATGGATTAATCTGGAAAGAGGGAATGGAAAATCTATATTGGTGTATCATTGCATGACATGGCTCTGTTCTGAATTTGCACCAGCCTGTGAGTAGTCTGCACTATGAATCTCAGGATCTTTTCACATTTCAATTTAGTAAGAGCTTAACAAAACCTTTGGCTTATTCCTCACTGGATCAGGGTAGCTGTTTGTTAAGAGGCAAATTTTATTTATTTCTTACAAAAGTCAAAACTTTTCTTTTTCCCCAATTTTTCTGATTTGTTTTTGAGAGACTGGTTTCATTTTAAATGCAGTTCTGTTATAGTTCTATGTAATCAGGAACGGTGACAAAGAGGGTCAAAGTATAACCAAAGACAAAAGACAAAAAAAGCAGCAAGGACCTTCAAACATGGAACAATTCAAGAGTATTAGAGACACCCGACACGGGCCGTGTTTCAGTGCATTATGCGCCTACGTCAGGGGGTCACAAATAGACTCTTGAAAAATGTGTTAAAAATATATATCAGTAAAAAAACAATGTCGGTAAAAAACATCAGAACAAATGCCACAGGGCAGGGTTCTAATTAAAACCAAAGCAACATGCACTTTCAAGATACAGTGGAAGCCCAGCTTATCCTCAGCTTGGGTCAGCGTGCCAAAAGAGAGGATCTCTCTAATAAAGACTCTCGAATTGTCCCATGTTTGAATGTTCTTGGTGCTTTTTTTTGTCTTTCGCCTATAGTTCTATGTAATGTCATTTATTGTTTGTACTTTTTTGATTTTAATTGTTATGTATTTTTGATATCTGGTTTAGCTTATTATTTCTCATGAGTTATTGTCCACCATTTTGAAATTTAGGCAATCAATAAAAATTGGTATGGTTAAGGTGCTATTGCTAGATGATTTCAGTTTGCTGGATATTGATTGGGGTATCCCATCTTCAGTGTCAACTAGAACAGTGGTTCTCAAACCTGTCCTGGGACAGTACCACCCAGTCGGGGTTTCAGGGTATCCCCAATGAATATGCTTGAGAAAGATTTGCATATATTGAAGGCAGTTGGTCTGCAAATCTATCTTATGGCTGGTGGTCCTGTGGGGCTAATATAGATTACCTTGCCCTCAGTAGAGGAGAGGCAATTCGGAAACATAAATTCCCAGTATAAATACTGGGAGAGTAACTCTTTGATATTTAGATAATTTAATGTCTGGAAGACAGTTACATACCCTGTATCTATTGATCTGAATTCAAACCCAAATACTGACAAGAACTGGGACAGCACCCAGATGTATTATAAAAATAGATAGTCTTTGTGAACAGGGTCCTTAATCTTTAGATGCATTAATGTTAATAAAATGACAACAAACGTCAAACATTGGTGATAATAGATCTGTTTTCATAAACTTTAAAGTTCAGTATGTGAAGTCAAATTTGAAATGTATGCGGATGAGTTTAGGTTTGAATTAAATTTGAAAAGGTGCACCATAGTTTCAAAAATAAGCATTTTCATGCTATTGCTTTTGGACCTTAAGCTATAAGAGAAAGTCTTGACTTGATTTGTTTGATAGGAAAATCATGAAATCAAAGAAAAATGTGCAAGGCAAAAGACAACTGTGGCTGTAGATAAAAGCAAATGCATATGAAACCATGTTTTGTTTTCTTTGCTAGCGTATAATAAAATGGTGATCACGCACATGGTAAAAATTAAAATGGTAAAAGGGCCTACTGGCACAGATGACTTTTGTGGTTGTGTCATGGATCCTTGATACAAGCACTATGCTCCAAATTGTGCCAGATTTTGCTTTAAAATTGTTTTCTGCAACTGGCTGGGCAGTACAAAGAGACTCAGAACAAAACCAACATGGGGAAACCCCCCAAAAGATACTGTCCTTAAAGGTATATAACAGTATCACTACTGAGTATTAAGTGGTTAGGAGTTAAGTTAATAAGTGTTAAATATGACAGTCTTTAAAATGAAAGAGATTTAGTAAATAAATAGTTTGAACTTTTTCTTCCCCCTTCCCCTCCAGAGAAGCAGCTCTGTAAAAAGAGAAAAGATCATTAATAAGCCTCCATCAAGCCATGTAATCTGAAACACCACAGAATAGAACAGGGTTCGTGATGAAGATGATCCTGATATTGAAGGCACTTATGTCATTCACTCTGTTTAACTTTTGGAAACAGGGTGCAGCATGAGAAACTATGTGAATCTTCCTTCTTATCCCATGATTAGTGAATTCATTTTGGGTAGTCTCATATCGAATTCTGTTTGACACTTAAAGCAGTGCATTCCTAAAAAAAAAACAGATAATATGCTGGAAGTCCTGTTTTAATAGGTAACTTAGAAGAAGGGGAGATAAATTATTTTACAGTTAACAGGAATAAAGCAATTTAGACCTAGTTTAGAAAATGTAGGTCCCTATATATGTTTATCCACTCCTACCCTAGCTGAGATGATATTTAACCATCTCTCTGACCTCATGTGCAACTTTCTTCAAATCAGTCACCTTACTTTCTAATTCTTCCTACTTTCTTACTCATCTATATATTACAACTTGCCTTACCCTTCACTACCAATTATAATGTTCTATTACGTATTGTGTAGTCATTGCAAGTAGTATACCATGCCATACTTTGTATTGTTACTTGAATATTTTTACTGCTGTAAAAACATGCCTATTGCTCATGTTTGATCTATTCTTACTGTACACCGCCTTGAGTGAATTCCTTCCAAAAGGTGGTAAATAAATCCTAATAAATAAATAAATATATATATATATGTATATGCCAGCAGAAGGAATGACTTATGTCTAGAGCTCACAAATTGTTAACTAGTTACTGATGTGATGTAACTCACCCACAAGAAAATAATGAAACATTCTCCCCTTGGCAGTTCCGTATGACATATGGTAGGTTTAACAGTACATGCCGCTCAGTTAATTAACCTGTGATTGGGTACGTTATGCTTATCACTGAAGGAAGACTCAGGCCCTCACAGCAACGGGCAGGTTTCTGAAAGATAAGACAATACCTCATTAGTTCATTTCTGAGAACTATTCACATTGATATCTGTCTATATCCTGGCAGGCCTAAGGCGTGACCAGCCTCCCCCCCCCCCCCACCCCTTACACAGGATAGGAATAAAGAGACTATGAAAGCATTAGTATATATCAGGCCACTTACTCTAGTGTAAATATTCTTTTAGTTAGGTTCGTTCTGTTTTACATCTCAATGAGGCTCTGCTCTTTTCCAAGGCTCACACGCTTACCCTGGAGAAAGGAAAAGAAACAGTGGTATTCGTGTGGGCAGGCAGCTACGTAACAGCATTGGTCCTGTATGTTACACTGCAGAGATTGGCTATGTCAGTGGAAATTCTCGCGGTGGCTGTAGGACATGAGATAATCTGGGAATGTGATGTCTCCGATAGGCCACGATCACAAACAGTAAGGTCCAGAGGCTGGTAAAGAAAGGAATCACAAAAGTAGTTAGCAAGTTATTACTCAAAAGTGCATGATCATGTGCATTGTACTGATAATCTACCACTTGTGCCCTTTCTGTGTTAATAGACACCTTCAAGGTATGATAGTCCTTGTGATCTAAGAGGTTGTATAACGCTTGAGTGAAGTTTATGGCGTGACCACGGAATGCATCCAAAATTTCTACTTCTGTCTGGACCAGATCAGGGTCCAGGTAGAACAAGAAGGTCACCCCTATATTACATTACTGGGCAAAGGTATTTTGTTATCAATGTCATACTTGCTCATGGTAACTGTAAGTTTCTTTGAAGGGGTGTTAACCAACCACATGTTATTTACCACAATTGCATTAGTCTCAGAGAACTCATCATATTTTGTTTCAGTAACCTTATATTTCTTGGTGGCCTGAACAGAGGATATACCACAAAGAGCTTCAGTGGTCTCCTTTAGAAAAGGTTTACCAAGATATACCAGTAGATATCTTTTGTGCTCTGGCACATTTCTAATTTAGGTACCAGGTATTGCTGTGGATTATCATGATGGCATGCCACATACTCAGGTGTGTTAACCTTGGCATAAAGGTTATTCCAAGACCCCACATTAAGTAACTGCTTTAACTGGTAAACATTGTCAGGTAAAATGAAAGGCGTGCTTAACACAAATGCAAGTTTTATCTGTTCTACATTGAAATATAATAGAATAGCTATTCTCAGATGATAGGCAAGCTGAACTCGAATAGGTTCAAGATTATTCTTAGTTACTTTTCCAAATGCTTCATTGATGACATCTGGGGACACCAGATAGGTTGTATCTGGCCTTCAAGATTGTCAATGCATCATCTAATTCCCATAATAAATCACTGGTGTGTTCTTTCATAGGGTGCCCAAAGGTATATTCCTCACTTAACAAACCCTTAATGATGGGTAAATCATTGGTATTTTGGGTGATTTGATAGGCATGTGAATTGACAACACTGATAGTGTCACGCAGGGTCTTACCTTGGGATATTAATTGCTCTTGCTGGGTTTGCTCCGGGTATTTGATATACTTCATGTCTGCTTGTAGATCTTGCAAAATCCTTTTCAGACTTCGGATTCAACAATCTGAGACTGTGTAATCAGGAATTCAGGTATCTCTTGTAACACCACACCTGATGGCAGACCAGGTTTCACTTACTCAAGACACACACATGCCAAACAGCAGAAGCATTAGGAACAAACCTTTTAGCATTCTCATGCCTCTCCAAGTCTCGCACAATGTATTTTTAAAATGTTTTTATACAATAAATAGGCACCTGTGCTTACAGACGTATGAAGCAGTGCCATCTCGGCAGTGCCTAGGGTCTAAACAGGGTGATCCCTGCTTTAAGGCAGTCTTTTCTGGCTTTTTGCTACACAGGAAACAAACACTATGTCTCAAGGACTCTTCTTCCAAGAAAGCTGCTAAAGCAGAATCATTTAGCAAATATGTTCCCCATATACTCTAATTAATGATAATATATTCTGAGAAGAGGTCCAAACTTCTACCCAAGGTTAAAACACAGTCTGAGCAGTGACAGAAAAGTTAGCTGGAACCCTGAACCCTAAGTGTTCAGTACGGGGTGTGGGTTATCTCTTATCTTTAGAAGAGATCTCTTATCCAATCTGGGCAAAACCTCCAAATCTGTAGGACTAATACAGATTACCTCACCCTCAGTAAAGGAGAAGCAGTTATGTAATACAAATTCCCAGTATAAATACTGGGATAGTAGCACTCTGGAATTTAGATAATTTAATGCCTGGAAGACATATTCCTTTTATCTACAGATCCAAATTCAAGCCCAAATACCAACAAGAACTGACACAGCACCCAAATGTATTATAAAAATAGATAGCTTTTTTATTTGCATAGCAGCAGAAACAATGATATAAATGCAAGAATGATGACAAAGATGGTCTTATCTAAAGTTAGTTTAGAGCAAACATATATTAAACTCTAAGGTAGGCCACTAGTTTGACCATTTATTCTAGCTCAATAGCATAAATAGCAGCTGTACAACCCGAATGTAGATGGCATAAGATGACCAGCATGGGCAAGATGATTCCCTAAATGAATCAGCAGGCAGGCAGAGTGGGGACCACGGGTCTGGAGAGATGGAAAGTCAGCAACCCTTTGCCTTGGTTTCTAGCTTCTTTTATGCCGAGAACACAGGCTTGAGCTGGTTTGGTGACATGAATCTTGGCCTTGCCGTTGATGCACATATCCTGAATATTCATCACAACAACCTTGTCCGTCTCAGATGTTATGATATGAGGAGCCGCAACTTTGTCCTTTCTGCGTCACTCCAGAGTCTCGGATTGACCAAGGAAACATTGATTTGATAACAATATAGATCGTACTCCAGCTGTCCAGCTACTGCATCAGTCTAGCTGGCAGGGGGAATTCCAGCAGTCCTTGGCTGGTCTGGCTCAATTACTATAGATTGTGTACAAGGCTTTACCCCAACATGTATTAGGATGCTTCAGTGAGCCAGGTTCTGACCTATGGTGCCACTTATTGATATAGTATATAGCTCTGTTATATAGTTCTATGCATAGTATCAGGTAGGCTTTTGCTCTTACAGTCTCCAGGACCAATTTGAGAGCCACTGTTCAAGAATTAGGGAGATCCTGGATTCACTGAAAAAATAACTATGCTAGCAATTAGTAGTGGAATCTACATGGAATGGGCAGTACTGGACCTAGTGTTCACAAACAGGGAGAATGTTTCTGATGTCATAGGTGGGTGATGTGGTTCAGTGTTTGATAATCATAGCTTGACAATAATTCATCCAATCCTTAAAAAAAGTAATCTTACACCAGCAGACTCATTTAGTTACAGGCCTGTCTCTAATTTCTGCTGTCTTTCTAAGCTGACAGAAAAATTGGTCTTTGCCCAGTTGACTGATCATGTGGACAAAAATCTTGCCCTGTACCCCCTGCAATCTGGATTCAGATCTGGGCATAGTCCAGAGACAATTCTGACATCCTTACTTAGTGAAATCCACTAGACAGAGAGGCCAGGTGTCTGTAGCTTTCTCATTAGATTTATCATTGGCTTTTGATCTGGTTGATCATACTTTAGATTTGCTCAGATTGACCGAAATAGGCTTAGTAGAATAGGTACTTCAATGGTTTATCCCTTATCTGCAAGATTGCTCTTTCTTCATTACAACCTCCTCCACATCAGCTTCTACTTGTTTCCCCATCACCTCTTCTGTTTAATATATTTATCAGACCTCTAACTGTCATGTTTCAAAATGTTGCTATCAGCTTCTACATTTACATAGATGATGATATACTTTTTAGAATCCCGAAGTATCTTTGTTGCAAAGTTGCCTGGACTCAGTGACAAACTGGCATTCTCAACATCTTCTGAAACTAAACCCTGCTAAAACAACTACATGCTGGCTTATAGGCAGCTCTGAGCATCCCTCTATGATTCTGTTTCTGTTTAATACCTTTCTTAAACCTGTTGACTTGTTCAGATACTTGGGGGGATTATAATTGGTAATGAACTTTCTTTCACACCTTGCGTCTCAAGTGTTATTAAAGCAAGTTTTCTCGCACTATGACAACTGCGAGCTATATATAGTTACTTTGATAACAAGAACATGTGAATCCTGCTGCACGCATTTCTTATCTCCAGATTGGACTACTGTAGTGTAGTCTGTGCAAGAATTTCACTATACTTTCTGAAGTGTCTTCAAACGTTACAAAATACAGCCGCTCAATTCTTGTGCTATTCTTGTAGGTTTGATTGCACATGTCCTCTCCTGGTTTGCCTGCCTGCACTGGTTTCCTATTGCTTTTCAGTTTCAATTTTAGATCCTCCTTTTGGCATTGAAGACCCTTCAAGAGGGTACACATATCTATCTTCTTTGCCAGTGATCCCTTATATTCCATCACGATCATTGGGGTCCTTTAATGATCATCGGCTGGTCCTTCCCTCACCAGCTACGCACTGTCTTGAGTCTAGAAGGCATAGCATGTTCCAGCATGTTCTTTTTTTCTGGTACCTTACCTTTGGAATCATCTCAGGGTTCCAGATAACCTTTCTGTCACTGCTCAGACTGTGTTTTAACCTTGGGTGGAGGTTTGGAGCTCTTCCCAGAATATTTTATCATTGTTTAGAGTATATGAGGAACATATTTGCTAAACGATTTGCTTTAGCAGCTTTCCTGGAAGAAGAGTCCTTGAGACATAGTGTTAGTTTCCTGAGTAGCAAAAAGCCAGAAAAGACTGCCTTAAAGCAAGGATCACCCTGTTTAGACTCTAGGAACTGCCGAGACGGCACTGCTTCATTTGTCTGTAAGCACAGGTGCCTATTTACTGTATAAAAACGTAAACAATAAATTGCAAGAGCTAGAGCTTCTCCTTAGAAAAGCAACTAATTACTGTGACTAAATTAATACTAACAAGTCTTTAGTCTGACCTAGAAGTCACTGAACGGCAGCAAAGGAAAACTGCTGTAAGCCTGAGTGAAAGTTTTTCCCAGTGTGAATTTTTAATAGCGTACAGACAACCCTAATTCATAGCTCTGTGTAACAGCATATTTGTTTAATTTAAGTCTCCTCTCAAGACACATTTCTTTCATTTGACTTTTGAGGATTTAGGCTTGCGTTCAGTTGATTGATGTTTATGATCTAAGCACCCAACAAATCACGGGAAATAATTTGTGCTGAGGATGTTCTAGATAGACATATATGTTGAATGTTTTATTAACAGAGGACTCTCCTTGAAACAGCTTTCTAAGCAAAACATGAGTCATGTCAGCTTGTTTCCCCGACCTGACAGTGGAGCATTAATTCAGATGAGTAATTAATATAAAAATTTAAAAATATTATAAAATAGCAGTGAAGTGCTAATATTAATTTTTTTATTCGATTTAAAGACACTGATGCATTTGATTATAAAAACTTTTCTGTGATGCCGATGACAAGGTTGGTTATCAGTGAGTTACGCCTCTGAGGCATGCAGTAGAGAATGACATGAGGATGGGGACGGGGCAGGGATGGGGACTGATCCTGTGGTGATGGGGACAAACTATGTGGGGATGAGGAAAAACGTCCCTGTGTCATTCTCTACTTTGAAGCCTGTTAATGAACTGGACTGATATATATATATGTTTGAGTGATACAGATGATGATATTTACATTTTTTGGAAAAACAAGCAAACACGTTGGCCACAGCTGGTAAAATTTGCATGGGGGATCCTGTACATTCCTGCTACCAGCACATCTTCTGAGAAGACATCTTCTATTGTAGAAAGGACTGTGGAAGACAGGAGAGCTAGACTGAATCCTGAGATTGTTGATTTATTAATCCACAGATTAAAAAATCATAACAGTGCTTCATAGGGCATATTTCTCTGCTACTAGGGTTGTATTTTGTACCCCTGAACATTTTAACAGGGTGGATTAGGATTCCTTGGGGTAGTAGAAGTCAGCTATTGTTGTGGTTGGGAGGGTAGAGGATGATGGTGGTGGTGGTGGGAGGGTTATTATAGTTGCTCGTTGTTATTATTATTTTCTATTTGTGATTTATAAACAACAGTTGCACATCATATTCCTTTTTATACTTTAATAAAAAAAATTTAAATATAAAATCATAAGTGTTCGAGGCTTCTGCAGATGAGGACAGAGCCCATGGGGATTTGATGGGGACAAGGATAGAACCTGCAGGGACGGGGACAGAGATAGAACCTGTGGGGATGGGGCAGGGATGGGGCAGCTTGCAGTAAATGTTATTATTGCTTTGGTGTATATGATCTAAGCACCTACACCTCCTCACTCAATGAAGTTACATGGAAACACTTAAAACAAATGGGAGGAAATATTCTTTCACTCAATGAATAGTTAAGCTCTGGAACTCTGCCGGAGGATATAGTAACAGCGGTTAGCATATCTGAGTTTAAAAAAGGTTTGGACTAGTTCCTGAAGGAAAAGTCCATATTCTGCTATTAAGTCAGACATGGGGAAGCCACAGCTTGTCCAGGGATTGGTAGCATGGAGTATTGCTACTATATGGGTTTCTGCCTTGATTGGCCACTGTTGGAAACATGATACTGGGCCTAGATGGGCAATTGGTCTGTCCCAGAATGACTATTCTTATGTTATTTACCTCTTGTCTTCTATCTGGTCTGTTTTTTTTCTTTGTATTTATCTTTCCTATGTAGTATTGTAGTTCTTTTTCTTTTCTGTTTTCTTTTTTTTTTTGTTAATCGTAACCTGCTTTGTTCTGTGTGCCAGTTAAGGTGCTATATCGATTGTAAATAAACTAAACTATTAGAGAACAAGCGGAGAAAGTTAATTTAACAACAAAGTCCTATACTTCAAGAAAAGTAACTTTAAATGACGGTAAAAACCTCAAGCAGCTGGACTGGAAAATCTAGACGTAGAAGAGCAATGGGCAAAACTGAAGGGAAATATTGTCATGACAACAAACTTTTTTATTGGGAAAGTGAATAAAGGTAAAAAGAAAAAAAAGCCACTGTGGTTTTAGAAAGAAAGGACTGAATAGGTAAAGGACAAAAAGGTTTAGTGTTGCAAGAAGTCACTAAAAGAAGAGGCAGAAAGTATCTGGGACAAGTAAGAAACGCTGTGAAAATAGTCAGAAGAGCAAAGATGGGAAAGGAATAACAATAGCTGAAATGGCAGATTTGGAGGGGGAGGGGGAGACTAATTTTATGTTTATTAGTGACAGAGGGAAGTGCAAAAGTGCCAAGGAGAAGGGAAGAAATATGCAGAGGCTGATGAGAATAAAGCAGAATTCCTCATAAATTTCTGTTCAGTGTCCACTAAGGAAGGGTTGGGAGTAGAGCCTCAGAAAATGATTGAAATTGGATTGGAAGTGAGATAGATCCTGAGCTAATTTCAGAAGAGCTAGTTAAATTAAAAGGAGGCAACTTTCTGGGGCTGGATGGGATACATTCAAGAGTATTAAGGGTCCCTTTTGCTAAGCAGTGTTAAGCAGCTAATGCAGCATTACCAGCATGAAAGACAGTAGTGCAGGCTTGTGCTACTGTCTGCTGTGCTAAAACAGGAGCCTTTGCGTTATAATGCTGTACTAACGTGGGAATGGGCCGGATCTAAGTGCGACAGAGGCAGGAAGAAGCATGGCCGGCTGTGACAGCTAGCGTTTGGCTTTTGGCTTTACTGTTCGCTAGCTTTCCTGATTGCCGGTAGTGTAGCTGAACTTAATGCCACCTAAAAGGAGGTGGTACATATAGCTGTGATACAGCAGGTCAACAATTGCTGCCAACAGTCCAGATTCCCCGATCTCTCCTGACATGTTCCACATCCCTGATCCCCTTTGGAATGTTCCATCTCTCAATCCCTCCAAAGCAAAGCCATACTTCTGACATCAACTTCCTACCCCTCCAGACCCCTTCTCTCACTCGACCTTTCCCTGAGACTTACTCAGGGCCTCATTGGTAGTTTAGGGGTACCCAGGGAGCAGCAGTCATCCTCCGCTGCTGCCTGGGTTGGCACCGTTATCCAAAATGGTGATGATGATCCTTAGCGGTAGTACCACCAGATTACTGCTAGGATGCCATTTTGGATGATGACACCAACCTGTGCTGCAGCAGAGGTTGACCACTGCCATATGGGTACCTCTGAACTACCAATGAGATTGTGAGTAAGTCCCAGGGAGGGGTTAGGGGAGTTGAGGGGTCTGGAGGGGCAGGACGTTGATGTGGGGGCAGAGTTTGGCCTTGGGCGGGTGGAAGGGGTGGTGGGGTGTGAATAGGGCTATAAAGTGTAAGTACTTGGCTGTCACAAGTGCAGCTTCATGTTGTGGGGTGGGGGGAGGGGTTGGGACTGGGGCTGCAGCTTGCAATCAGGAGGGTGATTGGGGCTGGGTATTACATCAGGGAAGGGGTCAGGAGTGGGAAGCTGATGTCGAGTTGGAGGGGGATTCCGCACAGAACCACAGCAGCTCTTTAGTTTTTTAGTGTTTTGCATACATTACATACAGTGCTTGACAGAATAGGTGCTCCTGCGCTGTCAGGTACTGCTTATAACATAGCATCTGTGCGGTAAATCTCTGCCTTGTGCAGTAAATGCAGGGCAGATGCTGGGCACGACCCCTGCATTTACTACACAGCTTTTGCATGTACCAAATGTACATTTTGTTGTTAAAAGTGCAGTTGGAGCAAGTTTTACTGCATTTGAGTAATACAGACCTGATAGGAGCTAAGGGAAGTTCTGGTGGCACTGCTGTTTGATGTTTTAATTTGATTTTTTATGTCCACTGGTTGATTTTGTTTTTGTATAATGCATGTTTTATGTAACTTGATGATTTTATGTTTGGTGTGTATTATTAATAATTTTTGTAACTCACTTAGGGGTTCTTCTACTAAGTTGCGGTAAGCATTAATGCGTGTTTACTGCTGCAAAAAAAGGCTTTATCGTTGGGTGCATTCAGGCATCCTGTGGTAATTTTGTGATCAGCACGCACTTCCGCTGTGCTAAAAATGGATTTTATTTTTTAGCACTGGAGGACAGGTTGGGGGGAGTGTAGGTGTGTTCTGTTCTAATTAGTTACTGTAATTTCCTAGTGTTGGCCTGGCTCTTTTATATATTGTAATCCACACTGATCCAGCAATGGTTTGTAGTGGAATATAAATTTTATTGTATTTGTAAAAAAAAATGGCCTTAGCACGCAGGAATGACCCATGTAAGGATGTTTTAAGGCTACTTTGTACTGTAGTTTGGTAAAAGGGCCCATTAATATGTTTGACAGGCAAAGCATAAATGAATAAATAAAATTACCTTTCAACAGGGCCATCGAGACACAAAGCTAGACCTGGGGCAAACAATCTTCAGGGCCCTGCTTCCCCCTCCCCTCCCACTGCCACCACTGCTCCCATCACTGCTACTCCTCTCCGTCATCATACTGCTCTCCTCCCACAGCAGCAGATGAGAGAGAGTGCTCTACAGGCTACAGGCCCTTCTTCCTGCAGTGTCCCACCTCCTGTAAAGTAACTTCCTGTTTCCTCATAATCAGGAGTTGTTTTGGAAGACCAGAGATGGGTGAATGTGGTTCTTCTCCTTAAAAGAAGTAAGGAGCAGGCTGGAAACCGCAGGCCAGTTAGTCTCACCCTCCACTGCAGCAGTATTATGATTTTTTTTCTTTTTTGCAGTAGCAGATAGCGTGAGTGTCTGCGCTATCTGGCACTGGATGTACCATGGTGCCTATGCCTTAACTGTCTGCCCTGTGCGGCACGTGCAAGGCTTGCCTCCTGCATTTACCACACAGGCTTTGCACTTACCATACATTAATTTTTGCTGTGAATGTGTGGTAAGTGCAAAACCGTACCACACTTTAGTGTAAAGGGCTCCTATGCATGTCAAAATATTGCTGACAAAAAAGGTCACAAGTGAAACTAGCACATATTGCTGTTTTGTTTTAAAGCAAGATTACTTACAGTATGTAGAGTATATTTTTAAAAATTCTTTTCTGTAATATGTAGCAAGATCAGGTTTTATGTCATTACTGTAATAGGTTATTTTTAATCATTTTCTTGTTTATTAAGGAGTACTAGCGTTTTTAGCTTGTGCTAAAAATTAGTGCGAGCTAACCGTGTAGATGTCCATAGGAATATTATCGGCATGTACACGGTTAGTGTGTGCTAAAAACCCTAGCTCGTCTTAGTAAGCAGGCCCCTTTGAGTCTTAGGGGCCCTTTTACCAAATGGCGATAAAAGGTGGCCCGTGGTGGCGTCGGTGCATGGGTTTGCTGTGCACCTAGGCTACCTTTTACCACCACCAGTAAAAAGGCCTTTTTGTTAAAGGCCAGTAAATGGCCATGCAGTAATTGCAAACTTTACTGCTGGAGGCCTTACTGCCTCCTATTTAGGAGACAGTGAGGGCTCCGATCATAATCAGACAGTTTGTGGGACATCCCGATTACTGCTGGGCACACCTCCCGGCACTAGAAAATACCTTTGTAAATGGCACACAGGAAAACCAGAACTACCGCTGGGTTCCTGGGCAAGCCCAGTGGTAGGGCTGATTTGCTGCACACCAAGCTGGCAATAGCCCTACTTCCCTTTGGTAAAAGGGCCCCTTAATGTGCTGTGACAGCTGTTATGTTAATTGCAATTTTGAGATTGCGCTGCTTGTATTTTGTAATACCATTTTCCTGATCATCTGCATGCTTTTTCTGGATTCCTGTGTCTTTTTGTCCCCACATTATCTTTCTAACTTCAGTTTCTAGACTTTATTTTTATTTTACAGTGTTTATTTATTTTGCTCTGCATCTGCCTTTTCAATGATTGAGTCACCATGGGTTCCATCAGTCTCTGTAGCTGACATCTTGGCATGCTTACAGATCTCAGCAGCTGCTGTTGGAGTTAGGGACAACTGGGTGACAGATGTGAAAACCGGTGTGGTGTGTGGCTTATTCATGCAAGACAGAGTAACTACCTCATTCCCTAGGCTGCTTATAAAGCTCTGTACCTTTGGCAGTTTCAGTCAGTGAATAGATATAGGTATAGACACAAACACATTTTATTTCTCTATATCTATATCTGTCTGTCTATAGAGATAGATATATCCATAATATCCATAGTTTTTCAAAGACTTTCAGTCCTGGGTGACATCCCATGTCATTTTTTGTTGCAGTGTAGATTTCAACTGTTCAGCCTCACACCATTTAAGAAATTTATGTCAGATTCCATGTAAATGTCTCACAATATTTTATTGACTTAGACACCAGTCTCTGGTGATATGACATTTTCTTGAGCAAGGAAATAAAGGTCATAAATGTTCTTACTACTGTTGGTACAACTAGGCTCAATTTATTAAGTGGAAAAAAAAGTACTATAAAGCTCTTTAGAGATGTGTAATACATTTTCTGATGTAGTTGTTTAAATTAAGCTTTGTTTCTTTTGAAGTTAATTCTGTGGTCTAGTAGTGTTATGCTCTGCCAAATGATAGACCTTGGTTTGGAGGCCAGATCTCCTTTTCTAACAATGTCTGGACTAATTTCTACTGAAGGGATGAACTACTGGTGCTTGAGCAGACAGCAGTATTAAAGATCATTATTTTTAGGCCGATGGTTCTCAACTGCGGTCCAATCCGCAAGAATGTCGCCTTGAAAAGTTTTTATCACAATATCAGGCCATTTACATAATATGCAAATGAATTTGCAAAGATTTCTATTTTATTGTATTTTTTACTTTTTATTTTTTGCTGTCACATCAGTATGACATTCCAGAATTTGTTGCAAAAATGTAATGATAATTAAGTTTAATAGAAAATCACTATTGTTCTGGGCCTGTGTTTTAGCCTGCAATGGTCAGTACTTGTTTCTGCAGAATTTAGCTAGAAGATGCAAATAGACCCTTGGCTCATTTATAGCCATAGCTAAGGGGCCCTTTTACAAAGGGCTTGCCATGCGCCAATTCGAAACTACCACTGGTCTACTGCAGGAGCCCAGCAGTAGTTCCCACCCCCAGTGCACGCCATTTCTGGTGCTATAAAAATATTTTGTATTTTTGTAGTGCCAGAGTTTACCTGGTGGTAATTGGACAGCGGTTACCACCAGGTTAGCGCAGGAGCCCTTATCATCACCTAAATAATTGGCGATAGGGGTCCCCCTAGAAATAGCCAACTGCCAATCCCTGTGATTAGTAAAGGTCCATTTCCTTAAAAAAAAAAGTGTAAAAATTTCCTTTGAACTTTTGTTTACTTTGATACGAGCATGCCGAAGAGGAAGGGGGAGCTTAAGGGACCTCCTCTCCCGAAGCTAGAAACTCCTCCAACTCGTCAAGTTTCTATTACAGACTTTATGGTATCAACCCCGATTTCGGGCGCTTTCGTATCCAGGTCTAGGAAGAGCCCTGGACTAGAAAGCGAATTTTTAGCTTAGCCCAGCAGGACCAGCTACTCCTCCACTACCACAACCAGATGAGGTAACCGTACCGAGACCACATGTAAACGGAGTCTCGAAGGGAATGCATGCTTCAATCTGAGAAGTGGTTAGTGGGACTGCTGCAAAGGGTACGACTCCTTGGCCTTCAACGGAGGGGATCCAGCACTCCTTGAATATTGCGTCGGAGGAGGCAACGGTGGAAGCCGTTTCTGCTAGCTACACCCAAGAGCAGATTTCCCTATGTGCCTCAGCGATTCAGCCATTGAAAAGACCATAAGAAATATCACTGGAATCCATTTGGACTGCCCTTGAAATCCTTCATAAGGTCAGTACTTCTTTTGTCTCTGTGTCCTTAAATAATTCTGTGCAAACAAGAAAAGTTAAGAAAATCATTGAAACTATTACTACTAAACAAACTAAACTGGAAATGGACATTGTAAAATTACAAGAGAATCATGCTCAGTTTGCAGGGGATAGATTACTTCATCACAAAATGGAAAATTTAGAGAACGCAATGAGGAATTTAAATCTACGATTACTTAATTTCCCATATTCAAAACATCTCACCAAGAGAAATGTTTTGTAAATTTTTGAAGGAGAATTTTAAATATCAAGATCATTCCTTTCCACCTGTTCAGAAGTTATATTATTTGACTACACTGTTGAAGTTACAGGACAATCAAATGAGGCAAAAGATCAAGTTCAACAGGAAACATCTTTGGATAATTTAGATATTTCTACCTTCCTGGAACTGTCTAAAGAAGAAGTTAAAACTAGAGCCATACTCTTAGTTTCTTTTGTGTTTCTACAAGACAAAGAAGCTTTATTGAGACTATCAGGCTTATTTTCGAAAGAGAAGGGCGCCCATCTTTCGACACAAATCGGGAGATGGGCGTCCTCTCAGGGTCGCCCAAATCAGCATAATCAAAAGCCAATTTTGGGCGTCCCCAACTGCTTCCCATCACGGGGACGACCAAAGTTCCCAGGGGCGTGTCGGAGTCATAGCGAAGGTGGGACTGGGGCATGCCTAACAGATGGGCATCCTTGAGCGATAATGGAAAAAAGAAGGGCATCCCTGGTTACTGGATTAGGCCCGGCATTGGATATTTGGATATAATGCTGCTGGCGACAGACAGCAAATGCGCTGCCTGCCACCAGCTGAATATTGGGACCAGCTTGTCCCCCATGAATTGGACGGAATATCGTTCAGTAGGATGGGAAAGAGAAAAAGGGTTGCAGAGTTTTGGATAGTGAAGGAAGAGAAAAAGGAGATGGAGAAAATTGATGCTGTTGGGTGGGGGAGGGAAAAGAGGTGTATACTGGGCATGGGTTGCTGTGAAGAGCAAAGGATGCTTTTCTGTGAGAGAAGTGAATAGATGCTGCTTGTTAGGGAGAGTAGATATAGCTTTATAGCTACAAATAGAACATCTTCAGAGGCTGCTTGTGGTGGTCTGCATGAAATCAAAGGTAGCTATGCAATTTTGCACAACAAAACCTATTGGAGGCAGTTCTATAAATGAGCACTGCCGCTTACGTGCCCTGATGCCACGTCAGAAAGAAGGTTGATAGTGGCTTGGGATGATGATGGGGGAGGAGAGAAAGCTGTAGCTGCAGGATGTAAAGCTGCATTTATTTGATTTTATTGACAAGCCTTTCCATTAGTATGTGCTAAATAAATCTATAGAGATTGTCTTCAGGGATGCTCCTGCTTTGGAAATCAATGAACATCATGGACATCCATGAAAAATGTCCTTGTAAAAAATTTTTAAACCAATGTTTTTGTGTGCTAGGGAGACCACCTGCAGTTCCAGTTGCTCATATTCAATGCTTTGTAAAAGTCTAAACACCCTTGCTCTTTTTCACATTCTTTTGGCTAAATAAAATACAGTTCAGAATGCATTAGCATAGGAATTTGTTTCACTGATCTAAACAACATATTTTACACTTTCAATATAAAAATCATAGAAATTGAAAAAGTAATTAAGAATAAGAAATCAGGAGTCTTGATTGCATAAGTGTTTACACCCCTCAAGTCAATTCTTCATACAAGTCCATTTTGCAATGGTAACAGTCCTGAGTTATTTAATATAAATGTGTACCAAGGTTGCTTAATAAAATGGTGAACTTTTCCCATCTTCTTGGCAGAATATCTCAAACTCTTTTATGTTGGCTGGAGAATATCTGTGAGCTGCAGTCTTCAAATTTTGCCACAGATTTTCTATTTGTCATGTCCCCTACCTCAGCGCAAGCGGCATCCTCGGGCTGCGCAGGGTCCCGTCAACATGCACACTTGACTGGCAGAGCCCTGAGCCATGTGTGTGTAGTTCTTCTGTGGCTGCAGGCTCCTTGATTGCTTTGCTTCCATGCACCTGGGTCTGTTCGTCCTCTCCCTGGTTTCCCTTGCTTCTCTCCTATTGGTCTTCCGGTTCCTCCTTCCCCTGCTCTTGTCCTATGGCTGTGCCCCTTCTCCCTGCTGATGTCAGACGCCAGCACTTTATCAGCTGAGCTCTCCCTGGACTCCATGTTTCGGCTTCTACTTTGGTAGGTGTTACTTGCTCAATAGTGTGCTTCTCCTCTACTTTATTCTTTGTTGCTGACTCTGCCTGTACCTGGATTACTCTTGTGTCTGCTGCCTGCCTACTGACCTTGCCTGTACCTGGATTACTCTCGTGTCTGCTGCCTGCCTATTGCCTGTACCTGGATCACTCTCTTGCCTGCTGCCTGTCTGGCCGTCATGTTCATCACCCCGCTTCCTGCTCCATCTTGTAAGCCCTGCAGCCGCACCTAGGGGCTCAACCTCTGGGGAACGGCGGTCAGCACAGGTGAAACCCGGGATTGTCTGGCCGCCAAGCAGAACCTGGTCCGAGTACCGGGCTCGGCAGTGCTCTACTTGGTACAAGAACTCACAGGTCTGACACTATTGTATTCTGGTCTAGGCTTTGACTGGACCACTCGAGGACATTCACTTCTTGCTGAGCCACGTCACCGTATCTAGTTCAAGAACTTTTGTTTGACATATAAAGTCTACTAGCTCAGTGTCCCATCCTTCCTTTCCATTCTTGCTATTTCTTATACTCCTTCCAGGAACCTTTCTACTATCTGGCCCCTAAGCTCCAGAACAATCGTCTTCCACTCTTATGTGCCAGAAAATCTTTTTGGAAATTTAGGGGTCCTTTTACGAAGCTGTAGCAAAAGGGGGCCTGCGCTGGCTTTGGCACGTGTTTTTGACGCATGTTGAGGCCCCCTTTTATGACAAGAATGGCCGTACAGCACATACGTGCCACTTGGCCATTTTGGAGGGGAGGACTTGCCACCAACCATTGAGGTTGTTGGTAAGGGTTCCCATGCTAACCTGGCGGTAACCGGTCAGCATGTGGCACTGCCCAGTTACTGCTGGTACACACTGGTGTACCAAAAATTGAAATATTTTTACAGCGCCGGAAATGGCGCATGCTGGGGGGGGGGGGGAACTACTGCTGGGCTGCTGCAGTAGCCCAGCGGTACTTCCCTATTAGCGAGTGGTAAGCTCACATTGGGCTTACCGCTGTTTCGTAAAAGGGCTCCTTAAGGCGCTGCTGAAAACGCTTCTGTTCCAATGAGCTTTTGAGACACAGCTCTAAATCTAGATGATGAGTGAATGTTCTGATATGATTGTGATCATTTCCTTTTTTAAATTGTAGTTTCTTTATTTTTTGATCATACACCGCTCAGACCTGCCAATCAGATAGAACAATATATTAAGTCCAATAAAACATAATTGTTCCTTTTAGATTGCTATTCTGCCGAGAGGTAATTTTTTCCTAGGTCTCAAGTCTATGGAAGAGTAGAGCAGGATCTGTATATATTGTGTACCAGAATGAACAGTAACAATGCAGACACAGAGTCCAGAAGAATCTTTATTCAAAAGGACCTGACACCATGTTTCACTAGTAAAGGCTGCATCAGGGGTATAACAAAATATTAACAAAATAAAAAACATACAAATCAAATAAAACCAAGCAAAACATAGTCATAAAACCAAACAGTCTTGGATGCTCTGTATCCAGGGAAAGCACTGCTTGTTATCCCTGGCTAGATATGCCTTTTGTATCATTAGCCTTGCACTGTCATCAGCACAGTTATGTTTGCACCTTTTTTACGTAGTGGTTCCTTTTAACATCCAAAGAGCTAGTTATGCTTTTTACTGCAGTCCATTATTTAATTAATGTTTGTGGATTTTTTTTATTCTATATTGTTTTTACATACAATTATGCAAATTTGATTTATTAAATGGCTACAGATTATGTACATATTTTGCTTTTTACATTTTTGATACTTGTGTAGTATTTTATTGCTTGGTTTTATTTGATATGTATGTTTTTGCACGTTAGTAAATTTTCAAATGTTTTTATTTTGTTAGTATTTTGTTATACGCCTGATGCCGTCTTTATTGGTGAAATGTGGCCAGGGTCCTTTTGAATAAAGATTGCTTGGGTCCTTTTGGACAAGATTCTTCTGGTCTCTGTGCCTGCTTTGTTCCTGCACATGCTGCAGACTTCTAATGCCTCTTCTCTGTGTTTGTTTATTTTGAACCATCCCCCAAATTCTATAAATGTCACCTAAAGTTAGCAATTGTGTAACATGTAGAATCCCTGGTTGTTAATGTGATCTAGGTGGCTGCCTAGTCAATTCCCGGGACAGTGGTAGAAGGACACACAAAGAATTTGTTCAGGGACCAGAGCTGAGCTGAGGAATATCCTGGAAGGCCAGGCAAGCACAGCATCAGACTTAAATCTCTATGAATAACTTAGTTGTCAGCTTGTACCAAACTCAAAACTTTACTTTGGTTCAAATTGATGAAACTAAAAATATAACATTTCACATACAGGTGGCCAACATATATACATCAGTACTATGCTTCTCCTCTCTCTCCAGTACAGAAAAATATATTAACGGTGTTATTTACTGTTCCCCTCTTTGTAGATGTTAAAAGTTCAATTGTTAGTACCTTGATGGAAACTAGCAACCAGCTTGATGACAGTTCACAGCAATCAACTACAAATAAGGCTCCAATATTGACATAAGCTGTTGATAAATTTTGGTCAATGATATCTCAAAAGATGCTTACGTAGTACAAGACAGTTCTTTTCTTATTTTTTTATTTTGAAGACCTCAGTGAAACGGAGTTGTGGAGCTGTATAGTTTCTTGGCTGCCACTCTCCTATCGTCATCGGTCCTCGATTTTTAGAACTGTCTTGAACTACATAAGCATCTTTTTGAGATATCGTTGAGCAGTTCACAGCAATCAGGCATGTATGTATCTTTATACATCTCCATGATCGAAAGTGCTCATGCCAAATCATGGTGCACGGGTCAAGATGGCCACTGGAAGGAAGCACTGAGTAGGCACTCCTCACCTGTCTTCGCTTTGGAATAAAAAAAATTTGTTATACAAGAGGGAAGCAGCAAACTTATCCTGCTCAAGTTGTTGCTAAGGTAACAGGTCCAATAGATTGATTGGATTTGGATCCAGGTAGGAACCCTCGCTACTAGGGCAAACAACAGGAAGCAAACTGCTCCCCCCATCTGAGGCAGAAATCACCTTTAGCCCAAACATGTAGAATGTGCCATCAATGCTAGTGTTTAGGAGCCAGTTGCAGGAGGGATTTTATCTCTCTGTTGGGGTGAACAAAAGGCCCAAAGTGGGTCCTGTGAGGCGATTGTGGCATAATTGGTACCAGAATGTATTGGGAAGCTGTCTGTGATGGTAAAAAATACTGGATTTATTATATTAACCTTAAAGACAGTAGAAAATCCTTAAAACAAATCCTCAAAAAGGTCTTAAAAAGGTACAGAAAGCCAGAATAAATGAGAAAACATTCAGTTTAAAAGCAAATAAAGGAATACAAAAAACAAATTAAATGGTTCAATTGCTGACCAGAACATGCCAGAGTACACCCAGTGGGACCTCATTATAGATATACTCTTAAATTACATTCTTAAATTGGAAGCTAAATCTCATAATATGCTGTCTATATCTCCTCTCTATGATATCTGTGACTTGTTTAATCAAAAAATCCCTAAACTCCTCAAAACATCATTCTGCTGAATTGCATGTTCTACTAAAGGTTTCTCCAAGAGTTTATTTTTAATTGTGCTGCGGTGTTCTATGTGACTTGCATTAAGGGATCTCCTGGTTTTACCAACATATATTAAGCCACAAGAGCATAATCCCACAGTTGGAGAGATGTCTCAAATGGTAAGGCTTCCCCGTGGCTAGATATATTATGGTTTTGATGGAATTGACTGAACAGATTGAGCAATGTCCCAAACCAGTAGGTTCCTGTATATCTCTCGTACTCTGAAATGCTGAAGGTACATAAAAATCCTTTAAATTCCTGCCTCTGCTATGCTTCTAATAAGTCTTTACTAACAAATCAATCAATGTTCTTTATCAGGGGTCAATGCTTCCTTAATATTTTCATAGTGTCTCTGGAAAACTGATAAGAGTCATATGCACTATTGAGTTCAATCTTCTTCCTACACTGAAACCTTCTGCTCAGTGTGCTGCTGCGGCTCGGAAAGCGAATAGAATGTTGGGTATTATTAGGAAAGGTATGGAAAACAGGTGTGAGGATGTTATAATGCCGTTATATCGCTCCATGGTGCGACCGCACCTTGAGTATTGTGTTCAATTCTGGTCGCCGCATCTCAAGAAAGATATAGTGGAACTGGAAAAGGTGCAGCGAAGGGCGACTAAAATGATAGCGGGGATGGGATGACTTCCCTATGAAGAAAGACTAAGGAGGCTAGGGCTTTTCAGCTTGGAGAAGAGACGGCTGAGGGGAGACATGATAGAGGTATATAAAATAATGCGTGGAGTGGAACAGGTGGATGTGAAGCGTCTGTTCACGCTTTCCAAAAATACTAGGACTAGGGGGCATGCGATGAAACTACAGTGTAGTAAATTTAAAACAAATCAGAGAAAATATTTCTTCACCCAACGCGTAATTAAACTCTGGAATTCGTTGCCGGAGAACGTGGTGAAGGCGGTTAGCTTGACAGAGTTTAAAAAGGGGTTAGACGGTTTCCTAAAGGGCAAGTCCATAAACCGCTACTAAATGGACTTGGGAAAAATCCACAATTCCAGGAATAACATGTATAGAATGTTTGTACGTTTGGGAAGCTTGCCAGGTGCCCTTGGCCTGGATTGGCCGCTGTCATGATGCTGGGCTAGATGGACCCTTGGTCTTTTCCCAGTGTGGCATTACTTATGTACTTATATTCTTCTTTCTCAATAATTCTTTTCTATGTTATGATCTTTCTTTTTTCAGACACACTTTGATGCATTCCTTAGGGTAGCCCCTTTCTGAAAATGTATTCTTTTACCTTTGTGTCTTATATACTGCCATTTCTAATTCTAAATTCTTAAATCACCTTGCATAATACATGAGTAAATAACAAACCTGAAGTGAAAGGCTCCTGTTATATATGCATATGTAACAAAACTAATAGATAAATAAGTACAAACTAGTAAATAAAAAGCTCAGCACTGAAACATTTTGTAACAAAAATATCTATGAGAGCCACTATACTAAAATAGCACACGTTTATATAATCTAAAGCCCTAGAACAAGCAGTGCTAGGTGTTTTAAAAGCCCAATAAATCGCCTTACTAGCAGGAGCATCCTGCCATGCATGTTGCCTATACTTGTTCCAGAATTGAAGTATTGCAGAAGTACCCTTCTCATAGCCATATGCCACAAATTCCTTTGCAAGAGTATCTGAAACCAATTAAACACCCATAGCAACTACAAAAGAGGGCACTGTTTTATGTTGTATTTGGCTTGCCTCAAGTATTATTTTAATATTTTTTTGGTTGGTGTACTTAGTTTTGAAGATTATACTGCATGAGACAGTGCGTTTACTCCTTTTAAACAAGGTCACCCTGAGATCATTTCATTCCTGATGTTACCCTGAACCATCTTTAATTGGCTATAATCCAAATGAATGAGCAACAGATGGCAGGCTCTCTCTTGGTCTGCATTGTTTCTTCAGGGAGCATTTTTGTAGGACAGGGTCAGAAACCGACTACTAAGCAATGATTAGTAAAAACTGACACCAGCATGGAATGCATTAAGCTTCTCCTTTTCTACTAAATCGAAACGTGTGCTTGCATCGTAATGCTGCAATGCATGTAGAAGGGAAAGAAGAATAACCCCATATAGCTACATTGACAACTCTTTTGTGCCAGCACTACAGCAGTGTTTGACCAACAGCAGCAATAAACAAACATCTCCCATGGATGTTATATTATTAGGATTCAGTGGGTTGTTATTTTTAATTGGACACCAACATTTGTACCTTAAACATCAAAATATGAGCAAGCTACAGGAGATCTTTGTCCTAGGAAACATGCAGAGCAAATCCAGTCTCCCCGAACAGCAAAACCTAATGTGAAGCACATTCACTAAAAATACAGTACAACCCTGATTGCGGCTTGTTAAATTTTTTAATGGATCAAGTAGGAACAGCAGCAGGCTGTGAACCAAAAAGGCCATGGTTCAGCTCCTTTTTCCTCCCCATAGATGCTTCTTATAACATTGACCGAGTCACTTCATTCTCCATTGCCTCACTTACAATGTAGGCCCCAACGAAATCCTCCACGCTGTTCCGAATAGCACTGGCAAATTTGCGCCGAAACAGTGCCGGGTTTTAAAGCCATCATGATCAAAACTAATAGCATACAAATTGATGCGCACTCTTAGTGTTGATCATTGGGGGAGTTTTGCAGAAGGATTGTGCCTGGGCTTGCGCACAAGGCATAATCCTCCCGCAGAAGGTGTTTGATAGGTCTGAACTGTCAAAAAAAAAAAAAAAAAAGCCCAGGCCTGTATCTGAAATCCTGATTCAAGTATTGATTCAATCAGCCATTGATTAAGGACAATAAATGGAAAGATTAGATTTCCCCTGAGGGCTGAAATTAAATAGTGGGCAGGTCAGAATCAGCAACAAGGATGATGATAATGATGATGATGAAAAGGTGTAGAGAAGCTGCATATTAGAGATAAAAGTAATGTCTACTGACTCTCCCATACAAATAGGGTTGTAGACTGTGCTTGAATTGAAACGGTAGTTACAGAAACTGTTACACACTAGGAGTGGGCAGCCAGAAAATGTTCATTTTATGTCATTTCTGGTATTTGTTTGGTTTAGCCATTTTTTCATCATGGGAGCAAAGTCTTTTAGTTATCAAGATAACTTTCAGTAGCAGCCATAGGGCAGCCTATGGGAATCGCTGCTGCTGCCTTTTGAAAAGCAAGAAAATAAAAGGTAAGTTCGGGGAAGGGGGAGGTGTCAGACCGTGGTGTAGGGGTGGCGGAGGAGCCGGGACAGCAGCTCATGACTCTCCTCAGGCGGCAGATTGTCTTGGGCCGCCCCTGGTTCTGCATTATCTGCTACGTTATCTGCCAGCCTCCAACTGCAAGGCTCATTCCCTGCCTCTTCCCGTAATGTTAGCGAGATAATTCTATACCTGTGCGCCAATAGATAGGAGCCCAGAGGGTGCCTGAAGGAGCCTATTCTTTAAAGGAACATAGGCCCGTTCATTCCTTTCTAGAACATTAGTGTAACAGCAAAAATATATGTGCAAGTACTTAAATGTGAGAGATGTGTGCATAACTTGTAGTATTCTGTAAGTTACATGTGTGTCCTGCCCAAGGAGGTTAGATTGAGAATAGGAGATGGTATGAGACTATGAGGCATATTTTCAAAGCACTTAGCCTTCCAAAGTTCCATAGGTTTCTATGGAACTTTGGAAGGCTAAGTGCTTTGAAAATATGCCTCAGTCTAGCCCATTATATGGAATGAAGCCAGTAGATGTAGCTTTCTGGCAGTAGGCAAAGTCACAAGTACACTCAAAACAATAGCAAACGCTATTGAAAACAATAGTAAAAGGTTATTAGAAATATTGGACTGACTATGCATGGTTCATCTGTAAAAAGTCAAAAGCTGTTCCAGTTGGATAAGCAGTGCCTTAAAAGGTGGAGGACAAATATATGTTTATTATTTTTACTTATTTGATAGCTTTTTAATTTATTTGAAAGTGGCCCATATGTAGATATAAATTTTATGAAATCAAAACTGAATATCACTAAAGCAGCTTCAAAAATGATTGTAGCTGGTGGAAACAGCACTAATAAAGGCTGTGCTTTTTGCTCATTTTTCTACACTGTTCTATACAATACAGTAATATATAGCCAAATTTCAGTGAGGATGTCTTGTTTACTGATGGGTTCATCTTAACTGTTGTTGTAATCTGCCTTGGGAAGCCTGGTGTTATAAAGACTGGAAGTAAAATTAAACTCTCTTTTCATTGGGGCACATGGAATCACATCTTCACCTCATCTCTTTTGTACAAATAGATTATTCCATTTTGAGCATGTTTCAGGGACAAGTACTTTTCATAAGTCAAAATAAAAATATTTTCTTTCATGCAAATCTCTCATTTGTTTAACTAAATGGGCTATAAGCCCCTAATGCAGTCCATTGGTTTTCTTATATTTTGTCCTTGTGATGACTTATATTGTTCCAAAACTGGAAATACAGTGAGACAAAATAATAGAATTCAGTAACATCCAAAACTTATTAATTAGCATTATAATTGTGTTTGCATTTGGGTAATAACTGAGAAAATGCTGTTGAACTGACTTGAAGAAGAAATATCACAGAACTGGAAAATGTTGGCACATTTAGACTGACTCTGAATTTCTGCATGAAGGTAGCTATGCCCTCATTATTTAATATCTTTCTTATAAATAGTAGTAATAAACAATATTAAATGCATTTTTATATTATACCACTGCATTCCACAAAACATGAGCAAGTTCCCACAAACCATCTTTCTCTTTTGATCTAAGCACAGGGAAAAAAAAGATTTTAAATGCTCCCAGTTTTCAACCTAATTCATGTTTAATATGGGATATAATTGCCATAGATAAATAAATAGATAGATGGAAACTCTGATTGTTGAGCACCTGATTCTCATAAGTTGACGTCTGTTTTAGTGGCCCTTCACCAGGAGAAAAAATTCTCTGCACGAATATAACACATGCTAGGATGTCCTCTCCAAATGACACACTGATTATGATTTATAACAAATAACGACTGTATGTATTAAAAGTTATTCAGTTATTATACTTCCTCTGTGTACATCTGTATGCTGCACAAGCTGGCATGTTTGAAAATATAAGTGAAGTTATATAAAAATGCTACCAACAATAAAGAACGACAACGTGGATGCAGCAGCTCATAGGTTTGTTTGCTTTGTTTTGTGTATATGCAGAATGACAGCTGCATGGGGAAGGGGGAACATAAGCGGCTTCAACTTTTTGACGTCACGCCATCCCCCGTTCTCAATCAAACCTACTTGGTCCTGTCCATGCTACACTGACTCTGCCTATGAGTACACCTATGTATAAAATCCCCGCTATGTAGGATTCACATGTATTTACAGAATAGTACTTAGATGGAATTTGGTATTTACATGTGTATATGCACACATAATGTATGCACGTGCTATTGTTCTAATAATAATCAGTGCACAAATGTAAGTGCGTACATTAGGGGTCCTCAAAGCCAGTCCTCGAGGTCCACAACGCAGCCTGGTTTTCAGGAATTCTACAGTGACTATGTATGAGATCTATTTGCATGCAGTGGAAGCAGTGAATGCAAATAGATCTCACATATTCATTGTGGAAATCCTGAAAACTAGGCTGCGTTGTGGACCTCGAGGACTGGATTTGAGGACCCCAAGCATACCTTGTACAATTAATGTAACTGCTTTTACAGTGTGTTAGCTATAGCTATTTTGTAGACTTGCATTAAGTGCTTACCCCCAAAGTTGTGCACACAATTTATATCATGTCAGTTGTACACGTACCTTAAGTCAATAACTGACTATTAATTAGAATTAATAGCCAATTATTGTCTATAATTGGCCTTAATTGGTGCTGATTGGCACCAATTAGTACTTACACCTGCAATTTCCCTTAATAGCTATTTTATAAGTTACGCACTCAAATCCCAGAGTACACAACTTCAAGGGGGACATGGGCAGGTCGGGGGCATGTCAGGGAGTTAGGTTCATTAATGATAGTATAGTATAGCATGTATGCCTTACCTCCTGCAGTTGGGTACGAACATTTACACAAGCCTTTGAGCTGGCGTAAATGCTTGCGTCTAATGTAAGGCGCGTAGATGAGGACTTATGCTAATATTCTATAACATCAGTTCCATACAGAACTGCCGTTAAAGAATTTGTGCTCAGTGGGCACCGTTTCTTGCATTTTCTCCATTTAACATGTTAAAATCTGCCTTAAACACCTAACACAGTAGTTTAGTACATAGGCTTCTAAGCGCAGAGCTTGCATTAATTCTGTTCTTAAATTCATAATCAGATCAGTATTCTGTAATCTTTAGGTAGCAGTTGTGTACTGTCAGCAGGAGACAATACCATTGTTTAAACGGCAGCATGCTAGGTATATTGTACTGAATTCAATGAATGCATAAGACCTTGACTTTTTTTCCCCACAGCACATATGTTATAACAGACTACATGGGCGTTAGGAACGAGAGCTTTATGAAGGTAGCTGCGGTAGGAACGTGGTTGGGAGACTTTGTCACAGCATGGATGGTAAGAAATTAAAGAATCTTCAAAGTTTTGCTTTATACAGCATCAGCAATCAAATGCTTTTTAAAAAATCTGTAGCTTATATATATCTATTGTTTTAAAGTGATCTGACCTCAGTGTGCTTTACAGAATTCTGTAACATGAAGTCCGGCATGATCCTAATTATGAATTTTTCTGTTTTGGTAAGTCATTGAAAAGTACACTGCAGCCGTCAATTCTGTTCTTGCTTTTTATATGCCACGCATTGTGTTTTAGGGTGGTATCCCTCAGCATGCATTGTGCCCAGACTGGCATCATTTTTTTCTGGCTTTAGAGCCACAGCTTGATTAATTCCTTTGTTGGTACTTTGGCTTTTTAAATAAATATTATTTGCTCATTGTGTCATTTTGTTTCATGATGTTCACTCACACATGTATACACACTTTGCCCTCTAAGCTGGGAGTCTTCCACCTATAGTCCAGCAATTGTGGGGGCCTGTTTCACCATCACATTTTCAATAACGAGAGACAGGCAAACTGTGTGGGACTCCAAAGGACCTGCCTGTCCCTAGTGATGGCAAAATACAATATTGAAGCACTACCCCCCACTGGCCGCAGTGCAGTTGGAGGATTCCCGATCAGGTTAGAGGGAACAATTCATGTATGTACTTTTAAAAAGTATGATTTGAAAAGTTAAAAAGCCTAAAAATGGGGTCACGTGATGGTCTCAACCTGAGCGGACACCTGTTGGCTCCCCGCGCCTCTTAAACCCTGACTAAATGATGATTTAAGCTAGATTTTCCATCTTAATTGCCTGATTGGAACTCACGAAGGTCTTGTGCAGTCTTCTGTCAAAACGATCGCGTTTTCCAGAGGCTCTGGGGGCATGCCGATGAAGAAGCCACAGGCTGGACGGGAGAGAGTAAGTGCTACCCCAAAGAAAATGGCGTTGTCTCCCGCGCCCCAGCCATTGGCGGCTCTGGCCCTGGCGCTCCTGGATGATACAATGCAGGTATCAGTGAGGAACCTTTCACAATTGCTGGATCACAAACTCGCTAAATTGCATGAGAGCATGGATGAAATCAAAGAAAGCATAGCGGGCCATGCAGCGCGGCTCCAACACGAGGAAGAGCGTATCTCTGCCCAGGAAGATCTTGTGGCAGCGGAGAGTAAGCTTCATGAACTGGAAGATCGAGTGTGTATTCTCGCAAACAGAGTCGAAGATCAGGAAAATCACAGGCGCAGAAACACCTTACGCATCATAGGCGTACCCGAAATGGTGCCTGAGGGTGAGCTGAAAGAACTGACTGAACAGTGGCTTCCCCGCTCCCTGGGCCTGCCATCAGAAACAGGCCAAGTGATCGTTGAGCGTGTCCATAGAGTGGGGGTGCGCAGAGAAGATTCTGGAAGGCCGCGCCTGGTCATTGCTCGCTTCCTAAACTACGCAGTCAGAGCAAAGCTTCTGTAACTCTACAAGAAACAACACACACTGGAGTACAAGGGTAGCAGAGTAATGCTGTTTCAGGACTTTTCTTTGAGAGTCATGGAGCAGAGGAAACATCTGGCTCCATTCTGCTCCTAATTATACGCGAAAGGTATCAGGTTTGCATTCCAGTACCCCGCTACAGTGAGGGTTACCCATGGGAATCGAACCTTCAACTTCACTACAGCAGATGAGCTAAAGACTTTTCTATCAAAACTACCTTATGCGTGGAGCTAAACCCGAGACCCCGGGCTCGGGGTGAATTACCTTGTTTTGATTGGTGAGACAATTGGATTCTGACTTGCTAGTGAAAGGCTGGTGTGGAGAATAGAGGGCAGTTACAGATTTAGACACACAGAGAGCCCTTAGGATGTTCCTAACCCCTATGGTTTTTGTTACTTATTTGGATGGCAGCGACCCTGCATGACAGCTTGATAAAGAAAGCGGAGGAAAGAGAGAGCGCAATTGCTGATGGAAGTGCAGACACTCTCCAGGAACGCGGTCAGGGAGCGCTGCATGATATCAAAGGAGAGAGAGTTGACTAACCCACTTGGCGGCGCAGACTGCTGGACTGGGTTTGCTGGTTATCCTGCGTACTTATGAAGTTCGTCTATGATTGGGGAAACTTATGTGCATGTGCTATGTTGGCAATGATGGATAATTGTGTTGATCGAACTCAGGGGGAGCATTTGAGGGAGGGATGGGTGAATGGACATTGGGTTTAACTGTGCAGGGCTAGGGCTTGGGGAAGCACGTACTTAATAGACAGGGGGGGTATGAATGGTGGTGGCGGATGGAGTAGAGAGTGGGTGATGGCATATAAGGGGGGACAGGGGGAATCAGAGGGGGGCAGGGATAGGAGTTGCAGTGGAGAAGTCCACATGTGGGCGGGAGGAGGGACTTGGGTACTGACTAGGGGGGGTTTTATGAAGAGGCTGGTCATCTTTGGGTCTGATCTTACTCACTGGATGATACATGTACACTGGCAACCGAACTTTATTCCCACTGGGGGCGGTTTATCTGGGACGCCGCTCCTGGGAAGTGTGCTTCTAACTTGCAACAGTATAGGAAGCTGAAGTGGATATTGGGATGGGTACTTTGCATGTAGCCTCCCTGAATGTAGACGGCATTCACTCACCGATTTAGCGCAAAAAAATTCTGGCTTACAGTAAGTACCTCAGAGTGGATATTCTGATGGTACAGGAGACACATCTTACATCCCCAGAGCATAGTAAGCTGAAGCAAAGTTGGGTGGGGGTGTTAGCCTTTTCCTCCTATAATAACAGGCAAAGGGGGGTGGCCATACTTATAAATAAAACCCTGGATTGCATCAGACATAAGATTGTTCAGGATCCAGAGGGCAGATTTGTTGTGTGGGTGGGAATGCTGCAGGGTCAAAGGGTGGCTCTGGGCTCAGTATATGCTCCGAATATATATTCCCAGAAGTTTTTCTCTGTACTATCGGCAGCACTGATACTGTTTCAGGAATATCAGCTGGTCATGGGGGAGAGACTTTAACATCACTGCGGACCCACTGATAGACTGCAACCCCCCAAGAAGCGCCCTAAAGGACTGGAAAATAAGGGGATCAACAACTTGCAGAGAGAACTTGATCTGGTAGATGCGTGGTGGGTGCTTCACCGAGATAATAGAGAATATACATTTTACTCTCATGTCCACCAAGTTCAGTTATGGCTGGATTATGTATTAGTGTCCTCCTCATTGTTATCTGCGGTGTCTGTGGCTGAAATCGAAGCAGGGGTGGTATTGGATCATAGTATGGTATGCGCAGATTTAAGATTTTTGAAGGGAAGGAAGGCAGCGGGATGGTGCATGAATCCCACGCTCTACTTGGAACCGGAGTTTCGGGCTTTTTTGGTAGAGGAATGGGAGCACTATATTGGAGACAATGACTCTGGGGACACGGACCCGGTCACCTATTGGGAAGCAGGGAAGGTGGTAATGAGAGGTAAAATTGTAGAATATACAGCTCGCACACGAAAAAAGAGGGATGGAGAACTCTTTGACTTACTCAAATGCCTAAACACAAACAGGGGGGCAGGGAGAGGAGGGAGCCAGAAAGGTCTTCTTGGAGCTGAAAGGCCAGACTAACCAGATTCTGAACCAAAGGGCAGCACGAGATATACAATTATAGAAACATAAATTACACAGATGTGGAATAAAGCGGGGAGGCTCTTGGCCACTTTGATATGCAATAGACCGGCGAAGTAGACGATTATGAGCATCAGGGCCCCATCTGGGTTGTTGCTGACCGGAGAGGGGGAGATCCAGGCAGCTTTTGTTGATTTTTATGTCTTTATATGATTCAGGCACGTGCAACGGGGAGAGGTGGGAGAATTTCTTTTCGGTACTGCATCTCCCTCAGCTTTCACAGGCTCAGTTAGACACATTAAACGTACCTCTATCGGGCAAGGAAATTCAGGCCGCTATCAAGAAGCTTAAACCTGCAAAAGCACCTGGGCCTGATGGTTTAGGGCCCGAGTATTATAAACTATTGGGGGCGCATGTTGAGGGGCCTCTTCAGGATATGTGTCAAGCGCTTTGCACTCCTGGTCAGACATTGGGGAAGATGACACATGCCACCATAATAGTACTACCTAAACCAGGGCGAGACAAGGAGAAGCTAGGATCCTATAGGCCAATCTCTCTCTTAAATCAAGACATTAAGATCTTTGCCAGCATCATGGCTGGTAGGCTGGGTTGGGTACTCCCCTCTTTGGTACACCCAGATCAGTCGGGTTTTGTGCCGGGCAGATATGCATCCACTGATATTATAAGGGCCCTTAGTGTCATACATGCCAGGGTAGGGAGACCGGGGGATGCTAGTCTAGTCAGCTTAGATGCTGAAAAGGCGTTTGACAATTTGGTGCCTCCCACAATTTGGTATATTTGGTGAGTTCCTACAGGGAATTCGGGCACTATACAGTAAACCATGAGCACAAATTTTAGTAAACGGGGAACTGACCCCATCCTTTGCATTGGAAAGAGGCACACACCAGGGATGCCCTCTGTCTCCTATGCTGTTTTTTTTGGCCTTGGAGCCTCTGGCTAGCAAGATCCGACAGGCAGGGGAGATTCAGGGAATTGTGGTCCGGGACTGTGAATATAAAATTAACTTTTTTGCAGATGATATGTTACTTTATCTGGGACGGGCGTCCAGGGGGGTTCCGGTGCTAATTAACCTCATTCACACTTTCGGGTCCTTCTCAGGTCTTAACATCAACTTCTAGAAGTCTGAGGCCATGGCAATATTGTCTAACTTCAAGATCATGAGGTGGCTGGAGTTCCCCCTGGCCTGGGCAGCGGGACCCTTAAAATACTTGGGGGTCTACCTTCACCTGGATGCTCACACTATATATAAGAAAAATGTTAGTGAAAAGCTGGAAGCAATTGGGGCCTTGTGTGCTCAATGGAGGGAATATCCAGTCTCTTTCCTAGGTAGGGTGGCACTGGTCAAAATGGTCCTTCTGCCAAACATTCTGTACCCCTTGCAGATGATGCCCCTATGGGTCACTAGTTCGGAGGAAGGACGCTTTCAGGGGATGATATCATCCTCTTTCATTTGGGGAGCATGGTGAGCGTGCATAGGGTATCTCAAGCTTACTTGGGATAGAACTGAGGTGGAGTTAACTTGCCTGACCTTCGACTTTACAATGTGGCGGCAATCATGCGGTGGCTTCATGAGATACATAAGGGGGCTTACACTTTTGCTCCGCCTCATGTGTGGGATAATGCTGCTGCCCCATACTCTGCTTTTAATATTCTGCATGCAAGGGAGCTGAAACAACCGCTCTTGCTTCTTCTATGGCCGCTCAAACTGGCATGGACTTGGTGGAGGGGAAGGGTGGGAGCAGCAATGGGATTATCTCCTTTTTTTAGATTTTCAAAAAAATCCGAACTTTCCAGAAGGATTGGGGAACTCCCTCTATGGGGGGTGGGCGTGGAGGGGTTGTAGGTATGTGGGTCAGGTGGTAGCCATAGGAGAAGGCCAATGCCCATCTTTTCAGCGCTGTCAGGAAACGTGGACCCTTTCTCAGAGTTTCTTTTTTTCTTATTTGCAGATTAGGCATTACCTCTACTCTCTAAGGAACTCTGATAGGCAATTCCCATCTTTTAACTCTCTAGACAGAGCGTTTATGCAGATGCCAAATGAGCACAACACACTCTCTAGGTGGTATAGGTTGTGCAGAAGCTGGAAAGCGTCTCCCTCTTTCGTTAAGCTGGCTAGACATTGGAGCGCTATGTTGGGGACAGAAGTGACAGAACAGGAACTATCCCATTGCTTTGTGATGGCTTTTAAGGTAACACCCAATGTGGGACTACATGAAATACAACTTAAAATATTACATAATGCATACCTTACTAGATGCAGGGGCAAGGCAATGGGATTATGGGACTCAGACGACTGCAATAAGTGTACTGGGTGTAAGGGAACTATAGTACATCACTTCTTGGAGTGTATTAACTTACAGGGGGTTTGGCGTGGAGTACTTGCCTTATTGGAGGGAGCTGTGGAGGTCTCCTTGGAGTGGTCATATGAGATCCTACTGTTGGGGTCAGACTAAGAACTGGCGGCACAGGGGATGTCCCCCTTTAAATCTAAGTTTATTCTCCTGGCCATAATTCTGGCTAAAAGAGTTATATTGCAACACTGGGTGGTCAGGGCTCCCCCACCTCTTGTCAAATGGTACACTAGCATGGAGCAGATTGTGGAGTGGGAGGGGGGGGGGGGTGTCTTCAATCCTTCTAGGGGACTCTCCCACCCTTGCAGTCAACTATGGAAGAGGTGCAAAGAGCACTTGGGGCAATGTCACAACAAGTAATGTTCGGTTGCGACGAGCCAGTGGCGGTCTAGCCTCGGGGGGAGGGGGAAGGGTTTGGAAGGGGGGTTCTGATGTGGGGGCATTGGGGAAGGCTGGGAGGGGAGGGTATGGAGGTGCTGGGTTAGAAAAAGATCAAAAGAGGGCACATGTTATGATTCTTTAATTGCTTAGTACCAGGCACGGCCACAGGTGCACGATTCCCTGTTCTGATGATTCTACTCTGGACAGGGGAAGCACGCTGTAATAGTAGTACTATAAAGTACAGTGTTGACTGTTTGTTGGCAATTGTTCCTGTTTGAGTTGTTCTCACTAAGATGTGACATGTGTTCTCTTCTTGTCAATAAAAAAAAAAAAATCCTAAAAACCAAGCAATCCTTTTACTCATATATGCTAAGCATATTGGAAGGGTGGGGGAAATTTGCATGGTTTAGGGAGAAGGGTCAGGGGCACCCATATCAGGTGGGATTGGGGGACTTCCATGTCGGGGGAGGGGGGAATTAGTGAGCATTTGAAAGGTTTTTGGGTTATGCAGGTCCTGGACGATATTTAATGCTGTCACCCGCATACTGATGTACCTATTTTGTAGGACAGGCTCTAGCATCAGGCTAGAGCCTGTCCTACAAAAGAAATAGGTACTTATTTTCCTTTATAGAATACTAATGTAGCAGCACAAAGACGCATGTATAATTTAGGGAAACCACTTACAATAGCCATAGAGCCTGGTGCCTGTTCCTAGATTGCTAAAAATACCCACATGAATTGAAGAAATAATTAATTTACATGCATAACACCTCTATGCCCACCCTCATACTACACAGAATTGCATTTAGGCGTCACCCTATAGAGCATCGTGTAGCCAGACTGTTTAGCCAGTGCTCTGGACATTGACATGCACTCTTGGCATCAAAATGTTAGCACACTCTTTATAGCATGACATGGACTTTGCATTGCAGAAATGGCACATGAACGGAACACAAAGGGTGGAAATGACCACAGAAACGAATGGACCAGGATGATAAACTAGAGCCGTTATTCAAAATGATGATCAACAGGTGCAAACAGATAATCACACAGACTGTGTTTCAGTGATTAGGCCTTCCTCAGTGCGTCATTTAACAAAAAAACAAAAACCCACTGTGCCTTGTCACTTGAACTCTGGAAACTTACAGTTCTCCCAGTGCTGTTTGCCTTTGGATCATGCATTGTTTACGTTGTTTTAATTCATTAGTGATATTTGTTTTGAGAACCCCTGAGGAAGGCCTAATCCCCGAAACATGGCCTGTGTTGGGTCCAGTGTATCTGCTTGCACCTGTTGATCATCATTTTGAATAAATGCTCTGGTTTATCATCCTGGTCCATTAGTTTCTGTGGTCCTTCCCACCCTTTGTGTTTTGTTGGTTTACTCGTGGGAGTGGACTGGCTCTTCTCTAGATAAAGCACATGATCACTTACCATGTACTGCCACTGGTGGTGTTAGCGCCGATGCACTTACTGCCTCCTCAATACACTTAAAGTATTTTTCTGTGTGGTAACTATATGTGAACATGCTGGGTATATCTCCAGCAGTTAGCACATAGGCATCCACTTACTGCATATTATAGTTTGCATCTAATGCATAGTATGTGCAAAACTTTGCTGCACTTTAGTAAAAGGGGCCCTAAGTTCTATCAGCCGAACATTGAACTGCATTAGTTAATGTTTTTTTTTTAAACTTCAGTCATAGTGGTTAAAAATAATTACAGATAGTGGCTGAGCAATGACTGGCAACAATATCCAGATAGCAGCAATATGCAGGCTGCTTTCCGGACAAACTGAACTTAAGACAGCCTTTTTTGCAGTCCTAAGTTACTTTTTTGTCTTGCTTGCTGTTTTAAGTTTGGGTCTGTTGGCTGGGAAACTGCATAGGTGTAGGTGGTATATAAATTTTGAAAATAAATATCTCCTTCAGTAGGGCCAGTTTTCTTAATCCCTCCCCCTTCCTGGAATCTGGGAGGCAATAACTGGTAAATTTTTAACAGGCTCTCTCCCCGGTCCACCTCAGCACCCCCCCCCCCTGTCCACCACTGCGCCCCTCCCCCCGTCCACCTCTGTGCCCCCCCAAATTGCAGAGCTGGCTATAGCGGGGGAGGGGGGCAATGCATTACTCTCTCCAGGAAAAAAAATTAAATGATCCCAGGTTCCAATCTAATTCACGTTTAATGTGGGATAAAATGCCATAAATAAGTAAATAAATATAAACTTTTAATGTTGAGCACCTGATTCTCAAAGTGAACATATTCCAAACACTGTAATGAAAATAAAATGATTTTTTTTCTACCTTTGTTGTCTGGTGACTGTTTTTCTGATCATGCTGGCCCAGTATCCGATTCTGCTGCTATCTGTCCTCTTAACTCCGTTTCCAGGGCTTCCTTTCCATTTATTTCTTTCCTCCTTTCTTCTTCATTTCTGGTCCTCAGCTTCTGCCTATTTTCTTCATCCAAGTGCAGTTTTTCTCCTCTCTTCCTTTTCCCTCATCTCATCTCCTTCCTCACTCTTCTCTCCCCTCCATCCATGTCCAGCATTTCTTCTCTCTCCCCTCCTCTCCCCTGCCCTGCATGCACCCATGTCCAGCAGTCTACCCTCCTCTGCCCTGCCCTGCATGTACCCAGATGTCCAGCAGTGTACCCTCCTCTCCCCTGCATGCACCCATGTCCAGCAGTGTACCCCCCTCTCCCCTGCATGCACCCATGTCCAGCAGTGTACCCTCCTATCCCCTGCCCTGCATGCACCCATGTCCAGCAGTGACCCTCCTCTCCCCTGCCCTGCATGCACCCATGTCCAGCGACCCCCTCTATCCACCCATGCCCAGCAGCGACTCTCTTTTCCCCCCTGCCACCCCCTCCCGAGTTGTTTTGTGAATTCTTCTTCTCCTCCCTCCCTCCCTCCCACCCTCCCGATCCGGTCCCTCACCACCCGCTTGTTTTTTAAATTCTTCGCTTCCAGCGCCAAGTCGCCGACTGTGCTGAGTCCTCCCTTGCTGATTCGTGCTTCAAAATGGCCACCGAGACTTCAGCCGAAGTCTCGCGAGGCCGCCTCTGGAAGTCTCGGCGGCCATTTATAAAGCGCAGATCGGCAAGGGAGGACTCAGGACAGTCGGCGACTCGGCGCTGGAAGCGAAGAATTTAAAAAACAAGCGGGCGGTGAGGCAGATCCGGAGGGAGGGAGGAGGGAGGGTGGAGAGCCAGAGCTGGCTCGCTATTTTCAACAATCGGCTCGCAAGCCGGAAGAAAATTTAACAACCGGCTCTTGCGAGCCGGTGCGAGCCGGCTCCAGCACACCACTGGCTCTAAGCCTTATGGGAGTTGTAGTCCCCATCAATTTAAAGGGAAACTACCATTTCTTTATTGCTCAGAGACTCATAATTGTGGAGCCAGAGCTCACTCCTGTGGCATCTTGGCAGCAAGGCATCTCCTTTTACAACCTGACAGGACCTCGACCTGTCACAAGAGATATCACCTTTTTTATCCCTGTGTTGTCAAAGATGAAAAATATTACAGCTTTAGTGCAGGAGTGGTTTGATAAGGTAGAAAATTGAACCAGTTCTCATTACTTGAAATAAAAACAAGACAAAACTTCTATGGCTAGGTTCTCTTTTGAATGTATTTCCCCATCTTCGTTTGTACATTAGTGGTACAGAATTTCTTTAGGAATGTTCTCTGAAAGCATTGGATATTGCGTTAGACTCTGCCCTTCTGCCCTAGCTTTGGATATTCAAGTTAACCTGTTAATAAGGAATGCTTTTTTTTTTGTAAGCTGAGACAACTCCAGCGTATATGAAAGTACCTTCTGTTTGAACAATTTAAAATGATCATACAGACACTCATTCTCACCCAGTTAGATTAATGTAATATTCTGTGTATAGGATGTTTGGAAAGTGTTTACAAAATACTGCAGCAGTTGTGTAATGGCTGAAAATTTGAGTGTTCTGGTTTGCTTGCACTGTCTTCCAGTAGAGGCTTGTACATTTTTAAAACTATGTATGGTTTGGCCTCAGCTTACAGGGGACATTTTTTTTTTTTACTGTTCCCCCTTCAATGTGATCGGGATCATTTAGTCATAACGCTTTCTATCCGTGAAAGATGTAAAGTCAAAATGAATGTTTTAATTAACTTTTTAATAAATCTCCCACACTTTGGAATGCTCTATCTTTAGACATTAGACTTGAAACCAATTATACACACTTCCATAAGGAACCATCTTACTTTAGATTCAGAGCCGCCTTGAAACCTTCCTACACCTTAAACCCATGGCCATTAGTCTGGAGCAGTAAGGGCATCCTGCTTAGTGACCTGGTTTTTTTTCTCTCTTTCTCTTTTCTCTTGTTCTATAATTGATGGTGTTCTTTTGCGTCTCTATTTTTAGATTATAAACCACTTTGAGCATCCCCTCGTTTTAGCAGTATTCCAAGTACCTTTTAAACAATAAACAATATGTGAATTTTCAGAAAGTTAAAAACTGTTTATTTTCTCCGAATCTGCCTTTGCTAATCAAGCAGCGGAAGCAGTGGCCCGTCTCATCTTTCTCTGGGCAAAGTTACATATGCCCTCCAAATATCTAGCTTTCCCAACCTTGAATCTGCTCATGACAGGCTTACACCGTCAGGCAGTATGGACTCTTGTAATTAGAAAGGAACCCAGTATGTAGTAGATATAATAAGATAGTTTATTACAATCTTACCAATGGTAATACAGGTAGGTTAAGCATTCACATAATGGAACCGCATATCATGGCACATCCTCTCTCTCTAGCCTTCTGGAGTCTCCCTTCTCTGTTCGTCTTCTCCTCTCATCTCCTCCTTCTTCTCATCTCGTCTCGTCTCGTCTCGTCTCGACTGAACTAATACTCCTCAAACTGCTGCTTATATACAATTTTGGCCCTATTCATTTCAATGGACCCCAGCTGTCTCAACAGGGCTCCTAGTCCTTATCAGTTGATCAGAATGACTTCATATGTTCCCAAACCTTCCTGTAGCCCCCCCTTTGGATATTCTCACCCGGGGTGCAGCCGACCCAGCACTATCTCTACGTAACCATAGCAACTCTTGCTTATGACGTCTTGCAGGTGCCAATCTCAGGATTGTTTATAGAGTAGATTGCCCCCACCCTTGCCAGTTCAGCACTTGCCACAGTGAAATGTAACTGTGTCAAAGGTGATCTCTGATTTTTACAAGCTAGCTCTCTTTTGTATCAGAGATGATTCTGATTTTAAGAAGCCTAGCTCTTATTATGAGCCATTGGCCTGTATTTTACTAAGAGCAAGGGCTAGCATAACTCTTCATTCCCCTCTTGCCAGGCCCCTCAGAGGGGGCTGGCACACATGACTACTAGTGGGTGTGGCCGTCCTTTCCAGAGGGCTCTTAGAGTTCTGTGGGGGGGAATGTATAGGATTGAGGTGACATGGGTGCTCTGGCACAATAAGGAACAAGGCCATAGCAAGAGTCAGTATGTGGATATATAATTATATGCTGGATGAAATGCAGCATTAGGTTTCCCCTTTTATCATAACCAACCCAAGGGACCCAACTTTCTTACACCCACCCCTCTAGGGCGGAGCTAGACTTGGAAACATGTGAAGTCAATTAAGTCTAGGTACCATATAATGGAATCAATAAGGTCAAGTGCATATGATTGTGATTGATTAATATATCATGATTACAAAGCTGATGTTGGAAGGCGGGGGAAAGAAAACTTTCAATCAAAGTTTATCATTAGTCAAACTTTGAATGTGTAAATATAGCCAAAACTGGTGTTAAGAGGGCAGAAATATTTCATTTTAGCATTGAAAAAGGATTAATATTGGCCAAATAATGAATAACTACTGCAAATTCAGGAGCATTATAATTACAAGTATTGCAAAGGCTAAGCTATGGGTGTTATAGGCCTACATTATATATGAAGGGCCTGCTGCTTAACCTGCAGTAGTCTTATAATTATGGGCAGGATAATAGTTTTGTAATTATCTTACTGCTAGGTGTAATGTATCTAGATCATATATGAAGGCACTGTTGTATTATAGTGTTTTTGGAAAATACATAGGAACATAATCTTTTTGTTCCTTTATACAGAATATGAAGCAAATATGTGTTAAAGAAATGAATTGATCTGCTTCACTTTCACTTGATGATTAAGAAATCATCAACAGTAGAAAACAGTCTGCTTAGTTACTATTTGAGGTATAGTGATGAAAGGTACAACAATTTAAAAAATAGAGAGAAAACAATCTAAACCTGTCTATACAAATTAGCAAAATGTAACAAACTAGAAAGAAACATATGATAGTTTGATTAAACAGCATAAGCAGAATAAATATCTTCCTTAATAAAAGAGGTGTACTTGCGTTACAGGCAATAAGAGTAAAATAAACAGCAGTGGTCCTACACAGACTTTTATGGTGGAAATGTAGTTTGTCTTGTACTGAAAGTAGTAACAAGGAGGCTTAAAACAAACCTCTGAACATAGGGAATAATGCACCAGATAACAGTATGAACACCTAATTTAGTAGCTAATTTTGTAGGCTAAGGCAAAAAGTCTTATAATGCCTTTATAATGGAATCATCAGTGTCAGTATTACTGGGAATGTAAGTATAACAATGATTTCTGGCTTTAAATTGATCAAGTACCCCTCTTGATAGTGACAATAGAGGATGAAAAACCAAGGATGCCACCCACTTTAATCAATGCTATAAGTGGCATACCAAAAATATACAGGTTCTCTGTTAGAGGGTCTGATTGTTGGATGTGTAATCTGTTCATTTTAATTTGTCCACATCCCTGAAAAATTGCAAAGTTATCAAACAAAACAAATGATGATTCGTATTGTCAGGAATAATAGAATTAAATAGAATTAAAAAGGCAAGTAATGATTAGATATAGGGTTTCAATTAAAACAGGGTACGTCAACTGTTGGGATACCTAGGGTGGATTCTTGTGATTATTACTATGTATACTGAAAAAACCTGTGAGTCTTTTCAAATGTATAATAGATTAGTCGTGGAACCAAAATTAGGAATAATATAAGTACAACAAGTCCCAATACAGTTGTTGGAGTACAGAGTAGTGTCCTCTTGTGGGTAGGTGGACTTGCATCACATGGTTCCACTGGAAAGATGGCAAGTGCAGTAGTAGGCTCTCTTTGATGGGAAATGTTCCATTCAGGTAAGGTGGTAACGTCTGTAGTTGTCAGATGCTTGGAAAATGTTCTTTTAGTTCATGAACTTGAAGTGGTGGTGAAGGCTGCAGAACCAGTGGTAACTGCTGAGCTGGTGGGGATGGCTTGAAAGGGACTGAATCAGGAACCTTGTAGATGAGGATGTCTGTTAGGTGGACCCAGGATGTGTGGTCTTGCAACTTGACTAATTTGGAAGGGTCCTATGTAAATAGGGATGTAGTACTTCCGGTGAACCAAATCTCCAACTTTGAGAGCGTTTGGATAACCGGTGGCAGGGGAAGGGCTATCATTACCCTCCCCTCTTCGGACTGAGATTTCCTGTGAAAATCGAAGACAGAAAAAGTAATGATAATAAACAGAATATTGGCAGGCAAGTTGTTATCAGGATTGGCTTTAAAAAGGCAGATGGGGTGGCTTGAAGAGCTAACAAGGCAAGCGGCAGAGCATTGAGCCAATTGTTAATTCAATTTATCATAAGTTGTATTAATTTAGTTTTTTAAACGTGCATTGTAGTGCTCAACTAGGCCATTGCTAGTAGGTTTGTAAATACAAATAGTATGATGTGAAATACTTAGTACAGAAATAAAAAGACTTTAGGAACTCATCAAAAATGAAAACCATTGTCTGTAGTAATTTTGCAGGGATTGCCAAATATGGGAATAATCTCTTTAATGCAAGGATAAGTTTCTATTTATTATTATTATTTTGTTTTAAATTTGATTAGAAAGCATCCACGCAGACAAGCAGGTACCTTTTAACTTTGACAGGTACCTTTCAACTTTGATAAGTATCTGCATATCTGTAAAATTAGTATAGGCCTGGCCCTTGCACAAGTGACCAGTAGGTATACAGCAGATGATACACTGATCTGGAATGACATTAGATAAAGAAGCTTGCTCATGTGGTGTTTAAATTTGTTGCCAGTAATTCTTATACATTGCTTGAGAAACAGAAAAGCATTATGAACAGAAAAATTTAGAGAATTAGGGAAATTCAGTATTGGGTATATTCTAAGGGATACCCATTCTTGTGAAATACCTAATCCAGGAAAGGGTACTTATTATTATGAAAAAGAAATAAGCAGTTAGTGTAGAGACTTCAACTATTGTTGTGTGTAAATAAATGTGATCTGTTTGAGAGCATATACAAATATAGAAACAAAATATAGATATTATATGGGCATAACACTGTTTGTTGTTATTGTGTAGACAGACAAAAAGCATTATAACTCAAAAAGCTTAAGGTAGAATAGAAGGCCACACATAAAAAGAGCACAGAGGATAGCAGATACATTACCACATTCAAACTTGTCAAAATTCCTCTGGACCTTCTACGACTTTTCTCTGCACCATCGCGACTTGCGAAAATCTTTCTTAAAGGTCTGTCATGTGAATGTCTACTTATATGCACTTACAGAAAGCACATCCAATGATACATGAACAGCTAAACCATTTTACATTGCAAACATTTCTGAAACCTATCATATTTGAAAATATCATTTCCTTATAACCTTTATAATTATCCCAAAAATGAATGGGATTCTCACATCCAATTACCTTCCTCCGCAACTTAATCAAAACTATACTGGAAATGTGTATCATGGTAGCCCCCATGGTGGCTAAAAAGAAGGAAAAAAAACAATTTGCAAAGTCAGAAAAATAAAAATAATTAAAAATAAATAAATAAAGTTGAATGGCAGGCTTTGAACCCATCAACTTGGTCATATGGAATGAGTGCAGTAGAAAAGAGAGTATGGACTGAGTAAATGAGCAGGATTGAGAAAGCAGCCTGTTCATTTCTATTGCATAAGTTTTGCTTGTGTAACTGAAGACTGCAAAATAGAGAAAAAATAAAAAAGAAAGAAAAAATCTTGTGAAGGGGGGTGGGGGGGATGTCAGGGGGAGGGGGTAGGAGGCATAGAGGAAGGAGGGGCTGTGCGGGGAGAGGAAGGGAGGGCTGAGGGGGAAGAGGGGGGCTGTGTAGGGAGAGAAAGGGAGGGCTACGGGGGATAGGGGAGGGGTAGAGGAGGGAGAGGAAGGGAGGGCAGCGGGGGATAGGGGAGGGGTAGAGGAGGGAGAGGAAGGGAGGGCAGCGGGGGATAGGGGAGGGGGAGAGGAAGGGAGGGCTGCGGGGGATAGGGGAGGGGTAGAGGAGGGAGAGGAAGGGAGGGCTGCGGGGGATAGGGGAGGGGTAGAGGAGGGAGAGGAAGGGAGGGCAGCGGGGGATAGGGGAGGGGTAGAGGAGGGAGAGGAAGGGAGGGCTATGGGGGATGAGAAGGGAGGGGGGGCTGAGGGAGAAGAGAGGGGGGGCTGAGGAGGGATAGGAAGGAGGGGGGTAATGAAGTAAATAAGCCTGCATCCTTGATTGATCTGTATAATATATAGATCAAGCAAGAATGAATCTAGAATATGGACATGAAAAATTACAGTGCATTTTAAATATTCCTCTGTCCTGTAATTCAGCAGCTGTGAAACAGAAAATAGTTAATTTGTAGGCAGACGAATCTGCGCTTGTTAAGATTAAGACAGTTCACAAATCTTTACACACACAATGACGTCGGAGAGAAAATGGAAGGGAAAGAATTTCCTTTAAAGCTCTCCGGTAGCAGAAAATACAAATATAAATCAAAAGAGAGTTGAACAGAAAGCAGTAAACGGTGGGAATTTATTAAAAATCAAAAGTGAGAAATAATGAGTTTTATCTTGCCAGCGGCATTGCTTATCTTTAAAAGTTTAAAGAAAACTGTTCAGTGCTACAGACAAGTATTATAGACAAGTAGCAGAAGAAAATACAGCTGTTAATCAAAAGAAAGTTAGTCAGAAGGCAGTGAATAGTGAGACTTCATTATTCAGATGTTTGAAGTAAGGGAAAAAATAGAGGATCACATTTTTTTCTGTTTTTGTTTCCAGTCTGTGAATAACAAAGTAAGGAAAAAACTCTACCTGTAAACTAGTTTGCGGGAGTTCATAGTGAATGTTTAAAGAAGCAGGCTAGGGGCTTCCGGTGGCTTCAGGGGGAAGCGCCGTAGAATTCTGTCTCAATCAGGTAATAAGGTTTTGGAAGTAGCGGCACTTCTGCTAGGGGACGGGGAGGGGGAAGAGTACTCAGCATAACCTTGAAGTACAGAAAAATGAAACTGTCAGGCTTTCACAGTGTGAGCGTTTACACACAGAAAAGCAGAGATGCAGCTTTAAGCATGAAGCACAGAAGAATGCATTTGTAGGTCTGAGTAACTCGGGCTCAAACCAGATGGACACAAGTCCATTCTTTTGTATTTTTTCTCTAAGAATGAGTTGCACAATATATTTAAAAAGTTAGCTAAAACAAATCTATTACAGGGGATTCTGGAGTTAAAAAGCCTGATGAACTGGGACCATTTTATTCCTAAGTAAATGTCAGATAAAGTAATGGCATTAAACCATGGCATGTTAGCACAAGGTATGGTAAAAAAAAACATATATGGATAATACAGTAATTCAAGACAGTGTAGGAAGTAACCACTATTTAGAATTAAGTCAGAAGAGACAGTAGGACTACTAAAACTAGAATATTACCAAACACACTCAGGATAACTTCTAATCTTTAATAGTTTAAGCATTGTTCTTCACAATAGTACAGTTGAGCAAAGTGATTATAGGGTCCAAATAATTTGCTCAGGTACAGTCCACGCCTAGTTATTGAGAATGGCTTTGGTCTGGGTTCCACAAAGGGAATGATTGCTGGACAGGGGGATTATTACGCCGGGCATGCTTATGAAAAGACTGTCGACATATGGCAGAAAAATGGCCCAACCTATGACAGCGCCCACACCTAATATGCTCGCCACAATCTAGGCTGGCAACTTCTGGTTGTCGCAAGACATTGGGAGCTTTGTCTATTTTGTCAAGGGTAGACACAGAGTTAATTTGTAACTGACCTAGATTAGCTTTGCCCGAAGTGATAGGGAGTGACAAGGGGTTCACTGGTTTAGATGGCTGTTTAAATTTTACTGTTTTAGTGGGTTGTTTAAAGGTTACAGATCTCGGGACTGAAGGGCGGGTCTGGAGCCGGGATTCTGGTCCAGAGCTAGAAGGGATTGCAGTAGTAGGGACACTTGGCAGGGGTACAGGTTGAGGAAGAACGGGAGGAGGAACAGGTATAACAGCACCTGGGATGACAGGTTGAAGGATAATAGGGATAGCAGCACCTGCAACTGTGGTGGCGGCACCTGGAACAATGGTTGGAGGAATGGCAGGGATGGCAGCACCTGGATCAGTGGGCTGGGGGATGGCAGGGCCAACAGCACCTGGAATCATGGGTCCTGGACCGGAAGGAACAGGGACAGGTGACAGATCTACCATACCAGAGATCTGTACAGATGTGGGCTTTGCTAATCAAGCAGCGGAAGCAGTGGCCCGTCTCATCTTTCTCTGGGCAAAGTTACATATGCCCTCCAAATATCTAGCTTTCCCAACCTTGAATCTGCACATGACAGGCTTACACCGGGGTGCAGCTGACCCAGCACTATCTCTACGTAACCATAGCAACTCTTGCTTATGACGTCTTGCAGGTGCCAATCTCAGGATTGTTTATAGAGTAGATTGCCCCCACCCTTGCCAGTTCAGCACTTGCCACAGTGAAATGTAACTGTGTCAAAGGTGATCTCTGATTTTTACAAGCTAGCTCTCTTTTGTATCAGAGATAATTCTGATTTTAAGAAGCCTAACTCTTATTATGAGCCATTGGCCTGTATTTTACTGAGAGCAAGGGCTAGCATAACTCTTCAAAACATTTCTTTTTCAAAATTTTTTAAAAAATGTAGATTATTTTTATGAATGGTTAATTTTGTTTCGACAGTTTGCGACTTCCTAGATATGTCTAGTAATCCACATTGAACCAAATAAGAATAACTATGGTATATTATAACCATTTGTTTTGTATTGTATCAGACAGCTGGCTACTTCCTAGTAATAACTTTGAGATAAATATGTCTTCTTAAGAATTTTAATGCTTGGTAACTAAAAGGTCTGTGACTGTGAGGGCTATCAATTATCTCCATGTTTGGCCTTGGCTGCCAGCCTTACGTGTCAGCAGCTTCTTTCTCTTTGGCATTGAAAGAATAGCCCTGGTGCACAGTGCTGGAAATAGGGCCAGGCTCAGTTAGTTCTGACAGTCAAGCCCTACAGAGCATTGATCTAGTGCACATTCTGTCTGGAAGTCATGGTTGATGCCCAGTAATAACATAATTACAGAATAAAATGCATTTGTTTGTCTATAATTAGGCTATTACTAGGCAACAACCATGACTTCCATAGAGGATTATTTTTCAAACATTTTGCATTATTATGAAGTCTTTATGAATATTTAACTCAAATTAGTTATTTGTTTGGAGAAATGCTGATGAATGACTACTAATTGTTTGAAAATCCATGTGCCAAGGAATTAGACTCTAGAAAGTCGATGTGAAAATTAGCCAAAAGCTGCTGGTAAAATCACTCTTTCAGAACTGAATTTATTGTCATGCTGTAACTTTATCAGAATTAGATGGGAGTTAGAAACTCACAACCACCGAGGTGGAGAAACGAGATCTAGACAATGTAAAAACAAAAAAGTAGCATGATCAACAAGATTCTTCCAAAAATCCAATGAGACGTAGTGAACAAGTATTGTTTTTAGTATTGAATAAAGACAATACTTCTTCACTGCAACTACAGTTAGAAACTCACAACATAAAGCTAACGATTACAGGTTATTTCTGGTACCTTTTCTATGGGATAGATAACATGAAGCACTTGGGCCAAATTAACAAAAGCTTTTTTTCCCATCTATGTCTCTGAGAAAAAGAAAAACCTATGGGGTCCTTTTACAAAGATGCACCGAAAAATGGCTTGCGGTAGTGTAGGTGCAGGTTTCGGGCACGCGCCGATCCATTTTTTAGTGCGCCTGTAAAAAAGGCCTTTTTTTGACAAAAATGGACGTGCGGCAAAATCAAAATTGTCGCTCATCCATTTTGGGTCTGAGACCTTACCACCATCCTTTGACCTAATGGTAAAGAATCTGGGCGGTAATGACCTACTTGAGTCAAATGCCACTTAGCACGCGTCTATTACGCACGTCTGAAAATAAAAAATATTTTTCAGACGCACGTATCAGATGCACGCCAAAAATTAAATTATCACAAGAGCCACGCAGTAGGCGGGTGATAACGTCATTTTGGCGTGTGTTGGGTGCGCGTACACTTACGCGGCTTAGTAAAAGGGCCCCTAAGTAGATCAGGTAGTGAGTCGTAGTAATGTCCTGAGCATTCTCATGTCAAATGAGGCAATTGAAAGATATAAGAACATAAGAATATTCATACTGGGTCAGAACAATGGTACATCTAGCCCAGTATCCTACATCCAGCAACTTTCTGGAGGAAACGTTCTGCTATTGAGATAGACACGGGAAAGCCACTGCTTGTCCCTGGGATCAGTAGCATGAATTCTTGCTACTATTTGGGATTCTGTCAGGTACTTGTGACCTGAATTGGCCACTGCTGGAAGCAGGATACTGGGCTAGATGTACCATTGTTCTGACCCAGTATGAATATTCTTATGTTCTTATATCTTTCAATTGCCTCATTTGACATGAGAATGCTCAGGACATTACTACGACTCACTACCTGATCCACTTAGGGGCCCTTTTACTAAGCCGCATAAGTGTACGCGCACCCAATGTATGCCAAAATCAAGTTATCACCCGACTACCGCGTGGCTCTTCGGTAATTTAATTTTTGGCGTGCGTCCGATATGTGCATAATGGACGCGTGCAAAGTGGGAAAAAGGGCCCTGTGGTAGTGGTGGGGGCTGTTTTTCCCACGTGCCAGGGCCCTTTTTACTTCATCAGGTAAAACGCCCCCAGACAAACAGTGTCATGCGGTAAGAGAACTCTTACGCGTGGCCATGCGACGGGGAGCTCTTACTGCCATCCTCATCCATTGAGGTGACGATAAGGGCTCCTGCTGTAGCCCAGCGGTAACCCGATTACTGCTGGGTTACCACCGTGCAAGCCATTTCTGGGGGTTTTCTTTTTCCCCCGGAAATGGTAGCGCTTGGGGCGGAACTACCACCAGCGGCAGCATTGGACTGGCGGTAGTCCCGATTTAGCGTTCAGCATGCCTGCGTTGGGCTTACCAACGCTTTGTAAAAGATCCCCTTAGTCTGGAAATCCTCGAGGAACAGGGAAATACCTAGTGTACCTGAATGTAACTTACCTTGAAAAGGTGTGAACTAAATTCAAATAAATAATATAAGAGTTAAATGAAAAGTAATGCCTTCACTTTCATAATTCATCAACAGATGGCAGCTCTGACGCGCTACATTTGTTCACTTATTCTTTGAAATCTTTTCCTTCACCTCAGCTGGTGAGAAGTGTCTGTGTGAAGAGGTTGTTTTGTTATTGCTTTTGAAATGGAAGCATACAGTGAGCGCTCAGTGATGCAATTTAAGCAATGAGCTGTAATAGCATTTTTGACTGTAGAAGGAGTTCTTTCAATTGAAATTCACTGCCACATGCAGGTTTTTTAATGGTGATGACTGTTTTAATGTGAGCACTGTGTGTCACTGGACCAAAAAAATGTAAAGATTGTGGACTGGAAAGAGCTGATTTTCTGTGATCAAAACCAAAGTGGATGACACATGACAGCAATGAATGAATCTCACACAAGAAAGGTTGACAAACTCATAAAGGACAATTGGAGTATCACGCAAAGCATTACATTGCAACCTCGAACACTTTGAAATAATGGAATCACAAGAAGAAATTTTGTTGCATCATAGGCCTCACACAGTACAAAAGATGGGCCTCACAGTCTTACCCTATGCACCACACAGCCCAGACTTAGTGCCATGTGATTTCCGTCTTTTTCCAAAATTGAAGGAATACATTTGTTCAACTCAAATAAAGAAGTGGAAAGGACTGTTAGCAATTGGTTAAAGAGAGAAAACGTGCAGTTCTTTTGCCACGGCTTTCAAAATGTGTGACGAATGGTGACAGCTAAGGACTTGATATTCAGCTGGTGGCACTCAATGTTTTGCTGACTGCTGCCGCCAGCATTCTGTCTAGAAATTCAATGCTGGGCCATATCTGGACTTCAGCATTGAATATCCTGGTTTGCGGAGCTGGCTAAACCATATTCACACTTTGGGGCACCACATAAAGATAGGGCTGACTTTTATGTGGTCCTGTTTCTGTGGTTACTTTGGTTCAGTGTTGCGTATAAATTTTAGGCGCAGATCCCATGCTGAAATTTACACACATAAATGCTAATTAAATCTAATTAGTGCCAATAATTACTTATTAAAAAGCCTACTGGTGCTAATTTGCTTGTTATTCAATTAAATTGCATGCAGAAATTGGTCATGTACCCAAATTTGCACGTGCAATTTTTGGCAACTTTTATAGAATTAGGGGATAAAGGGAAAGGGAGGAGAGAAAGGAGAGGGAATAAATAAATAGGCCACGTCACAGCAGGGCTGGGGATTCACCTGTTCTCTCTTAACCAGTTAGTAAGTTGTTTCAGATTGTTGTTTATGCTTTGGATCATATGGGTATCGTTGGAATCTGATGTATGAAGAATCTGTATATCATCTGCGTAAACAAAGTTGTCAAGCCTAAAGACTGGACAAGAAGAATGTTGAAGAGTGTAGATGATAAAATCGATCCCTGTGTTACAACTCAAGTTAAGGGAAACTCTGATGACTGAGTATTATGAAAGTGAACTTCATAGGAGTGGTTAGAAAAATATGACTGAAACCAGTTAAAAGCCGTGTCTCTCTTTTTTTTAAATCTTTATTAATACATTTCAATATTTCACTACACAATGTGAATATGCAATCGGCATTATTATACAGATGAAATTTAAAGTAAAATTAAAGTAAAGAAAAATTCTTAACAGCCTATTCGTCCACAAGTAAAGAAATTAGATTCCAAGAATTCAAAAGTCTTAAAAGGATTAAAGAAAATAATCTAGCGGTTGCTACCTCGGGTTACCGACCATAGCCTGCTATTTAGGGAAGGCATACAACATTCACATCAGCTCTAGCATCAAGAAATTCTTTTAACTGCTTTGGGTCTACAAACTGAAAATGTTTACCCTCAAGCAATACATTACAAATACAAGCAAGAGCCGTGTCTCTTATGCTGATCTGGGAGAGTTCATCTAGTAAGATGGTGTGATCTACTAACGCGAAGGCTGCTAAAAGTTCTAATGATAGCAGGAGTACTTACTTATTTTTTTCCAGATGGAGGTGTATGTAAGTGTCTAGGGGCTAGGTTTACTAAGTGGCACTATGGGCGCATTAGCGTTTTTAACGCGTGTAAATTGTGTACGTGCGTTAAACGCTAATGCGCCCATAGAAATGTATAGACGCATTAGCGTTTAATACACCTTAGATTTTCAGGCGCGTTAAAAACGCTAATGCACCTTAGTAAACATACCCCTAAAATATTGAAATATTAATTCACCACATATATTTGTTTTACAAAGCCAATGTTATAGCATTTATTGTACTTTATAATCTGTTTATGTAATGTTTAATATGTATCATTCATTTAATTGTTTATTATGTAAGCCACATTGAACCTGAGTCACTCTCAGGTTAATGTGGGGTAAAAATGTAATTTAAAAAAAATGTTGAGAAGACTGATTTTTCATGTTATGGGTCCATAACCAGTTTGAAAAAGTTTCATATTTGAACTTCTGTAACTTTTTTTTTAATTGTCACATAAAAGGATGGGGTTTGGACTGTTGTATTACCACTTGTTTGCTCTAACAGAATTCATTAAAACCTCATTTTTTTGTTTCTGGTGATTTTAATCACCTTTTCCCAGAGATGATCACATTTGTTTGCATTAAAGAACAGTTGGAAACTAAAAGTTTCAGTCTTCTCCCAGTGAATGCTGAATTGTTTTAACTTACTGGTGAATACTATATTGATGGACATTAATGAAACCAATACACTGACACTTCCCACCTAAGTAGTGTAATTCTGTAAAACTTATGAGCCTACCTGGGCTTGTGTCCTTTCTTTCTTTTCTACCCTGTCCTTGGAGTTTGTTGAGGCTGAAAGGAGTAGGAGTCTCTGAAGGTTCCCAATGATTAAGGGGACGAGGAGAAGACCAGAAGCTGAAGTTGGTTAAGAACGACATAGTTCAGTCTCAATTATCCACCCTTTGCTAATCCAACCATTTGGACTATCCAACAAATCCCTTCTCCCCCTGCTGATGCCATTGCACTGCTGTTAAGAAGTGCACAACTTCTCTTCCTGCTTTCCGGCTTCACATGCTGCAAGAAAGCCATGTTTTTGATCTGAGACCATTTTTCTCTGCAAGGGAAACATGCTTTTGCAGCTGATACTCCTTCAGGAGCCTCTCATTGCTGGACGCGGCATCTCTTTTGTTGAAGAAGTTTTAAGCTGAGACATACTATAGTATGTCAATTCATTGAATATGGAACTGGTCTGCCAGCTGGATTTGGCAAAGGTGCAGTATTATGGTAATAAAAATGGTACTTACTTGCACTCTGTTGTAGATCACTAGCTAAAGATGAACAGCGTATCCAAAAACCTTTGGAGATGGGAATGCAACATCTGCTACTAATGCATGGTCAATGCCCTAAGAAATCCTCTAATCTCAGAGTACTAGTAATATATAGATGTCTTAGCTCACATTTGAATAATAGCATAAGAACTTTTTATAGCTTTCTGTATAAAGGGAATCTCAGGGGAATATTTTTTATGGAATGGTTTGTGTAGTTAATATATTCATATTTGACATTTATATTTTATTTTTCAGTTCTCCTCAATTTAACCCTGGTGAGCAATAGAAATAGAATAATATGTATCTTGTGGGCCTGTTCTAATGTGAGCTCCAACCTGTTTTCTTTCTGCTCTTAAAGAATAAAAACAAAAGTTTAATATATATATATATATATATATATATATATATATATATATATATATATATATAAAATCATCTATGGGGCTGCCCCAGATTACATGTTCCCCTTGATCGACCTTCCGCCTAGAAATGCCAACCCTGCTGCTCGGTCCTATCTCCACCTCCATTTTCCGAATTGTAAGGGTGTCAAGTACAAGAAAATCTTCGCCTCGTCCTTCCGTTATTGGAGTCCCAAACACTGGAACACGTTACCTCGTCACCTTAAAGCTCAAGTGGAACATACCCTTTTTAAGAAGTTGTTAAAGACATTCCTCTTTGCTAAGACTTACCCCCCAACTTACCATGTTGATTGATGCATCCCTTGTCCCTTACCCTGCCTAGTTCACGCTGTTAGTTTCTCCCCTCCTATTTGCTTCTTTTATGCTTGCCTAAGCTTTTAACTTTGTACTCTTATTTAATTCTCTGTAAGCTACATTGCGCCTGCATGAGTGGGAAAATGTGGGATATAAGTAACAAATAAATAAATATATAAATATATAGTACAAGAATGGACTTAACACCATTTCTTTGGTTTGCTTGTTTTTCCTTAATGTCATTAGAAGTATCAATGGTTGTCTCTTACATAGAAACAGAGAAAAATGAAGACAAAGACCACGTGGCCTACCCTGTCTGCCCATCCATTCCATCTACTATCCCTTATTCTGTTCTACAGATCTTATGTACCTGTCCAAAGCTTCTTGAATTCAGCTACTTTTTTTGCCCCCTCCACTGGAAGGCTGTTTCATGCATTCACCGCGCTTTTTCACGCAGAACTATTTTCTCAGATTACTGATTCTCTCCCCTTTTACCTTCATCCTATGCCCTTCATTCCAGAGTTTCCTTTGAATTGAAAGATACTCATCTCCTGTGCATTTATGCCATGAAGGTATTTAAACATCACTATCAAATCTCCCCTTTCCTGCCTTTCTTCCAAAGTTCACATATTGAGATTTTTAAGTCTGTCCCCATACACTTTATGACAAAGATCACTGATCATTTTATTAGCTGCCTTCTCAACTGATTCCATCCTGTTAATATCTTAAAGAATAACAAAATAGATACAATAACACAACTCAAAAACTGGGTTCAAATCATGGTTCAGTGTTTTTGAGCCATCTCTGAGCTATTTTTCATATGAAAATGGTTTTTTGTGTATGTTTCAGACTCTCCTAGTTCATTACTTTCCTAAGGTGTGTGGTAGAAGGAAGGAGATAACAGGCTAGAAGCTGCAAATTAAAGTGATATTATCTGTCCCAAATCACAAGCAATGGTACTATCACCTACATGTACTACAAGATCTGGCAATTTTTATACTTTTAAGGACTTGATTCACCCAGCTTGAGGTCTTTGAAAAATGACAAATGCTGTTCACCATGAAACCAAAGGGAGCAATTTTGTAACTGGGCACCTCAATGCTACACGCTGAATGCTAATTCTATAATGACATCTGGGCACCAAGATAGAATACTAGTGTAAATTGATATTTGTGTGCCAAATTGTGATGCACCCACTTATATCATGTCAATGCTAGGCATAAAGGACTAAATTCAGTAAATGATGCCCAAATATGGGCACCAACAAAATGAGTGCTGCGGACCGTCTGATTTGTAGGGCAAAGGGGTAGGCACCATGTGACACCACTTTGAAGCAGTTACACTGGTTGCAAGTAGAATACAGGGTGAAGTTTAAAATCTTAGTTTTAGCATATAAGGCTCTTTATACCGGTAACCCCAGCCAGGGCCGGTGTTAGAAATGATGGGGCCCAGGGCAGACGCTAGGGAGGGGGGCCCCAAACCTTGCTTTCAGATTGTCCCTCTTTCAACTTTAGGCAGGTTTGGGACTCCCAGTAATATGGGGACCCAGGGCAATAGCCTTGTTTGCCCACTCCTAATGCCAGCCCTGACCCCAGCTACTTAGCATCGCTAACTATTCTCTTTAAATAACCATAGATTGGTCCTCCTAGGTCTAAAGTACGCTAGTTGGGAAGAGACCAAAAACTCAGATTTCTTTTTTCTTGCCCCTCTTTTATGGAATAGTCTGCCCCTTTGCTTGCGGTGTACTCCTTCACTGATACAATTTAGGTCAGCTCTTAAGACACATCTTTTTAGAATAGCTTTTGGAGATAATTTAGAAAACTAATCTGTCTCTGATGGTGGTTGATTGCAGGGAAGGATATGGGTGGAAGGCAACAATTAAGCGATTGTATGTTTGTGTTCTGACTGAATGTATACTTTACTGTGTAATGAATTCTTTTCTGTTTCCAGAATATAATTTTATTGTTAATTTGCCTAGATTTGCACTCCGAATTAGGAAGTATATAAAATTTTAAATAATAAATGGTTCTCCAGTTTCGGCGCCATTTATAGAATAGCTCTTAGCGCCAAGATCCATGCCCAATTGTGGGCACGAGGGTTTACACCAGCAGAAAGCCGGTATAAATATTCATGCCTAATTGGTGCGTGGATCTCCTGTATTCTGCAATACTACGTGCATCTTTAGTGAATGCCCCTGATCCGCCCATGGCCATGCCCCCTTTTAGTTGCGTGCTGAAAAATCTATTTATGTATCTTTATAGAATAGCGCCCATCAAGATGTGTGCGTAAATTCAGATTATTGCCAATTAGTACCAATAATTGATAGCACCCAATTATTGGTGCTAATTGGCTTCCTATCCAGTTAAATTGCATGTGCAAATAGGGTGCATGCCCAAATTTGCACATGTAAGTTTGAGCACCATTTATTGAATTTTGGGGTAATTGTTGCATCTACATGTGGCAAGCTACGTGCATAACTTATAGTATATTATAAGTTATGCACATCATTTGAAGACACACCCATGCCCCTCCCATGCACTCCCATGTGTTTATCCCCCTTGCAGTTATGCACTAAGCAAGTTGCATGCCTACTCTATAGAATAGTTCCGAGCACACAGCTGCCATTTACATGCATAAGTGTACACTTACACGCGTAAATCTCAGTTTTCTATTAATGTAGGTGCTAATATGGCACCTAAATAGGCACTGAGTTATACAATGAGGAAGAAAGTACCAACTTGCAAAATTTGTCATGGGTTAGCAGTTATACTTTGTGATATTTAGATACAGCTCATCTGGTTCATCTACATTCATAGCTGAATAGCCCACACATTTTGGTGAGTGTTGTCATGGTAACATGTGTTTGAAAACAAAAAACCTTTGGAGTAGCCTAGTGGTTAGTGCAGTGGACTTTGATCTTGGCGAGCTGAGTTTGATTCCTACTGCAGCTCCTTGTGACTTTGGGCAAGTCACTTAACCCTCCTGAATATATGTAAACCACTTTGAATATAGTTACAAAAAAAAAAAAAAAAACCTCAGAAAGGCGGTATATCAAGTCCTAATTCCCCATTCCCCTTTAAGGGGCCACTGAACTTTCTGCTAGCCCCATCCAGGGGAAAATGTCCAAGAAATGTCCCACAGGCCTCATTGGAAGCCCTACTCCCTTAAAAAATATCTTCGCCTTGGCCATTGGCTTATCCCAAAATAACTATTCCAGCAGGGGATAGAAATGATCTCTACTGGCTTCTGAGCTGGCAATGCCATATAGCAAAATAGACCTATCCCCTACATGTGGTTTTCCACTTTTTTTGCATATACCTATTGTACCTGAATGTAACTCACCTTGAGATTCTACTGAAAAAGGTGTGTACAAATCCAGATAAAAGTTTGCAATGGCACAGGACTGGGGGAGAGAGGGCTCTAGTAGACTTCTGGCTACTGACCACTGGAGGGATTAAGACATGACCCGGCCTTAATCCCCCATTGATTACTGTCTCCCTCCTTCTCCCCTGACAGTGAAACCGGAAAGGAAAACTAGGCTCAATGTCAGCTGCAGGTATTAAGGCTATTCTGAACAAAACAGCAAGCAGGTCAGAGGAGTAGCCTAGTGGCTAGTGTGGTGGTCTGCAAACCAAGGGACACAGATTCAAATTCCACTGTAACTCTATTAATTTTTTTTCCTGGGGCTCCCTCCACAACAGTGGCATAGAAGGGGGGGTGGTGGGACGGTCCGCCCCGGGTGCACGCCGCTGGGAGGGTGTCAGCTTCGCTGGTTCCCTGCTCCCTCTGCCCCGGAACAGGTTACTTCCTGTTCCGGGGCAGAGAGAGCAGGGAACCAGCAGAGCTCACGCAGCTCCCAGCGACATGCACTCGGGGCGGTTCGGCCCTCCCGCCCATCCCTCGCCGCTTTCCCTCATAAGTACGTGCTCCGGGGGGGGGGGGGGGGGGAGGGTGCGCCATGCTGCACCCAGGGGGGGAGATGCGCAGCGATGACCTGCCCCGGGTGTCAGCTGCCATCGCTACGGCACTGCTCCAGAAACAGAAAAATACTTACTGTACTTAAAGATATAAGACACCTGCAAGCCTTAAGGCTATTGAAGTGATGTATATTCAGGAACAGTAGATATTTTTCTGTTCTCGAAGGGATCACATAAAAAAAAAAAGTGTTACAGTGGAATTGTAACTTGTGTACCTTGGTTTACAATCCACTGTACTAACCACTAAGCTACTCCTCTGTCCTGCACGGATGTCTGTGTGGCCATTTTCAAAAGAATGGTGCCAGACAGATATCCCTGTAAAATGGTTGTTCAGGATGAACACCTGCAGCATATGGACGTCCTTCTCACATATTTTAGAACAAGAAATCTGGATGTCTTTCCTGTTTGAAAATAGATGGATTGGGTCTCTGGATGTTATGAGCAGGACGTCCCAATTCTGACTTGGACAGTCTTTTGAAAATGACCGTCCACATGTCTTTACATAATTGCCCCTCAAAACTGCTGCAGAAATGACAGTTAAAATGAAGTTGTTGACAGTTTACAAGTGCTCGGCAGCAGGTGTAGATGTATGTGTGTAAAGTACACGTGTAAATTGTGACTTCACCCATGCTCTGCCCCAAACATGCCTACATCTAAGTCATTTCACATTCTTTAATATTAAACAAATAATGGATAGCAAAGTCACCATCCTGCTTATTTTCGAAAGAGAAGGCCGTCCATCTTCCGACACAAATCGGGAGATGGCCGGCCGTCTCTCAAGTCCGGCGAAATCGGCATAATCGAAAGCCGATTTTGACCATCCTCAACTGCAGTCCGTCGCAGGAGTGGCTAAAGTTTAAGGGGGCATGTTGGAGGTGTAGCGAAGGCGGGGCGTGGTTAACATATGGCCGCCCTCGGCCGATAATGGAAAAAAAGAAGGCTGGCCCTGACGAGCATTTGGCCGGTTTTACTTGGTCCATTTATTTTTAGGACCAAGCCTCAAAACGTTGCCCCAACTCACCAGATGACCACCGGAGGGAATCGGGGATGACCTCCCCGTACTCCCCCAGTGGTCACCAACCCCTTCTCACCCTAAAAGAAACAAAAACATTTTTTGCCAGCCTCTATGCCAGCCTCAAATGTCATACCCAGCTCCATGACAGCAGTATGCAAGTCCCTGGAGCAGTTTTAGAGGGTACTGCAGTGCACTTCAGGCAGGTGGACCCAGGCCCATCCCCCCACCTGTTACACTTGTTGGTGGTAAATGGGAGCCCTCCAAAACCCACCCGAAACCCACTGTACCCACATGTAGGTGCCCCCCTTCACCCATAAGAGCTATGGTAGTGGTGTGCAGTTGTGGGGAGTGGGTTTTGGGGGGGATTTGGGGGCTCAGAACCCAAGGGGAGGGAACTATGTACCTGGGAGCTATTAATGAAGTCCACTGCAGTGCCCCCTAGCGTGCCCGGTTGGTGTCCTGGCATGTCAGGGGGACCAGTGCCAGGGCCATGCCTAGGGTCTCTGGCGCCCCCCTGCAGACCCCCCCCCCCCCCCGGACCTGCCTGGCTCCAAGGCGCGTGAAGAGCTGGGTGGTGCCAAAGAGCCGAGCGCTGCTCCCCCAAGCTGCCATCTGGGGTGCGATGGAGGAAATGGCTGGGTTTGGCCTGAGCCTTCTCCGCTCCATCCCCGATTCCCCGGCGCTTTAAATTTACCTCTTTCCGCCTCCAGCTTCGACGTCTGTGCAGCGTCAGTGAAAGCGCTGCCTGTCTGATGTCTCTCCACCAGCCTTCCTTTCTCTCGTTCGTTCCCTCTGTGTCCTGCCTTCTTCTGACGTCATTTCCTTGAGGGCAGGACATAGAGGGAACGAACGAGCGAAGGGAAGGCTGGTGGAGAGACGTCAGACAGACAGCGCTTTCACTGATGCTGCGCAGACGTTGGAGGCGGAGTGAGGTAAATTTAAAGCGCCGGGGAACCGGGGATGGAGCGGAGGAGTAAGGTTTTTTTTAAAAATACAGCTCGATGGCGCGGCACCCTTGAAGGCAGGCGCCCCCCTGCAGCGCTTACCACGCTTACTGTGTTGGCACGGCCCTGACCAGTGCACTACGAATGCTGGCCCCTCCCATGACCAAATGCCTTGGATTTGGCTGGGTTTGAGATGGCCGGCATCGGTTTCTATTATCGGCGAAAACCGATGCCGGCCATCTGAAACCCGGCCATCTCTGATATTTGGCCGGCCCCAACCGTATTATCAAAACGAAAGATGGCCGGCCATCTTGTTTCGATAATATGGTTCGTGAAACCTCTTTACAGCACCGTCTTTAGAGATGGCCACCCATATAGATGGCCGGCGCCGTTCGATTTTGCCCCTCCATGATAACCATATTCTTCCTTTATTAATAAATGTACACATGCCTACAGGAAGAGGATTTGGAAAAACTGGCCCTTCAGCTTTCACTCTTGCTTCTTCTGAGAAATATGTATATCAGTTACCTTACTCTTAAAATGTCCAAACTAAGGGAGGCTAGTAATATGGCTAGTAATGCCAATGGGATCAATTTTTATTCGTTCTCATGTAAGTTTTAGAATTGTTTCCCCCAATTTTTGGCCATGTTTTGTCCTTTCATACTTTTTTTTTTTAACAGAAATGTTTGGGTTAAAGTGTGTTAAATCAGTTTTGTGTGCTCTAATTTTTTAAGGTGCACAAATGAACCAAATATGCACTAACAGATGCACATCCCTAATACAGACAAGCATCATGTATCTTCTCTGTCTCCTGTCAGTAGTTTAACAGTGCCTGGCAAATCCTCATGTTATAATACCAAAGGCAACAAATACATTTTAAAACAACAGACATCAGTAATATACCCCACAAAATACCTTATGGTTGGAGGGGCCAAACCAATTGATCTCAGTCTCTGCCCCCAAGCTTTCTGATGTCTGATGCTCTGTTGGGTAATCCCAGTGGCCAGTTCCACTCCACTACAGGTTTAAAGTACTTCAGAATGTCACTGGCTACAATCACATTTCCATAGTGATCACTGTACCATAGGCTCCTTGGTGTCCTCTTTCACTTATCTTTAGCAAACGTCTTCATACCTTCTTGTCTTTGGTGAGAGTCTTTGTTGGTGAGTTCCTGGTTTTAGTGAATAATCTTGAAAGAATTATACAAAATGGGTCGAGAATATCTGTATGTCTGTCTGCCTGGAGGCAAAATAACTCTCCAAAAGTATAATGGAATGGGCTGAAACTTGTCAGTAAATACACACGTCAAGCTAAACAAAAAAGAAACCTAATCAGTCTTGGGGTTTCAGAGAAATAAGCAAGCCCCAGCTCCCCCCAAAATGATCCAAAACTTTTCTAGGGGAGGAGTTCTAACACTTAATGGGATGGGATGGGATGAAACTTGACATGTTCAGTCTGCTCATATTAGCTTTAAATTTCTTGCAATTTGTCATAGATCTTTTTATAGAGGTTTACTATACTTTGTTTTATTAATTCCCTATTGCCCTGTGTGTATTTATGTACACAGGAGCAAAAATGAATGGTAAATATCTCCTTTATCATCCTTTCAGTTGGATACTACAAGGCAATTGGCCCTGTATTATGGAATACTTTGCCACTGTTGTTATGGTTAGAAAATAATTTCAGAAAGTTTAAAAAACAATTGAAGTTATACTTTTATGTGCTCACCTTTTCTAATATTTAATTTTGTTTCTATCAATTGCTAGTTGCTGTATCCATGACAAAACAGATTTGTCATTGTTTTTCTTTTTGTCTTCTGTTTTACCTTGAATATTTTTATCTATTGTAAACTGTTTTGATCTTTACATAGAAACAGAGAAAAATGTAGGCAGATAAAGACCACATGGCAGTGGTTCCCAAACCTGGTCCTGGATGCACCCTAGCCAGTCAAGTTTTCAGGATATCCACAATGAATATTCATGAGAGAAATTTGCATGCAGTGGAGGCAGTCTCTCTCATGAATATTCATTGTGGATATCCTGAAAACCTGACTGGCTAGGGTGCATCCAGGACCAGGTTTGGGAACCACTGCCATATGGCCTATCCAGTCTGCCCATCCATGCAAATTTTAATATAAACAATAAACAATCTAGGTGAAAAACAAAAAGACACATGGAGGGACATTTTCGAAAAGACATCCAAGTCAGAACATCTCGAACAGATGTCCATCACACATGTAGTTTCAAACAAGATACAACCTGTTTGTTCTGCTCTGTTTCCAGATTCTGTACTTTTTAAACAGATCTTTACATTCTCTTAAGGGTTTCTCCCTAAACCCTCTATGTTTCTTGAGAGAATGAGTGTTTAGGACACTGGTTCCTCTACTTTCTCTGTAGTAGGATAATCAGATGGTGGGATTGTCGGGGATGACACATCTGTCATGTGTATAGCTACAGGTTTCCTGGTGTTACCATACTTTTTGACCAGCTTTTCATTCAGGAAGTAGCCTATCTTGACTGCTTCAGGCTCATCAAACATGAAGTTGGGATCATTTCTCCTCTTTGCCAGATCCTTAGTGGTTGTCTTTATATTTAGTGCCTACTGATGACCATTTTTCTCTTATGTCATACGGCAACTTTCATATAATCTCATTTATGCCCCTAGCTGTATCCAAATAGTACAGGCCAGGAAGGTTCAGATCAGCTTGAGTGCTTCCAGTTCCTGGAGGAGGTATCCTAATTCTTGTCATTGTCTCTATTTGTCACCTTTGGGTAACTCAATATTCTTTTCATCAGTGCTTGTTGGATAGCTTCTGGGCTGCCATACTGCTGGTCAAGTCTCTCCCACATTTCTTTCAAACCTTTTGATGGGTCATGCAAAAGTGCATCCGCTGGTCTCTTTACACAGTTGGCTGACTCAATTCCCAGCCATTAGGTTCATTTCTTGCACTGGAGTGAGTTTCATAATTGCTGTGGTATCTTTAAAATTAGATTTCCATCTTCTATACTTTTCAGGGCAGTCATTGAACTGGATAAGCCCCAAGTTCACCATCTTTTTGTGAGCTATGTATGATGATAGATCTCTCTGAAGTTTCTAGCGCGCTAGTAGTAGGTACCTGTGTCTGGCTGTTTGCCATAATTTGGAGTCAGGTGTGGAGTATGGCTGGTTGTGTGGCTCTTGCTTAATCACAGTATGTTTTGCTGGGCGTAATTGCTCAACTTTTATCTGAGCCCAATTCTTGGGTGGTGCCAGCATCTATGGTTGAAGTGAAACGTTTCCCTTGGTGCGCTTTCCTGGAGCAAGATCCAATGATAGTGCATCTGTTTGCATACAAGCATGTGGATCACTGTGGTGGCGGTTTACATTCTTGGTGTGCTTTACCTTAGGCTTGCTTCTTTCGAGCAAGTGAAACTCTGGTGTAGAGGAACATGCTTCCTCAGAATCTGATGACTCTTCTGAGTCAGACTGTGACTGTGTGCTTTTGTGTGCTAGGGTATGGGCCTTCACGTAGGCTGCAGTTCGCAGGGCAGAATCTTCTGTGATTATGTGACTAAGCTGGCTCTCCTCACCATCCTGCCTTGTGGCTTCTTCAAGTACCTTAACTTGAACCTGTATAGCAACTGCTTCTTTCTCCTGCTGGAGCATCTTCAAGGTGATGTCTAACACTACCTTCTTATGTTCAGCAGTGGCAACAGCTTTCTGCTGTTCGCTTCTGTCCTGAGTTGGGGTGGGCTCTGCACTGCCAAAGTTAAAAAGAAAAAAGATTTATATTTAATACTGGTAGGAAGCCCAGTAGCCCACCAACAACATTAAATATAAAACTTTTTTTAACCTATTGCGAGGAGTACAAGCTTCTCTCTCTGGTCCATTTTCCTTGGATATATTTTACACTTTTTTGCAATTTGTATTGTCACACCACTGGTCCGTGTTCATTGTAAAAGCAGAGCTTGCTAGTGTTCATTTTTTGAGTAAGATGATGGGTTTAGAGGATCATACTCTCCATTTTCTTATTAAAAAATTGGTCCATGGTTACTGCCGGGCTGTGGGACCATCCCAGTTACGACCTTTACTCCATCCTTTTGTTTATCTGATCATGAGCCCTTGTGCCTAGGCCGAGGCTTAGGAAGGACCTTGGCCAAGGCCTAGGGTAGACCAAACAGGCGCTAAGCAATACCACAGGCCACAAAGCCCTGCACACTCAGGACAATCAACAAGCACCACCAGAAAAGGGAGATACACCACTCAGGTGGGCTGCAATGCCGATCTGGAACCCACTTGTACAGAGTCCAAGCATACGGGTTGCAAGGCTGAATTGGAACAGAATCATACACTAGGGAAGAGAAAAGAACAACAAGGGGTCCCCCAAGGGACTGGAGCTCAAGCAACGCACACAGCGCCAGCCAGGGACACAAAGGGAAGGGCGACAGACAAAACTGGTGGATACAGCCTATGACCAGAGGGAGAGAATGCAAACAAAGGCTACACAGAAACTCAGGTAGAGGAGGGCAAAGCCCACAGGGAAAAAGGGAAAGCCAGGGACAGAATGGGACACTATAGACACGGAATCTACAAGAGCAAAGCTCCATGGGAATGACTAAACAGGGAAAAACAGACTGAAGGAAAAGGCTGCTTTCAAGTAAGGACAGGAAAGAAGCAGGCACACAAGAGTACAGAAAGGAATGAGGCAGACACCAGAGAAAGGCTGCCTAACAGAGGCAGCACTCACAGAAGGCAAATATCAAGCACTGCACATAAAAGGGTTAACACTGAGAAAAGGGAAACTAAACAAACAAAGCAGGAACAAGCTTACCACGGACAGAAAGGCTGCCTAACAGAAGCACTAACAGAAGGCAAATATCAAGCTCTGCACATAAAGGGTTAACACTGAGTAAAGGGAAACTTAAACAAACAAAGCAGGAACAAGCTTACCAGGGACTGAAAGGCTGCCTAACAGAGGCAGGGAGAAACGAGGCAGAAGACAGACCCAGCTGCACTGCAGAGAAGCAATCAAGAACACACTGGTTACAACCAGCACACACACACACACATACACACATGGAGACCACAAACAAAAAGAGAGCAAGCAAAACTCCTCAAAATACACACTGTGCCATGAGCACAGAGAGAGTAAGAGAACCAGAGCTCAGCTGACAGGAATTATCGCGAATAGAATGTTGGGTGTTATTAGGAAGGGTATGGAGTCCAGGTGTGCGGATGTTATAATGCCGTTGTATCGCTCCATGGTGCGACCGCACCTGGAGTATTGTGTTCAGTACTGGTCTCCGTATCTCAAAAAAGATATAGTAGAATTGGAAAAGGTACAGCGAAGGGCGACGAAAATGATAGTGGGGATGGGACGACTTTCCTATGAAGAGAGGCTGAGAAGGCTAGGGCTTTTCAGCTTGGAGAAGAGACGGCTGAGGGGAGATATGATAGAAGTGTATAAAATAATGAGTGGAATGGATCGGGTGGATGTGAAGCGACTGTTCACGCTATCCAAAAATACTAGGACTAGAGGGCATGAGTTGAAGCTACAGTGTGGTAAATTTAAAACGAATCGGAGAAAATTTTTCTTCACCCAACGTGTAATTAGACTCTGGAATTCGTTGCCGGAGAACGTGGTACGGGCGGTTAGCTTGACGGAGTTTAAAAAGGGGTTAGATAGATTCCTAAAGGACAAGTCCATAGACCGCTATTAAATGGACTTGGAAAAATTCCGCATTTTTAGGTATAACTTGTCTGGAATGTTTTTACGTTTGGGGAGCGTGCCAGGTGCCCTTGACCTGGATTGGCCACTGTCGGTGACAGGATGCTGGGCTAGATGGACCTTTGGTCTTTCCCAGTATGGCACTACTTATGTACTTATGTACTAGTGTCCGCTGTAGGGAGAGGTAAGTTTAAATAGGTCTGACTTCTGACATCTGCTCATGCAGACATCAGCTCAATCCCTGACAGACCAATCAGAAGCAAGTCCCAGTCATTCCCCTGCCTGTCTCAGGAGAATCATAATACCTCTTATGCAGGATCAGCTTTGCATTTGTTTTCTATTCTGCCTGACATTTGTGTGTCTCATTATGAGGTGATGTTGTTTCGGGCTGCTTATGCTGTGGCCTTTTATGTGGCATTGCAAGTTATGGAGTTGGTGGCTGCAAATAAGCAGGCCTTGGGGAAAAGGGGTTATTGGGTTTCTATGTGCGGATCTCAGTGAATCAGGTGGTTATTTTGGTGCATAAATCTAAAACTGATCAGTTGGAGAAAGGGTCTTGGGTGGTTTTGAGGAAAGTAGTTGGTTTAGTCATGTGCGCGTGGCATTGTGCTGTACAGTTTGGTTCTTGCCGGCCTTCTTCGGCCTTGTTTTGGTAGGTGCATAAGGATGCTTCACTTTTGACCTATTTCCAATTTGCTACTGTGTTCAAGCAGTGCTTGTTGCAAATGGGGCTTGACCCTTGGAGTTTTGGTACCCATCCGTTTTGAATTGGAGCAGCGAGCAGTATATCTTCCTTAGGGGCTGCTTCTTCTTCTTTGATTCAGCAATTGGGGAGGTGGAAATTGTGCAGATTTGCAGGATATGTTTGTGATGCTATTAATTGTGCTTAATATTGTTTCTTTGGTTTTTCTGGTAACTGATTATTTGTCTCAGTTTCTGTTCCAGGAACTACTCTTCCTGAAATTGTAGTGTGGCTGTGTGGACACCTTTTTGTATTTTGGGCACAGAAGAGAGCTGAGTAGTCCTCTTGGGGCCCTAACCTGGGTCTGGCTCGCTTTGGCATCCAGATTCAATGGTTGGGCTTGAGAGGTATGCTCAGGGATTAGCTCTTCCCATCCTTGCTCCAAGCTCAGCATTTCTCCAGTCCAGCTCTTCTCCTAATTAATTTCAGGGGAAATGATTTATGTTATGTCAAAGGAGTGGAACTAATTCATCAAATGAAGAGGGCTTTATTGATTGAGTTCAGTTATTTTCCAAGGACGAGGTTGATTAGGTCATTGATTATCCCTTGTCTTTTTTTTGGAAAGATGCCAAAAAACTGTGGGCCACTGAAAAGTTACTCAAGAGGGTTTATTCCTAAATTAGGGGGTTTGGTTTTGTCACATCCTTTGATAACATTGGATTGCCCTGGTTTGTTTCGGGCTGATTGTGTTCACCTTTCAGATATTGGTTTGGATATATTTTTGTCTGATATCAAAGATATTTTGGAAGCATGTGTGCAACCTAGCTGGTCTTTCCCTAGGTGGAGTGTGGGGTGGGGGTGGGGGGGTGGGGGAGAGCTGCAACAAGCAATGTTGTCTCCGCTAGTGGCAGTAATTGAAGAAGCCATTCCCAATAAACATGGGTTCATTGGAGATTGGGAAGCAGAACTTTGAAAATGGGAAGTAGGGTGGAATTCATGTGCATGACTGTCATGAACCATAAGGGGAACGGGGCAGGTTTGGTGGTACCACAAGCCTTGTCTGGGGACATGGATGGGATATTGCAAATGGAAGTAAGCTATGGAGGTTACGATGTGACCGTCTAGCCATGTTAACTTATGCTTTTGAATTGATGGGACATAAGCTTTCAAATGTTATGTTTGGGAATGGTTTATTATAAATGTTGGTTAAGTGAATAAAGCTGTGACCAGATATGTGGCCACATGCCTTGTTGTCTGAGATTGGTTATGGTTATTGTCATGCTTAATGGTTTGCCAATTAATTGAGTCCAGTGAGTGCGAATGACTAAGTTATGAGTTTGGAAAGTTTCTCCTAGTTGCCATGTAATAGATCATATGAATCACCAGCACACATTCTTGAAATTATCTCCCTTCAAACACTAAAATGACAGATTGAAAAATTGTTAAAAAAATACTTTTTCACATAGCAGATAATTAAGCTGTGGAATCTGTTGCCAGAGGATGTAGTCAAGAGGTTTGTGCAGGTTCCTGAAGGAAAAGACTATAAATTCTTAACCAGATAGACTTGGGAGAGCCACTGCTTCTCCTTGGAAATAAGGTATGAGAACTAGATCTACTGTTTGAGATTAGCATGGTTTTTCTTATGTTATTATTACCCGTAAGTAATTATCCTTTCAGATTTTGTTTATAACTGTACAGTCTTAGTAAATTATTTTAATATGCATGCTGATATGCTCTCAGTCTATTTAGAAACATGTCCGTACATGTTTTTTCTTCATAAAAATGTGCTACAGCAACCCCAATTCTGGTTGATACCATCTATAAACTGGATTTTATTATAGCTTTTTTATGGGCTCAACTATATGTGCTACATTTTCTCTTCGTACAAGTCATGGATCTGAATATTTCTTCTAATGTTTTAGATAAATATTTTAAACCACACCCCCCCCCCCAAAAAAAAAACCTTATAAGTAGTCCTCTATCTGCTGGTAAACCAATATCAAAGCTAAACAAAGCAGGAAAATATAGTCACCAAAATAATATGTGAAAATGAAGAAGCCCTCAGATGAATGACTCACCTATGCTTAACACATCGTTAAGCACATTTTGTTGGAATTTTCCCTATGAAAGATAATGAAAAAAATCCACCCAATTAACAGTTGTAACTGTGAAGACCAGGAGATAATAAAAAACCCACCCGATTAACGGTTATAACTTTGAAGATCAGGAGATAATAAAAACTCCACTCGATTAACAGTTATAAATTTAAAGACCAAGAGATAATAAAAAATCCCCCTGATTAGCGGTTATAAAGACCAGGTGATAATAAAAACTCCAGTCGATTAACAGTTATAAATTTTAAGATCAAGAGATAATAAAAAATCCACCCGATTAACGGTTATAACTTTGAAGACCATGGCATGGGTGAGTCATTCATCTGAGGGCTTCTCCATTTTCACATATTATTCTAGTGATTGTATTTTCCTGGTTTTATTGAGCTTAGATGAATGTTTGTCATAGTGGCATAGCCAGAACTGATTTTTTTTTTTTTTTTTGGGGGGGGGGGGGGAGGTGCAGGGTTAACATGAGAGGCACTAGGACTACTGGTCTGCCTCATCCACCAGCCTCTCACTCAACTCCCTACCTCCCCCGTGCCACCAGCCTCTCACCCAACCCCCTTCCCCCCCCCCATGCCACCAATCTCTCCCATCTCCTAAACATCATGCCACCACTCTCACCTGCAGCAGCCATGGCCTCCCAGGGCAGCTCCTTCCTCCCTGGCCTGAGCCACAGCAGCAATGAGATAACATTAACCTATAAGGTTTCAAAGTGGCACTGTTACAGACAATACAGAGCATATGAGTTTGGTATCGGATCAGTGGCATGCTACAATTGCTGCGATTGAAGCAGAGATACCTTTGTTTGGCAGGGTTTGAATCCCCACCAGCACAAGAGTTCTCTCTAGGAGCATTGGATGGTTCTGAGCCAAAAGCGGAGAGACTTGTGCCCCTCCAACCTCCTCCCCTTTGGTGCAGCCCATAATTGTTTGTCGTAGCAGGCTGAGTTTAGACAAATTCAAATATGTAGAAATTTCCATTAGAAAATTATTTGTTGACTACATTGATTAAAATTAATCACATCATAAATTTGAAAGAATTAAACTTAGAAGCCATGCATTTCTTGGAAAAGACATATAAACCCCTTTATACTGTGTTTTAGACTGTCTGCTTCTTTAACTAGTGTAATGCATTATTAACCTCATTTCAAAATGCATTGTATTTACCTGGAGCCTCTGACTGGAAAGGCAGCTTATAAATTTGAAACAATAAATAAACAACGTGTCTCATTATTGCTTTTGGAATATGCAGACTTGTCTTTGCGGCATTAGGAAAAGGAATACATGGAGCATATTTACTACAGAATAAGCTCCTGAAGCGGACACATTCACCTGTATGCCAAGCTCCATACAACCTTATTTGAATCTTTTCCAAAGCATTTATGCAGCCCAACTCCATTTGAATCCATTGAGAGGATAATGGTCTACAGACATCAAGGGAAGGCTCAGATATCTGGAGTCTGAGACATAAACTCATTGCTTTGACACACTTCGCAGAGTTCTGATGAGCTTATGAGCAGCATTTCACATCAAGGAGGACCATTTAAGCCAAGTCAAAAAGAAATCTGATTCCACTTTCTTGCCATCTTCTTCAGTAAAGATTACTATTATCTATATGAGCTGTGTGAAATGGATTCAGACCCTTCAAATTCAGATGTTTAGAACCAATATTCAAAATGATTTAACTGGGCAGGAGAAGCTCCCGCCTAGAGAATGAAATGGGGACCCGCAGTAAACAAGGGGACAGAGCTTGCGGGGACTGGGCGGAGACAGATCCCACAAGGGCGGGGCAGGGATGGGGACAGAGCCCACGAGGACGGGGACAAACTTTGTCGCTGTGTCATTTTCTACTTTGAAATCTGTTAATGAACTAGACTGTTATTTATGTTTGAGTGATGCAGACAACAATATTTAGATTTTTTGGGAAAAACAAGCAAACATGCTGGCCACAACTAGCAAAAATTGCATGGGGGATCCTGTACATCCTGCTACCAGCACAGCTTCTAAGAAGACATCTTCTATTGCAGGAAGGACTGTGGAAGACAGGAGAGCTAGACTGAATCCTGAGATTGTTGATGACTTCTTATTCATCCACAGATTAAAAAATCATAACAGTTCTACATAGGGCATACAAAAAAGGTTGTATTTTGTGCCCCTGGACATTTTAACAGGGTGGATTGGGGTAGTAGAAATCAGCTATTATTGGAGTTAAAAGGGTAGAGGGTGGTGGTGAGGAGGGTTATTATAGCTGCTCACTGTTATTGTTTTCTATTTGTAATTTATACACAATAGTTGCACAGCATGTTGTTCCATTTTATACTTTAATAAAAAGATTTAAATTAAAATCATAATTAAGACTTTTGCAGATGAGGACAGAGCCCATGGGGATGGGACAGGGGCAGAGATGGAGGCAGGGCCTGCGGTGACGGGGTGGGGACGGGGACAGAACCTGCGGGGACGAGGCGGGGATGGAGACAAAACCCACGGGGATGGGACGGGGACAAACTTTATCCCTGTGTCATTCTCTACTCCCACCTGAGTGGATCAGATGGAGGTATTTAGCAACACTTAACTCAGTGGTTCCAAAACCTGGCCCTGGAGGCAACCCAGCCAGTCAGGTTTTCAGGATATCCACAATGAATATTCATGAGAGAGACTGCCTCAAGAATATTCATTGTGGGTATCCTGAAAACCTGACTGACTGGGGTGTCTCCCGGACCAGGTTTGTGAACCACTGGCTTAACTGGAAAGTGACACGAGGTTGATCACAAATTGCTTTATTTATATATCATGGGCGTAACTAGCTTACAGTACTGGGTTACCATAGATTAGTGACTCTCACAGTAACCTGAGCTGCAGTGAAATGTGATATTTTGCCACAGCTTATTAACTAACCCCTTCCTTGGTGTCTGCTCAAGACAATTCCCATTGAGTGGGTATACGCCCTCCTACTAGTAGATGGGGAGACTGAGAATTTACTGAGAAAACATTGTCCTGTGCAGCCCAGAGCCGCCTTAGTATTTCTCAGTTCTCCTCAGCAGATGGTAGGTAGGTGCTTGTGCAGACTGAGTCTCCTTTTTGCTTAATTAAAAAAAAAAAAGGAGAGTGATTTGCCTTTCCTTTTCTGGGAACAACAGAGTTAGAAGCTGGTCCAGGTGCATTGGATTTGGAGATTTGTGTTTGCAAAGCATAAGTTAAAAAAGAAAACCACCAGGAAAGAACAAGGCCATAGTTTAATTAAGAGCATTTATAGTGCTCGTTTTGCTCTGTGACAGCTTCCATACCGTGGTTGTTGGCTGCCTGTCAGTGTGGGGCCCCAATTGTTCAATTTGATCATTTGAGCCCTGGAGTGCACACTCCGAGGTGCGGGTCCCTCCCCCTTCATCCCCCTCCTCAGCCCGTGCGGGCATGGTATGCCTCAGCCCCCTCTCCCAGGGTGGAAATGAAGCAACTTTTGTTTGGCTGATTGATATTTAAAAAAAAAAATCCAACAAAACAAACAAACATCTCAAAACCGGCAGTGATGTTTCAGGGCTCTGGTTCCCGCTCAGGGTGCCAGTTGGAGCAGTGCTTGTTTTGGAGGGGGTGCTTAGTTTGTTTCCCGCGCTCTGCCACATGTCTGCTCCAGCTTGCAAAGTGCGCTGCTGTGTGGCCTGTCAGGCCCGCTATATATTGTCCCCAGCCTCCTGTTTATGTTGCTTCTGCAATGAGGCTTCAGCACAGGATGCTTTGGATGGGGTAGGATCTTAACAGGTTGCTGTTCTGTTGTTGGGGAGGCCAGAGGGGGAGTCTGAGGCAGCTTAGGGAGCCTCTGATCCATTGCCTAACCCCGGGAGAACAGATCTGCCGGACGCTGTGGTGTCAGGCTGTTTTCTGTGGGGGGCCCCCCTCTCCTCTGGTGACAGGAAGCCTCAGACCTCCCTTTCTCTCCTGATTTTGTATTACTCCTTAATCGAGCTTACTGCTTGAAGCATCTGCTCCCAGAATCATTGTATTTTCCCATGGGTCCCAAGCACTCGAGGGCATCGTTGCTGGGGGGCCCTCCAGGGATTCCTCCTCTTTTGGAAAAAGAAGCCCTGGAGGAGGATGACTGGGGCCTGGGGAACCTGGAGCCTGAGTCAGATTTTCCACTGGGGAAGGATCCCTCTGTGGTCATGCTCTTTCACAGGCAGGAATTACCCTGGCTAACCTCTCAAGTCCTTCAATGTTTGTGTCTCAAAAAGGACCAACCTGTGGTTTCTCACAAGGGAGACCCTCTACTTGCAAGTCGCCATGGTTTTTCCTCAATGAGGACCTTAGGGAGCTGGTCGAGGAGCAGTGGCAGAGACCGGATGCTCCACAGCGGACAGCAAGAGCTATGGCTCGTCTGTATCAACTCCCTGTGGCTGAGATGGAGCATTTTCAGTTGCTTAAGGTGGATGCCTCAGTCACTATGGTGACAAAGCGAACAGCGGTACAGATAGCGGGTGGTGTCACCCTCAAGGACCCTCAGGATCAGCACATGGAGGATCTTCTCAAAGCCTTGGCACTGCAGGCGGCTTTCTGTGGCGACTATGTGTCTCATACCTACTTTCATTGGGGGGGGGGGGAAACATCTGGATGGTCCAGGAGATTCAGCTGACGACCTGGCTATTTTGGAGATGGAACCACCTTTTTAGCGAATACACTGTATGATTTGATCCGGGCCTCAGCAAAGATCTTGGCTTTGTTGGTCGCCGAACATCACTGTCTTTGGTTATGTCAGTGGATTGCAGACCTGGTCTCTAAGATGCACTTCAGTTACCCTTCTGAGGTGCTACCTTATTTGGAGAGGATCTGGAGAAGTTGGTGAAGGACTTGGGAGAGTCCAAGGTATTGCATTTGCCAGAGAACAGATCATGGTCCAAGTTCTGGGGCTCCTTCAGGGACTGAGGCCATGACTCTGTGTTCTCAGGGTTGTTTTGCTGAGTCCTCTCATGGTCTGTTTTGGTCATGGTCTCAATCCTTTCCATCCTTTTGGGGCGGTAGCCATTGGGGCTGGGATGAAACTCAGGGACCGACCATCCCTGCTCACTCTGTGCAATGAGAATGTGGGGGGGGGGGGGGGGGGGTCAATGCTCTGGACTTTCCCATAGGAGGGCGCTTGCAGCTCTTCTTCCAGAGCTGGGCCCATATCATGTCCAACCGTTGGGTCCTGGATGTCATTCAGTTTGGTTATCATCTGAAGTTTTGGCATCAGCTGCTGGATTGGTTTGTTTTCTCCCCTTGCAGGGCAGCTCCAAAGGCGGCCTGTGTCAGGCAGACCTTGGACAGGTTGCTGCTGTTGCAGGTGATTGTTTCGGTCCCCCCCCCCCCTCCCCTTCTGAGAGAGGTTCTGGCAGGTATTCCATCCATCTATTTTGTTGTGCCCAAAAAGGAGCATTCTTTGATTCTGGTTGCAGACATTTGCAGGGCAGCGACATGGTCGTCTCTGCTTTCCTTCATCCAACATTACTGGTTGGACCTCCAAACCCAGAGGGAGGCAGACTGTGTGGTGACAGCTCTGACCAGATGCCAAAGAAAGAGAAATTTAGTCTTCCCTACTACTTTTCTTTCCTTTAGTCTCTCCAGACCATTTCCAATCCCTTCCATGGTGTGTGCAGGGAGTTCTTTTGTCAAGGTGTGTCTGGAGGCACCTGAACTTGGAAGGAGCAAATACTTTGCTCCTAGAAAAACATGTCCAATGTATATATAACAGAAAAAAAAAAGAATAATGAATACATAAATAAGTGAAATAAACAGAGATCAAAAATGCAGCTTTCGGTGGTAAGAAAGGTTTTCGTAAAGGTCCCTTATAAACTGAAGAAATCATAGCCTTGCCATGGTGACTGTTGCTTTCTGAAACACAGAGCACCTTCTGGGCACTCTATAACTATGTACATGTAGACACAAGCACCATATGCTCGTAAGTCCACACCACCCACACACACATAACAGCAAGAGTGATGTACGTGTGGGTGGTGCATGGGCAGGACATGGGCATGTCTTCCACATATGAGTGTAACTTACAGAATGCTATAATTACTTATGTGATCTGTAGCATTTAAGCTTACTCACACCTGACATTCACCTAGTTTAAGTGAATGAGCTCAGTATTGTGTCCACAACTTTGGCCTCAAGCCATTATTCTATAGCGGCATCTGTGTGTACTGATGTTATTATAGAATTGATGCTCAGTGAGCCCCATCGTGGCACCTAACACATGGTATCCAGTTATAGGATTCTCCCCCTTCCCCAGTCTTCCATGGTGCGTCTTCATTCAGGTTTTATCCAGGTCTGCCCTTGTTTAGCATCCGAGATCCAACAAGTTCAGGTGTGCCCATTTATTTATTTGGATTTTGCTCACACCTTTTTCAGTAGTAGCTCAAGGTGAGTTACATTTAGGTACACTGGATATTTCTCTGTCCCAGGAGGGCTCACAATCTAAGTTTATACCTGAGGCAATGGAGGGTTAAGTGACTTGCCCAAGATCACAAGGAGCAGCAGTGGGATTTGAACCTCTGGATTGCAAGACAGGTGCTCAAACCACTAGTCCACTCCCATTGCAGTGTTGCTCAGGGCATTGGAACTGAGGGTGCTGATCCAGGAGCTTATTAAAATTGGACTTGTCGTAATGGGTGCTCTGTAAATTCTGAAGTTACAGGATAGCTGGATGACATGACATTAAAGGAGTGAATTCAGCTGAGATTTTAATAGTCAAGTCCTTGGAAATATACCTTGATGTTCACAAACAGAAAACAGTTTAGTAAAATTGGATTGTTACAAGAGTTAACTAAAGTAACAGGCCTCTTAGCCCATCTCGTATGTAATAAAATATAATCCTGTTCCTTACTTCAGAAAGCAGGGGGCTCTAGTAGCCACTCAGTTGCCGTCCTTTATTAATCACCATGAAGCAGAAGTTCCCAGTCTATTTTCGCTCTTTGATGCCCTTTTTCCAGGCTCAGAGAAATGAAATCAGACGTTACTTACAAACTGTCTACATTATTAGGTGGCATTTTGCAAAACAACCTCTTCACCTGCACTGCAACACACAGTTCTTTTGCTTTCCTTCTACGTGCCAGTGTATCTCTTCACCTTTTTTTCAGCCTCAGACTATATTCACACATCCCTTATTAGGAAATCTACACATTGTGTTGGAAGGAGATCTGGTCCAGCTGTCTTCTCAGAACTTCACTTAAGGGACTCTATAGTGTTATTGTTTAAGGTATGATAGAATGAATGACAGTCAGACAGAGAGAGTGGATGTAAAATTGTGACTCATAAAAATAGACCTAGAGGCAGTAAAAATTTGCAGTTACTGTGCTGGTTGCAAAAATTAACAAGGGGGCGTGTTGTGAGCGGGATTTGGATGTTCCCAAAACTTGGACGTTTTTCTGCCATATTGGGACAAAGTAAAAACATCCAGGGCTGAAAGTTAGACGTTTTGGTCTAGACCTGTTTCAATCATGATTAAGTCACAAAAAGGTGCCCTAAATGACCAGATGACCACTGGAGGAATTAAGGCATGACCCCTCTTACTCCCTCAATGGTCACTGACCCCTTCCCACCCCCACCCCCCCAAAGATTTGAAAGAAACAGTATATACCTGCCTCTATGACATCTTCAGAATCTTATTAGAGCAGCAGGCAGGTCCCTGGAGTAGCCTAGTGGTCGGTGCACTGTAGAGAAGAAGACCCAAGCCCATAACCCACTCTAACTGGTACACTTCAGATGGAAAGAGTGAACTCTCCAGAACCCACCAAAAACCTGCAGTACCTACATAGAGGTGACACCTGCAGGCATAAGGGCTATTGTAGTGGTGTATAGTTGTGTATACTAGGTTTTTAGTGGGTTTTGGAGGACCTCCCATACAATATAAGGGGGTAAATGGTGAGATGTGATTAACTCACAAGTATCCAATAAAAATGCAGGTTAAAGTATGGTTAAAGCAGATTATTTGCCTATTTGACTGCCTTGGATAGATAGCAAGCTCTGTTGAGCAGGGACTGTTTCTTATATGTTTGTGTATAGGATTTCGTATATCTATTAGCGCTATAGAATGATAAGTAGTAATACTGTAGCAGTAGTAATGTGCTGATGGTTCTTTGAGTTTGTGTGGCTGTCAAGATCCATTGTTTTGCTTTAACTGAAGCTACTTTTGCAGTCCCCAAGAAGCAGTTGCCCTAGGTGAATGTCTAGACTTGCTTAATGTTTGGGCAGGCATTGACCATAAGCAGGTCAATATTCAACAACACACAGTGGTCAGTGTGCTGACAGACATGGGCTGATTTATGCCTGGATAATCAGTGTTGGACTGTCCAGCTCATTTTCGAAGGAGATCGCCGGCCATCTTCCGACACAAATCGGGAGATGGCTGGCGATCTCCTTAACCCGGTCAAATCGGTATAATTGAAAGCCGATTTTGGCCAGCACCAACTGCTTTCTGTCGCGGAGGCGGCCAAACTTCAAGGGGGCATATCGGTAGGGTAGCGAAGGCGGGACAGGGGTGTGCTTAAGAGATGTGCGCCCTCGGCCGATAATGGAAAAAAGAAGGGCGTCCGTGGCGAGAATTTGGTCCACTTTATTTGGACTCTTTTTTTTCAGGTCCAAGTCCCAAAAAAGTGCCGAAACTGACCAGATGACCACCATAGGGAATCGTGAATCACCTCCCCTGACTTCCCCAGTGGTCACTAGCCCCCTCCCACCCTCAAAAAAGCAACTTTAAAAAACTTTTTTTGCCAGCCTCAAATGTCATACTCAGGTTCATCGCAGCAGTATACAGCTCCCTGGAGCAGTTTTAGTGGGTGCAGTGGACTTCAGGCAGGCGGACCCAGGCCCACCCCCCTACTTGTTACACTTGTGGTGGAAAATGGGAGCCCTTCAAAACCCACCCAAAACCCACTGTACCCACATGTAGGTGCCCCCCTTCACCCCGTAGGGCTATGGTAGTGGTGTATAGTTGTGGGGAGTGGGTTTTGGGGGGCTCAGCACCCAAGGTAAGAGAGCTATGCACCTGGGACCAATTTGCAAAGTCCACTGTAGTGCCCCCTAGGGTGCCCGGTTGGTGCCGTGGCATGTGAGGGGGACCAGTGCACTACGAATCCTGGCCCCTCCCATGACCAAATGCCTTGGATTTGTTCGTTTTTGAGATGGGTGCCATCAGTTTCATTATCGGCGAAAACCGAGGGTGCCCATCTCTACATCCGGCGATCTCAGCATTTAGGTCGGCCATCTTTAATGTTGACCTAAATGTTGAGATTTAGGCGCCCCCAACTGTATTATCGAAATGAAAGATGGACGCCCATATCCTTCGAAAATACGGTCAGCCCTGCCTCTTCACGGTGCCGTCCTCGAAGATGGGCGCCCTTAGAGATGGGTGTCCCCGGTCGAAAATGCCCCTCCACGTCTTATCACCGACACTGAATAGCGGGGTGTATCTAGGTAAGCACAGGCACTTATCCATTAATGTGATAGGTTCTCCACCCCTCCCCCAGTCTCCCAGATCACCCCTTCTGATCTCCCTCTCCTCCAGTTTCAATCTCCCTTCCAAGGTTCTCCAGTTCCGATGCCCCCTCCATTCTAATTCCCCACGATTCCTCTTCCAAGCTCACCTCCCCCCAAATGTAAACCTCAGAGGTGATCCCTGGTGGTCTAGTGGGCATTCAGCTAGGATCTGCATAAGAATAACTGGACATGGGTAGAACTGCATTTTATGTGGTCCTTTCTGCCCACTTAGCTAGGCAGGCACCAGCATGGAAAATGGTTGGTATCCACATAGCAGCTGGCTCCTCCCCAACTCCACCCATCCCCAGACCATCCTGTCACTGCCCAGACATTGCCGTGGTGGTCAGAGCTGATATTCAGTAACACTGTCTTGTTAAGTGTGGCAGAATATTGTTGGCTGGTCTGCTCAGCATGGTCTAAGTGGGCAAGATCCTCTCCTGCCCCACTTAAACCACGCTGATTATTAACCCCATTGTCTTTCTCTGCCATCATTTTCCATATTTCTATGTTTTATGCATGTTCATATATGCAGGAAGAGAGGAGGGAGAGAGGAGATATGATAGAGACGTTTAAATATCTCAAGGGCATTAATGTAGAGAATGCCTTTATCATAGTAGCATAATAACATAGTAGATGACGGCAGAGAAAGACCTGTATGGTCCATCCAGTCTGCCCACAAGATAAACTCATATGTGCTACTTTATGTGTATACCTGATCTTGATTTGTATCTGCCATTTTCAGGGCACAGACCGTAGAAGTCTGCCCAGCACTAGCCCCACCTCCCACCACCGTCTCTGCCACCCAATCTCGGCTAAGCTTCTGAGGATCCATTCCTTCTGAACAGGATTCCTTTATGTTTATCCCACATATTTTTGAATTCCATTACCGTTTTCATCTCCACCACCTCCCGCGGGAGGGCATTCCAAGTATCCCCCACTCTCTCCGTGAAAAAATACTTCCTGACATTTTTCTTGAGTCTGCCCCCCTTCAATTCATTTCATGTCCTCTAGTTCTACTGCCTTCCCATCTACGGAAAACTCTAGAATGAGGGGGCATGCGATGTTGTTAAGAGGGAATAGGCTTAAGAGGAATCTAAGAAAGTATTCTTTCACAGAAAGGGTGGTGGAAGCTTGGAATGGCCTCCTGGTGGAAGTCGTGGACATGAGGACTGTGTCAGAATTTAAGAAAGCATAGGACAAGTACGTGGGATCCCTTAGGAAATGGAAGAGTTAAGGGTTATGGAAGATGGGCAGACTGGATGGGCTATTTAGCCTTTATCTGCCGTCGTGTTTCTATGTTTCTATTGTGGTAATCTTGAAAACTTGAATTCAGGAGAGGGCTGGGAAACACTGTCCTAGTGATTTACTGAATCCAAAATAAGTCTAGAGTTATAATGGAACTTTGATTTCTTTGTGTAAGGTCTACAGGAAGATTAATGTACTATATACGATGTTATTACATTGAATCTACTCTTGAAATGTCATAAATATATCCCTTTATATTTTATTAAATACGAGTAGAAGTCATAATGTTATTGGGGCGAGGGGAGGGTAATTCTGCACAAACAAGCTGTGTTTGATACTGTTTTGCTAAGCACTATCTCCCTCAATGAATGTCCTTGACCAACACCAGAAAATGAATTTGATTTCTCTAATGCAAAAGGTAATTGGATTTTTCTTTATTGAATGCATCCCTTTAATGACTACCTCGGCTTCTGCCAATTTAGCTGCAAGTGACCTTACATTGATCTGATATATGACTTTCAAATAAAGGCTTGGAGTCGGGACACGAAAAAACCCAGCCATCTGATATCAGAGGCAACATGCCCTGTCTCATTTTTCCATTTTACCAAGGAAAAGGCTTCCTCTTTGAATGTCATTCTTGTAAAACATCTTGCTGTAATAATTGGTCATGCCGTGGCAGATTGCATTCTTCTTGCAAATACGTATTTTTCAGAGAGCACCCTGGAGAAAACTGAAAATTGAATAAAGCCCACCTGGTAATCATTTTGTTCACCGCAATTGCTTATTGCTATGCAGAACCTTCCTGGAACTGGATAGGTATTACTAAACCAAATTAATTACATCTTTAAAGAGCCCCTATGAATGTTAAATATTTATCCAAATATTTATTTACTCAGCCTGGGATCTTATTAAGAGTAAGACAACAGGCATGGCAACATCAAGTGACAAAGAAATTGAATAGTAGGATTAAGAAAATTGGAAAATAATTGTATGACCTTCCAATAGAAGTGTTTTTCAAGTTCTAATTCATTGCAAGTAGAATGAATTTTAATAATTAATAAGCATATTTGCTAAGGTGTAGTAAGCAGCGTGAATTTTAGCACATGCTAACCGTTTGCACTAACTTGCATTAATGCCTAATGCACATTAAAACAACCAGTATGGTAAAGGTCTGAATTCTATATATGGTGCTGATTTTTAGGCACTGATTCAAGATGTGCGCCCAACTAAATTGGTTAATTAATGCCAATAATTGAGTGCCAACTGGTACCTGTTTGAATTTGCATGCACATGTAACAATGTGCACCCAAATCTCTTAGCGTGCAGCCAAAAAAGGAGCGAGGCCTCCTCCCTCCTGCAATCCAAGGTTGGGGGGTGAGGGGATTGATCGTGGCCCACTGGGCCACCAGGGACTTCTTGCCAATGCTGGGGGGGGGGGGGGTTAATAGGGCCTGGAGACCCACTGGAGATTCACAGCCCCCCCGAACCTGTGTCGAGGGGTGTTGGTTCCTGGGGGGGGGGGGGTAGTAGGTTCCTGCGGGGGGAGGGGTTGCTTCATTGGAGGGAATAGGGGCCTGCTCGCATGGAAATGCTTTCTGGACAGGACTCCCCATTCCTCCCCAATGGTCTGCAAACCCTAACGCCAACTCCGAGCTGGCGTGGAGTTTGCTGCAGCCAGCAAGCCCATCTTTGGTGCGCTGGCCGCTGATCATTGGGGATGAATAGGTTTAGCATGCATTTGCATGCTACTTGTGCTAAGAGCCCTGTTTCACATGCTCGGGGGCTCTGATCATGGGGCGGTAGCAAACGCAGGCACTAGTATGGTGCTAACAAACCCTAGCGCCTGTGTTTGCTTCTGATCGTCGGCCCATTAGAAATCTGGATAAAACTGAGCCAAACTGGAACCAGAATTGGATCACAAGACAGTTCACTCATATCTAGTCAGTAATTGTGTTTCCAGTGAAGCAATAACTCTGGTATGATTGAAACAAGTTCCACTGAACTTAAACATATTTTGCAGTAGTGACTACTTTGGTTAATGCTGATAGATGGTAATCAGAGGTTTATTAACTGGCCACAAGGAACACTTAAGTCAGAACATTTTTTGTAGTGAGCCACATACCTCTCTCGCCTCCCTCTTCCCCCAACCCACCCACATTGATCTTTTCTCTTCCACTGACCCTCTCTTCTAGATCCTTCTTTCTCCCCCACCCCCACTGTACCCCACTGTGGACCAGGGGCGAAGCCAGACTTCGGTGGGAGGGGGGGGGGGGTCCAGAGCCCAGGTGAGGGGCACATTTTAGCCCCCCCCCCCAGTGCCGCCAACCCCCCCACCATTGCCGACCCTGCCGCCGCCACCACCAACTTTGCCCCCCCCGCCAACGACCCTCTTGACCCCCCTCCCGCTGCCAACCCTCCCCCGCCGCCGTCATTGCCTACCTTTGCTGGCGAGGGACCCCAATCCCCGCCAGCCGAGGTCCTCTTGCTTCCTGCTCAAGGCTTCGTTCTGTTTCTGACTTCCTGACTTCCGGCGATGGTGGGGGAGGGTTGGCGGCGGGAGGAGGGTCGAGAGGGTCGTCGGCAGGGGGGTCCAGGACCAAATCTATATATATATATATATATTAGACGTTGGACCTAGAATCATATGTTAGCTCAGTTCCCAGGGCCGCCGAGGTAGGTGGGCGGGCAAAATTCTCCGGGCCCTTCCTCCAAGGGGGGGGGGGGGGCCCTGGCCTCAGCGCTGGCAAGCTTCTTCCTACCTGTCAGCTTCTGGGTCTGTCCTCTCCTGCTCCTGCATGCCACCAGGACCCGGATGATTGCATTAGCTCGATATCGCATTAATGCAATCATCCAGGTCCTGACTCCTGGTTCGGACAGGAGAAGGAGAGAACAGACCATGGGAGCAGGCAGACAGGAAGAGGCTTGCCGGCACTGGGCCCCACCCCCTTGGAGGCAGAGACAGTAAGGTGGGGGGGGGGGGCGGTGGCGCACAGCATTCCGGTTCTGCCTCGGGCCCAGCTGTGTCTCTTGGCGGCCCTGTCAGTTCCTAACTTTCTTCAGTCACAGCCTGCCACCCCAGGGATCAGTAACTACACATTTGACACCCTGGCGGTAAATAGATGTGTTTTTTGCTGATTGCACTTCAGTATAGGTACCTGATAAAATATGAAGCTGCTTGACCCAAGCTAAGCTATTAGAAATCCATGTTAAATGATTTTTACTTTATGGAGCATTCTGAAGGATCCTGGAAATAGAAAATCCTTCTGTCTGATTCTCTGGTGTGTTCATATGCAATGTGGATTTGTTGCTGCCAGTTTTATGTAACCACTTCTGAAGTTTCTATTTTTGCAGTTGATCATTGCTTTTTCATATTGTTACCGAAACTTAAGCATGTTTTGTCTCTCCTTTAGGTCACAGACATGATGCTTCAGGACAAGCCATATCCATACTGGGGAAAGGGTGCTAGAGCATTTTGGAAAAAGGGACATATTAGGATAATTTTATTCTGGTAAGTTATATGGAATGAAAAACAAAACCCAAAGGTAAAAAAAAAACATACGCAGAATCCAAACAGAAAGCCAAAGAGTAGGGGTGGACCAAGATATCTTCACAGCTGATTGCAATGCAAAGAAAATTTATTCAGCACCAAATGTGTAGTAGACCCCTGAAGCAGACGGACTAGTCCTGTCGAAACACGGCCCCATGTTGGGTCTACTACATGTTTGATGCTGAATAAACTTTTTCGCATTACATTCAGCTGTGAAGATTTCATGGACTCACATATTCCCTGAATTATCATTAAAGAGGTATTAGAGCTTTATGCGTTCACTATTGACAGCAAACACATAACTTGCTTCTCCATAAAAACACATTTATGGATAGGCTGTTTAAATTGCTAAATGGTCAGATATTACCTGTTTCCTAGGGCTGGGCTAGGGTCTGAGCAGAGGTGGTGATTAAAAATGATCCATGAATCGGAGATACTTTCGAGAGATTGTGCTAATACCATCTGAAACCTCCACTAATAAGAACTCAATATTTGACTTTGGGAGGAAAACCTGGTAGTTCGAGGCCAGAAGAGTTAGATTTAACAGCTTTTCTGGAAAGCTCCTTGGAGGTATAACAGGTAGAACCACTCTCCTAGTGACATTTGCCTTGGAATATGATAGGGATTATGTCTTGAAATTATATTAAATGAACAGTTTTTGGGTTCAAATATTTATATATTTCCTGATTTGTCACAAACTATGCAGAGGCGTGGGAAAGAATTTTTGGCCCTTAGGCCAAGAATATTGGCTTTAGGAGCCACATTTATTTTGAAATTTCCTGCTAAGTGTTGTATTCTTTTTTTCAGTCTAAGAATTTCCTTTTTTTTTTTTTAACCCAAACAGTTGAATGATTTTATAGTGGCCAGAGAAGGAATTGATGTAGGATTGAGTGGCTCACCTAAGAGTTAATGCGAACCGGTTGCAGAAGTTTGATTGCTTAAGCTGCTTCCTTGTGGGGAGGTTTTTTTTCATTTTTCTTCTATTATTTTTCTTATTTGACCCTTAAATTTTGTGGACTAAATAATAGACAGTTTTCTTTGTTTTTCTTATTTCTCTCTTTTTTTGAAGGTTCTATTTTTCTGATTTCTTTCAGGTTTATGGATTATTGCATTCCTGATTAATAAATGTAAATATATATATAAATAAATAAGTAAAAGATCCATTTAGCTGTGATACTCAGCTGCTAAATAGTGCCAGCATGGTCACCATCCACTATGTATATTCAGTGCTGCTAATTATATAGATTGCAATGCTGATGATACATATAAAATGCAAATGACCGTTCAAGCTAATTATTGACCCATATGTTTTCACATTTTAGAGTATTGCAATACATTATCCTGTTTTCAGGGCCAGTATGACTCAAATCATTCTCAAATGAACATACCATGTTCTCCTATTGAAAAATAAAGCCATCTTAAGCCTTTATAGAACTCATCATATGTGTGGTAGAGATTTAACTAACTGGCTGTCAGTCACATCTACTGTTGTATCATGCATCATCTTCTTCCTTCCTTCTGCTACGACCAGCAGTAGAGAAATGAAATATTTTCAAATGTTTAAGTGATTGTGAGTTACAATTTTTATGATGAAGAAATCTGTCTAGTTTTTCTAAGATTTTATGTATGTTTTGTTACCCACTTTGGATTAATGCGGGATACAAATATGAAAATAAATAAAGTAAATAAGATAGTTTTTCATGCAGGGGCTGATCATAGCTGTGATTTAAAAGTCAGCCACACCCCACAAGGCCCTTTAACTTTTACATGTCAGTCATTTAAATTCACAGCTAATTTTAGAATCATTTTTAGCAACTCCCAGTTACATAAAATTAGCTTCTACAGTGGCTTAAAACTGAACTAGGTAAATATCAGCCTAGCAGTCTGACATCTGTGGTAGAAAAAAGCTTGACTCAATAATTGAGGTGGAGATAATGAAGTATTGCAGAGGAAGAATAATAGTCTTGGTATGGTTTCACTGTAAATTGGTCCTGTCAGACTAACCGAATATATTGTTTTTTTGAAAATTACAGAAGCTATGAAAATGAAAGTAATGTTGATGTTTTTAATTGGATTTTACCAAAGCAATTCACACTTTTTGCCTGTTGCAAAAAGAAAATGTTAAAGGGACAAAAATGTATAAGAAATCAGCAGCTGGAATGAAAATGAATTATAGATAGAAGGTTATAAATGCTGTGTACTTAATAATGGAAGGGTATCTATAGCAATTGACTAGTAGACTGCCTCAAGTCACGATCAGGTAATTTTATTTATAACATCTGTAAACTTCTCTGGATTGTAAAAGTAGTATTTCTGTTTGCAAAGGATTTAAAGCGAAGGGATAAATCTAGCAAAGAAACCATGTCAAGTCTGCATAGTCAGAGCTATTAAATGTGAATTGTGATAGACTGTTCTATTCATGATACTATCAAATATTCATCATGGTTTATATACCCCAAAAAACTCTGACATCCCAGCATTACTTTCATTTTTAAAGTTGGAATCAGCCTAGTGGTTAGTGCAGTGGACTTTGATCCTGGGGAGCTGAGTTCAATTCCCACTGCAGCTCCTTGTGACTCTGGGCAAGTCACTTAACCCTCCATTGCCCCTGGTACAAAATAAGTACCTGAATATATGTAAACCGCTTTGAATGTAGTTGCAAAAACCTCAGGCGGTATATCAAGTCCCATTTCCATTTCCCCTTTCCCTTATTATTTCCTGCATGTACATAGTTTCATTGTCACTTTTTTTCATTACCATCTACAAATTTTGCTTTTCTAATTGCTCTTTAAATTAGATGTTTCTGCTTTGGGATACTTCTGATAAGGCCGGTAAGTATGAGATATATACATGTAGCCATGTGGTCTGGGGTTCCTCCTTGGGCATGGTTTGTTCTTGAAGGAGACCAGGGGTCCATTATTCACAGGAGTTGGCACCCCTAAAACTTAGTACTATCTTTGAGATTATAAGGTTTTAGGATGGGACCAAGAAGGGCTTGGAGGCTATGGGCCCCTGGGATCACTCTCTCTCTCTGCTATTTACTTCTACTTCCAAAAGCTCAAAGTAAATTGTCCAAGGAGGGGTGAAGCGTGATGGGTTTAACACCTCAGTCATTCTGAAAATGTATAGATCATACAAAATTTATATTGGACATAACCTACTCTTCCCCTTGACCCCTAATATGTCTATCAAGTCTGATCATTAGTTTGTCTTAACCTCACTTTGTATTTGTTCATGCCGGTATTGGCGACTGCCACTATTGCACTATGTAAGCCACATTGAGCCTACCAATAGGCTGGAAAAATGTGGGATACAAATGCAACAAATAAATAAAATAAATACAAAATTTAATTTAAATGTTAACATCCAAAGGCTCTTTGCCGGAGAAGGTAGTGACGGCAGCTGGCCTTGCTGAGTTTAAAGGGGGTCTGGATAGATTCCTGAAGGAAAAGTCCATTGATCGTTATTAAATTTTGGGTTTTTGCCAGGTTCTTGGGGCCTGGATTGGCCGCTGTCGGAGACAGAGTGCTGGGCTTGATGGACCTTTGGTCTTTTCCCAGCGTGGCGGTGCTTATGTGCTTTTAACATCAAAAGACTTGACATAAGTCGTGTTTCGGCCACAACAACAACCTGCCTCAGGAGTCTAAAAGCAATTTTTAAAATGGATGACCTCTAGTGCTCTATTCCTCAAATACGAGAAATTAAGCACCTTCAAACATACAATTGCTATCACACTGGTAGTCGTCTCTGCTTGTTCACTCGAAAGTTAACTATATTATACTCATGCTTTTGTACGGGGACTGGTCAGGGCATGGGTGGTCACAGAATGGCACCCTTAAAGGAAAGAGAATGCACAACACAGTGCTGGATAGAAGCCAGTTTATTCAGCAGTAGCCTTATTGCTAAAAACAGCACTTATTCTAATAAGTAGCCAAAACCAGAATTCAAAATGAAGCAAGGCATTCATAAGCGAAGCAAGAGTCCAAACAAAACTGTAAGGTAATCAAACTGGAAAACAATGCATGATATGGGGCAGGATCGAAGGCAGGAAACACTTTCACAGAGGCAACACTAGGAGCACAGATAACAGAGAGCCAGGTCAGCTAGAGACTGGATCTAGATCGGGAACACAGATGAGGAAACATGTAAGCAGAGACAATCATCAAGTACTGTCTGGTACAGCCCAGAAACAGGTTAGATAAGCCCCTGATCGCTGATCTGGCCCCAGCACAGCCAGACAAGAAACAAGAGGACATACCATCCCACAAAGACACAGAAATGATGGAAGCACAGTTCCTCCTGGAATTTGGGATGCTCTTGTCAGGACAGCATCGGCCTACTACAGCTTTCTTCCTGCCCTGACAGCTTTATAGATATTTTATATGAATACTATGTTTTAAATATTGTGTATATTCCTGGTGTTTTTATGTTGTTATACCCCACCTAGTATTATAAACTGCTTATCTTATACTACTAATTTAAATTAATTGAAAATAGAAAATGGGTGCAGCAGAGGCACAGATATAGACATGGCAGGATGGTGGGGGGTCAGCTGTTGGCTTATAGGCATGTCTCTTACACAGAATTTATGCAGCTTATGGTTGAAATTTGTTGGGTGATTTGACTTTACCTGAAGCATAATTAGGTCTCTTGTATGCAGGACATATCCATCAGCCTTGAGGTTTTTGTATTGGATTTGAGATATTTTGTGGTAATGTGCTTTTAGACCCCTCCTCCACTGCCTTGTTGAGTTCTAATAGAGCCCTTCATGATCTGATTTCCTAGCAATAAATTTGAGTGTCTGAACATTACTTACAGAGAGCTGATGCAGTGCAGCTAGGTAACCAGATTTCTGGTGGATGAAAGTTAGTTGTTTTTGGTGAGAGAGGGTTATTGTCCTTTGGAATATCCCCATCACAAAATATTTCAAACCCATTACAGAAGCCTCGGGGATGATGGATATGTGCCCGAAACAAGATATTTAATTTACAACATAAAGTCAAATAAGCCAACAAATCCAGCCATCAACAGAACTTGTCCTTCCACTAGGCAAACCAAGGAAGTTGCTTAGGCACTAGAATTTGGAGTGGGAGATCTTTAGAATAAACAGTAGGAATAGCTGGGTGGAGCAGCATGTCTGCCAGATTTCCCAATCTTGTCAAATGAAGAGAGAACTGATTTGGCTAGGTGGGGTAGCAGGAGCTTGTGCTACAACTCTCACTACCACTCTTCCTCCTCTCCTTTGGCCAACACCACAAGCACTACCCCACATTTAGAACACATAGCGCCAGGGATTTTTTTGAGGGAGTATTTGGGGGTTCTGACTACCGGCACCATTTCCATTGTCTGCTAAAATTGACCCATGGTCACCAAGTAGAGCTCAGGCCCTACACACCAATTCTGCCTTGTCATAGATTCTGTGACTGGTTGCAGGGGACCTGGCTATTGTGGGGTAGGTCCCTTGCTGATCATCCCACTCCTGAAGGGTGGCCTGGCATTTGAGTACCGGCACCTTTTTTGCTCGAAAAATTGCACTGCATAGCGCTTATAGTTTTGGGTAGTTTGTGGTATACCTGCTTGATGCCCTGGTTCTTGACTCTCTCTCTTTTCACATAGGGTCTTCCCATGGTACTTTAATGTGCAAAGCATACACAGTATTTACAAGCATGCATGCGTTGATGTCTGCCTGCTTTGGTAAGATCCTATGGATATGCTAACTACTCTATAAATTCCAGTCCATGCATACACTAATACTACATAAGAAACCATCATCTTCAGTAGTCTCTGGAACTCTTGGCTTCACAGAATAACGGCAACAGTGTATATACTCTAAAGTTCGGTAGATTTATTTGTACTTTGTATAAAAGAAAGCTTCTTTCAAAGCTTAATTTCATTATCTCAGAATTGCAAACAACTCGCTGACATTACTTGTGGAATTGCAACTTTTGATAAACCTAATCCATTTCTTAAAGCTGTTTGAAAAAGTCAGCTATCAAATACGTAAAGGCTGTGTCATGTTGAGTGAGGTTGCTACTATTATAAATATTCTGAAAAATAAATTTCAAAGAAGCACACAGTTGCTGGAAGTGTAGAACCCACTAAATGTTTGCTGTTATGCTGTCCTGTAGCTACTTTTGCAATATGTTCAGTGCCCACTCAATGTTGTCATCATCCACCTGAGGGCTGTTGATTCACTAACAGGCTCATTTTCAAAAAAAGAGAAAAACGTCCAAAAAGAGGGGCATAAATGAATGGGGGTGCCCATCTCCGGGGACGGCCCCGGGAAGGGGTGGAACCAACCATATTATCGAACAAGATGGGCGTCCATCTTTTGTTTCGATAATATGGTCGGGGCCGGCCAAATCTCAACATTTAGGTCGACCGAAATGTTGAGATCGCCGGACTTAGAGATGGCCGGCCGCGGTTTTCGCCGATAATGGAGGCCAGCCATCTCAAAAACGACCAAATCCAAGCCATTTGGAGCACTAAAAACTGCTCCAGGGACCTGCATAGTGCTGTGATTGAGCTGGGTATGACATTTGAGGCTGGCAAAAAATGTTTTTTAATTTGTTTTTTTGGGTGGGAGGGGGGTTGGTGACCACTGGGGGAGTAAGGGGAGGTGATCCCCGATTCCCTCGGGTTGTCATCTGGTCAATTCGGGCACCTCTTCAAGGCTTGGTTGTGAACAAAAAGGGACCAAGTAAAGTCGGCCAAATGCTCGTCAGGGCTGGCCTTCTTTTTTCCATTATCAGCTGAAGACGGCCATCTCTTAACCACGCCCCTGTCCCGCCTTCGGTACAGTGCCGACACGCCCCCTTGAACTTTGGCTGGCCCTGCGACGGAAAGCAGTTGAGGCCAGCCAAAATCGGCTTTCGATTTGTGTCAGAAGATGGCCGCCCTTCTTCGAAAATAAGAAGGAAAGTGACATAAGTCTGCATTTGGACATTTATCTCACAAAAATCTCACTGGTATTAGAATTTACACACAGAACTGTCTAAGTGTATTTTATAAAGTGCTGCACTTAAATTCTAAGTCACATATTTGAAAAAGGGTTTTGGCCATGGACATTTCTAAAATCAATGCACATAGTTATAGAATACACCCGGTCCGTGTGTAAATGAGCCATTGGCATTTACACCAGGTTTTACTTGGAGTAACTGCCCGCGACTAAATTTAGTTACACAGACTGGCACTTGGCATATTCTATAATCCGTGTGGAAATTTAGGCTTATTCTATAAAGTATGCCTAAATTAAGGCATACTTTTTAGAATGCGCATAGGCAAAAGTAATTTTGGCACTGAAGTTTTAGGCGTGATATATAAAATCTAGTCCTATGTGTTTATATGTGAGTCCCGCCCAAGTCCCAACCAGACTTCAGTGACATTTATGCCTGCTGGTAAAATATGTGCTATATAAGATATGTGTGTATTTACAGGATTGTGTTCAGATGGAATTTGGGCATTTTTGCATACATATGTACATTACTCCGCAACATTCTATAGAGTGCACCCAAAATTACATGCCAATTTCGCATGTAACTTGTGGCACGAAAATTTATGACACTAAAATGTATGACACTTCTGGAAACGTGGATTAATACTCATTTTTTAAAGCTTAATAGGGAGGAAACCAAGTTCCTATTCCTAGGTCAATCAAATTATATATGGAATGACAGTTTGTTGAAAAACCATCTGGTCAGCATTTCAAATTTGAGAATGCTGTCAAGATATTAGAGGTCCTGTTACCTGGATCTTTAGTGCTGGAATCACACATGAATTCTTTAATCAAGAAGTCTTTTCTTATGGTGAAAAACATAGGAAAATCAGAAATATGTTTGCTTATACATTTAGGCTTATCCAAAGTTTGATTTTGAGGGGCATAATCGAAAGGGACGCCCAGGTTTTTCTGAGGACGTTCTCGCAGGATGTCCCCGTGAAGGGGTGGGGAAACCCGTATTATCGAAACAAGATGGACGTTCATCTTTCGTTTCGATAATACGGACGGGGACGCCCTAATCTGGAAATTTAGGTCAACCTTACAGATGATCGTCCTTAGACGTGGTTGTTTCTGATTTTCGGTGATAATGTTTCTGAGATGGGCGTCCTCAGTTTCCGACCACATGGAAGCCCTTTGGTCGTGGGAGGAGCCAGCATTCGTAGTGCACTGGTCCCCCTCACATGCCTGGACACCAACCGGGCACCCTAGAGGGCACTGTAGTGGAGTTCACAAATTGCTCCCAGATGCATAGCTCCCTTACCGTGTGTGCTGAGCCCGCCAACCCCCCCCCCCAAAAAACCCACTCCCCACAACTGTACACCACTACCATAGCCCTTATGGGTGAAGGGGGGCACCTAGATGTGGGTACAGTGGGTTTCTGGTGGGTTTTGGAGGGCTCACATTTACCACCACAAGTGTAACAGCTGGGGGGGATAGGCCTGGGTCCACCTGTCTGAAGTGCACTGCACCCACTAAAACTGCTCCAGGGACCTGCATACTGCTGCAGTGGACCTGAATATGACATTTGAGGCTGGCAAAAAATATTTTTAAAGAATTATTTTGAGGGTGGGAGGGGGTTGGTGACCACTCGGGGAGTAAGGGGAGGTCATCCCTGATTCCCTCTGGTGGTCTTCTGGTCAGTTCGGGCACCTTTTCGTGGCTTGGTCGTAACAAAAAAAGGACCAAGTAAAGTCATCCAAGTGCTCATCAGGGACGCCCTTCTTTTTTCAATTATGGGTCAAGGACGCCCATGTGTTAGGCATGCCCAAGCATTTGGGGACACCCAAAATCGGCTTTCGATTATGCCGATTTGGGCGACCCTGGGAGAAGGACGCCCATCTTCCGATTTGTGTCGAAAGATGGGCATCCTTCTCTTTCAAAAATAAGCCTGTTTGTCAACTCCTGATTACTGTAACAGTACAAAACACCACAGCACACACGATTTTTTTCAGCACATAAATTTGATAGAGTTTCTTCGTTATTACGGGACCTCCACTGGTTATGGATGAACTCGATTTGCATGCACTGCCTCCATTATATGCAAATCTTTTTCATGTATATTCATTGTGGATGTCCTGAAAGCCTGACTGGCAAGGGGTACTCCAGGACCAGACTTGGGAAACACTGATATAATGTAATGGAGTTATGCACCAAAATGGGGGTAAATGACAGTTACACACATAACTGCACTTAGGCACTGTTTTAAAGGGGGTATGTATGTGGGTGCAGCATGGGAGGCTTATGGGTGAGTCACACAGCACTCACATGTGAAACTTGTAGACTATTATATGTAGCGTGTGTAAGTGCCAGCATTTAGATGCATGCATTTATACCTGTTATTGAGATCGCATAAGTAGTCACATATTATTGTTGGAACGTAAATGTGAACATGTGCTAGTATTCTGTAATGGATTTGGTGCGTAAAATTGTAATCATAGAGTACTGGTTTAGTGTTCAGATCTTTGGTACCTAACTTTTAGTGCCCTTTGTAGAATTGACTGTATACTGTATGCCATTATTCTAATCATTTACACGTATAATGGGCACGTAAATGTTTTATAGAATGGTCCCCAACAAGGGTAGTTTTATAAATAGGGTGTCTAAAGTGAGCAGGAAGGAACCTATTTTATACAGACATATAGGTGCCTATGACGCTCTTTTTCAAAGTGGATGGACGTCTCTCCTCTTCAATCTGTTCAAAATTCTGCTGCACGACTAATATTCCACCAGTGTCGTTGTGCTCATATTAGCCCTCTCCTCAAGTCACTTCACTGGCTTCCTATCTGTTTCCGCATACAGTTCAAACTCCTCTTATTGACCTATAAGTGCATTCACTCTGCAGCTCCTCAGTACCTCTCCACTCTCATCTCTCCCTACATTCCTCCCCGGGAACTCTGTTCACTGGGTAAATCATTCTTATCTGCACCCTTCTCCTCCATTGCTAACTCCAGACTCCGTTCCTTTTATCTTGCTGCACCATATGCCTGGAATAGACTTCCTGAGCCAGTACGTCAAGCTCCATCTCTGGCCATCTTCAAATCTAGGCTAAAAGCTAGTGGTGTGCTGGAGCCGGCTTGCACCGGCTCGCAAGAGCCGGTTGTTAACTTTTCTTCTGACTTGCGAGCCGGTTGTTAAAAGCCACGAGCCGGCTCTCCTCCCTCCCTCTGGATCTGTCCCTCACTGACCTGTCCTTCGAATTCTTTGGGGCAGCAGTCTTGCCTGCCCGCTGCCAGCGCTGACTCTCCCCCGCTGCCGGTTCGCGCTTTAAAAATGGCCGCCGAGACTTCCAGAGGTGGCCTTTCGAGACTTCTGCTGAAGTCTTGACAGTTGCCCTTGTAAGTCTCGGCGGCCATTTTGAAGCGCGAACCGGCAGGGGAGAGTCAGCGCTGGCAGCGGGCAGGCAAGACTGCCTGCCCCGAAGAATTTGAAGTACAGGTCGGTGAGGGACAGATCTGGAGGGAGGAGAAGTCACTGCTGAACAACTCGGGAGGGGTGGCAGGGGAGAGAAGGGAGTCGCTGGGCATGGGTGGATGGAGGGGAGAGGAGGGTCGCTGAGTATGGGTGCATGCAGGGCAGGGGAGAGGAGGGTCACTGGGTATGGGTGCATGGAGGGCAGGGGAGAGGAGGGTCACTGGGTATGGGTGTATGCAGGGCAGGGGGAGAGAAGGGTCGCTGGACATGGGTGGATGGAGGGCAGGGGGAGAGAAGGGTCGCTGGACATGGGTGGATGGAGGGCAGGGGAGAGGAGGGGAGAGAGAAGAAATGCTGGACATGGATGGAGGGGAGGGAAGAGTGAGGAAGGAGATGAGATCAGGGAAAAGGAAGAGAGGAGAAAAACTGCACATGGATGAAGAAAATAGGCAGAAGCTGAGGACCAGAAATGAAGAAGAAAGGAGGAAAGGAAAGAAATAAATGGAGAGGAAGCCCTGGAAACGGAGTTAAGAGGACAGATAGCAGCAGAATCGGATACTGGGCCAGCATGATCAGAAAAACAGTCACCAGACAACAAAGGTAGAAAAAATCATTTTATTTTCATTATAGTGTTTGGAATATGTTCACTTTGAAAATCAGGTGCTCAACATTAAAAGTTTATATTTATTTACTTATTTATGGCATTTTATTGCACATTAAACATTAATTAGTTTGGAACCTGGGATCATTTAATTTTTTTTCCTGGAGTAATGCATTGCCACCCCCCCCCCCCCCCTCCCCAGGCTCTCTCCCCCGGCTATAGCCAGCTCTGCAATTTGGGGGGTGGGCGCAGAGGGGGACCGGGGAGAGAGCCTGTTGTTAAACATTTACCAGCACACCACTGCTAAAAGCCCACCTTTTTGGTGCTGCTTTTTAACTCCTAACCCTTATTCACTTGTTCAGAACCCTTATTTTATCATCCTCACTTTAATATTCCCTTATCTCTTGTTTGTCCTGTTTGTCTGTCCTAATTAGATTGTAAGCTTTGTCGAGCAGGGACTGTCTCTTCATGTTCAAGTGTACAGCACTGCGTATGTCTAGTAGCGCTTTAGAAATGATAAGTAGTAGTAGTAGTCAAAATATTAAAAAAATATATCCATTTGTCAAAAATGTCCAAATTGCGATTTTTGAAAGGCAGAATTTGGACGCTTTTCACTGCAGGTTATCCAAATAGCAATGGGATGTGTTGGAAGCATGTTTAGGCGGGACTAGCACAGTCCCAAAATGAAGACACTTTTCAGCGATAATGGAATGGGAAGAAACGTCCAAGGCAAAAAAAGGACATTTTTATCTAGGCCTGTTTCAGTCACGTCCAGGGTACAAAAGGTTGCCCTGATTGAGCAGCTGACCGCTGGAGGGAAGAAGGCATGACCCTTCCTTCATGTCCCAGTGGTTACTGACCCCTTCCCACCCCACTAAGAAGTGAAAATGACAGTGGATACCAGGCTCCATGACAGCTTCTGGTATTATGGCCATTCCTAATAGAGCAGCAAGCAAGTGTAAGGGGTAGCCTAGTCATCAGTGCCGTAGACTTTGAACAATGGGACCCAGGTGTAACTCCCACTTTAACTCTTTTATTTTTGTACAAATATGTATGTGAGCCCTATTGGAATATAGAAATACCTCCTGTACATGACTTTAAAAGAAACCTGCATGCGTATGGCTATTGCATTGGTGCACCTTTAGATACAGTAGGTTTTTATCTGTTCCTGGAAGGCTCGCAACATATAATGGACTTAATCTAGGATTTGTACCTGCATCCTGTCATTTAAAGTCCACTGCACTGACCACTAGGCTGCCCCTCTGCTCTGCAGGGACATTTGTGTGGCCACTTTTGTACAAATGATGCCAGAGAGATGTTTTTGTGTTTGCTTTTTAGGTGTTCTGGACATTTCATTTTGGAAAATAGCTGTTCATTTTGGACGTTTTTCGCACAAGAACGTCCTCCTCACGTATTTCCCAACATTTTTCCTGTTTGGAAATGGCTGCGAGATGGACTTTTTCGGGATGTTATGAGCTAGACGTCCCTATTCTGACTTGGACGTTCTTTTGAAAATGCCCCTCCATGTGTGTTTATAAAATTCTAGCACATGTCCATCAGCAGCAGCATCTACTACTTTCATGGAACAGACTTACGTCTGCTTGAGAGCAGGTATAAAATAGTATCATGTATTTTACAGAATTATGTAAATCGTGGCTCCGTCCGTGTTCCACCTAACTCCGCCTCTATGCACTTCTCCATATAAAGTACATGCCAGGTTGCACTGTATGTACTTTTAGGCATGGGACCTAATTTTTATTAAGAGCCATTTACAATGTTTGAGGTGTGAAAATGGTTTATAAAGTTACAGTCAAAAAAACCTACTAATTCTGTCAATTGCCAAGCATCACAAGCATCGTTTTTCAAAAGCACCATCTGTTGCTGTTTATTTGGCACTTCCATTATGATGTTATTGTAGTGAACAGTATTGGAAGGTAGTTGCATCATTTTCTATGAAGTGAGGAGATAAAACAATCCAAATAATTTTTAGACAGCCCAATATTACTCTGCTTTTCTCAGGCATAAAAAAGCAGAAGTCTTTTACAGAAATACCTTTTCCTCTTTTACTATTCAAATTTGCCATATATTTTTGATATGGGATCTTTTTCAAAGGGATGAAGCACCTAAATCATTAGAAAAGGTTTCTAGGGCTGACTGCCTAAATGCAAGTGTAACTTAGCAATGTTCTCCCTATAGCTCAATGGCAGAACATTCTAGAGCTCTTGCTCATAAGTACAGCTATGGACAATATGATGTAGTAATAGGAGGGCCTACCTGTCAGTCACAGGACAGAAAGAACTATCTATGCACTTTTGGAGGGCGGTATAAAAGACTTGAAAAGCCAGGGCCCTGAGGAGTAGCCTAGTGGTTAGTGCAGTGGACTTTGACCCTGGGGAACTGGGTTTGATTCCCACTGAAGCTCCTTGTGACTCTGGGCAAGTCACTTAACCCTCCATTGCCCTTGGTACAAAATAAGTACCTGAATATATGTAAACCGCTTTGAATGTAGTTGCAAAACCCCCAGAAAGGCGGTTTATCAAGTCCCATTTCCCTTCCCTTCTTTCACAGGAGTCCAAGGAAGGAGGAGTGTTTGACAAACCAAAGCAAAAGCATTTGCCAAGAAAGTTTTCATTAATCAAGAACAAAAGTCAAGTTTGAAAATGATCAGATACTATCGTAGTTTCAAGCATAAATGATGCCGACTAGCGATCCGGCAGTGTTATTCACATGACCCGCCGAGCAACTTTTGGGAAACCAAAGAAGAGCCAGGGAGCTAGGAAGAAGGCAACAATTCAGTAGGGTGGAAAAGGAACAGTCTCTTTCCTATTGAGGTTATGTGCTACTGCATTACATTATGTTTATATTTATTTAAAGCTGGATATACTGCCGTACTCAATGGAGGCCAAAGCGGTTAACAAACTCTAAAAATTATTACATAAAATCTCAAGAAATAGAATGCCAATACAGGATAGGAAAGAACACAATCCAAACATTCTAAGTAGAAACAGGAGACATGTTACACACCATGTTCCTCCCATCATACATATCAGATGCCACTTATAGGTTGCAGGCACTCTTCTCTCTTTGTGGGGACTGCCAGTTACACACAGAAGACTTAATACACCACAGGTAAAGCTAGTGAGTGTGTGTGTGTGTGTGCATGTGCACATATTGTGTGTGGGGGGGGGGGGGGGTGAGGGGTGAGAAATTCCCCTACACTAGCAAGAAGTTGATGCCAAGGAGAAGTTTTTAATTTCTCATTTCTTAAAAACCAGTTGGCCTGGTCACAGTTAGAAAGACAGAGTGTGTAAATTCCAGTTAAAACCAATTAGTGCTGCTAATTGGTTAAGTAGCAATTATTGGCGCTGATTGGCTTGTTAATTAAGTTGTGCGTGCAATTTGGCCATGCAGCCAAATTAGCATACACAATTTAAGGTGCCATTTATAGAATTAGGAGGGAGGGTGTATATTTCACCTAGACAATATTCTCTAAGAGGTCATTTAGGTGTATAAGTGGCTAGAATAGCGCCATTTACATGCCTTCCTGCCATGTAAAATTAGCGACTCCTTATAGAATTACCACTTAGGGTAATTTTATAAAGAAGGCACTAACATTGAAATGCCAGATATGTATATAAATGACTAGATTACTGGCATATGCACGTGTTTGTGCGCACAACCATGTGTAAATGCGATATTCTGTTTAAACGCTATCCTATAGTAAGATGCCTCGGTGCGATGGAGCTTAGTTTGAGGGTGGGCATACACATGGGAAGAGTGTGGGCAGGGTACACACTTATAGAATACTGTGATTTACACAGGTTGTTTAGCAATGTAGGCGCAAGTTACCTAAGGGGTAATTCCATGAAGAACCACCAAATTGTGGGCTACTGGAAGGCATGTAAATGGTGCCATTGTAGCCACTTGTACACCTAAATGACCTCTTATAAAATATTGCTGAGCTGAAATGTACATGCCATGATTTAAAATAAAAAGGGCAGGTTTAGCTGGCTATAAACAACTTGTTTTCTTATCATTTCTTAAAGAATTTTGGTCAATTTATAAAACTCTGTTCACTAATTCATTTAAAAGGCACTGCACTTATGTATCAATGTGATGCTTGAAACAAGGGATCTAACCTCACTCCTGTACTTCTTGTGAAAGTAAATTGGCAGTTATGCCTTGTTGATGAATTATCTTTGTGGCACCATAGTGTGTGTATATCTGAAAATGTCATATGCCACGCAGTAGCTGCCTTCAGTCGTCCTCAACCCACGTACCATATGAAAGATCAGGACTGTTAAATACAGAACACGCAGTATGTATGAGTCATCAGCTGAATTGTGCATAACCTGTTCAATTATAGAAGCACATTAGTTTTGCCCATCCCCCCACATCACAGATTTTCTATGAAATTACTGACTTATCAATTATGTTTTGCAATAATACACTCCATTTGTCGTTTCTTTGCAAATTGAATTCATTCTGTACTAATTATCTAATGGAATTATAAGGGATATAGGATTTATCCTTTTTCTGACATTTTTTTCATTATTAACATTCAAACATCCAATTATACACTCTCTGTCTCCTGTAGCCCTGCTTAGTTATGGAGTATCATGGTACAATATAAGAGAAACAAATAGATTAAAATGTCAGTATGTTGTAGTATCTTGTCAGAGCTGCCTGCAGGAGGTTTCCCACTACACATTTTGCTAGTTTTCTTGATCTTTCTTTAAAAATCAAATTTGGCTATTAGGTCTCAGGAAAGGGGTTGGGGGGGGGGGGGGGGAGGAAACTTGCAATTAATGTTTTTTTTTTTATTTTGAGTTTTTTAATACCTTATTTAACAGTCAGCAGAAACAAACACATGTACAAAAGATAAATATGTCTTCGCAAACCACAACATCAGAGGCAGCGATATGAAGCAAAAATCCTGTACAAACAAAATATCCACCCCTTGTGCACAGAGAAATAAAACAATCTCTGTAGCCGAGTCTTATCCACGGAGATCAAAACCATTGCAACCGACAGTGTTTACTCCACCGACACTTTTATGAATATGCACCAGACATACATCTCATAATCCCTACCACACACCCATTCACCCCTCCACCCCCACCCCTCAGGCACAGTGGGTTGAGAAGACCACACACTAAGGGCCTGACTACCAGCTGTACAAATAACAGTAAACCTCATACAGTCTCTTGGGAGCCATAAAGGCGTAAACATTTTTTCCAGAGCAGAACATAGGTTTTCACCCAGAACTTATTACTATGGGTATAAGAACTGCAACGCACTGTACGCTGGCTGCAAAGAACAGACTATCAAAAAAACTCCAAACAGCCCAGAATACTGCCGCCAGACTCATATTTGGAAAAACAAAATATGAAAGTGCAAAACCCCTAAGAGAGAAACTACACTGGCTCCCACTTAAAGAACGCATCGCGTTCAAGATCTGCACGATTGTACACAAAATCATTCACGCAAAGGCCCCAAGCTACATGCTAAACCTCGTGGGCCTACCCCCCAGAAACGCCACAAGATCATCCCGCAAATTTCTCAACCTGCACTTCCCCAGCTGTAAAGGACTAAAATACAAGTCGATGCATGCCACTACCTTCTCTTACATGAGCACGCAGTTATGGAATGCATTACCTACAGACCTAAAAACAATCGACAAAACAACTATCTTTCGCAAATCTCTGAAGACATACTTCTTCAATAAGGCCTACAATGAGAACCTACAACCTCACTAATCCACCTCTCTAATCCACCTCATCCAACCCACTTAGTTATGAAAGCCCACCTTCTATACCTACCCTAATTACTCCCTTCTTTCTTCCTTTACTTAATCTCTGCACATTACTAAATGTATCTGATATCCTGGAATGACAATGTTAATAAAACTGTGTAAGCCACATTGAGCCTGCAAATTGGTGGGAAAATGTGGGATACAAATGCAATAAATAAATAAAATAAATAAATAATTCCAACCCACCCAGGCTGGACATCCACTGTATCCAGATCTGAGGAGCCAGGGAAGTATCCTTGATCCAGTCCTTCAGTATCAATTTCTTAGCCAGCTTAAGTGCAGAAAGAATAAACTTTTTCTGTGCAATAAACACAATCTGGTCTCGATCTCGGTCTTCATGTGGCTCCCAGTCTCCTAAAGACAGCAATGTGTACTTATACGGGGGAGGTCTGCCAAGCACCCTAGCTGTAACCTGAAATACATGAGTCCACAGGGCCTCCAAAAAAGGACACGTCAGGAACAAATGCAGCCATGTTCCTCTGCTCTGCTTTAATGGCACACAAGTCTCAGTATCCCACAATTTCATTTGATACCCCAGAGCCTGGGTAATATACACCCTATGGGAAAATATAAAGTTAATTTCTTGCCAAGGCCACAGAAGGTATCAATCTAAAATTGTCTTCCCAATACTTCCATAAGTTATCCACAGACACATCCAGCCCAACTCCTCCGTTCATTGTTTCACCAGGTGCTTTACATGTTTGAGCTCCTGAGCTTCAAGACTATTCATTGAGCCTGCAAATAGTTGGGAAAATGTGGGATACAAATGAAATAAAAATAAATAAAGTCCTATACCAAATAGATAAGGTATTAAATTTAAATGGCAAAGAATGAAAATGCTCATCACATTCATTCCATTGCATACTTGATGGAGCCCTCTTTCTCAGCCCCTCCCAATAATGCTGGACCTGCAGATAATGGAGAAAATGACTATTAGGAAGCTGCCACTTATGGCTAATCTGTTCAAAAGATGGGAAAGCATTCTCAGAAAGCAACATAACATTGCCAAAAACCAGACACCCCTTTTGCACCCAGAGCCGCAACTGAGAAGCTCCCTGTCCTGCCGGAAAATCAGGATTACCAATAATTGTTAAAAACAGGGAGACACACGGGGACAACCACCACAGAGTCCGCCACCAACTCCAGGCTCTATGAAAAGAACGCAAGAAACTCTACTTCTGATCCCTGCTCCCCATATGAGGCATATGGAGGAGAGTAACAAAATCCCAAGACCCCGTGATCATATTGCTGAGCTCCACAGGTGCATAACGTGTTGGGACAGCATACAACTCCCAAATCCAGTAAATTAATGCAGCCACATTATACAGATGGCTATCCGGGGCCCCAAAACCCCCTCTAGACTTAACGAAAGTTAATTTAGAGTACTCAACCTGGGTACTTTACCTCTCCACAAAAAAGATTGCAGAACCCCTCTATAAAAATTCTCCTCCTTCTTTTTAACACCCAGAAGGGCACCATCTGAAGGAGTTAAAGAATCTCGGGTAACATTAGCATTTTAAAGAGGGCATATCTCCCCATAAGGGACAAGGGTAGCTCTTTCCACCATTCACAGAGTTGTTCAAGTGGCTGGCACAAATTAAGGGAATATAATTGTTGTCTATCTGGAGAAAGTTGAATCCCAAGATATTGCATCGCGCCTAATGCTAGTCTAAGAGGCACCCCCAGAGCCTGCATGTTCAATCCTCGGCCCCCCATGTACTCTGATTTATCATAATTAATTTTACGATCCGAAAATCACCCAAGAGACTCAATAAGCACTATAAGAGAGGCCAGGTCCAGATCCAGCCACCCAAGAAAAATCAGCATATCATCTGCAAAGAGATGAATGTGTTGTTCACAGTTCCATAAAACTATCCTTTGTATACCTGTAGAAGATCTGATCTTCTGTGCCAGGGGCTCCAAAGTAAGAATATAAAAATGTTACACACGAAATGATTTACTTGGGGGAAAGAGCTCTAGAGCAGTCGCTACTGTTTATAATTTAAGAGCAGGCGCTGTATTTATAAGTTTTAGGATATTAATTTCTCCACCAATCACCAAAGGTGATAATTGCAATAAATTAAATAAATTAAGTATGTATATCTCTGTTGAAATGCAGTATTCTGTACTGCAAGATTTGAAAGCATGTACTCAGAACACAAAGAGACTATATTTTTAGCTTCAAAAAGGTTTATTAAGTTACAATATGATTAATGCAATCATATAAGGCTAGCACAAACGAGAGATAGTTCTTTTAGAGTGGAGGAGTGGCCTAGTGATTAGGGTGGTGGACTTTGGTCCTGGGGAACTGAGGAACTGAGTTCGATTCCCAGCACAGGCAGCTCCTTGTGACTCTGGGCAAGTCACTTAACCCTCCATTGCCTGCCGCATTGAGCCTGCCATGAGTGGGAAAAAGTGCGGGGTACAAATGTAAAAAAAAAAAAGTAAAGAGGACAAGGACATCCCTGTCTAGTCCCCCTCTGTAACAAAAAGGGGTCCAATATCATCCCATTCATCAATAACTGTGCCTCCAGAGCCTTGTAAAGATGTATCCATGAGCAAAAGGAAGGTCCCACCCCATATCTCTCCAACACCCAGTGCATATATTTCTAATCGACTGTCAAATGCCTTTTCAGCATCCAGGTTCAATAAGGCCCCCAGCCCCAACCCCAATGATCATAAGGCCATAATAGCCCAAATGATATTCACCGAGGCATAGTGCCCGGGCACAAAGCCCGTTTGATCCTCATTGACTAATTTGGGGAGGACTCGACTAAGCCGCAAGGCTAGAATCTTTGCCAAGATCTTTAAATCCTGATTGATTAGAGAGATAGGGCACTAGGATTCCACCTGATCCTTCCCAGGTTTCAGAAATAACATGACATAGGTCCTATTCTGATATGGCTCCATTGTGCCCAAATTGTTCTGTGCCTGAAACGTTCTCTGAAGGACCCAGGTCATTAGATCTGCCGTCAGTTTGTAGAACTCTACCTTATACTCATCCGGGCCAGGCTAACTGCAAGATAGCAAGCACCTCCCATATATCCCCAACTGTCACTGGAGCATTCAAAACACGCCATTCTGAATCTAGCAATGTAGGAATATCTAGCTGCTGGAAAAAGCTTCCCGTGCATCATCATCATGCGGTGCTCGTGCATATAAGGTGTTATAATAGTCCACGAAGGCCCACACAATATCTGAGGGGGACTGAAGGACCTACTACTACTACTACTACTATTTAGCATTTCTATAGCGCTACAAGGCATACGCAGCGCTGCACAAACATAGAAGAAAGACAGTCCCTGCTCAAAGAGCTTACAGACCTGACCATGAATCATAAGTTTAGGAATTAACCGCTTGGTCTTACTAGGCCGAATTAATTTAGCTAAAAGCCTACCCAACTTATGGCCCCATTTATGAAGCTTATAGTTGTAAAGCAAAAGATTTGCAGAGGCCCTCTGCTCCAACAGCTGATCCACCTGTCCTTTAAGCACTACATAAGCAGCATGGTCAGAGACAAAGAACGCTGATGCTGATACTGAGCCACCTGCAACTGCTCAATCAGGTCCAACAACTGCTTATCACGTGCCTTACGCTGATGGCTCACATAAGAAATTATTTGGCCCCTCAAAACAACCTTGGCTGTTTCCCAAAGCATAATAGTAGACACATTACCATCATCATTTAATTCCATAAATTCCTGCCATTCCTTCCGCAAAAACTGTGTAAATTTAGCATCATGATACAACAATGGGTCAAACTTCCATGTCCGCTGGCATGATTGAGCAATAAGGTGCAACCGAATCTCCACTGCCACGTGATCAGACACCAACACCAGCACAATCTCAGTCTGCAGCAATCTAGAAAAACAGGATAAACGGAGCAAAATATAGTCCAACTGGGTGTACACCTGATGAACCTAAGAGAAATAGGTGAAGTCCACCTCACCAGGATGGAACGTACGCCACGCATCAAGGGCACCTAACTGCTGAATAAGAAAATTAACCCTCCTATGATCATGACCCATGGTGGGGGGATTTAGGGGGCCTGCAATCTACAAAATGGTCTACTGTAATATTAAAATCTCCCCCATACTCAACTGGTAATCCTGATACTTTGACACTGTAGCCACCACCCGAGAGAAAAAGCCATGATCATATACACTACAGGCATAAAGACTACAAAATTGAGCCCTACAACCCAGCAGCTCACCCAAGGCTGTAATTTTTAACCATTTTAGGTAATTTCCAATCCAACCCCTTCCTTATCAAAATAGCCACTCCCCGCTGTTTATTGTGGGAGGAGGCAATGACCTCTCCCACCCACAATCACTGCAACTTTTCATGTTCAAGATCTGACAAACGAATCTCCTGCAGGAGCACTACATCAGCCCTGTGTTTCCGCAAGTAAGAAAGGATCTTCATGCGTTTAACGGGGGAATGAATCTCATTGATATTAAACGAGATCACCTTAAGATCACCCAGGGTTTATCGAAAGAGGGCTCTATCTGGACAAGACCATCTAACATTTCAGCATGGGCAAAGGGTCCCAGCCACCCCCTTGCCCCGCAAAGGTAACATGCCACTGAATCAACTGTTGGCATGCCAGATCCCCACTCCAAGATCTGAAAAACCACACCTTGTTCCCAATCACACACCTTACCTGTACCCCATAACCACTTTCTACACCCTAGTCTCCCATACACACACACATGCATACACACTGACATCACTCATACCCCAGACAACCCCCATCCCCTCACAATCCCCACTGAATAACCCCATTTACAACTCCCCTCCTGCTCTCAGCAGCACAACAACTTGCAAATCTAACCCCACCTACCCCACTCCCCAGCAACAGCCCCCCCCCCCCCAAAGCCCATAGACTTAAAAACAGGATAATAAAGTGAATCTCAAATCCCCAACATATTTCATTCCTGTGAATTCAGTCCACCCTACAAAACAAAACAGACTGGGGGGGGGGGGGGGGGGGAGAGGGGAAACAAAAATGGTCCACACTCCGACTGTCCAAGCGCAAACCAGTGAGCATTGCAAGCTGTAATCCAGTTGGGCGTAGACAGCCCCTCAAGTGGCCAGCCGTGAACAACTCAGTAGACCGCAGGCCCCGCTGAGTGCAGCCAAATCCAAGAACAGGCACACACAATCAATGACAAAGATGTCATATGGCTAAGTTCGTGTCTGCTACTGCCTCTCCCAGGGAATTCACAAAGTTCTGCAGCTCCAGCACTGTATCACTAATCTTCCACAATCCACTGTTCAGGCGCGAAACCAGGGCGCATCTGAATCTGTAATCCAAGTAGGAGTAGAGGGCCCCTCAAGCAGCCATCTGTGACTGCTCAGCAGATTATATGCCTCGCTGAGTGCAGCCAAATCCAAAAAGAAACACTCACAATCGGGGACATGTAGCTCAGATGGCTAAATTCCCGTCTGCTGCCTCCGTTCCCAGGGAATTCGCAAAATTCTTCAACTCCTGCACTGTGTCACAAATTTTAGTAGAACCATTGTGGAATACTTTCACCTTTGTGGGATATTGCACAGAGAAGTGCACTCCACGATTCACAAGTTTGCGAGCAATCGGGTGCCACTGCACGGCAGCAGGGTGATACTTGCACCAAGAAATCTTCAAAAAGCAGAATCTTATGGCCCCCGATATTCAGCTGTTTCACCACCTTGTAAACGCGCAAAATAACCATTTTCTCTACAAAGTTCAAAAAATGCCCTATAACCACTCTAGGGCCTGCACACGTGGGCCGCTCAACCTGATAATGGGTATGGCTTTCTGAAAGGCCCAACTGTAAGGCAGTTGCCGCTCACAAAGGAGAGACAGATCTTTATCCACAATAGCCTCCAGGAGTCCCACTAACCAAATGTTCTGATGGCACTGATTCTCCTGCTTATCTAATCTCTCCTCCAATGTGGCAGCGTGCTGGCAAACCGATGCCAGCTGGCCCTGCAAGTCCACCACATCCATCTCCTGCGCAGTCACACGTTGTTCGACGTCTCCCAAGCGCACTGCCTGGGCAGCCAGCTTCTTATTCATCTCATGAAGCATGGATTGGAGCTGCAACATCTTATCCTCAAGGATGGCCTTAACACATTGAGCCAGGTATGCAGTTTCTATGCAGGTCCAGCACTGACTTGTTCTGCAAGAAATCCCTGGGTCCCAGAGTGCAGTTGAAATTGAATAGCTCTGCAACATGCACATATTTTATAACAAGACCACCAAATATGTTCCACTGTTCCCAATTCTTCACACCAACACCAACAGAAAGGTGAAACAGTTGAAAAGATATTGCGGAGTCTAACAAGTTTTCTTGTGTATTTGTGGCAATAGAGATCTTTGTTGATATAGTTTCCATTTGCTTCCAGTAACAGTCTTCATATTTCATTCCTAGTTCTGGCTGCCATTTTCCCCTGAGCTTAAGAATTTGAGGGAGTGTATCATGGAGAAATCAATTTTAAAAAACCCTAAAGCTTTTTGCACCTAAAAGAAATCTTTACATAATTCAACTTAGAAGGGGGTCCGCGACATCACTGCTTGAACTCTCGGCAGCCATTTTGAAGCTGTGCCAGGAGTGAGTGGTCTGTGGCAGCACCAGGTAGGAAAGATGGGTCTTTTTCTTGCCCTAAAGAGGCCACTAGACCACCAGGGAAGGATGATAAGATACAGGAGGGGAGGGGATGTGAATAGAGTCATGTGGGTGGCGGGAGGGAGCTGTAATAAAAGGTGGGTGGAGGGAGGCTGGAAAAATTATTGGGGAGGGGACATACATTGGGGGAGAGAGAGGGAATCTGGCTTGCTTAGGGGGGAGTCAAGGTGACATTGCGATGTAGGGGTGTGGTGGGGTGTGGGCATGGCGGGATGGGGCGGAGGTGTGACGGGATGTGGCTGAATTGCATTTTGTGTCCTTTTTTTGTCACAGCAAATATGGTAACCCTATGCTAGAACACATGTGAACTGTTTATCTGTGTGCCAAGTGTAGCCAAGGCCGAAGTCAGGACCTGACTCGGCTTCAAAAACTGGCTGTGCTGAAAGCAGCACCAGGAACAATTTGTTAGCTGATTTACAGTTTTCCTAAGACTGAACATCTTGGCTACCTTTCAGGGCAGGGACATGGACTGAATCTTTATAATATGGGCTTGCTGGAATAGCTGAGCTCTGAAGAGGATACATGTCATCACTATCTACAGAGGATGCTACGGACTACTGAGGGTGAGAGACAAATGGTTATTCCTCTGTTGCTCAGTTAGTGCCTGGTCTTTGCTTGTGAAGGACTGGTTGTCTCAAGACCTCTGGTCATTAGCCTAACTTTGTTGGTAATTTCTTCTCAGGATAATCTGGTAGTAGTGTAATCCTATCTATCTATCTATTGAAATATCTATTGGTGTAATTTTTAGTATTTGTTGCATAATATATTTTTGTATTTGCTTTCATAATTGCTATTATATAATAAATAATATATATTTCCATCTTCGCATAATTCCTTCTTATGGACAGCCTAACTAGAACCTAGGCCAAAACTTTAGACATGTCCTATCCCTAGCCAAATGAGTCCAGAGTAATTACTATCTGAGTGATTACCTGTCATACTAGCAGTTCCTACAACTCTGCCCTAGTAGTACAATCAAAGCAGCTACGTATTAAAAGTATGGTAGGTATTTTTCATAGTAACATGGAGGGGCATTTTTGAAAAAGCATACAAGTCAGAATTGGGATGTTTAGTTCGTTACATCAAAAAAAAAAAACCCTTATCCATCTTAGGGCCATTTTGAAACAGGAAAAACATCTGGGATTCTGTATTTGCACAGAAGATGTCCAAAAAGAAGAGCCATTTTCCAAAGTGAAACGTCCAAAAAAACAGGCACTAGAACATCTCATTTTGAGAGAAATGGCCACACAGTGGACGTTAACCAATGGCACCCAGGTACAATTCCCACCATAGTGCCTTTAGTTTGTATTCTGAGCCGTCCAGGAACCGTAATAAAACTTGCTGTGTCTAACTGTACCTTTCATCCTTCAGGTATCTCCTGTTTTTAGGTACAGTAGGTAATTTGGTGGTTTTGGAGCGCTCACGATTTCTACCACAAATGTACTAGGTGGAGTGAGATTTGGACCTGGATCCCAGTCCATTGCACTGACCACTAGGCTACTCCTGGGAGGTGCTTGGTGCTGTTAGGTATGCCCATAATACCTGTTGCTGTCATAGTGCCTGGTATCCCCTTTCAGTTTCAGTTCTTAAGACGGTGGGAGGGAAACAACATCCACTGCGGATTAAGGAGGGGTCAAGCCTTAATCCATCCAGTGGTTAGCTGGTCATTCAGAGCTTCTTTTTTAAAACTTGGATGTGATTGAAACAGGTCTAGATAAAAACATACATCTTTTTAGACTTGATGTGCCTTACTGTTCCATTATCACTAAAAGATGTCCTAATTTTGGGCCTGCCCTAGTCCCGCCTAAAACACTCCCATAACATGCCTCAGTGGAAACCATCCAAATTCTGCCTTTTTGAAAATCACAATTTAAATGTTTTCGGCATTTGTATGTGTTTTTGGCCAGTTTGACACATCTATCTGCTTTGAAAATGAGCACAATAGTAGATGACAGTAGATAAAGACCTGCCCAGTCCATCCAGTCTGCCCAGTAAGATAAACTCATAGTGTGTGTTGCAGTATAACATATATAGTCTTGATCTGTTCTTGCTGCTTTTAGGGCACAGACCGTAGAAGTCTTTCTGGTCAGGGGCGTAGCCAGACCTCGCGGTGGGAGAGGACCAGAGCCCAAGGTGGGGGGGGGGGGGCACATTTTGGTCTTCCACCCCGCCGCCACCCTGCCACTTCCCACCCACTGCTGCAGCAAATACCTTGGCTGGTGGGGGTTCCCAACCCCTGCCAACTGAAGCGTTGTCCAGTCTCTGGTGCTGCCATATTGCCTACCCTGCTCTATCTTCACCTCACGTCCTGCACACTCCTTTTAGTGAAATTGAGCCAGCCAGTTTCACTAAAAGGAGTGTGCCAGATATGAGGGGAAGACAGAGCAAGGCAGGCAACGTGGCGGCCCTGGAGACCGGCGCTGGACAACACCAGCTGGCAGGAGTTGGGGACCTCTGCCAGCAAAACCAGGGGCCCACAGGAAATTTGGGGGGCCCAGGCCCCCTTGGCCAAACGTAGCTATGCCACTGTTCCCGGCACTGGACATACTCCCCCGCTACTGGAGTTGCTGTCAATGGCCACTCCAGCCCATCCAGATGTAACTAGCCATAATTGGGGCACAGACCATAGAAGTCAGCCCAGCACCGGCCTTATTTCCAAATTACTAGAGTTACCGTCTAAGCACCACTAAGTTTTGTTTTGCTTCCATTCTATTTCCATATAGGAATCCTTTCTGTTTATCTCATGAATTTTTCAATTCTGTTATCATTTTTGTCTCCACCACCTCTCGCAGGAGAGTATTGCATGTATCCACCACCCTTTCCATGAAAAAGTACTTTCTGACATTACTCCTAAGTTGACCCCGCTTCTGCCCCCCCCCCCCCCCCCGCAACCTCAGTTCATGTCCTCTAGTTGTGCTGCTTTTCCTTCTCTGGAAAAGATTCGTTCGTAGTGGGCTCACAGTCTAAGTTTTGTACCTGGGGCAATGAAGGGCTAACTGCAGTGGGAATTGAACCATTGTGCTAGGCTATTCCTCCTCTCCACCCTACCATACTCAACAATCAATAATCAGAAATCTTTTTCTGATATCCTGTTATACAGTGGGGGAAATAAGTATTTGATCCCTTGCTGATTTTGTAAGTTTGCCCACTGACAAAGACATGAGCAGCCCATAATTGAAGGGTAGGTTATTGGTAACAGTGAGAGATAGCACATCACAAATTAAATCCGGAAAATCACATTGTGGAAAGTATATGAATTTATTTGCATTCTGCAGAGGGAAATAAGTATTTGATCCCCCACCAACCAGTAAGAGATCTGGCCCCTACAGACCAGGTAGATGCTCCAAATCAACTCGTTACCTGCATGACAGACAGCTGTCGGCAATGGTCACCTGTATGAAAGACACCTGTCCACAGACTCAGTGAATCAGTCAGACTCTAACCTCTACAAAATGGCCAAGAGCAAGGAGCTGTCTAAGGATGTCAGGGACAAGATCATACACCTGCACAAGGCTGGAATGGGCTACAAAACCATCAGTAAGACGCTGGGCGAGAAGGAGACAACTGTTGGTGCCATAGTAAGAAAATGGAAGAAGTACAAAATGACTGTCAATCGACAAAGATCTGGGGCTCCACGCAAAATCTCACCTCGTGGGGTATCCTTGATCATGAGAAAGGTTAGAAATCAGCCTACAACTACAAGGGGGGAACTTGTCAATGATCTCAAGGCAGCTGGGACCACTGTCACCACGAAAACCATTGGTAACACATTACGACATAATGGATTGCAATCCTGCAGTGCCCGCAAGGTCCCCCTGCTCCGGAAGGCACATGTGACGGCCCGTCTGAAGTTTGCCAGTGAACACCTGGATGATGCCGAGAGTGATTGGGAGAAGGTGCTGTGGTCAGATGAGACAAAAATTGAGCTCTTTGGCATGAACTCAACTCGCCGTGTTTGGAGGAAGAGAAATGCTGCCTATGACCCAAAGAACACCGTCCCCACTGTCAAGCATGGAGGTGGAAATGTTATGTTTTGGGGGTGTTTCTCTGCTAAGGGCACAGGACTACTTCACCGCATCAATGGGAGAATGGATGGGGCCATGTACCGTACAATTCTGAGTGACAACCTCCTTCCCTCCGCCAGGGCCTTAAAAATGGGTCGTGGCTGGGTCTTCCAGCACGACAATGACCCAAAACATACAGCCAAGGCAACAAAGGAGTGGCTCAGGAAGAAGCACATTAGGGTCATGGAGTGGCCTAGCCAGTCACCAGACCTTAATCCCATTGAAAACTTATGGAGGGAGCTGAAGATGCGAGTTGCCAAGCGACAGCCCAGAACTCTTAATGATTTAGAGATGATCTGCAAAGAGGAGTGGACCAAAATTCCTCCTGACATGTGTGCAAACCTCATCATCAACTACAGAAGACGTCTGACCGCTGTGCTTGCCAACAAGGGTTTTGCCACCAAGTATTAGGTCTTGTTTGCCAGAGGGATTAAATACTTATTTCCCTCTGCAGAATGCAAATAAATTCATATACTTTCCACAATGTGATTTTCCGGATTTAATTTGTGATGTGCTATCTCTCACTGTTACCAATAACCTACCCTTCAATTATGGGCTGCTCATGTCTTTGTCAGTGGGCAAACTTACAAAATCAGCAAGGGATCAAATACTTATTTCCCCCACTGTATAAAGACAATAGGCATCATTTTGAACTTTTCACTGAGGTACCCAATTATGAAATTACCCCCGTGAAGAGTAATTTTCAACAGGTCACCTAGGTTGAGAGTCTAAGTAGGTGCATATTTTGAAGCTATTTTGTAAAAATACAGGCACCTATGTACCTAGTTTAAGTGTGCACATAGTTGTTTATTGTATGACCAATGGGCCAAATTCTGTAAATGGTGTCTAAAATCCAACTGCATCCAGAAAAGTGCTTAGCACTATTCTATAAACTGCGCCTAAAGTTAGATGCAGTTTATAGAATAGCTCATAGGGCTAGGGAACATGCCTACATTTAGGTTTGGCCATTTATGCCACTAAAAACCTGGTGTAAATACCTGCGCATTCCCCCAAATTCTGTAACAACGCATGTAAATTTGAGTAATGCCACTGACACGCCCACACTCTTCCCATGGCCATGCCCCTTTTCAGCTATGCATGTTAGGATTTACGTGCACCTTAGAATACGCCTAAAAAGAGGCGCACATAAATTCCAGTTAGTGATGATAATTGGTTATCGGCCAGTTATCATCTCTGATTGACTCGTTACTCAACTATGGTGTGCTCATAAATTAGGGTACACCCTTGTAATGCTCCCGTCCATGCCCCCTTGAAATTACACGCTAAAGGAGTTCCGCACACAGCGTTATAGAATAGCCATATATAGAATCTGGGGGTTAGTTGTATAGTGATGTGAATGTGGTAGCTGGTTATTGCTTCCAAGTCCACTCACTGTCCATGACACATCCCTCAAAAAATATTTAGAATATAATTTGTGTGTGATTGCCATGCACAAACAGGGTAATTACCACAAGACATTTTAGTGAGTCCTGCGGTATACCTTTTTTGATGTATTAAGCCAGTGGTTCTCAAACCTGGTCCTGGAGGCACTGCATGGAAATCTCTCTCATGAATATTTATTGTGGATATCCTAAAAACCTGACTGGCTGGGGTGCCTCCAGGTCTGCACTAAGCTCATGTTAGAGCTTAGCACACCTTAGTAAAAGGGCCTCAAGATTAGCTGAAGCCTTCTTTCACAGTTGGTATTTTAATCACTGCTAGCCAGTATGACTGAATGCTGCTACAATATACTTTGGTTCTCATGAAATTCAAGAATATAATAGTGTCTGCAAACCAAGAAACTGTCTGCATTTCCATTAAAATGGAGCTACCTATCTTCCAGCTGCTGTTGTGGTTGCATCAGCATTCCCAGACAAATAGGAATAGAAAAAAATGTTGCTAAGATCATCACAAGTGCTTGAGTTTTCTTACTATCACCAGAATTTTCTGTTTGTGGTAAACAAAAGGTAAAGTGTGTTTGATGAATCCAATTGCATGTTACTAAAAATGTTGCTCAGTGCGTATGGTAATATTGTTTCACGAGATTCAGATTCATTTCCTGTACGAACAAAAGGTAATACTTACTGGAACATAAAATAACATTCTGTATAATCTTAAACTTCTATGGCTTGATGAGCTGTCTGAATACATTATCATTCATTTTGCATTCATGTAGTAAAACTCAAAGGGGATTTAATGGAGAAATATTGGTAGCTGGCTGATTTAAGATGGATTAAAACTTTCCAAGGTGAAGACGTTTCGTTCTATTCATGCTTTCTCATCAAGAGACAATTTTGACTTTCCTTCAGATTTGGAACACATTTTTGTGGTGGGTCAGTTGATGAAATGACAGATATATGGAATCAGGAGTTATCTAGGACACTCAAGGTTGTGGATCCACTGAAAGCATATCCTATTTCAAATTCTCATTTTGTGATCCTGGGTGGTGAGCCCTGGGACCGTAGCCAAATTCCCGTTGCTGTCCCGCCACTAGCCCTTTAACAATCGGCCTTTGGCGCTCACAGCAGTGGGTGTGGAAGGACACCATCCCACAAGTCACTCCGAGGGGTAAATGCAACTGGAGTCAGGGTCAGAACCGGAATCACAGAAGCGCCATGACATTCATAATTCACCCATGGTTAACTGATGAAACTGGAGCAATTGAAAAACAGTTAAATAGAAAAGAAATGATGGCTAGACCAGCTACTTAAGAACAAAACTAAATGGAGAGAACAGTTTAATAGCATATTTAAAAAGACATCAGATTGGCTAACTACACCAATTATTAAAAACAGATTCATAAGGCCCGCAAATATGCAAATACAGTCCTATGCAGAGATTGGATCACAGCTAAGCGGTACAAGGGAAGAGATTTTTTACCTTCTGTTTGTGAGTTTGGAGGGACAGAGGGAAGACCTGTTTCTAGGCCCTACTTCTGTGGATGCTTTGCACAGGTGCCAGTATCTCCCTTTTCCACTTAAATCTCTCTTGTTTCACCCAAACGATTAGAGTCAATATTCAGAACCCCTGCTATTCAGCTGAAGGTGGTCAGTGTTTTTTTAAAATGCTTATCGTCACCGGCTTAAATATCCCCCGATATTCAATGCCGGGCCATGTCTGGGTACCGGTCCTGAATATCGGGGGATAATTTTTGGCAGGCTGGGCGCCAACATTTATGTGGGTCTGGCCGATATCCAGCTGGGGCCTCGTAAGAGATATGTGGCCCCGGCTGAATATCAGGTCATGCTTGAATAACTTTTTTATTGTGTTAAAATAAAGCCCCTGAGCCCCCTCGTCCCCCTGCCAATGTTCCCTTTTTCCTTCCCCCTACCCCCAGCCCACATCAGGACCCCCCCGTAAGACTCCCTTCCCCTCTAGGTGTGCAAGTAGGCCCTCCCCGCGGTAGTCCATGGTAGTCCAGTGAGGTCATTGGGGGCAGGAGCGCAGCCCCCTTGCTCCTGCCCCTTGCGGCACCTCTTGAAAATGGCTGCCATGACCTCTTGTGGCAGCTCGCAATACTACATGAAGTATCGCGAACTGCAACGAGAGGTCTTTGCAGCCATTTTAGACCAGTGCTGCAAGGGGCAGTGGTGAAAGGGCTGCGCTCCTGCCCTCAATGACCCCACTGAACCACCAGGAATACAGGTAGGCCCGGGGACCTACCTGCACGGCTGGGGGGGGGGGGCTTTTTGGGAGGTCTTGATGCAGGTTGGGCAGAGGGGTGAAAGAGCGGACATTGTCGGGGGGGCAGGAGGGGGCTCAAGGCTTTTTTATTTAAAGGAAAAAAAGTTATGTGGGTGCGGGCCCGATATTCAGAGGGAAGAATAGCAGCTTGTTAGACCTTCCACTTTGATAGTAATTTTTCTTTTGGAACCTGTTAAAGACTGGGTTGTCAGGTTGTTTTTCCTTAACATGGGGGCCCAGTTTCTTAATTGTAAAGTGTGTATTTTTCTGGGGTGGCAAGGTCAAAACAGAAAAGAAAGCAGCAATTTTGCTATTAAGACATAAATGGGCTCATTTTCGAAACAGAAAAATGTCTAAAAAGATGCACAAAGTGGCAAATGGATGTTTTTCTTGCAAAAATGTCAAAATTGCTATTTTAGAACACGTTTTGAAGATACTTTCTATGCAGCTCATCTGCAGTGCGTCCGAATCACAAGAGGGCATGTCGGAGGCATGTTGGGGACAAGATTTGGGCATTCCCACAACTTGGATGTTTTTCTGTCATAATAGAACATTGCAAAGATGTCCAGGGTTAAATGTTGGGCGTTTTGGTCTGGACTTGTTTCAATCACAATTAAGTCATAAAAAGGTGTTCTAAATGACCAGATGACCACTGGAGGGATTAAGGCATGACCCCTCCTTACTCCCAAGTGGTTACTGACTCTTTCCAACCCCCCAAAGATGTGAAAGAAACAGTACAAAGCAGTCTCTATGACAGCGTCAGATGTTATGGCCATGTTATGGCTAGCAGCAAGCAGGTCCCTGAAGTAGCCTAAACGTTGGTGCAGTGCACTGTAGAGAAGACGCCCCAGGCCAGTGGTGTGCTGAGTTGGCTTGCACCAGCTCGCAAGAGCCGGTTGTTAAATTTTGCTCCGACTTGCGAGCCGGTTGTTACTACGTGCGAGCCGCCTCTCCTTCCTCCCTCCCTCTGGATCCGGTCCCTCACCTGAGTCGCCTTGTCCATCAAATTCTTCGGGGCATGCAGTCTTGCCTGCCCACTGCTGGCATTGACTCTCCCTCGGTGCCGGTTCGCTCTTTAAAAATGGCCGCCGAGACTTCTGCTGAAGTCTTGGAGGCTGCCCTTGTAAGTCTCGGCAGCCATTTTGAATAGCAATCGGGCAGCGGGGGAGAGTCAGCGCCGGCAGCAGGCAGGCAAGACTGCCTGCCCCGAAGAATTCGATGAACAACTCGGGAGGGGGTGGCAGGGGAGAGAGGTCAATCGCTGGGTATGGGTGGCTGGAGGGGGCAGGGAAGAGAAGGGAGTCACTGGACATGGATGGCTGGAGGAGGAAGGGGGCAGGGGAGAGATGGAAGTCGCTGGACATGGGTGGCTGGAGGAGGAGGAGGGGGCAAGGGAGAGAAGGGAGTTTCTGGGCATGGGTCGATGGAGGGCAGGGCAGGGGGAGAGAAGGGTCGCTGGACATGGGTGGATGGAGGGCAAGGGAGAGGAGGCGAGAAAGAAGAAATGCTGGACATGGATGGAGGGGAGGGAAGAGTGAGGAAGGAGATGAGATGAGGGAAAAGGACGAGAGGAGAAAAACTGCACATGGATGAAGAAAATAGGCAGAAGCTGGATCCACTGGACAGTCAAGTCTGCGGAGGACCAGAAATGAAGAAGAAAGGAGGAAAGGAAAGAAATAAATGGAAAGGAAGCCCTATAAACAGAGTTAAGATAGCAGCAGAATCGGATACTGGGCCAGCATGATCAGAAAAACAGTCACCAGACAACAAAGGTAGAAAAAAAATCTTTTTATTTTCATTATAGTGTTTGGAATATGTTCACTTTGAGAATCAGGTGCTCAACATTAAAAGTTTATATTTATTCACTTATTTATGGCATTTTATTGCACATTAAACATGAATTAGGTTGGAACCTGGGATCATTTAATTTTTTTTTCCTGGAGTAATGCATTGCCACCCCCCCCCCCCCCCAGGCTCTCTCCCCCGGCTATAGCCAACTTTGCAATTTGGGGGGGGGGGGGCCCCCGCAGAGGGGGACCAGGGAGAGAGCCTGTTGTTAAACATTTACCAGCACACCACTGCCCCAGGCCCATATCGCACTCTATTACACTTGTGCAACACCTACCAAAAACCTACTATGCTATACATATAGGTGACACCTGCAAGCATAAGGGCTATTGTAATGGTGTATAGTTAGGTACATTTATTTTTTGTTGGGTTTTGGAGGCTCCCCATACAATATAAGGGGTAACAGTGAGATGTGTACCTGGGACTTTTTATGTGAAGTACACTGCACCGTCCCTTATGGTTCCCCACTGCTCTACTGGGATGTCTGTGTGAGCAGTCTTCTAAATTTATTTCCCCCCCCCCCCCCCAGTACATTCCAATGACTTGTTTTTGTTTGCTTTTCCCCTGGAGTTTTTTCATTGATGGAAATTGCTAAGATGGTTACCATCAGTCAAATGGACTTTACTCTTTCTCCAACCATTAAATTCCTAGGCGTTCAAATTGACTGTTCTCTTTCCCTGAAGGCACAAGTTAACGCCTTGGCCAAAAAATGTTTTTTTCCTAATGAGAAAGCTCTGTACCATTTGGAAGTACTTTGAAATCAGTCAATATGAAAAGCTGGTGCATGCGCTGTTACTATCATCTCTTGATTACTGTAACTTAATATACTTGGGCTGCACAAAGACTTTACTTAAGAGACTTCATTCAAAATATGGCAATCAGACTAATCTTCGGGCTATCAAAATTTGACAGTGTCTCCCCTTTTTATATCAAACTATATTGGCTACCTATTGAAGTGAGTGTTTTTCAAATTGGCATGCTTCCTTTAAAAAAAACATATTTATACGTTTTACATCTTTTAACCAAGAATTTACATTTGTACAGAAAAGTGTTGTATAGGAAAATTATTACTTCTCATAAAGAATAAAGGAGCAAATGACATTTTAATCACTCAAGTCCACATAATTAGGATCCACGATTAATGAAAATGAGGAAATATAAGGAAATTTTAATAAGGCAGTATTATACCTGAGGATTATAGGCTAGCAATTATCTAAAAGAGCTTATTTAATCTCCTAATGATCTTTTAGTTGCTATAAAAGCTGACAAATGAGAGGGCTCTGTAAATACATATTTAACAGCATTATATCTAATAATACATTTACAAGGATATCGTAAGAAAAAAGTTCCACCTAATTGCAGAACTCCATGCTTCAATAACAAGAACTGTTTACGTCTACGTTGAGTTTCCCTTGATACATCAGGAAATAATTGAATTTTAAAGCCTAGAAATAACTTCTCTCTCTTTTTTAAAAAACATGCGAAATAACCATTGTTTATCAGGTATTAATTGGCATGCTTCCTTTTTAAAACACTACAAGGACTGATCCCTAGCTATTGCTAGCTCATTTCTGCTTCGCAACCTCTACCAGAACTAGGAGACAGGAAGCTGCTAAATATTCCACATTTTCCTCATGTAAGGGTAAGAAGAGACTAGCACTCTTTGACAAATCTCTTCCTGTTCAAGCAGCCAGACTTTGGAAAGATATTGCTGGAATGTTTTCTCCTTCACAATCATATTTCCTGTTTCAAAAGAAGATAAAAACTTTCTTATTTGAGAAATATGAATTATAATTAATTTCTGCTTGCCTCCAGAGCAACCATTGTAATTCTCAGAAGAATGTTCTGATCTCTATATCCCTTTTAAGATGCTTGTAAACCACTTAAAACTGAAAAGGTGTTAGCAGGATATGAGCCCAAATGCCCAAATGTAATGTAATGTAAAAAGAAAAACGCACCGAACACAAAACATCTAGTAAAGGGACATATTTGAAACAAAAAGATAGATGTTTTTCAGGTTCGAAAATGGCCATGTTCGCCACTTGATTTTTGGACATTTTCAGCAAAACATCTAGGATTTAGATGTCATATCAAAAATGCCCCTTGAAGTGTTGCAATTAGGTGGTCTATTTTAACTTAATGTTGCATGTAAATGTGGTATGAATATGCAGTCTAATAAGTATGTTTGCTGTGATCCAGGTCATTTGTCTTTTTGAACTTCAGACCTCTGGCGAGTACCCCTTTGGATTCTCTTCTGATAAGATCAGTAACGTCATAAATTACTATAAATATTCTGTAGACTGTAGCTTTCAGATCATTGAGTTTTCATAAATGGTGACACCAGTTATGTATTTTCTTGGAATTGTGTCTTTGCTTCTTTTAAGCATGTGGACTGTGTTTAAGGGAGAGGGGGGGGGGGGTGCATCTTTTTTTCCTCTGAATTGATGTTTTAAATTTTTTGACCCTCTTCTATTTCTTTTAACAACAGTTCTTCTTGGATGTAAATTGAATATAATAGTCAGTAGTTCCCAAGGGGCTCTCCAGTTTTTCAAGATATCCACAATGAATATGCTTGAGAGAGATTTGCATCCAGTGGAGGCAGTGTAGACTAATCTCTAGCATTAATATTCATTGTGGATATCCTGAAAACCTGGCTGGCTGGGGAGCCCCCAGGACAGGTTTGGGAAATATATTGATACATTAAAAAAAAATGTTCTTCCATAGGAAAACCACAATTCTTAAGTCATTTTTATTTTCCGGCAAACAGGCTAATTAAGACTGACCATCAAACAAAGTTTTAAAAAATCTATTCTACTGTATAAACTTATTCCTTGTTTCTCTCTAGTGTCTCCTTCATCTTCAAAGGCAATGAGCACATACATTATGCTAATTTTACCATGATTACATTGGTTAGAGTCAGGTTAAAATGACGAGAGTACAGTCATTTGATGTGTCTAAAACTACTGAAATCATGTATACTGAGTAAATACAGGATTAAAAACTTTAGAAAGCTTATTTTCTGGACCTGTCACACTCAAATCTTAAACATAAAGGTTACAACTTCTGCTCTAGAGATGTGTCATTACATAATTGCTGACAGTTTCATTGACACCTAAATGTCGGGACTCATGGGGTAGCATCATAACATAACTTTGCATTCAAATAAGGTTCTTAATTTGTAATGCTGTTTATATTTGTGAAAACATTAGCGGAGCAACTCTATGAATGGACACCTAGAAGCACATGCCACTTACGTGCATCATTGGTGCTAATAATCAGCACTGATGCACATATGGGAAGGGAAGGGGAAAGGGGATGGGACTTGATGTACCACCTTTCTGTGATTACAATCAAAGCGGTTTACATATTATATACAATACACATACTTATTTTGTACCTGGGGCAATGGAAGGTTATGCCACTCACTCCCGCAGTTCATATAAACAGTCTGGTAGCAGAGGAGGAGGAAGTGACCCAATGTGCAGCGGTTCACTTCCTCCTCCTCCTCCTGCCACTTGATTTCTGTGGGGAAGGGGGGAGAGAGAGACTCAATGCCGGCACTGATCAGAATTCTGCACAGTAATTGTAGGGGAATTCCGCACAAATTTTGCATGCATACTTGCGCAGAATTCCCCCCAGAGTAAAATATGGAAAATCTGAAGCCCTAAATGGCAGTCACTACAGAGAAATTTTCAATTTAGGTGGTCGAAGAGATTTATAAAGTACCTGCGAGTGCCTATACTAAGCAAACTAGATGAACTTTGCCTGCTTAATAATAATCTGCTCATGAAGGGACCCTTTTACTAAGCTGCGTTAAGTGTCTCCATAAAACGGTATGTGCACATGTGTTAATTGTTTTAAATGACCGCACTAATGCTATCAATGCATGTCAGAAATTCAACGAAGAGAAAAATGTCTATTTTATGGCCTCACTAGAATTAGGCTTGGTGTGCAGCAGAGTCCTGCGTTAGGGCACACTAAATCCATTTATTCACACAGCTTAATAAAAGGGCTCTGAAGGGAGTTGAGCAGAGTCAGTAGGATGCTTGGGTACATAAGAAGAGGAATGGGCGGCAGGAAAAAAAAGAGGTGATGATGCCTCTGCATAAGTCACTGGTGTGACCTCATTTGAAATACTGTGTACAGTTCTGGAAACCACACCTTCAGAAAGATATAAATAGGATGAATTGCTCCAGAGGGTGGCTACTAAAATGATTAGTATGGGGTCTGACTTAAAGATCTCAATAAGTATACTTTGGAAGAAGGGTGGGAGACAGGAGATATGAGAGAGACATGAAAATACCTGCATGGCATAAATGCACAGGAAGCAAAGCTCTGGAATGAGGGGATATAGGATGAAGGTAAAAGGGGACAGAGTCAGGAGTTACCTAAGGAAATATTTCTTTACAGAAATGATGGCGGATGTATGGAATGGCTTCCTAGTGGAGATGTTGGAGGACTGTTATTGGAAAAGTAATGGATGCGATGCAGAAGGAAAGGATAGTGAATTTCCTGGAAGCCAATAAGTTGCAAGATCCGAGACAACATGGTTTTACCAAAGGTAAATCGTGCCAAACGAATCTCATTGAATTCTTTGACTGGGTGACCGGAGAATTGAATCATGGCTGTGCTATAGACATAATCTACTTAGATTTCAGCAAAGCTTTTGACACGGTTCCCCACAGGAGGCTCTTGAATAAACTTGACAGGCTGAAGATAGGACCCGATGAGGTGAACTGGATTAAGAACTGGTTGACGGACAGACGCCAGAGGGTGGTGGTTAATGGAATTCGCTTGGATGAGGGAAAGGTGAGTAGTGGAGTGCCTCAGGATCGGTGCTGGGGCTGATTCTGTTCAATATATTTGTGAGTGACATTGCCGAAGGGTTAGAAGGTAAAGTTTGCCTTTTTGCGGATGATACTAAGATTTGTAACAGTGGACACCCAGGAGGGAGTGGAAAACATGAAAAAGGATCTGCAGAAGCTAGAAGAATGGTCTAAGGTTTGGAAATTAAAATTCAATGTGAAGAAATGCAAAGTGATGCATTTACGGAGTGAAAATCCATGGGAGACGTATGTGTTAGGCGGTGAGAGTCTGATATGTATGGACCAGGGGCGTATCTAGACCTGACATTTTGAGGGGGCCAGAGTTAAAATGGGGGGGCACTAGCATACAGGTTGAGTAGTGCTTGGTATACTGCTAAATAATGCTTTACAGTGTTGTTGATGATGGGTTACTAAGTACACAGTCAGTCCTGCATCAATATAAACCACATACATATTTATATAAACCTTGGAAACACTGACATTTTTAAAAGTTGCAGTATCCCAATATAGTTGACTTCAGCCTGGTCAACCTCTAAGCACACATCATAGTGTCCTGCAAAATAATTACTGCAGTGGCATATCCTTCAACTTTGTTTAACAAATATAAATGACTTATAAAGTTGATTTAATAAAATAAATAATAAAATAAATAACCTTTGAAGAGGCTCCTTTTCCATTCCTCTGCCCTTCATACCCCAACCCCTTCATATAAAGCCCATCTTCTCTCCTCACCTTCCATACCCCCCCCCCCCCCACAGCCCCTCATATAAATCCTGGAATATCCCCTGCCCTTCTAGCCCCCTCCCCCATAGACCTGCATCACCCCTGCTGTTCTCTATATACTTCACCCTCTCATAGCTCCCCCTGCCCATCTCTACTCCACCATCCCCACAGTTCAACATCAATTCTGCTTTTCTAACTCCAACTCACCCAGTATGGAGTTACCTCTGCCCAGTTCCCACACTACCACCACAGTCCAACCCAACCCAGCATCACCTACTGTCCCCAAAAAGTTGTGGGTTTTTTTTTTTTTACCTGGAGTCTCTGGAGTGGACAGCAGACAGTTACAGTGGTGGAGGCAGAGCCTGGACAACTGGTCTGGTGGAGCCGAGGCCCAAGTTCAGTACAGCAGCAGTTAGGCAGGCTGCAGAACAGGGCACAGGCAAGGCAGAGGCTTCAGCAGCAGCTGTGCTGCTGCACTGACTGACACTCAAGCGGCAGATGGTGGCTCCCTGGTGGGCTCTTCTTCGCAGCTCCGGCTCTCAGTCAGATGATGATCTAGGAGTCTGATTTGGCGCGAAGTGTGAGGCCGAGGCGGGAAGAGTGAGGCGCGAGCGGGAAGAGTGAGGCGCGAGGCGGACGGGCAGCAGCGGAATTGTGGACGGGGATGAGGCTGCTGACGCGGACTATTGGAGACGGGAATAGATCTGTGAGATGAGACCTGCAGGGTGATGGGGTCCCACTCCCTTCAGACAACACAGCAGCACGCACCGGAAGTCAGTCCTGCTTCTTCAGATCATCAGATTTTTTTTATTATTATTTTAGTTACATTTGTACCCCGCGCTTTCCCACTCATGGCAGGCTCTCTCTCTCATTGCCGTGCTGACTGAAAAAACGATGATGTGAACGCCTGCACCGCACGGGAGAGGCTTGCTTGGCTAGCAGCTGGCTGATGCTGCACAGCAGTGTGCGGTGTGTTCTGATGTGGCTGTGTTGGCTCAACAAGTTCAATTCTGATCAGAATTAATGGCGGATGGCGGGCTCACTGCTCATTCAGCCTCTGCAGCTCCAGCACCTGAGTCGTGAGCGATACTCTCTGCTCTTCGTGCCGTCCGTCGATCATGCTGTGGGCGGGGCTCCGCTCCTCGCGGCTCAATTAAGGAGCTTCGAAATTTAGGGCTCACCACAGCAGTGCCTGTGACGCTCTGAGTCACATGGGCAGGAGCCAGTATGGAGGGGGGGGGGGGGGGAGGGCACAAAGGTAGGTGCCAGTGCTGCTTGGAAGCTGGAACAGAAAAATTACTCATGTCATTTAAAACTGCAGCAAACTGTGTTTGCTTGAAGTGGTGCCTAAAATCAGGCACCTGACTGACCACTAGTGTAGAGGGGGCCTGAGAGAGGAATGCGGGGGCCTGGGCCCCCGAGGCCCCACGCAGCTACGCCCCTGGTATGGACAGGGAGAGGGATCTTGGGGTGATAGTATCTGAGGATCTGAAGGTGACGTAACAGTGTGACAAGGCTGTGGCCGTAGCTAGAAGGTTGCTAGGCTGTATAGAGAGAGGTGTGACCAGCAGAAGAAAGGAGGTATTGATGCCCCTGTATAAGTAGTTCGTGAGGCACCACCTGGAATATTGTGTTCAGTTTTGGAGGCCATATCTTGCTAAGGATGTAAGGATGTAATAAGAATTGAAGCAGTGCAAAGAAAAGCTACAAAAATGGTAAGGGATTTGCCTTACAAGATGTATGAGGAGAGACTTGCTGACCTGAACATGTATACCCTGGAGGAAAGGAGAAACATGGGTGATATGATACAGACGTTCAAATATTTGAAAGGTATAAATCCGCAAACAAACCTTTTCCGTAGATGGGAAGGCGCGGTAGAACTAGAGGACATGACATGTGATTGAAGGGGGGCAAACTCAAGAAAAAATGTCAGGAAGTATTTTTTCACAGAGAGAGTGGTGGATACTTGGAATGCCGTCCCGCAGGATGTGGTGGAGATGAAAACGGTAACAGAATTCAAAAATGCATGGGATAAACATAAAGGAATCCTGTTCAGAAGGAATGGATCCTCAGAAGCTTAGCGGAGATTGGGTGGCAGAGCCGATGGTGGGAGGCAGGGCTAGTGGTTGGGAGGCGGAGCTAGTGCTGGGCAGACTTCTATGGTCTGTGCCCTGAAAATGGCAGATTCAAATCAAGGTCAGGTATACACAAAAAGTAGCACATACGAGTTTATCTTGTTGGGCAGACTGGATGGACCATAGAGGCAGGGCCGCAGAGAGGGGGGGGGGGGGCAGGGGGGACAAAATTCCCTGGGCCCGGGCCTCCAAGGGGGGCCCGGCGCCTCAGTCTCCACCCGCCCCCCTCCGTCCACCACCGGGCCGGGCCCCCCTGAATTCAAATCATAGCGCCTCACCTCGACCTCGCACCGTGTGAAAGAAGCGCAGCAGCAGCAGTCTGCAGATCGCTTCCCTTCGGGCCTTCCCTCCCTATCTCCCTCCCTCGTCTGACGTAACTTGTGCGAGGGCGGGACACAGTGAGGGAAGGCCCGAAGGGAGGCGATCTGCAGACTGCCGCTGCTGTGCTTCTTTCACATGGAAAGAGGTCGAGGTGAGGCACTATGATTTGAATTCAGGTGGCCTGGCCCGGTCGTGGACGGAGGGGGGCGGAAGAAGGGGTGGGGGCGGGGCCTTGGGGCGGCCTTGCCCCGGGCCCGGCCCAGTCTCTCGGCGGCCCTGCGTACAGGTCTTTCCCTGCCGTCATCTACTATGTTACTATCCTGCTTATTTTTGAATGAGAAGGGCAGCCATCTTCCGACACAAATTGGGAAATGGCCGGCCTTCTAATGCCGGCCAAATCGGTATAATCGAAAGCCAATTTTGGCTGGCTTCAACTGCTTTCCGTCGCAGGGCCGGCCAAAGTTCAAGGGGGCATGTCAGCAGTGTACCGAAGGCGGGAAGGGGGTGTAGTTAAGAGATGGCCGGCCTCGGCTGCTAATGGAAAAAAGAAGGCCGGCCCTGACAAGTATTTGGCATTTGGTCCCTTTTTGTTCACGACCAAGCCTCGAAAAGGTGCCAGAACTGACCAGATGACCACTGGAGGGAATCAGGGATCACCTCCCCTTACTCCCCCAGTGGTCACCAACCCCCTCCCACCCCCCCCCCACCCTCAAAAAATGTAAACACATTTTTTGCCAGCCTCTATGCCAGTCTTAAATGTCATACCCAGCTCCATCACAGCAGCATGCAGGTCCTTGGAGCAGTTTTTAGTGGGTGCAGTGCACTTCAGGCAGGTGGACCCAGGCCCATCCCCCCCACCTGTTACACTTGTGGTGGTAAATGTTGAGCCCTCCAAACCCCCCAAAACCCACTGCACCCACATGTAGGTGACCCCCTTCACCCCTTAGGGCTATGGTAGTGGTGTACAGTTGTGTGGAGTGGGTTTGGGGGGGGGGGGTTGGGGGTCTCAGCACCCAAGGTAAGGGAGCTATGCACCTGGGATCAATTTTTAAAGTCCACTGCAGTGCCCCCTAGGGTGCCTGGTTGGTGTCCTGGCATGTGAGGGGGACCAGTGCACTACAAATGCTGGCTCCTCCCACGACCAAATGGCTTGGATTTGGCCAGGTTTGAGATGGCCGCCATTCGTTTCCATTATCGGCGAAAACCAATGGCGGCCATCTCTATCGCCGGCGATCTCTGTTGAGATTTGGCCGGCCCCGACCGTATTATCGAAACGAAAGATGGCCGGCCATCTTGTTTCAATAACACAGTTGGGTACGCCGCTTTACGGGGCTGTCATTAGAGATGGCCGCCCTTATAGATAGCTGGCCCCGTTCGATTATGCCCCTCTATGTTACTATGACTGTGTGTGAATTCAAGAAAGCATGGTACAGGCACAGAGAATATCTAAGGGAGAGGAATGGATAGTAGAGATTAGTAGTTGGTGTGGATGGGAAAACAGCATATGGTTTTTCTCTGCTGTCACTTTCTCTGTTTCTGACTCCAATGTTAAATGTGCAGAGTGCTGCTGAAAGGCCCATGATGAAGCAACCTGATAAAAGTTGTAAATAAACCCTGTAAATGATGTCCTGCATATTGATGATAAGGGAGATAGTACTACAGAGCTAACCCAGAAGGGACCCCTTTATCACAATATCTAAAATACTGCATTACCTATTAAACCTAAACTGAGCTAAAATAATGGATCTTTTTGGTGTATTTACCGCACTACGTGTACATCTATCCTCCACTGAATATAGTGATTGAATTAAATGCAAGTGGCAGCATTTAACTTAAGCTGGTGACCATGGAGGATGAATATTGACACCTATATTTTCTTCCAAGTAAATGAACTTAAAGATTCGAGTGCAGATGAAAGCACGTAGCACAGTATGGGGTCCTTCACTGATGGTTAGCTTGTGATCTCTGCACAGGACCCATTTTTATTCCTGTGATCTCTGCAGCAAATAACACGCACTCCCATGGTTAGCATTGGCTAAGCATTGGTAAATGACCCCTAAATCTTCTACAATTGAAAACAGTTCTACTGGGCTTTTAGCACAGTATTTTAGGTTCTCAAAAAAAAAAAAAAAAACAGCTTCTCCTCCAGTTGATAGATTATTTTTTCTTTCTTCAGTTAACATAAACTGTTGTTTTAATAAAGGCTGAAAACTATTCTCTAACTCTGAGAGTGATGATGTTTGGTTCATCTCACTGGGTGTACAGTAAATGGTTTCTGCCAAGACACCCCTATGGGAAAGATATATATTTTCCAGGAGAGTAGAGTTGCGATTATCTCTCTAGGGGAGAGACATTTGCTTCAAGCCAAAGAACGATTGTTCCCTGAAGAGAAGCAGAGTTCTGCTGCAGTGGAATGAAGGAAGAAGAAGAAAAGGAGGTTTTCTTCCGGATCGTGGAGTTCCAGAGCCATAAAATCTTCTGTGAGCTGGCACTATGTAAATCAGAATTTAGGAAAATGAAGGAAAGTAGTTCACCTATATTTCAGCATGTCTGAGGAGTTCAGATGATATCATTTTTTACCTTTAATCAAGTTCAGTAAACTCCTTAATTTGTCCAGGTTAGAGATAATGAGTAAACCTCATGTGGGAAGTTGTATTTATTATTTTGCACTTATGTCCTGCCTTAATATGATATACTCTATGGTAAGTTCAACTCACATGGAAATGGAGGGAAAACTCTATTATTCCACTAGTGGGTAGATGCTATCCTACCGAATTAACTAACTTTGTCAGTGGAGATTATATTTGAGAAAGAGAGACATTCTAGTTCAATTTACATTTCATTTATAAAGTTTAGAATAGAGGAGCAAAAAAAAAAAACCATACCTCCCCTGTTTACTAAGCTGCGTGTCAAGTGAATGGGCTGTGTCAGCATTAGCGCACGACTTAGTAAAGGGGCGGTATAGTATGTGGTACATACTTAACAATGGTTGTCAATATTCAGTCAGCTTTTGCTGACTAAGGGGCCCTTTTACTATGCTGCATTAGGTGATAACGTGCGCCTAACACAGCTTAAAATAATGTATCACAGGACGCAGTCGGGTATCCTGCGGCAGTGGCGTAGCCAGACCTGACATTTTGGGTGGGCCCAGAGCTAATATGGATGGGCACTATGTATACAGGTATGAATAGTGTTTCTTGGGATAATGCCTTTGAATGCACTTGATGATTGAATTACTACTACTACTTATTTCTATAGTGCTACTAAATGTACACAGCGCTGTACACTTGAACATGAAGAGACAGTCCTTGCTCGACAAAGCTTACAATCTAATTAGGACAGACAAACAAGAGATAAGAGAATATTAAAGTGAGGATGATAAAATAAGGATTCTTAACAAGTGAATAAGGGTTAGGAGTTAAAAGCAGCATTAAAAAGGTGGGCTTTTAGCTTAGATTTGAAGACGGCCAGAGATGGAGCTTGACGTACTGGCTCAGGAAGTCTATTCCAGGCATAAGGTGCAGCAAGATAAAAGCAATGGAGTCTGGAGTTAGCAGTGGAGGAGAAGGGTGCAGATAAGAGAGATTAACCCAGTGAACAGCGTTCCCAGGGAGGAATGTAGGGAGAGATGAAAGTGGAGAGGTACTGAGGAGCTGCAGAGTGAATGCACTTATAAGTCAATATACACACATATATTCAATCCTACTCTATTTCAGAGAACTCAGTTATGAATTTCATATAGAAAAGGAACAGCATAGTTACTCCCATCATCAAGGAATTCAACTTCTGAAGTCTAGGGACATGTAGAAAATCCTTTAATTTTCTATTTTGAAGAAATGTCTTTCCTTCCGTGTACGTTTTGTTTGATAGCATCATAGTCCCTGAATACATATGGTTTTGCTGACGTGATCTACAGGTATATCCAGGCATGGCATAATTTTAAATTTTGACATCAGTTACCTCATTAAGCTTTGCACAAACCGGTTTTTTGGTTTAAAAGAACACCTGGAGAACATCTGAATTTAGTACCCACACAGAGAAACATCTACAATGTCCAACAGGGATTTTCTTTCATTTCAAACCACCAAAATAACCAAATAAAATCGTTTACCGCTGTATCTGTATTTTATCTTTTGCCCATTTTCACGGTACATAATCTTTTGTATTTGAAACAAACTATTGGAAAACACTATGAACAAGTGACATCCAGAGCCAAGTAAACAGGGCCTCTTTCCCGACCTGTTTCTCCCGGTACTTTCACCTCCACAACACCACATCGGTCCATCAAGCACCAAATACAACAGTAACCGGGCCTGGAGATCCACATGGAAACGCCTGACTCCCCCACCCCATCAAGAGCAGCACAACCCGGCAAGGCCTTACATCACAAATACGTCCATCACCCATTCTGCCCACTCCAGTCACTACTTACAGGGTCCGTATGCGCATCTTGGTGTCCCTCCTGCTGGCTGCTGCCCGTGCTTTTGCTGAGGTTCAACATGTTCGGCGGCTTTGGAGGGTGGACAGGGAGGGAGAGGAGGCGGCCGTGTACAAATCTGCACGTCTTTTGAAAGGGAAAAGGACGGAGCTAACTGAAGCCCAGGGAAGAAGAGGCGATGCGCTGCTGAGAAACCGTCCTGAGGGCTGAGAGCGCTGCCTTTGACAGTGAGTGCTGGTGCTGCGGGAGTGAAGCGGGCAGTGTTGAGGCGCGCCGCGAGGGGCCCTATGCGGCCCTCAGCCTAAGACTGGCCCTGACCACCACAGCCCGCGATAGCAGTGATACTGCTCTGGCAGAAGCTGGAAGACTTTCCTGTGCGCCACGGTGGCGCCTTTCTGTGCATGGGGAGGGGGGTTCAGGCTTCATGTGGATGAGCGAGTGAGCCACAGCAGAAAGGCTGTGTACTCCCACTTTTAACCTGCGCCTATCAGCACAAATTGGGCGGGCCTGAGCTCAGATTGGGTGGGCCTGGGCCCATCCAGGCCCACCTGTAGCTATGCCCCTGCCAGTGATAAGTCTTGCCTGAAACTTTACATATAGATAGATAAGATAGAGTAACTGGAGTTTGAAAATAAGGAGACTAAAGAAAGTTACAGTTGAGTTGAATATTATCTTAGCAAGGGTAGGAGGATAAATATGTCCTACTTTAGCCGGTGTCAGTCCTTGTATGTGTATGTGTGACTAGCAAGTTAGTTGCTTCTTTCATTAAAGGCCTGGGTGAAGAGCAGAGCTTTCACCTGCTTCCTGAAGTAGAGATAGTCATATGGTATGCAAATCCTTTCAGGGGTGCACTCCAGAGTATCAGAAAGGAAAAGATATTTTGGCTCCCAGGGAGGGAGGGAGGGACAGGAGGAAAGGGAAGAGTGATTTTGTCTCCCAGGGAGGGGGGACAGAAAGGTAAAAAGAGAGAGGCTGGCTCCTGGACAGGAGGGAAGAAAGAGGGATGCTGGTCCCCAGAGAGGAAAGGAAGAGATGGAGAGATGCTGGCCTTGGGTGGTGGGGGCTTGTAGGAGGAACAGAGGAATGAGGGGAGAGGCTGGACATGGGGAAGGATATAGACACAGAGGGAGATGTCAAACGGTAAGAATAAGGACTTAGAGAATGGAGATGCTTAACCTAGGAAGATAGGGGCAGAGACCACAGATGAGAGATATTGAACAAGGTGGATAGGGATGCAGAGGGAAGATGAATGATGGACTTGAGAGAGAAGAACTGAAGAAATGCCAAATGGACAAGGAGACCCTGGCAAGAGAGTTAAAAAAGACAGAGAAAAGCAGAAACCATAGACACTAACCAACACAATTAGAAAAATAAAATGACCAGACAACAAAGGTAGAAAAAGGAATTTTATTTTATATTTGATTAGAACATGCCCATTTTGGGAATGTACATATGCTCGAACTGGTTTAAGACATGGCTAGGGCCTGCAAGAGAAATCTCAGTCATTGGCCTTAAATCTCCAGCATAGCAGTGGTAAATCTTCAGCTTTGGGATGGGTCACCTTTAGCGTCTCTGCACTTACAACTTTCTATTAGTTTTACTGCAGCATTCTGAATCAATTGGAGTTGGTGCAGACCCTTTGTAGTGCGCCTGGTAGTGCTATATAAATGCTGTTAGTAGTAGTAGTAGTAGTCAGATCAGTGTAGATTGCATTACAGTAATCCAGTCTTGATGTTATCATGGCATGCACAACTGAGACAAGACTTTCCTTCTCAGTGTAAGGAGAGAGACAGTGTAGTTGTCGCAAATGATAGAAGCAGCTCTTGAAGGTTGCTTAGATTTGGGGGATCAGAGAAAGTGTTAAGTCTAGCTGTATTCCAAAGTTCCTGAATTATGATTTGAAGGGAAGTTCCTATTTCCCGAAAGAGATTTTGATGTCAGGTATTTGCCTACGTCTCTTAGAGATCCATAAAAGCTTGATTTTACTTGGAATCAGGCTAAGTTTGTTGTTTGTAGCCCATTGATGTTAGACTGGTAGTCAGTTTATTAAGGCTTGTGGGTAAGTCAGGTTCAGTGGGTATCAGTAGGTGCATGTCATTTGTGTAGATGTAGAACTGAGTGTGCATCGACTGAATCAGCTCAGCTACTGCCTTGAGGTAGATATTGAACAGAATAGGTGACATTATCATGGTACCCCACAGGTCAATGCCCATGGACTGTTGCCTGTCTGATAGGATATGAATCAAGCAAGCACTATTTCATTAGTACCTGTTTCTGCCAGTCATGCTAACAGGGCAGCATGATCCACAGTGTCAAAAGCTGCTGAGAAATCTAGCAGTACTAACACCAAGGCAAATCCCCTGTCTCTGTTTATGTGAAAGATCATCTAATAGGGATACAAAGACTGTTTCTGTTCCATAACTGGGTCTGAATGCAGATTGACATAGATGCATAGGCGCCCCGTATAAGAGGCTTGGGGAGGCTAAGCCTCCCCAGCCCAGCTCTGACCTTCCCCGCGGCCCTGCCGAGACTCCTGACGAAATCTTCTGCTGCCGCCACTTCTATTGAGCAGCGGCAGCCAGGAATGACATCTACGCAGCTGATCCGCTGCCGCCGCTTCTCTCAGAGCCAGCATAAGAAAAAGAAGCGCGGGGCCGCAGCAGCGTTCAGACATGCGCTGTCGGCTCTGCCGGTCTCTGCCCCGTGACGTCAATTTCCCGTTCCGGGGGCAGAGGACCGGCAGAGCCGACAGCGCATGTCTGAACGCTGCTGCGGCCCCGCACTTCTTTTTCTTCTGTCAGCTAAAGAGGCCCGGGCCGGAGGGAGAGAAGAGAATGTGTCCACTGGCTGGAAACGGTAGGAGGGGAGAGAAGGAGAGCAGGGGAGAGCCAGCGGACATGGCCAGTGCAGTGGAGAGCCAGAGAGCAATAGGGAGAGAAAGAGGGGACATGGAAAAAAGCAGGGGAGAGCCAGGGACATGGAAAAAAGCAGGGGAGAGCCAGAAAGAGATGGGGAGAGAAAGAGGGGCCATGGAAAAGAGCAGGGGAGAGCCAGGGACATGGAAAAAAAAGCAAGGGAGAGCCAGAAAGAGATGGGGAGAGAAAGAGGGGCCTTGGAAAAGAGCAGGGGAGAGAGCCAGGAACATGGAAAAAAGCAGGGGAGAGCCAGAAAGAGATGGGGAGAGAAAGAGGGGCCATGGAAAAGAGCAGGGGAGAGCCAGGAACATGGAAAAAAGCAAGGGAGAGCCAGAAAGAGATGGGGAGAGAAAGAGGGGCCATGGAAAAGAGCAGTGGAGAGCCAGGGACATGGAAAAAAAGCAAGGGAGAGCCAGAAAGAGATGGGGAGAGAAAGAGGGGCCATGGAAAAGAGCAGGGGAGAGAGCCAGGGACATGGAAAAAAAAGCAAGGGAGAGCCAGAAAGAGATGGGGAGAGAAAGAGGGGCCATGGAAAAGAGCAGGGGAGAGCCAGGGACATGGAAAAAAGCAAGGGAGAGCCAGAAAGAGATGGGGAGAGAAAGAGGGGCCATGGAAAAGAGCAGGGGAGAGAGCCAGGGACATGGAAAAAAAAGCAGGGGAGAGCCAGAAAGAGATGGGGAGAGAAAGAGGGGCCATGGAAAAGAGCAGGGGAGAGCCAGGGACATGGAAAAAAAAGCAAGGGAGAGCCAGAAAGAGATGGGGAGAGAAAGAGGGGCCATGGGCAGGAGAGAGAGAGAGAAGCTGCTGGGGAGAAACTGGGGGAGACCCTAGCTGTCAGACTGAGAAATGCTGGCTGGATGAAAGGAGGGAGAAAGAGGAAAAATGCTGGAAGGAGGGAAGAAACTGGTAGGGAGGGAAAGAGGAAAGACACTGGAAGGATGGGGTGAGAGAGGACATGCTGAATGGAAAAGGGTCAAGAGAGAACTGTCTAGAAGGAAGGGGAGATAGAGGAAGACATTGGACGGAAGGATTGGGAGAGGATAATGGGTGGAAGGATGGAGAGAGAAAGAGGGATAACACTGGATGGCATGGTAGGAGAGAAAGAGGGAAGGTGCTGGACATGGATGGAGGGGAGGGAAGTATATGCACATGGATGGAGGGAAGTGAGGAGAAATGCTGGCTATGGATGGAGGGAAAACTGTTGAATTTAAGAGCTGGATAGGGACATGGCTACAGATGGTAGACAGGACGCATAAGGACACAGGAGGATGGTGGACATGGTGAGAGAAAAAATATCAAATGGAAAGAAGACACTGCATAAAACAGAAGACACTGGGACCAAAGCGAATAGAAAAACTAAATGATCAGACAACAAAGGTAGAAAAAAGTATTTTATTCAGAATTTACTAACTGGAATATGTCAGCTTTTGGATCTGTGATGTTTTGCATGTAAATTTCAATTTTTCTAGTATTGCTGCATGCTGAGTCTGACTTCTTGAGGTAACTTTCCAGTTCAGTATTTTGCCTTCATATCTGTTGTGTCATGTATTTTTCATGTGTGATCAAGGTGCAGTATTCTGCTAGCGTGTAGTATTTTCAGCCCTTTTTGTTTTGTTTTTTGTTTCACTAGGTTGTGCACTGGAGATTTAGAGCCCCGTGTAATTACAGTGCTGCCTTTCCACGCATAAGGTTTAGCTCGTCCTGTCCTTGGAATTAGTACTGTTATGGTTTGGTAAGGCTATATGAGTGTGTTTTTGCACAAGTTTGTGTATAGTGTTTTGCAGTGGAGAGATTGTGTATTGGCCTTACTGAGGTGGCACCAAATCATCAGAAAGGGTTTTAGAGCCTAAATCATGACACACTACCTCTTGAAGGATCTACATAGAGTCGTTCATAAAAGGAGCTCATTGTGAACACTTTCCACCCTAAAAGGGTGTATTGTGGCTCTACATGAGAATTGTGATATGATCCCTTGTTTCATATTGTTGACGGTCTGCATTTTCCGTATGGATGGTATATTGGTTTATTAGGGTCTGCCCAGTGTTATGGTACAGTAAGGTTTATGAGTGTATTTTTGCACAAATTTGTGCATAGTGTTTTGCAGTTGAGCAATTGTGGTTAGTACATGCTTTGAGCAACCACTTTATTCTTTGACATATGATACATATTTGATATCTAAATTTAATAAAAGGTATTAATTGTGACTTATTTTTACTTATTTTTTTCTGTTGTCAGACAGTTATGGATGTAAGCCCCGCCTCTGGCCCCACCCCTAACCCCGCCCCCTTTAGCCTCCCCAAACAGTTGGGCCACCGACCGCCTATGCATAGATGTAACCAGTTTGTCTCTTCTAGCTCATCATTTGAGCTGAACACAGACTGTTTGTTCTATAAGCTTTTCTAGAAATGGGATGATATGATATGGCCTTTAAATTTCAAGTCAAGGTTGTTCTTTTTTTTTTTTTTTTTTTTTTAGCAAAGGACGCACCACTGTCTTTTTAATGCTATTGGTAGTTGCCTATTAGAAAGAGAGGAGTTCACTATTTATTTTAGCACCTTCTGTGAGGCCCCTGGTTGCCTGCTGCGCTATCTTAGATAAGCATGGGTCAAGGAAGCAGGTAGTTGGTCGAAGGTCTCCTGTGTTATTGGGTTAAGAGTCCCATATATCTGTGTCAGAGAGGGTGAGTTTGTGTGCTTCTGGTTAGCTGATTGGAGACTGTTGTCGGACTGCTTGTAAATCCTGGCAGGATCTTTTAATTATGTTGGCAAAGTAGGCAGCAAAATCATTACAGTTCAGTTTTGACTGGACAGGCTGGTTCTGTTGTGGGGGTTGCAGTAGGCTGTTTACTATATCGAACAGCTGTTTGGTTGAATTGGCAGCCTGTTCAATGCGTTGCGAGAAATTTTAGTTTTTGGAGCTTTTCAGTTTTCAGAATTTTGATTAAGAGATTGTGTACCTGTATATATGTACCATCATTATAAAGCATGTTTCCACATTTTATAATACTGTATTATCCCCTACACATAAACTTCAACCTCTAGGGATATTCATGGTAATGCAAAGGCCTGATAAAACAGATACGCCTTCAATTTTTTTCTGAACACATGGTGTTACTTAAATCATGAAGCTCTGCTGGCACAGTATTCAACAAACTTGGCCCAGCAACTGAGAACGTGCATTCATGTATCCCTGACAGTCGGACTGATTTCACAGATGGTACTTGGAAATGCTTCCGTCCTTCAGAACTTGACACTCTAGCAGGTTGATAACTGTGTAACATAGATCTCATAAGTTTGGCAGATTCAGCATTCAAGGGTTTATAAATCATAACCAATATATTAAACTTAATGTTCAATACTATTGGCAACCAGTATAATAAGATCAGTGTAGGACAGACAGACTTTTTGAACACTGACCTCTATGTTCCTCAAAGTAAAAAAAAATAGTCATCTTGGGAAGCATCAAAATGTGTTAGAAACTGATATTAAAACTGGCATTATGCTGGTCTTAAAAGTGAATGTGTTACTCCGCAGAAGTACTTGGTGACTGTTCTTCAACCCAGTGTCATATTAGAATGAGCCAAGGTTAAATGTAATTATTGATGCTTTTTTCATGGTTCCATATGACAATCCAGCTGCTAGAGTAGAGTTAGTCTTTTTTTAAGAACACAATCTTTATATTAATCTATACATCACCTCAATTAGTGTTCAGGTCAGTAAGTAGGAAGGCATTTAAAGAATCAATCATTTTGGGTAAAGTAGTATACACGCTGTAGGCATTCTAATGGAATGGAAATGATGTTTGGAACTTCTCCAAACAGGTATAATATGTAGGCAGAATGTTTGCATTGAAGTTCAAATACATCAACCTGAGTCTTATATTTTCTGGTTTTAATTCATTGCCCTGACTTTTCTGTCTGCTGATGCACAGTGGCTCACAAAAGATTTCTAAGAACTGTTCATACAGTGGTGCACTGTAGCTGGCAGGTACACAGTGTCAATTACTATTTTTAATCCTCTTCTCCATAAGGCAGGCAGAAACTGTAGTCAGCTAGCTTGTTGCATTAGTATTCACGTTAGAAATCTGATCCATTAAGAAATCTAGTTTTGTGCAGGCTGTGTAAAGCACTGTTCAGATTGCATTTAGTCTACCTAAATGTATGAATGTTAAACAAAAATGCATGTTCTTGTTACGTCAGCGTCACCACATTAATATCGTTTAGAACGAAAGCCTTATCAGATCATTACTATTATTATCTAAGAAAGGCTCCTGCTAGATCATTTGTTATAAATAGGGCTTCTGTTCTTAGATGTTTAGAAATTGTGAATTTAGGTGTTATTTTCCAGATAATTGCAGGTTATTCGAGGGTACAAAATAAGTGTTTTGTACCACATGTGCTGTTGCTGAGTATCTGTTCTAGTGGAATTAAAAATGTTTGTGTCACTGAGGAGTCGTCAGCACAAAAATTGTACAAAAGCTGAGTGGAAGATATAAAACAATCCAGGGAAGGGTGAGAAAGTACTAGGGGAGGTGTTTTTCCTTTATTATTATAATTATTTATTTATTTTGCATCAGGATGTGTTATTGGTATTTATAGGTTAAAACTTAAACTTCGAAGCCTTTTTCTTATAGATACCATAGTGGAACTTCTTGAAATGTTATAGCATTAAATTACAGTTCTGTAGGATGACATACTGCCTCACTAAGGGCCTCTTTTACTAAGGCGTGCTAGCATTTTTAGAGCACGCTAAACATTAGAGACGTCCATAGGAATAAATGGATGTCTGTAACGTTTAGCATGCCCTAAATATTAGCAGTGCTAAAAACGCTAGTGCGCAAAGAGGCCCTATGGGCCCTGTTTACTAAAGTGCGCTGGCGTTTTTAGCACGTTCTAAAAATTAGCGTGCGCTAGCTGTGTACATGCCCATAGGAATATTATAGGCATCTATACAGTTAGCATGTGCTAATTCTTAGTGCACAGTAAAAATACTAGTATGCCTGTAGCGCAGCTTAGTCAACAAGGCCTTAAAATTTTATTGGCACTTTGACTAACAGCAATCCTTACAAAATGCTGTAGTTGTCATTTGGAATGATGATGAGACACAGCATTAAAGAGTTTATGCTGTGAAACGTCATGTGTATTACAGCTGTACATATTTTACTATTTTACATATTTTGCAGCATATTTTACTATTTGACTAAATACGAATAATGAAAAATATTATTTGGCTGAATACAAATAATAGGCATTGTTCTTTAACATAACAAATAATAAAAGAAGCAATATGAAATCTGAGATCAAGTGTTTATTTCGGTAAGATTTAGTGTAGTAGAACCCCAGATTATTCATATTTGAATTTAAATCACTATTCGGCCGAGTATGAATAATGTATTCGGGGCCGAATTGAATCAAATACGGATATTCAGTACAGCCCTAATATGTACGGTAAGGGCCTCATGTGCATGCTGTGGAGTAAGGTGTTCAAATGTATGTTAGGATGGTCCATGTAAATGGGTGCATACCCAAATATTTATTTATTTATTTATTAGGATTTATTTACTGCATTTTTGAAGGAATTCACTCAAGTCGGTGTACAGTAAGAATAGATCAAACATGAACAATAGGCAATTACAGCAGTAAAAATATTCAAGTAACAATACAAAGTATGGCATGGTATACTACTTGCAATGACTACACAATACGTAATAGAACATTATAATTGGTAGTGAAGGGTAAGGCAAAGTTGTAACATATAGATGAGTAAGAAAGTAGGAAGAATTAGAAAGTAAGGTGACTGATTTATATAACGTAGGAATAGGCTGTTATGATGTTAACAGAGGAAAACATCTTTCATTTACACCTCTCCAGTTCCACCAGACGTAGACCTGGCATTACTGCATTTGCCTAAGGGGCCCTTTTACTAAGCAGCGATAGGGCTAATGTGCAGGTAGCGCAGGCCAAATCGACCAGGATAGCGTGGACGCCTGGCGGTAATTCCAAAGTTGGTGCTCTATGGTGTTCTATTTTCTACCGCAGGGTCATTCTCTGTGGTAATCTGCAGTGCGGCCACATTGCCGAAAACGGCCCCATTACCATGCAAGTAGCGCATGAACCCTTACCACCAATTAAATAGGTGGGGGTAAGGGCTCAGGCAGTAAGCAGCCTCATGCTCAGCCATTTACTGCCCTGTTAAAAAAAAGGCCTTTTTACCCACTGCAGTAAAAAATGGCCCAGCGGCGTGCCAATTTCATAAGCCCACTCTAGCACAGGCAACTTTTTACCGCAGCTTAGTAAAAGGGCCCCTATATGTGGCAGGATGCTGCCAACAGGGGTCCTTTCACTAAGCTGCACTAAGGCCTTTTCTGTTCACTAAGACCATTTTTAGCGCAGCTGGAAAATGGCCTATTAAAAAAGATTACCCCATGAGCCCTTACTGTAATTTTGTAATTCACACCCTAATCAGCATACAGGAATACAGATGCACTAACTCTCTGTCCCAGTGGGTAAAAAAATATTTAGCATGTGGTTTGCACGCACACATTGTAAAATTACCACAGGATGCCTGTGCACGTCCCGTGGTAAGCTCCTTTCAGGTGCAATAAGCATTTGCTAGTGCTTGCCAAAGCTTTTATAAAAGAGTACCTTAATATTCTGTAAATTGTACACATGTATGGCATCACCAACCGTGCCCCTCTCATGCTGCACCCTGTAGGGGTATTTACCTGAGATCTCACCTTTGCTGGTCTTGGCCTATATAAGCACTTCTCACTCCCTGGATCCAGCACCACCCCCCTTCTCTCTCCCGCTGGCAAGTGCAGGCATCTCTCCTTCTCCCTCCCCAAGATCCTTCTACCTTGCCTCTGGTAGCGGCACCGCAGCAATTACAGCAGGAAGAGGGTCAGGGTCAAAGAGAGGGACAATGTCTTATCATGGGGGGAGGAGCAGGGGCACAGAGAGGGGCAATGCTGATCACAAGGGGAGGAATAGGTTTAAACCTGTTGGTTAGTTGGCGTGAGATACCAATTTATGTGCTCCACTGTCAATCAGTATACCACTGTGCACTCACTGATCGACCCCTGAGGAAGGCTTTTGTAAAAGCCGAAACACGGCCCGTGTAGGGTCAGAATAAAGTTTGTGGTTTGGAGCATCTTATCCCGGTACTTTGTTTGATCTCTTGAAGTTGTTTTTTTTCCACTTTCTTTCGTGCTGTCGAACTTTTGTGGAAACTGTGAACCCCACTTGGTTTTGCGCTTCTCTGATATATTGCATATCAGTTTCTACTTCGCTAGTATTGCTGTACATGCAGATCTGACTTCTTGAGGTTTCCAGTTCAGTATTTTTGACTTAATATCTCTATTACTGAACTGTGGTCTTTTGGTTTACATTTGTTCAGTGTTTGACCAAGGTGCAGTATTCCGCTAACATGTAGTGCCTGTGTAGAGATCTTGTTGCAGTTGTGTTTGTTTTATGTTTTTTCACTAGGTGGGGAATTGGTGTTTAGGGCCTGGTGTAATATTTACAGTACTGCCTTTTCATAGATAAGTTTGCTGTTCTTTGAGTCCTGGGAGTTAGTGGTGTTATGGTAGGGTAAGTTTCTGAGTTAACGCGGTCATCACCATAAACAACCTGCATATGATGGTGAATTTCAGTTGGAGGGACTACTTCAACAGTCAGAAATTCTATCAGGGCACATTATATAAATCACATTGTGTTCACTGCATGCTTCCATTTCACAGGCAATAGCAAAACAACCTCTTCACAGAGACACTTCTCACCAACTGAGGTGAAGGAAGAAATTTCAAAGAACAAGTGAACACATGAGTGGCACAGTCATCATCGGCGGTGTCAGTTTCTTGCCCGTCAGGGCACTCGTCAGTGCCCTGTTCCTCCTTCTAAACCTTCTAAAATTACCTGCAGTTCCAGTCAGTGACCTGTGGGGTCACTGTAGAGTGGTGGAGGCCAAGCTGATGATGTCATCAGCACTGAGTACTTCTTAAGCTGGCTTCTGGGAGTGCTCAGTGTTCTGGCAATTATCCTTTATATGGGGCCCAGGCCTGCCTTGGCTCTGATAATTCCGACTACTGTTTCTTTGTGAGGCCGTGGCCTGAAGCTTTGCCTACAGCTTTCACCTTATTCTGTGTTCCAGTGGAAGTCTGCTTCCAAGCCAGGGAGTCCTGAGCAGTAAAGCTTGGCCTACAGCTTTCACCTAATGCTGTGTTCCTGTGAAGCCTGCTTTCAAGCTTGGTAGTCCTGAGGAGTAAAAGCTTTGCTTACAGCTTTCAACTAATGCTGCTGTGTTCCTGTGAAGCCTGCTTTCAAGCTTGGTAGTTCTGAGGAGTAATAGCTTTGCCTACAGCTTTCACCTTTGCTTGGGTCCAGTGAAGCCTGCCGCCAGGCCTGTGAGTCCAGAGCCTCCCTTGCCTCAGTTGAGATTCCAGTAGCCCACTGTGCGTTCTTAGTTGCTGTATGCAGTGAGTGGCTTTGTGCTGTGTGGGCTGGATGACTGGGAGTGCTGCAGGTGCAGTGGCTGAGGTCACATCTCAAGGTATCTCTGGATGAGGGAGCGGTGCCTGAAGCACGGAGGGGTCCGCATGGGCTCATCCTGACCCTTGGGTGCTGTGCAGAGCCGTTGAGTCTTCTACCTTGTTTTTTGCTACTAATAAAGCTGCCTCAGGTCATTTCAACTTGTGGTCCAGTCCAGTTCTTGGGAGTACTCTTAGGTCTGAGGGGGACTCGGTCTACCCAGAGGTGGTTGAGTTATCCTCACGTGGTCACCTCTGGGCCAAGGGCTCACAAACGTCACAATGAGCGCATCACTGTCGTCGTCTGTTGATGAATTATGGAGGCATTACTTTTCATTTAACCTATATATATTGGTAATTAAATAAAGAGGTGCAGGTCCAGAACCATCTTTGAAACCTCCTGGAAAATTGTCCAAATTTTATATATTGGTTAAATCAAATGATTCATGTCAACTGTGTGAGTCCGGGTATTGTTGTCGTCAGAAAATGATTGCAGAGTTGGTGAGATTCCAATGTGTAGATACTTTGTTCCAGTTACTTTCCTCAAGAAATATAGAACACAACTGGTTGATGTCCTGTGATGTCCTTCAGGGTCACCATAAATAATTCATGCCTAATGAGGATTCTTTGATGTGAATTGAACTTGACAGATTTATGTCATCTTTCAACTGAGTTATATAACTGTCCCTCAGTGGGAGCATTTCACCGTATCCATATCTCAGGCCAGCAGTTAAATGCTGCTTTAGTCAATGTGGTAGAGTAACTGGTAATATATTTATACTCTTTTATGGCAAAAATATAGATTTTTGACATTTACAAATAGATATCCGTTGAAGCCTGATGTGAATACTGGTTGTTTAGCCTGCATGTGGAATAGCTTGCTATGCACCAAGGCCCATGGCACCGAAAAACCACACAGTTAGCGTGATTCTGCTGAGCCTTCAAGGTTGGCCTCTGCATCTGTCATTTTCTATGACCAATCAGGGCAGATTCTTGCTGAACTTAAGGGGGGCTTCTGAATGCACATCTACTTTCTTAGCAACTGGAAGGTAACTATCTCTTTTTGTCTTTCTGTTTCTATTGCTCCTCTCCATGCTTCAAACCTTTCCATCCAGATTCCAGCCCCATTGACAGCTGTGTATGCTCAGTTTAAAATGCACACCTTATTTTATGTAACATTCACTTACTGTTAAGCGCCTGGCTGAATGTAGCATGCAGACCTTATATGTTTTTGTTAACAAGAATGTTAAAAATTGTGTGTGCACTGATACATGAAAACTAAAATATAGACATTGCATGTTTAGAGGTCCTGCTACTAAGGTGCGCTGAAAAATGGCATGTGCTAGTGTAGGTGCGTGTCTTGGATACATGCAGATCCATTTTCAGGGTGCCTATAAAACAAAATGCCTTTTTTTGGGGGGGGGGGGGGCTGAAAATGGACGTGCGACAAAATGAAAATTGGCGTGCATCCATTTTGGGTCTGAGACGTTACCGCCACCCATTCACTTATTGGTAAGGTCTCCCATGTTAACCAGGTGGTAATCGTCAATGCGTGTACAATTCTGTTTACCGCCCAGTTAGTGCCATGTGCTGGAAAATAAAATATATTTTCCGGTGTACGTAGTGGATGCATGTAAAAAATGAAATTACCGCCTGGGCCACGCAGTAGCCGGGCAGAAATTTCGAATTGTGACGTGTTGGGTGCGAGTAGGCGCCTACACGGCTTAGTAAAAGGGCCCCGAAGTGATTTCAGTGTATACATTACAATTTTTGCCTCACCTGTGTTAAGATGTTGTCACATGAGCATTTCTGCATAGGCTCCGAGGTGTTCCTTTTCATTTCTCCCCAAATATCTAACTTGCTGGCCATTTGAACCGGAACTTTGCCAGAAAGTGGCATGAATCCAATATAATTTTACATCAAACTGTAGAAAGTTTTTTATATTTATTTGAAAAGATACATGTAGGTCTCAGTTGTTTTAGTGTCATTTGAGAACGGTCTTAGCCACTGTATAAGAAAATTATTGTTTATGAAAAGTAAGCAAAATAGACAGTTCCAGCAATCAAATATGAACAGCTGCAGCATTATTTTGCCTTGCTGTTAATAGGACACTGGGGCACAATACATTTGAAGATAGTTATATATCTGGAATTAAAACTGATGTAAAGTATTTAACTTGACTTATAGTCTTTTTAGATGTTCTTAATGCAGCATTTGCTGAATGTCATGAATACAAAAGGAGAACTTTCAACTCACATTTATTGCTAAGTACCGCTGCATATTTGTGCAATAAAACATTTGTTCACAAATCTAACTGTTTCTTGACAGTGTGTTAGTTCAATGGTGTCGACAAGGATCTGAAACATTATTGGGCTCATTTTCAAAACAGAAAAACATCTAAAAAGTGGCATAAAGCCGCATTTGGATGTTTTTCTCACAAAAACGTCCAAATCAGTATTCATGAAACCTATTTTTAGACATTTTTCTTTGAAGTCTGTCAGAAGTGCATCCAAATCTCAAGTGGCCATATCAGGGGCATGTTCAGGGCAGGACTTCGGCATTCCTGAGACTTGGATGTTTTTCAGCCGTAATGGAAGAAAACAAAACCATCCACGACTGAAACTAAGACGTTTTGAGCTAGACCTGCTTTTATAATGAATAAGGCACAAAAAGGTGCCCTAAATAACCAGATGACCACTGGAAGGAATCAGGAATTACTTCCCCTTATTCTCCCAGTGGTCACTAATCTCCTCCCACCCCCACCCCCCAATAAATGTGATGAAAAACATTACTTGACAGCCACAGATGTTATACTCAGGTCCTTTAGAATAGCATGCAGGCCCCTGGAGTAGTCTAGTGGTGGGTGCAGTGCACTGCAGACAGGTGGACCCAGCCTTCTACCTCCCCCTACCTGTTACACTTGTGGAGGAAATTGTGAGCCCTCCAAAACTCACTAGAAACTCACTGTACCCACATATAGGTGCTCCCTTCACCTATAATGGCTATGGTAGTGGTGTACAGTTGGGGGTAGTGGGATTTGGGGGGCTCAGCAGACAAGATAAGGGAGCAATGGTCAAGATGTGTACCTGGGAGCATTTTATGAAGTCCACTGCAGTGCCCTCTAGGGTGCCCTATTGGTGTCCTGGGATGTCAGAGGGACCAGTCTACTAAAAACGCTGGCTCCTCCTATATCCCAATGACTTGATTTTAGGCATTTTGCACTTGGACATTTTTTTTTTTCCGAAAATGGACCAAAAAATAAAATGTCCAAATTACAAAACTTTCTATTTTCAAAAACAAAAGATACACGTTTTTCTTTTTTTGAAAATGACCTTCTTTACTATACGGATTTTAGACGTTTTTTTGCAAAACGACATATCGAAAATACCCCTCCATATCATAGATAATTAGAAAAGGATGCGTACTTTGTTGAATAATACAGATTAATGACAAGAAAAGACCAATTCTTGAACCAGGTGCTCACATTTACATGCACGCTACGGACTAGATTCAGTAAATGGTGCCCAAATTTGGGTGTGGAAAAAAAGAAGAAAAAATCCTCCACAGATGGAATGAACCACAGATAGAACAAAAAATGGAGTCATTAAGCGCATATAGGAACCAGATAATTTTTTATTGGCAGCATTAATAGCATTGGAAGAACCCAACACAGCTATGTTTCAGCATAAACATATGTCTGCGTCAGGGGTCAAAACAAAATGTAAAAACATAAATCATAAGATTACATAAAATAACATTGAATAATTACATAAATAATACCAGAAAATACTAAAACAACTGTTCAGCAATATATAAATAAGTAACAAACATTTAAAAACTGTGTGCTTACTATATATTTCAATAATGCAAAAATGCTATCTAGGAAACCACAAAGATAATGGTCAATAAACAATAAATATCTGTAAAAATGTGTAAATAAATAATGAACATCAGATCCTCTATTCATGTTATCTCCCTTAGTAATACAAAAGTACTATATAGGAAGGACTCAAGAAAATGGGCAAAATATATTTCTCTTTATAATGAAGATGTCCTAAATTAGGAAGCCAATTATCAATAGAAACAGTTTCACTGCAGTCCTTTAAGGGCTTTAAGGACTTTAAAGACTGCAGTGAAATTGCTTCTATTGATAATTGGCTTCCTAGTTTTGGACATCTTCATTATAAAATAAGTGGCGACTATTTATTTATGTGTTTTTCATTATGGGGTGCCATTGTTGATCTTTTGATTGGTTCACATCACATCAAGATTCTGCATGGGATGGACATTGCTTGAACTTTGAGATTGCATTATGTGAATCTTACCTTAAAAGTCATTATTGAAAATTATTATTGAAGACATTTATTAATTATTGTTATTGTCTTATTGTGTTTATCACATTATTGCACGTATGGATGTCCCAATGATGGTGCATGATTTGGCATGAAAACCGTGGGTGGACCAGTGCTATCTTGGTTTTAAACGGTTGTAGTAATGCCTTTGCATGGTGCCATACTGGGTCAGACCTATGGTCCATCCAGCCCAGTATCCTGCTTCCAGCAGTGGCCAATCCAAGTCACAAGTGCCTGGCATAAATACAATTAGTAGCACCATTCTATGCTGCTAATCCCAAGGCAAGCAGTGGCTTACCCCATGTCCATCTGAATAGCTGGCTGTGTACTTTTCCTCCAGGAACTTGTCCAAACCTTTTTTTAAACCCAAGCACACTAACCGCCATTACCACATCCTCCAGCAACGAGTTCCAGAGTTTAAATATTTTTGGAGTGTAACAATATTTCCTCCTATTTATTTTAAAAGTATTTCCATGCAATTTCATTGAGTGTCCCCTGGTCTTTGTACTTTTTGAATGACAGAAAAACCGATTCACCTCCACCCATTCCACTCCACTCAAGATTTTGTAGACTCAATCATATCCCCCCTCAGCTGCCTCTTTTCCAAGCTTGAAGAGCCCTAACCTGTTTAGCCTTTCTTCATATAGCAGCGGTTTCATCCCCTCTTATAATTTCGGTTGCTCTTCTTTGAACCTTTTCTAATTCCGCTATATTGGAGTGAACACTTGTACTGAGGGCTTCCGTTATTATTTAAATATTGTCTGCTTTTTCACAGCATGTGAGAAAATTGCAGAAGTAGTTAAATGGAAATGATCAGAAAAGCAACATTTTATGTTTTGGGTTTTTTTTTCATTTGCCAATACTAGTGCACACTCTTTGCAATGAGTGTGCATTATCAGGAAAGAGTATGCCCTCTTTGTAGAGAAGGTGCACTGTTTTGAAAGAGCACACACTCTTAACAACTGCCCTGAACGAAAATGAAGACTAACCAAAACTAACAGTGCTGCGAATGACATGGGCAACTAAACAAAATGAAAATCATTCCTATCCCGTGCATGATAAATGTAGTAAAACATGTGGCCGAGGGTATGGTCTGAAAGTGAGATTTTATGCGTAGACTGGGAAGTGGAGATAAAAGAGAAAGAGAGAACTTCTGATCGATGCTTGTTCAAAATGTAGGACCCTGGACTTAGAGCACAAAGCGCCCTGTCTACTAAGCCACGTTAGAGGCACATTAACAGTTTTAGCGCATGCTAAACATCAGTTCGTGCTGTGTAGACACCTATAATATCCCTATAGGCATCTACAGGTTAGCACACACTAAGTTTTAGGACACGCTAAAAATGCTAATGCACCTTAGTAAACAGGGTCCTGAGAAACATAAAGAGCTTGTTTTTATTTATTATTTATTGCACTTTTATCCCACATTTTCCCACCTATTTGCAGGCTCAATGTGGCTTACAAAGACCTGTTATGGCAGCGCCATGCCAGGATAGAGAAATACAGTTGGAGTTACAATGAGATCGAGGATGACAAAGAAGAACTAAGTAGACAGTTATAGAGAGGCGACATTCAGAGTAAGGTGGAGCGGTGTGGTGTTCTAGTTAAGCTATGGATTCTCTTGGTAGGCCTTGTTGAAAAGATAGGTTTTCAGAGATTTGCGAAAGTTAGTGATTTCATTAATTGTTTTCAAATTTGTTGGTAGTGCATTCCACAGCTACATGCTCATGTAAGAAAAGCTGGTAGCGTGTGTTCGTCTGTATTTTAATCCTTTGCAGCTCGGGAAGTGTAGGTTAAGAAATGTGCGGGCAGATCCTTTAGCATTTCTGGGAGGTAAGTCAACGAGGTCTAACATGTAAGTTGGGGCCTCTTCGTAGATGATTCTATGAACAATCGTGCAGATCTTGAATGTGGTCCATTCTTTAAGTGGGAGCCAGTGTAGTTTCTCTCTTAAGGGTTTTGCACTTTCATATTTTGTCTTTCCAAATATGAGTCTGGCAGCCGTGTTTTGGGCTGTTTGAAGTTTCTTGACGATCTGTTCTGTACAGCCGACGTAGAGTGCGTTGCAGTAGTCCAGGTGGCTTAGCACCATTGACTGTACCAGGTTGCGAAAGATGAACCTCGGGAAGAAAGGTTTTATTCTTTTAAGTTTCCACATGGAGTGGAACATCTTTTTGGTTGTGCTCTTCACGTGGTTATCGAGTGTGAGATTTCGGTCAAGGGTGATTCCAAGAATTTTCAATGTATTTGAGACGGGAAGGGAATCGTTTGGTGTGATTATGGTAGTGAATATATTTGTATTATGTTGTGAGGTAAGTATAAGGCATTTTTTTTTTTCTGCATTGAGTTTTAACTGAAATGCATCCGCTCAGGAGTGCATTATTTGGACGCTTTGGTTAATCTCGTTGGAGATTTCCTTAGGATCATGTTTAAACAGGATGTATATTATGACATCATCTGCATATATGTACAGGTTAAGGTTTTGGTTGGCTAGTAGCTTGGCTAAGGGTGTCATCATCAGGTTGAAGAGGGTTGGCGAGAGGGGGGATCCTTGGGGAACTCCGCAATCAGGTGTCCATGGGGCAGATATAGCCTTGTTAGTTGTTACTGAAACGGATAATTTTATAATATAATATTTCTCTAGTTAATAATAGAATATGTATTAACAGAGGGAATTACTCAGAGCATGTGGTCGCAAAGAATTACAAAATGAAATGTTCTTATATTCCAATTGTAATTCCAATTCTAATTCGATTCTCTAGTCTTATAATACTTATTCTATTCCAATTAAAGGTAAATTGTTAAGAATAATAGTCATGTAAGAATAGAGGGGAATTTTATATACTAAATTTGAATTAATTGCATTAACCTGCCCTGTATGTTTTGGAACATGTGCTCAAAGCATTTGGAGCTTGCATGTGAGAACATGTGCTTTTCCCAATATAAAGGCCAGATAGTTAACTTTAAAAGAAGATGTTTATTTCTAGTACAGGCAAGGTAATAAGTTTACAATAGAGAGGTAGTTTTAGAAAGGATCTTTTACCAATGGAAGTATGCTACAAAATAACAGGTTTGATTGTAAATTAAGCTGGATAACTCACATTGATGGAGGCTGTCTGATGGAGCTTGAAGCAGTTTCTTTTAAGGTGGATGTGATGTCCAGCTTGAGAAGTCAGGATTCTAGCTTGCTTTTAGTTTTAATCAATTCAGGGCAGCGGCGACTAGGACAGGAGCATCAGGAACTCAGGAACAGCCAGGAAGAACTCTTTTTCTAAAGAAAGAGCCCCTGCTTTTAAAGTGTCTGAACTGGGCATTAGACTCACGTCAGGTGGTTGCCCTTGGTCCAGTTGGAAAGCTCCTGGATAGCTGAATCCTGGGCATCTGGCTTTGAGATGGAGCATAGCAACAGGTCACATGCTCAATGACATCACAAGACTTCCTGCCTGGACATCTGCTAGTCCATTGTCTGAGAGTGATTGAGCTTAGATGGGCTTAGTCTTTGTCTGAAAATAGGTGGAGGTGTAGTCGTTTGTTACTGCAGTCTCTGAGATAGCTGTCTTTGAAAGGAACATCTGCTGGTCCATTGTCTGAGGGTGATTGAGCTTCTTTTGTCTGATAGATGGGCTTCTGAGTCTGAGTAATAGGTGGAGTTTCACTGTCTTTTGTTCTGTGATTGATTCTTTGGATAGGTGTTGATGGGCTTAGGTAACCACCCAGCTAGTAGTTTTCCAGAGGAAAAGGGGGGGGGGGGGGTATAGTCTTTGATGCTGTATATTTTATATGATTTAGATCTGATCCAGCAAAATTAATAACTCTCACAATCAAACTTATATCATGCTACATTACTTGGTATGATCTTGAGGTCAGGAATCCTCTAAACCAGTTAAGAACGTTACCTCCAATTACAAAGTATTCTAGGATATATAGTAATATTCTATGGTCAACTATATCAAAGGCACTGGACATGTCGAATTGTAGGAGAAGTATGTTGTTGCCAGTTGCAATTGCTTTGTTTGAATTTGTTCACTAAGGTTACTAGTACTGTTTCAGTGCTGTGGTTCGACCGAAATCCTGATTGGGATTTGTGAAGAATTGAGTATTTATTTAGGTAGTTAGTGAGCTGTTTCATCACTATGCCCTCCATAAGTTTGGTTATCAGCGGGATGGATGCTACTGGGCGGTAGTTGGTTAAGTCATTTGCACTTTTCTTTGCATCTTTAGGTAGGGGGTGAGTAGAATGTTGCCTTTGTCTTTTGGGAAGAGACCATTTTGTAGCATATAGTTCAGGTGGCTCGTGAGTTCTATATTGAATTGCTGAGGGGCGGATCTTATAAGGCTACTAGGGCAGATGTCCGCTGCCCCTCACTACCTCTCTACCCTCATCTCCCCTTACGTTCCCGCCCGTAACCTCCGTTCACAGGATAAATCCCTCCTCTCAGTACCCTTCTCCACCACCGCCAACTCCAGGCTCCGCTCATTCTGCCTCGCCTCACCCTATGCTTGGAACAACCTTCCTGAACCCTTACGCCAAGCCCCCTCCCTGCCCGTCTTCAAGTCTTTGCTTAAAGCCCACCTCTTCAATGCTGCGTTCGGCACCTAACCCTTACCGTTCAGTGAATCCAGAATGCCCCAATTTGACTGCCCCTATCGGACCGACCGTTCACTTGTCTATTAGATTGTAAGCTCTTTGAGCAGGGACTGTCTCTCTTTGTTAAATTGTACAGCGCTGCGTAACCCTAGTAGCGCTCTAGAAATGTTAAGTAGTAGTAGTAGTAGTAGTAGATGTCTAATTTGCCTTGTGATTTGGCATATCTTCTAAGCGATTGGGAGATGTTATCGATTAAGAGTTCGTCAAATTTGGTCCATGATTGGTCAGCTGGATATTCCCCAGGTGTTGGGGTCTAGACAGTCAAGGAGGTTTACATGGTCAGTTGTGTTGATAGGTATCATAAGTCGGAGTTTTATGATTTTCTCTTTGAAGTAGTTTGCAAGACTGTTTGCTGTTGGGGTATCTGTGTTGTTAGAAGTAATTGGCGTGGTATTTAGTAGTTTGTTTACGAGCTGGAAGAGTTTATGTGTGTCCTTGTAGTCTGGTCCGATTTTAGTTTTATAATATGATCTTTTGGTTTGTCTGATGGTGTATTTGTATTTTCTTTGTAAATGTTTCCATTCGTTGAGTGCGGTATCATCTTTTTTCTTATTCCATGCTCGTTCTAGTCTTCTGACTTGTGTTTTTAATTCTTTCAATTCTTCATTAAACCATGGTATTGAGTTCTTTCTATGTCAGGTTCTGGTTTGAAGTGGTGCTATGTTGTCTAAAATGGTTCTACATCAGTCGTCCCATTCAAGGAGAAATTGGGTTGAGTCTGTTGGTGCTGTCCATTCGTTATTGTAGAGTTGTTGCCAGAAGTTAGCAGGTCTAATTTGCCTCTTGTGTGTAAAAGTTTGTGTGTAATTTTGTATGTAAAATGTAACTGGAGCGTACAGTTCTTAAACATAACACTTTTGGGGGCAAAGGTCTTACAGTATGCTTCATAGAATTTTCTGCTGTGCAGTTTTTTTTTCCTCTGTGGATTGTTTTGATCTTATAGGGAAATATGAGAGAGAGCTGGAAGGACAGCAGAAACTCTGAAATGCAATGGAAGGAAGAGAGGGTGGTAATCCAAGAGAGATTTAGCTGCAGGAGGGTGTGGGGAGGAGCTCGTTGCAAATAAGAGGCTGTGGGAGGAAAGTAGCTGCTGCGAGGTAACAGAGCGGGTGAGGAAGTGGGTAGCTGTTGTAGAATGTATGGCTTGAGGGGGTGTGAAGGCAGAACATTGGGGCAACAATGATGATTACTGCTGGAGGGAATCGGGGCAGGATTAAATCTATGTTGAACCCTAAGCAAATGAATGCAGAAGAAAAGAAGTACTGCTTGCAGATTCATCTAGCCAACTAGAGGATAATACAGAGAGGGGGGGCAGAATAGACTGACCTCTGCAGGCAGTGGTTACTCCAGTTCGTATGCCCCCTCCCCCAAACTCATCTTCTCCGAGTAATCTACCAGGACAAATGTTTGCCTTGGAAACCATTGATTTATACCATGAGAGGGCTCTTCTTGAACATTTGGGCCTCTAGACACATACCTATTTGCATATACCTTAATTCTGCCCTGGAGGGAATTGTGACACAGGACAGTTCATGTGGGCCATGATTGGGAATACTAAACTCAACTGAAAATGCTCCTCGCTACCAACCCCAACACACATAGTGAAGGAGCTTGCTCACTACTGGGGTGCTCAAGCACCCACTGCACCCACAGGGCTGACACTTATGTATGTGGGTGTTTGCTGTGATTCTTTGGGAGATGGCAAGTTCTGCAGGTTGCAAGTATTAATATGGCTGTCACTAGAACTGGAAAATATGATAAAGAACAGAACCCTGTTTAAGTATGAATTGCCTGCCACTGTTGGAAACAGAATGCTGAACTAGATGATCATTTTGTCTGACCTAATATCACAGTTCTTATGTTTGTAGACAGAGAACGGAAAAAATGCCTTGATAATTCTAGCCCATTTTCAAAGGAAGTAGTTATAAGGGATCCTCATGCTACAGAAACCCAAATTCCAGCTTTCAAAAGTTTTTATCAAGCTGTCATTTGGAGGAGAAAAGGGGGGCTGTGACATTTGGCTGCCTCAAAGAATTAGTAGGTGATAATTTTTTTCTTTCTCCGCATCTCTATTTATCAATCTTAAGTTTAAAAACCTTGTCTTAATTTTCTTTACATGTTAAGGGGAATTCTCTCATACTATAAGCAAGTAATTTATAGCATTTGCCATCAAGGAACAATTTATCTGCAGCCTGACATTGTATAAATAAAGCTGAAGTAGATTAATTCTTCAAAGAACCACCAGTTAACGTGTTTCATTTTTAGGATTAATGGGATAAGGAGGAGCAGTGCTAGATGAGATAAATAAATAAATGACAGCATGCTGCTCATGCACAATACCAATAATAATGGAGTGAGTTCCTCCCACTCTGACTCTGGCACCTTGACTCTCCTTAGAATGAGGTCCCATTTCTGTGGTTTGGCCTGTGCTGGGGCTTTCTCTTCCCCCTCCTAGGCCATGAGCCATATGGGCTCAGTTCTCAGATGGCCATGTGACCTCTTAGGAGTTGTCTGAGCAGGCTATGTGGCCTTGTTTCCATATGCACTTTCAGCTGTGGAGGACTTGCAGTCCATCTGTATATCCTCACAGCCTAGTCCGAGGTGACTCCCAGGTCCACCCCGATTCTTCCAGGGCCTTTGCTCCAGGTGCCCAGCGCTTCCACTAGCTGCCTTCCAGGTACTGTGGAGGACTTGCAGCCCATCTGCATATCCTCACAGCCTAGTTTGGGGTGACTCCCAGGTCCACCCCGATCCTTCTAGGGCTTTCACTCCAGGCGCCCACCACTTCCACCAGCTGCCTTCCAGGTGCTGTGGAGGACTTGCAGCCAATCTGCATATCCTCACAGCCTAGTCCTTGGTGACTCCCAGATCCACCTCGATCGTTCCAGGGCCTTCACTCCAGGAGCCATGCACTGAAACCTCCTCTCTAAACTTTTTATACATTCTCGCAGCTATTTTTTATGGGTCTAGTACAGTTGTTCTTCCTCTTGGCGTGTTCCCTTCCCAATCTCTTTCTTCATCTGAAACCACTGTATACTGCAGGAATACATTGCCCACATTCTGCTGTCATCATCTCACCATTCATTTTGTCTTCTCCCTTCTCAGCGCTCAACCTTCAATGTTTCCTTCCTTTCATTCAACCATCTCCATTCTGTCTGAGTTCATCTTGTCTTCGTTGCTGTCATCATGCCTCTCCTACTCTTCTCCATTCTTTCTCCTGCTCTCCACTGGGGATATCAATCCCAATCCTGGTCCTCCACACCTGCAGGTCACACAGTGATGTCTCCAATCTAATTTCTGTTCCTCTCCTCTCCCCTTCCTCTCTACCTTTCTCATATGCTTTGTGAAATGCTCGGTCTGTAACAAACTTTCCTCTATCCATGACCTCTTTACCTCGCGTACTCTCCGTCTGCTTGCCCTGAGACGACTTTGTCCTGGAGACTCTGCTTCAGCTGCAGCCCTATGACATGGAGGTTACCTTTTTTTTCCCATACTCCTCACCCAGTTGGCTGTGGAGGTGGTGTTGAGCTGCTACTCTCACCCTCTTGTAGATTTCAGCCTCTTCTTCCACCTCAGTCTTGCTGCTTTTCTTCTTTCAAAGTCTACTCCATCCGTCTATTCACTCCTCTACCTCTCTGTGTAGCTGTCATTTATAGACCCCCTCTGATAAGTCCCTTTCTTCCTTTCTCACTGACTTTGACTCCTGGCTTTTCTTCTTTCTTGAACTGTCATCTCCTTCCCTCATTCTTGGGGATTTTAACATTCATGCTAATGATCTTTCTGACTCTTACGCCTCTCAGATTCTTGCTTTAACATCCTCTTTCAATCTTCAGCTGTGCTCCACTACCCCTATTCACCAGAGTGACCACTGTCTTGATCTTTTCTTCTTCTCCAACTGCTCACTCTCCAGTTTCTGCCCCTCAGCTCTTCCCCTATCTGACCAACATCTGATAGCTTTCACATTTAAATACCTCCCCCCCCCAGTCCTGTTCAATCTCCACCAATACATTTAGGAATCTTCATGCTTTTCACTCTTCTACTCTGTCCTCCAGTGTTTCAAACCTCTTGTCAACCACTATGTTATCCAAGTCTGTCAATGAGGCTATCTCTTCCTATAATACTGTTCGGTCCTCTGCTCTGGACACTCTCGTTCCTCCAATTCCCCGTTCTGTAAGGCATTCCAAACCCCAGCCTTGGCTGACCTCTAGAATCCACTACTTACATTCCTGTGCCCAATCTGCCAAACACCTTTGGCTGAAATCCCATGCCCATGCTGACTTCATACATTTCAAATTTTTGCTGACCTCCTTCCAGTCTGCTCTTTCACTTGACAAACAGGACTACTACATCCAGTTGACAAACTCTCTTGGCTCAAACCCTTGGTGTCTCTTTGCCACACTGAACTCTCTGCGCAAAGTGCCTTCACCTCCAACTCCCCCTTCACTTTCTCCCCAGACTCTGGTTGAGTACTTTCAGGATAAGGTTCAAAAGATTAACCTTAAATTCTCAACCAAGTCACCTCCACCTCTCCTTTCCTCAGTCCATTCTCTCAACTCCCCCTTCATAAGTACATAAGTATTGCCATACTGGGACAGACAAAAGGTCCATCGAGCCCAGCATCCTGTTTCCAACAGTGACCAATCCAGGTCACAAATACCTGACAAGATCCCCAAAAAGTATAAATCATTTTATACTGCTTATCCCCAGAAATAGTGGATTTTCCCAAAGACCAATTTAATCATGGTCTATGGACTTTTCCTTTAGGAAGCCATCCAACCTTTTTTAAACGCTGCTAAGCTAACCGCCTTTATCACATTCTCTGGCAACAAATTCCAGAGTTTAATTACACGTCGAGTGAAGAAACATTTTATCCGATGGGTTTTAAATTTACTACTTTGTAGCTTCATCGCATGCCCCCTAGTCCTAGTATTTTTGGAAAACGTAAACAGACACTTCACATCTACCTGTTCAACTCCACTCATTATTTTATAGACCTCTATCATATCTTCCCTCTGCTGCCTTTTCTCCAAGCTGAAGAGCCCTAGCAGCTTTAGCCTTTCCTCATATGGAGGTCATCCTATCCCCTTTATCATTTTCGTCACCCTTCTCTGTACCGTTTCTAATTCCACTATATCTTTTTTGAGATGCGGTGACCAGAATTGAACACAATATTCAAGGTACGGTCGCACCATCGAGCGATACAAAGAAATTATAACATCCTCATTTTTGTTTTCCATTCCTTTCCTAATAATACCTAACATTCTATTTGCTTTCTTAGCCGCAGCAGCACACTGAGCAGAGGGTTTCAACGTATCATCGACGACACCTAGATCCCTTTCTTGGTCAGTGACTGCTAATGTGGAACCTTGTATGATGTAGCTATAATTCAGGTTCCTCTTTCCCACATGCATCACTTTGTACTTGTTCACATTATTTATTTATTTAAACATCATCTGCCATTTAGATGCCCAGTCTCCCAGTCTTGTAAGATCCTCTTGTAATTTTTCACAATCCTCCTGCGATTTAAGAACTTTGAATAACTTTGTGTCGTCAGCAAATTTAATTACCTCACTAGCTACTCCCATCTCTAGGTCATTTATAAATATGTTTAAAAGCAGCGGTCCCAGCACAGACCCCTGGGGAACCCCACTAACTACCCTTCTCCATTGAGACTACTGACCATTTAACCCTACTTTCTGTTTTCTATCTTTTAACCAGTTTTTAATCCACATTAGGACAGTACCTCCTATCCCATGACTCTCCAATTTCCTCTGGAGTCTTTCATGAGGTACTTTGTCGGATGCCTTCTGAAAATCCAGATACACAATATCAACCGGCTCACCTTTATCCACATGTTTGTTCACCCCTTCAATGAAATGTAATAGATTGGTGAGACATCATTTCCCTTCACTAAATCCATGTTGGCTTTGTCTCATTAATCCATTCTTTTGAATATGCTCTGTAATTTTATTCTTAATAATAGTCTCTACCATTTTGCCCAGCACCGTCAGACTCAACGGTCTATAACTTCCCAGATCTCCTCTGGAACCTTTTTTTAAAAATCTGCGTTACATTGGCCACCCTCCAATCTTCCGGTACCACGCTCGATTTTAAGAATAAATTACATATTACTAACAATAGCTCTGCAAGCTCATTTTTCAGTTCTATCAGTACTCTGGGATGAATACCATCTGGTCCAGGAGATTTGCTACTCTTCAGTTTGTAGAATTGCCCCATTACATCCTCCAGGTTTATAGAGAATTCATTCAGTTTCTCCGACTCGTCGGCTTCAAATACTATTTCTGGCACCGGTATCTCTCCCAAATCTTCCTTGGTGAAGACTGAAGCAAAGAATTCGTTTAATCTCTCCGCTATGGCTTTGTCTTCCCGCCTCTTCAACCCCAGCCTCCTGTTCTTCCTTTTCTAAAATCACTGAAGAGGAAACTGCACATATTCTTTCCTCCTCCAAACTGACTACCTGTTCCTCTGATCCTAATCCTACCCACCTACTTAGCACTATCTCTCCTACTTTCATCCCTTCTGTCATATCCTCAATCTTTCACTTTCCACTGCAACTGTTTCTGATGCCTTCAAATATGCCATAGTTACACCACTCCTCAAAAGACCTTCATCGGACCCAACCTGTCCTTTTAACTATTGCCCCATCTCCTTCCTCCCTTCCCTGTCCAAGATACTCCAACGTACTGTTCATCGCCGTTATGTTGACTTTCTTTCACCTCAGGCTATTCTTGATCCACTTGGCTTTCGCCCCCTTCACTCAACTGAAACAACCCTTGCTAATTCTCCACTGACCTGTTCGTAGCCAGATCCAAAGGTCTCTATTCTATCCTCATCCTTCTTGATCTGTCTGCTGCTTTTGACACTGTTAATTACCGCCTGCTCCTTGATACCCTGTTGTCACTTGGATTTCAGGGCTCTGTTCTTTCCTGGTTTTCTTCCTATCTCGCCATCACACTTTTAGTGTATACTCTGGTGGATCCTCCTCCACTTCTATCCCACTATCTGTTGGTTTACCTCAGGGCTGTGTCTTGGGACCTCTTATTTTTTCCATTTATACTTCTTCCCATGGTGCTCTGATCTAATTCCCATGGTTTTCAGAATCATCACCTTTAAGCTGATGACTCCCAGATCTACCTCTCCACACCTGAAATCTCAGCAGGAATCCAGGCCCAAGTATCAGCCTGCCTGTCTGACATTGCTGCCTGGATGTCTCACCACCATCTGAAACTAAACATGACCAAGACTGAGCTTCTTGTCTTTCCCACCTCTCCTCTTCGCCCATTCTCTTTCTCTGTGGAAAACACTCTCATCCTCCCTATCTCATCAGCTCATAACCTAGGGGTTTTCTTTGACTTCTCCTCCCTCTCTTTCTCTGCACATATCCAACAGACTGCTAAAACCTGTTGGTTGTTTCTTTCTTTATAATATCACCAAAATTTGTCCTTTCATAAGTACATAAGTATTGCCATAGTGGTAAAGACCAAAGGTCCATCAAGCCCAGCATCCTGTTTTCAACAGTGGCCAATCCAGATCACAAATACCTAGCAAGATCCCAAAAAAGTACAAAACATTTTATACTGCTTATCACAGAAATAGTGTATTTTCCCCAAGTCCATTTAATAATGGTCTATGCACTTTTCCTTTAGGAAGCCGTCCAAACCTTTTTTTAAACTCCGCTAAGCTAACTGCCTTTACCACATTCTCTGGCAACGAATTCCAGAGTTTAATTATACGTTGAGTGAAGAAAATGTTTCTCTGATTCGTTTTAAATTTACTACATTGTAGCTTCATCGCATGCCCCCTAGTCCTAGTATTTTTGGAAAGCGTGAACAGCTTCACATCTACCCGTTCAACTCCACTCATTATTTTATAGACCTCTATCATATCTCCTCTCAGCCGCCTTTTCTCCAAGCTGAAGATCCCTAGCTGCTTTAGCCTTTCCTCATAGGAAAGTCATCCTTTCTGAGCACACTACCAAAATCTTTATCCACACTCTTATCACCTCTCGCTTAGACTATTGCAACTTGCTTCTCACAGGTCTCCCACTAAGCCATCTTTCTCCCCTTCAATCTGTTCAAAATTCTGCTGCACGATTTATATTCCACAGTGTCACTATGCTCATATTAGCCCTCTCCTCAAGCCACTTCATTGTCTCATCCGTTTCTGCGTACAGTTCAAACTCCTCTTATTGACTTACAAGTGCATTCACTCTGCATCTCCTCAGTACCTCTCCGCTCTTATTTCTCCTTACACTCCTCCCCATAAACTCCGTTCATTGAGTATATTTTTCTGCCAACTCCAGACTACATTCTTTTTATCTTGCTGCACCATATGCCTGGAATAGACATCCTGAGCCAGTATGTCAAGCTCCATCTCTGGCCATCTTCAAATCTAGGCTAAAAGCCCACCTCCTATCCCCTATTCACTTGTACAGTAGTACCCTTGTATGTTTTATCTTTCCCACCTTATTAATTACCTTATTCCTTAATTGTCCTGTTTGTCCTGATTAGATTGTAAGCTCTTTCGATCAGGGACTGTCTCTTCATGTTCAAGTGTACAGCGCTGCGTACATCTAGTAGCACTGTAGAAATGATAAGTAGTAGTAGTAGCTGATCCAACATCCCTTCAAATTGGCCAACCAAAGAGGCTGTCCCTGGGCTGGGGATGGTTGTGGGAAGTTTAAAAGTGGACAGCAGCTTTTCACCTTTCCCTTTGCCTAATTCCCTGGAGTTACTTCCCACTATCCCTCCTAAATTCTATTCCTTTTCAGGTGGAGTAGTAACCTTATATATTGTTATTAGTTCCTGTGATTGATATTGATATTTAAGTCAGAGTCATCAACTTCCAAATTCCTGGTACTATAAAATTTCTGTTCTATCAAACCAGATTACTTATATGCTATTTTGTCAGGTTATGCAGTTCAAATTCTAATGGTTCCCCTGATTAAAAACTTAAGAATTGCCATACTGGGTCACACCTATGGTTCATCTAGCCCTGTATTCTGTTTCCATCAGTAGCCAATCCAGGTCACAAGTATTCTGAAAAATAGTCACTTATCTCATCAAATCACGACACGCAATGTCCCTGAGAGAAGAACTTACTCCCTGATGCAGCTCTGGCAAAACAAGGATTCCTTGTCGGGATTTTCTTGTTCTGATGAGATAAGAACATTTTTTTCAGATATTCTCATTGAAAAGATTTTTGGAGAGGATTGGAATTTGAGTTTAAAGAATATTTGGGACAATGGAATGGATGTCGCTGTTTAAATTGATTTGTGTTCCAGTTGAATGGGCTGTGTCAGCCTTGCCATGTGGCTTAGTAAACAGGGGGGTTTGTTTTTGTATAGTTTGGTAACTGAAATCACCCATTATTATACTATTGCCAAATATGCTAGCCTCTCTAATTTCTGTTAACAATTCATCGTCTGTCTGTTGTAGCCTGGCGGACGGTAGTGTAGCTTTACCAGTATTCTCTTTCCTTCATACATCGAAGTTTTATCCATAAGGATTCCACATTGCTATCTGTTACCTGCTAAATATTTATTTTGTTAGGCTCAATTCCTTCTTTAACATATAGCACCACCCCTCTCCATTTGATTCAACTTATCATTGCAAATTTGTACCCTAGTGACACAGTGTCTAAATTGGTTGTCCTCCTTCCACCCAGTCTCTGAGATGCCTATTATATCTACCTCTTCATTTAGGGCTTCATTTACTAAGCTGCGCCAACATTTCCCGTGTGGCAAGTGAGAGGAAGGAAGCCCAAAGGAATTAAATGGCTTCCTCTCAATTGCTGGTCAGGAATCGCTAGCGCAGCTTAGTTAAAAGAGGCTTTTAGTGCTGTATAATCTAAGTTTTCCATCTCGTTTATTAGGCTTCTAGCCACTGTTCCCTCTATGCTGAGCGGGATTCCTCCACGTACAGTCCTGCCAGTAGGGGGTGGTGTTTCACTATTACATTTTCAATAGTGAGGGACAGACAAGTTTTGCAGTTCTGCAGGGAACCTGCCTGTCCCTAATGATTGAAAACACAATATTGAAGCTCCAATGCAGATGGAGGACTCCAGCTCAGCTTTGAGGGAACACTGCTTCTAGCAGTTATATACAGACATTTCCAGTTGTGTTTTTTGTTTGCACCTACAAGTTGTTTATAAGTTGATAGTGATAATATGTAATCTTTACTTTGCTCTCCCCTTAAAAGACTCCTGGTTTTTGATTTTGCCTTTGTTGCAATTTCTCTATCAGGATACTCTAACTTCCAGCTATTTTTCCAACCAGAATGTGTGCACTCTCGTACTGACATAATTAATGGCCATATTGCTAGGAGTATTCTAATCGGCTCTACCTTGGTTATGTGTAATTCACATTAGAAGAAACCAGCCTAATATCACAAGCAGTGTTTCTTTTTACTGTGAAACTGAAATTCAGCTACATATTGGTAAATAATGGTATGTAAATCTACTGATAACACATAGTTCAACTTGAAATGGCACATGTACAATTTCTAAAAACCCCACTAAACTGTAATTATAAACCGTGATATTATTTTTGTCATCATTGTATACTACAGCGGGACATCAATATTTCCTCTAGATCAGTGTTTCTCAACCCAGTCCTTGGAGCACACCCAGCCAGTCGAATTTTCAGGATATCCACAATGAATATGTATACGAGAGATTTGCATACTGAGGAGGTGATGCATGCAAATCTCTCACATGCATGTGCAAATCTCCACCTCCATTTTCCGAACTGTAAGGGAGTCAAGTACAAGAAAATCTTTGCCTCGTCCTTCCGTTATTGGAGTCCCAAACACTGGAACACGTTACCTCGTCACCTTAAAACTCAAGCGGACCATGCCCTTTTTAAGAAGTTGTTAAAGACATTTTTCTTTGCCAAGACTTACCCCTCATCTTACCATGTTGATTAATACATCCCTTGTCCCTCACCCTACCTAGTTCACGCTGTTAGTTTCTCCCCTCCTAATTGCTTCTTTTATGCTTGCCTAACCTTTAAGTTTGTACTCTTAATTAATTCTCTGTAAGCCACATTGCGCCTGCATGAGTGGGAAAATGTGGGATATAAGCAACAAATAAATAAATAAATAAATAAATAAATAAGGTATTCTCCGAGGACAGCAGGCTGATTGTTCTCACTGATGGGTGACGTCCACGGCAGCCCCTCCAATCGGAACACTTTTCTAGCAAAGTCCTTTGCTAGTCCTTGCGCGCCCATGCACACCGCGCATGTGCGGCCATCTTCCCGCCCGAACCGGCTTGTGTTCGTCAGTCCCATATGTAGCAAACAAAGCAAGGGAAGACACAACTCCAAAGGGGAGGCGGGCGGGTTTGTGAGAACAATCAGCCTGCTGTCCTCGGAGAATACCTTCTACAGGTATGTAGCATTCGCTTTCTCCGAGGACAAGCAGGCTGCTTGTTCTCACTGATGGGGTATCCCTAGCCCCCAGGCTCACTCAAAACAACAAAAATGGTCAATTGGGCCTCGCAACGGCGAGGACATAACTGAGATTGAACTAACAACTTATCCAACTAACTGAGAGTGCAGCCTGGAACAGAATAAACATGGGCCTAGGGGGGTGGAGTTGGATTCTAAACCTCGAAGCTCTGACTGCCCGAACCGACTGTCGCGTCGGGTATCCTGCTGCAGACAGTAATGAGATGTGAATGTGTGGACAGATGACCACGTCGCAGCTTTGCAAATCTCTTCAATAGTGGCTGACTTCAAGTGGGCTACCGACGCTGCCATGGCTCTAACATTATGAGCCGTGACATGACCCTCAAGAGTCAGCCCAGCCTGGGCGTAAGTGAAGGAAATGCAATCTGCTAGCCAATTGGATATGGTGCGTTTCCCTACAGCCACTCCCCTCCTGTTGGGATCAAAAGAAACAAACAATTGGGCGGACTGTCTGTTGGGCTGTGTCCGCTCCAGATAGAAGGCCAATGCTCTCTTGCAGTCCAATGTGTGCAGCTGACGTTCAGCAGGGCAGGAATGAGGACGGGGAAAGAATGTTGGCAAGACAATTGACTGGTTCAGATGGAACTCCGACACAGCCTTTGGCAAGAACTTAGGGTGAGTGCAGAGGACTACTCTGTTATGATGAAATTTGGTGTAAGGGGCCTAGGCTACCAGGGCCTGAAGCTCACTGACTCTACGAGCTGAAGTAACTGCCACCAAGAAAATGACCTTCCAGGTCAAGTACTTCAGATGGCAGGAGTTCAGTGGCTCAAAAGGAGGTTTCATCAGCTGGGTGAGAACGACATTGAGATCCCATGACACTGTGGGAGGTTTGACAGGGGGCTTTGACAAAAGCAAACCTCTCATGAAGCGAACAACTAAAGGCTGTCCTGAGATCGTCTTACCTTCCACACGGTAATGGTATGCACTGATTGCACTAAGGTGAACCCTTACAGAGTTGGTCTTGAGACCAGACTCAGACAAGTGCAGAAGGTATTCAAGCAGGGTCTGTGTAGGACAAGAGCGAGGATCTAGGGCCTTGCTGTCACACCAGACGGCAAACCTCCTCCATAGAAAGAAGTAACTCCTCTTAGTGGAATCTTTCCTGGAAGCAAGCAAGATGCGGTAGACACCCTCTGACAGACCCAAAGAGGCAAAGTCTACGCTCTCAACATCCAGGCCGTGAGAGCCAGAGACTGGAGGTTGAGATGCAGAAGCGCCCCTTCGTCCTGTGTGATGAGGGTCGGAAAACACTCCAATCTCCACGGTTCTTCGGAAGACAACTCCAGAAGAAGAAGGAACCAGATCTGACGCGGCCAAAAAGGAGCGATCAGAATCATGGTGCCTTGGTCTTGCTTGAGTTTCAACAAAGTCTTCCCCACCAGAGGTATGGGAGGATAAGCATACAGCAGACCTTCCCCCCAGTCCAGGAGGAAGGCATCCGATGCCAGTCTGCTGTGGGCCTGAAGCCTGGAACAGAACTGAGGGACTTTGTGGTTGGCTCGAGATGCGAAGAGATCCACCAAGGGAGTGCCCCACACCTGGAAGATCTGTCGCACTACCCTGGAATTGAGCGACCACTCGTGAGGTTGCATAATCCTGCTCAACCTGTCGGCCAGACTGTTGTTTACGCCTGCCAGATATGTTGCTTGGAGCACCATGCCGTGACGGCGAGCCCAGAGCCACATGCTGACGGCTTCCTGACACAGGGGGCGAGATCCGGTGCCCCCCTGCTTGTTGATGTAATACATGGCAACCTGGTTGTCTGTCTGAATTTGGATAATTTGGTGGGACAGCCGATCTCTGAAAGCCTTCAGAGCGTTCCAGACCGCTCGCAACTCCAGGAGATTGATCTGCAGATCGCGTTCCTGGAGGGACCAGCTTCCTTGGGTGTGAAGCCCATCGACATGAGCTCCCCACCCCAAGAGGGACGCATCCGTAGTCAGCACTTTTTGCGGCTGAGGAATTTGGAAAGGACGTCCCAGAGTCAAATTGGACCAAATCGTCCACCAGTACAGGGATTTGAGAAAACTCGTGGACAGGTGGATCACGTCTTCTAGATCCCCAGCAGCCTGAAACCACTGGGAAGCTAGGGTCCATTGAGCAGATCTCATGTGAAGGCGGGCCATGGGAGTCACATGAACTGTGGAGGCCATGTGGCCCAGCAATCTCAACATCTGCCGAGCTGTGATCTGCTGGGACGCTTGCATCTGCAAGACGAGGGACAACAAGTTGTTGGCTCTCGTCTCTGGGAGATAGGCCCGAGCCGTCCGAGAATCCAGCAGAGCTCCTATGAATTCGAGTTTCTGCACTGGGAGAAGGTGGGACTTTGGATAATTTATCACAAACCCCAGTAGCTCCAGGAGGCGAATAGTCATCTGCATGGACTGTAGAGCTCCTGCCTTGGATGTGTTCTTCACCAGCCAATCGTCGAGATATGGGAACACGTGTACCCCCAGCCTGCGAAGTGCCGCTGCTACTACATCAAAGCACTTCGTGAACACTCTGGGCGCAGAGGCGAGCCAAAAGGGTAGCACACAGTACTGGAAGTGACGTGTGCCCAGCTGAAATTGCAGATACTGTCTGTGAGCTGGCAGTATCGGGATGTGAGTGTAGGCGTCCTTCAAGTCCAGAGAGCATAGCCAATCGTTTTCCTGAATCATGGGAAGAAGGGTGCCCAGGGAAAGCATCCTGAACTTTTCCTTGACCAGATATTTGTTCAGGGCCCTTAGGTCTAGGATGGGACGCATCCCCCCTGTTTTCTTTTCCACAAGGAAGTACCTGGAATAGAATCCCAGCCCTTCCTGCCCGGATGGCACGGGCTCGACCGCATTGGCGCTGAGAAGGGCGGAGAGTTCCTCTGCAAGTACCTGCTTGTGTTGGAAGCTGTAAGACTGAGCTCCCGGTGGACAGTTTGGAGATTTTGAGGCCAAATTGAGGGTGTATCCTTGCCGGACTATTTGGAGAACCCACTGATCGGAGGTTATGAGAGGCCACCTTTGGTGAAAAACTTTCAACCTCCCTCCGACCGGCAGGTCGCCCGGGACTGACACTTGGATGTCAGCTATGCTCTGCTGGAGCCAGTCAAAAGCTCGTCCCTTGCTTTTGCTGGGGAGCCGAGGGGCCTTGCTGAGGCGCACGCTGCTGACGAGAGCGAGCGCGCTGGTGCTTAGCCTGGGCCGCAGGCTGTTGAGAAGGAGGATTGTACCTACGCTTACCAGAAGAGTAGGGAACAGTCTTCCTTCCCCCCAAAAATCGTCTACCTGAAGAGGTAGAAGCTGAAGGCTGCCGGCGGGAGAACTTGTCGAAAGCGGTATGCTGCTGGTGGAGCTGCTCTACCACCTGTTCGACTTTCTCTCCAAAAATGTTATCCGCACGGCAAGGCGAGTCCGCAATCCGCTGCTGGATCCTATTCTCCAGGTCGGAGGCACGCAGCCATGAGAGTCTGCGCATCACCACACCCTGAGCAGCGGCCCTGGATGCAACATCAAAGGTGTCATACACCCCTCTGGCCAGGAATTTTCTGCACGCCTTCAGCTGCCTGACCACCTCCTGAAATGGCTTGGCTTGCTCAGGAGGGAGCTTGTCCACCAAGCCCGCCAACTGCCGCACATTGTTCCACATGTGTATGCTCGTGTAGAGCTGGTAAGACTGGATTTTGGCCTCGAGCATAGAAGAATGGTAGGCCTTCCTCCCAAAGGAGTCTAAGGTTCTAGAGTCCTTGCCCGGGGGCGCCGAAGCATGCTCCCTAGAACTCTTAGCCTTCTTTAGGGCCAAATCCACAACTCCAGAGTCGTGAGGCAACTGAGTGCGCATCAGCTCTGGGTCCCCATGGATCCGGTACTGGGACTCGATCTTCTTGGTAATGTGGGGATTACTTAATGGCTTGGTCCAGTTCGCCAGCAATGTCTTTTTCAGGACATGATGCATGCGTACTGTGGACGCTTCCTTAGGTGGAGAAGGATAGTCCAGGAGCTCAAACATTTCAGCCCTGGGCTCGTCCTCCACAACCACCGGGAAGGGGATGGCCGTAGACATCTCCCGGACAAAGGCCGCAAAAGACAGACTCTCGGGAGGAGAAAGCTGCCTTTCAGGGGAGGGAGTGGGATCAGAAGGCAGGCCATCAGACTCTTCGTCAGAGAAATATCTGATGTCCTCCTCCTCCTTCCACGAGGCCTCACCATCGGTATCAGACACAAGTTCACGAACCTGTGTCTGAAGCCGTGCCTGGCTCGACTCCGTGGAACCACGGCCACGGTGGGAGCGTCGAGAGGTAGACTCCCTCCGCCGACGTCGTCAGGGAGCCTTCCTGGGAGGCGACCGCAGTCGGTACCGCAAGCGGCACCGATGTCGGAGACCTCACCCCGGGCAAGGGGCCAGCCGGTGCCTCACTCGACGGTACCGGTGGTGCAAGCACCCCCGGTACCGGAGGGGAAGGGCGCAACAGCTCTCCCAGGATCTCTGGGAGAACGGCCCGGAGACTCTCGTGCAGAGCGGCTGTAGAGAAAGACATGGAAGCCGATGCAGGTGTCGATGTCAGAGTCTGTTCCGGGCGTGGGGGCTGTTCCGGGCTGTCTAAAATGGAGCGCATCGACACCTCCTGAACAGAGGGTGAGCGGTCCTCTCGGTGCCGATGCCTACTGGGTGCCGACTCCCTCGGCGACCCAGAGCTCTCGGTACCGACACGGGAAGGAGACCGGTGTCGATGCTTCTTTGACTTCTTCAAACGAAGCATGTCACCGGAGCTTCCCGGCACCGACGAGGAGGACGTAGAATCCAGCCGTCGCGTCCTCGGGGCCGAGGCCGAAGAAGGTCGGTCTCGGGGGGGCTGTACCGCAGGAGCCCTCAGGGTAGGGGGAGACCCACCCGAAGGCTCACCGCCACCAGCAGGGGAATGGACAGCCCTCACCTGCACTCCAGTCGAAGCACCACCGTCCGACGACATCAGCAGAAGTGGAGGTCCCGGTACCACCGACGCCGACGCAGACATCCGATGTCTCGGCCCCGATGCAGAGGGTCGATGCCTCGATGCACTCGATGCAGTCACGGCCGAGGACGGAGGTCTTGACGCTGCCGACGTCGATGCACTCGATACTCCCGGTGCCGATGCCGACGAGGAGCCCGAGAACAAAACGTTCCACTGGGCCAATCTCGCTACCTGAGTCCTTTTTTGTAAAAGGGCGCAAAGACTACAGGCCTGCGGGCGGTGCCCAGCCCCCAGACACTGAAGACATGACGCGTGCCTGTCAGTGAGCGAGATTACTCGGGCGCACTGGGTGCACTTCTTGAAGCCGCTGGGAGACTTCGATGACATGGGCGGAAAAATCACGCCGGCAAAATCAAAACTCGTAATTGCGGTAAGGCACCAAAAAAGAGGGGAAGAAAAAATTCGACCCGAGGCCTCAAAAGGGCCTACCCCGAAAACAAAAAGAAACTTAACGGGGCAAAAACTGGAAATACCTGAAGGGGAAAAAGACCGAAAAGGCCTTCTTCCGAAATCCTTTTCCCTTTTTTTTTTTTTTTTTTTTTAGCGAAAGAGCCAAAAAGACGCGCGAGGTCGACTTAAGGGGCGCGAACGGCGTAACACGACCGTACCGAGTGCGGACAAAAGAAGACTGACGAACACGAGCCGGTTCGGGCGGGAAGACGGCCGCGCATGCGCGGTGCGCATGGGCGCGCGAGGACTAGCAAAGTACTTTGCTAGAAAAGTGTTCCGATTGGAGGGGCTGCCGTGGACGTCACCCATCAGTGAGAACAAGCAGCCTGCTTGTCCTCGGAGAATAGTATTTTCATTGCCTAATTATTGCATCTATACTTGTATAACTTATGGGCTGAAACATTTGTAACATGTGGAGGGGAATAATCGAACGGGGATGACCATCTCTAAGGGCGCCCATCATAGGCGGTCGGTGGCCCAACTGTTTGGGGAGGATAAAGGGGGCGGGGTTAGGGGTGGAGCTTAAATCCATAATTGTTTGATAACACACAGAAAAAATAAATAAATAAAAATAAGTCACAATTAATACCTTTTATTAAATATAGATATTAGATATGTATCATATGTCAAAGAATAAAGTGGTTGCTCAAAGCATATACTAACCACAATCGCTCAACTGCAAAACACTATGCACAACTTTGTGCAAAAACACATTCAGAACCTTACTGTACCATAAATATTACATTGGGCAGAACCTAATACACCAATATACCACCCATACGGAAAATGCAGACCGTCAACAATATGAAACAAGGGATCATAATATCACAATTCTCATGTAGAGCCACAAAACATCCTAAATCATGTTTTATGTGGGATAAAATGCCATACATAAGTAAATAAATATAAACTTTTAATGTTGAGCACCTGATTCTCAAAGTGGACATACTCCAAACACTATAATGAAAATAAAATGATTTTTTTCTACCTTTGTTGTCTGGTGACTGTTTTTCTGATTATGCTGGCCCAGTATCCGATTCTGCTGCTATCTGTCCTCTTAACTCCGTTTCCAGGGCTTCCTTTCCATTTCTTTCTTTCCTTTCCTCCTTTCTTCTTCATTTCTGGTCCTCAGCTTCTGCCTATTTTCTTCATCCATGTGCAGTTTTTCTCCTCTCATCTCCTTCCTCACTCTTCCCTCCCCTCTATCCATGTCCAGCATTTCTTCTCTCTCCCCTCCTCTCCCCTGCCCTCCATCCACCCATGTCCAGTGACCCTTCTCTCCCCCTGCAAGCACCCATACACAGCAACCCTCCTCTCCCCTGCCCTCCATGCACCCATGTCCAGTAGTGATCCTCCTCTCCCCTGTCCTGCATGCACCCATACCCGGTGACCCTCCTTCCCCTGCCCTCCATCCACCCATGTCCAGCAGTGACCCTCCTCTCCCCTGCCCTGCATGCACCCATACCCGGTGACCCTCCTTCCCCTGCCCTGCATCCATCCATGTCCAGCAGTGACCCTCCTCTCTCCTGCCCTGCATGAACCCATTATACCCAGCGACCCTTCTCTCCCCTCCATCCACAAATGGCCTGCGACTCCCTTCTCTCCCCTGCCACCCCCTCTCGAGTTGTACGGTGAATTCTCCCTCCCTTCCTCCCTCTGTCCCTCCGGATCCGGTCCCTCACACCGACCTGACTCTTCGAATTCTTCAGGGCAGGCAATCTTGCCTGCCCGCTGCCAGCGCTAACTCTCCCCCGCTGGCGCTGCCGGCGTTCACGCTTCAAAATGGCCGCCGAGAGTTACAGGGTGGCCTCCAAGACTTCAGCAGAAGTCTCGCGAGGCCGCCTCTGGAAGTCTCGGCGGCCATTTTTAAAGCGCGAACGCTGGCAGCGCCAGCGGGGGACAGTTAGCGCTGACAGCTGAGCTCCGAAGAGTCAGGTCGGTAACGTGAGGGACGGGACCGGGACCGGATCCGGAGGGAGGGGAGGAGCCAGCTCGCTGCGGCTGGGGAGGCTTAGCCTCCCCAAGCCTTCGATACCGGGCGCCTATGGCGCCCATCTGTAAGGACGGCGCCACGAAGGGGCGGGGAAACCCGTATTATCGAAACAAGATGGGCGTCCATCTTTCGTTTCGATAATACGGTCAGGGACGCCCAAATCTCAACATTTAGGTCGAGCTTAGAGATGGTTGACCTTAGAGATGGTCGTCCTGGTTTTCGGCCATAATGGAGACCGAAGACGCCCATCTCAAAAACGACCAAATCCAAGGCATTTGGTCATGGGAGGAGCCAGCATTCGTAGTGCACTGGTCCCCCTGACATGCCAGGACACCAACCAGGCACCCTAGGGGGCACTGCAGTGGACTTCACAAATTGCTCCCAGGTGCATAGCTCCCTTTCCTTTGGTGCTGAACCCCTCCCCCCCAAAACCCACTCCCCACAACTGTACACCACTGCCATAGCCCTAAGGGGTGAAGGGGGGTCACCTACATGTGGGTACAGTGGGTTTCTGGTGGGTTTTTGAGGGCTCACATTTACCAGCACAATTGTAACAGGTAGGGAGGGTGGGCCTGGTTCTGCCTGCCTGAAGTGTACTGCACCCACTAAAACTGCTCCAGGGACCTGCATACTGCTGTCATGGAGCTGAGTATGACATTTGAGGCTGGCAAAAAAATTAATTTTAGGGTGGGAGGAGGTTGGTGACCACTGGGGGAGTAAGGGGAGGTCATCCCTGATTCCCTCTGGTGGTCATCTGGTCATTTTGGGCACCTATTTGAGGCTTGGTCGTGAAAAAAAATGGACCAAATAAAGTCGACCAAATGCTCGTCAGGGACACTCTTCTTTTTTCCATTATCGGCCGAGGACGCCCATCTCTTAAGCATGCCCCAGTCCCGCCTTCACTACGCCTCTGACACGCCCCCATGAACTTTGGTCATCCCCGCGATGGACTGCAGTTAAGGGCGCCCAAAATCGGCTTTCGATTATGTCAATTTGGGCGACCCTGAGAACAGGACGCCCATCTCCCGATTTGTGTCGAAAGATGGGCGCCATTCTCTTTCGATTATGCCCCTAAGAGTCTTCAATATGTCCAATGAGAAGCAGCTATGTTTTAATCTATTATATGACTGATATTTTCTATTAAATTGTTGACACTTGGCATAGCTGAGCACTGTATAACTTGTTATACAATACTGATTGCAACAGGTCAGTTTCATTGGCCATAAGGTGCTCATTTTTGAAGCACATAGACGTCTCAATATGGACAAGCAAGTCCATATTTTTGAAATGCAAAATCCAAATAGTAAGGGGGCGTGTTTTGGATGGGATCAGTGGCGTTCCTAGATCTGCTGCCATCTGGAGCCGATCGCCGCTGCACATCCCACATCCCCCCCCCCCCCCCCCGGCACATTACCTTCTCCCCTCCAGTGCATCACCTCGGCCCCCCCCCCCCCAGCGCATCACCTCCTGGGGATGCAGGGAGCAGCTGCGCGGCTGTTAGTTTAGCTGGTTCCCTGCCCCAGAATAGGTAACTAGTGAGGTTATCAATGACACAAAGTTATAAAAAGTTGTTAAATCACAAGAGGATTGTGGGCATCCAAATGGCAGATGATGTTTAATGTGAGCAAGTGCAAAGTGATTCTTGTGGAAAAGAGGAATTCGAACTATAGCTATGTAATGAAAGGTTCCACATTAGGAGTCATCAACCAGGAATGGGATCTAGGTGTCATCGTTGATACATTGAAACCCTCTGCTCAGTGTGCAGCCGCAGCTAAGAAAGCAAATAGAATGTTAGGTATTATTAGGAAAGGAATGGAAAACAACAATTAGAACATTATAATGCCTTTGTATCGCTCCATGCTGCGACCGCACCTCGCAAATACTGTGTTTAATTCTGGTCATTGCATCTCAAAAAAGATACAGTAGAATTAGGAAAGGGTACAGAGAAGGGCAACAAAAATGATAAAGGAGATGGGATGACTTCCCTATGAGCAAAAGCTAAAGCAGCGAGGGCTCTTCAGTTTGGAGAAAAGGCGACTGAGGGGAGATATGATAGAGGTCTATAAGATAATGAGTGGAACGGATAGACGTGAATCGTTTGTTTACTTTCCAAAAATACTAGGACCTGGGGGCACGCAATGAAGCTACAAGTAGTAAATTTAAAACAAATCAGAAAAACTTTTTCTTCACTCAGCATGTGATTAAACTCTGGAATTCGTTGCCAGAGAATGTAGTAAAAGCAGTTAGCATAGCGGGGTTTAAAAAAGGTTTGGCTAACTTCCTAAAAGAAAAGTCCATAAGCCATTATTAAGATGGACTTGGGGAAAATCCACTTCTTACTTCTAGGATAAGCAGCATAAAGTGTCTTGTTCTGTATTGGGATCTTGCCAGGTACTTGTGACCTGGATTGGCCACTGTTGGAAACAGGATGCTGGGCTTGGACCTTCGGTCTGTCCTAGTATGGCAATACATTTGTTCTTATGTAACCTTTATAAAATGACCCCATATTGTCTTATCAGTGTGCCTTTCTAGATACAGTACATATCCTTGTAGATAATTTCATTGGTATTATGCTGACTTTGTATTATATCTATGTTATTTGAATGCTTTTCCATGTTGTCTATTGTGGTATTGTTTCTATTGTACTTACATTTATCATATTTCTGTTACATGGTTGTACTGCCATGCTGTTAAATGTGTACATTTTTTAGACTATCTCATGGTAGTCCTGTTATTAGGTTTCGGTTTGCTGTTTCCAAGTTTACCTGTTTTAGGGGCCCTTTTACAAAGGGGCAGTAGAGGTATTGTGGGCTTGGTGCTCAGTGATCCGGCCCTACTGCTGGGCATTTCCGGCGGTAATTGGAATCGGTAAGGGGTCCCCCAGGAAATGGCCATTCTACAAGTATTTAACTTACCACACAACCATTCGTTTTTTTAAAAGAAAAAAAAAAGCCTTTTACCAGCGATGGTAAAAGGGGGCCTCAGCGCGTGGCAAATCCACACGCTGACACCACCGCAGTCCCATTTACTTCCATTTAGTAAAAGGTCCCCTTATTGTATTTATGTTACTATTTGGCCATTTTACTATTGTTAGGCTACTAACAAAACTGTAAGTTTTATGTTAAACTGTTCTTGCTATACAGTTTGACATGAGTGGAGGAGTAGCCTAATGGTTCATGCAGCAGTCTGAGAACCTGGGCAACTGGGTTCAATTCCCACTGCAGCTCCTTTTGGCTCTGGGCAAGCCATTTAACCTTCCATTGCCCCAGGTGCAAAATAAGTATCTAAATAATATGTAAACTGCATTGATTATAACCACAGAAAGATGGTATATCAAATCCCATCCCCTCCTTACCTTGGGTGGTTCTTTTCATAAAGGTGGTTAATAAATCCCAATAAATAAATAAATCATACAGGGATAAAGAGAACCAACTGACTAAATCTCCACTACAATGCAATCAAGTCCTGAGAACATACCCAGCCTGTCTGGTCTTCAGGATATCCAAGTGAATATGCATGAGAGAAATCTGCATACAGTGGAAGCAGGGAATGTAGATCTCTCTCATGCATAATCATTGTGAATATCCTGAAAACCCAACAGGCTGAGTGTATCCCTGAAGACTAGGCTGAGACCAAAGCTCTAATGAAGGGCATTGCTATACAGTATAGTCTTGATTATCTGATGTACACGGGACCAAGTTGATGATGGATAAATGAAAAGTCAGTATTACGGAAAACGATGGTAACCCCTTAAAAAATGCATGGAGAACATACTTGATGCATAAAGATCAGACATAGAGTATCTGTATTTAAAATACAGTATTGTTTATTAACTCTAACCAGCTGCGTGTGAAGCTGGAAAGCAGGAAGAGAACATTTTACTTCTTAACAGCAATGCAGTGACATCACTGGGGGGCAGGGTCTGTCAGATATGCTGGATGGTTTGATTAGCGAAGGTCAGATAATCGAGATTGTACTGTATTTAATTTTGGAGCATTTTATCATGTTCTAGTTGTAGCTGTAATGCAAAAGTACCAGAAAAATAGCTAAAAGGAAGAGAGCAAGATTTCCCCTGTATCTAATATTACAAAAATTCCATGAAATTAAATCAAAATCACCAAACCATACAACTTTTATTTTCTGGCCAATTTTTAAAAATTTGCCAGAGAGTGTTCATTGCAAAGAAACAACAGAAGATTATTCCATAACTGGGGAGCTACTGCTGGAAGCGGGATACAGGGCTAGATGGACTATTGGTCTGACCCAGAGAAGAGCGCCGAAAATGATAGAGGGAATGGAACAACTTCCCTATAAGGAAAGGCTAAAACAGCTAGGGCTCTTCAGCTTGGAGAAAAGGCGGCTGAGGGGAGATATGATAGAGGTCTATAAAATAATGAGTGGAGTGGAATGGGTAAACTTGAATCGTTTTTTTTTTTACTCTTTCCAAATATACTAGGACTAGGGGGCATGTGATGAAACTACAAAGTAGTAAATTTAAAATGAATCAGAGAAAATATTTCTTCACTCAATGTGTAATTAAACTCTGGAATTCGTTGCCAGAGAATGTAGTAAAAGCAGTTTGCTTAGCGGGGTTTTAAAAAAAGGTTTGTATGGCTTCCTAAAGGAAAGGTCCATAAACCATTATTAAATTGGACTTGGGGAAAATTCACTGCTTATTTCTAGAATAAGCAACATAAAATGTATTGTACTGTTCAGGGCCGTGCCAAGGGTCAATGGCGCCCCCCTGCAGACTACCAGTTGGCGCCCCCCCCCCCCCCCCCCCCCGCACCTGCCTGGCTCCAAGGCAGCGATTTCCCTCTCTCCCCTGCCCTCCCGCTCCCATGTAGGAACTGCCCGCCCTCTTCTCCCCCCCAAGATCCCGTTCCTTTTTTTTTTCTTTTAAATTTACCTTCCTCCGGCAGCGCAGCGTCAGTGAAGGAGGCGGCGCTCCCAGTCCCGATGTCTCTAGCCTTCCCTTGTTCGCTGCTCACTGCCCCGCCTTCTTCTGACGTCAAGGATGATGTCAGAAGAAGGCGGGGCAGTGAGCAGCGAACAAGGGAAGGCTAGAGACGTCGGGACTGGGAGCGCCGCCTCCACTGACGCTGCGCTGCCGGAGGAAGGTAAATTTAAAAGAAAAAAAAAGGAACGGGATCTTGGGGGGGAGAAGAGGGCGGGCAGTTCCTACATGGGAGCGGGAGGGCAGGGTAAGCACGCAGCGGCGGCGCCCCCCAGAGGATAGCGCCCCCCTGCGGCGCTTACCCCGCTTACCGCATCGGCACGGCCATGGTACTGTTTTGGGATCTTTCCAGGTACTAGTAACCTGGATTGGCCACTGTTGGAAACAGAATATTGGGCTTCATGAACCTTCGGTCTGTCCCAGTATGGCAAAGCTTATGTTCTTAAGGGTTCAATGGAACAGAAGAACTAGAAGCAGGGAAAACAACTTCCAAAAACTTATTGTAAGTAGGCTGTTGCCTACAAAGAGTGTGGTTGTATTTGTTCCCGAGACAGCTGCAAGGAATCATAATCTACGTAAAAGTAAATATGTATGAAATTTTAAGAACAGTAGGACAATTAAAGATAAAAATGATAAAGATTGTATGGGGTTTCTAACCTCTTCTGGTTTGCCTGATAAAGCAAATAAAGGATTTAGCTCCAAGGTACTGCCTGTTTGGAATGAAATTGTCCATTTTAATTTATAGTTCTTCCGCTTTGAGATTACTTGGCTAGCTATACAGGATAGAGAAAGTAATATATCAAGTGGTATGTTATTTTTCAGCTTTCTTTAAGAATAAGAAAAATTCCTTGGTTTCTTGTAGGGCCGTTCTGTTCATCCTGACCTCTGTGGTTGTGCTGGTTATCACTACTGATTGGATTAGCTGGGACAAGTTGAACCGTGGATTTCTTCCAAGTGATGAGGTCTCAAGAGCTTTCTTGGCTTCCTTCATCTTGGTTTTTGACCTTCTTATTGTCATGCAGGTACATTGTCTTGATGTTATTTTCATTTTGATTAAGCAGGCCATGCCTACCCTCCCTGTCTCCACTAGACCAAAAAACGCTGTAATAAAGTAAAGTAAAGCAATTTGCACTGCCCCATCACTGCAAATTATTATATTTTATATTAGAATTCCAGGGACTTTGCAAACAGCCAGTTGGTCTTTCATTATGAGACTGTTTACTGCTTTCTTTTGCTTTTATTCCCTGTTATAAATCTGGTAAGTTGCCAAATGGGATATTATTTTCTGCCAAAAACTGCACTAAAGAAGAAACCAAGTCATTTAAGTAATTGAAAGCTACATGTATACATTATGAATAATGAAAAATCACAGCAGAGAGAATGCAATGCAAGCAAGTTTAAAATTGTTTAAAATTTTAACAAGGACAGAGTGGGTTGGCAGAGACTTGGCAGCAGAAGGCTTGTATTTCCACCCAGGTCTATTGGGTATGTGCATTGGACTGCAAAGTCTGGGGGGGGGGGGGGTGGCAAATTTCATTCTTTCCACAGATCTCCAATTATACCCCAGATCTTTGAAACCTGCCCCCTTCCTACCCTCCATTGGATTTCAAGGGCTCCAGTAGCTCTCACATTCACTGCAGACGGAGGATAATATTGTATCACTAACTGAAGGTCCAAGGAAGGGTGGAGGCAGCAGGAGAGAATCGGAAGAGGTAGGGGTACAGTGAAGGAGGGGATCAGACTTGATGTGGGTTACAATTCAGAAGATCAAAGGAGCCACAGGGAATGAATGAAGGGATGGAGTAGAAAAGGTGTGTTGAGAAACATCTACTCATCAACTGCTGCTGCAGGAAACAGGAAGCTGTGCCCATCTCTATCAACATCATGGAGCTTGGGGTGGGGTAGAAATTTCCCATTGTTGATGGTGAGTAATGTTAAGGAGAGTGCTGCTTTGGAGCTAGGGATGGTTCGTATATATGTGTATTTTTTTTCCATTTATATTCTGCATATAATTAGACAGTTCACATTAAAAACAATCATAAAAAATACATCATATACCGCACCTTATACAAAAGACGTACCCAACTACTAACTAAAGTAAATATGCTGCAGTAGCTGTACTCTTCAAATATGAAATTAAAAATTTGAAAAAAGAAAACTCTTTGCCTTTCCCTTACTCTCTTCTGAGCAAATCTGTACATCACGAATGACAGAGAAATATTATCAGGGGGCTTGTTTACTAATTAAGCCCATAACTTGAATTAGCACATGTTAACACAGGTTAGTAAATTAAGCCCTTAGATTCTAGGCCATTTAGGGATTAGACTAGCTCCTGTACCTGAATGTATCTCACTCTGAGCTACCAATGAAAAGGTGTGCTAAAGCCAAATAAATCAATTTCCTGAGCTGTAAAACACAACCATTGTAATTCTATAAAATAGGTGCTAACTTTCCCCACCCAATGCGTGCATAAATGTTTACAATAATGGCATTTAAGCGTGTATGTGCCAAATTTCCATTTAAAACCCCAAGCACTCAACTTGGCATTCATAATCACTTTAGGTGCTGCAAATATTAATTTTTTATTTTCATATATATTGCTTGTGTTATTTTAAAAATTTTAAACCGCTTACAGAAAATAATACATACATAATACATAAGTAATACAAAACACAAACTTCATCCAAAAATTTTTTTTAAATATTATTTTGGGCCATCAGTGGTTCCTGACTCACCAAATTGGTCATAGGTCTGTTCCGCCTAATATTTAAAACCATTTAACCGACAAGGAATAGCTCCTGGCTGGTTAAATGGCTCTTAAACCAGCTATCTGGCAATATTCAGTGGGAGATCGCTGGTTATCTCCTGCTGAATGTTGCCGGTTAGCGCTTAGCAGATAACTGGTTATATCATGCAGTATAACCAGCTATCCACTACTATTCAATATATCACCAGCTAAGTTTAGCCAAACTTCGACTGCCAAAATAACAGGCCTACCTTTTGTCTGGTTTCAGCTTAACCGGCCAGTGCTGAATATTGGCTTGGCGGGTCAAGTTGAAACTGGCCAAAAAGCACCCAGATATCCAATACCGATCACTGGAAACAGCTCAGAATTGACTATCCGGGCACGGCACCAACCATGAGAGTCAGCCCAGCTAACTCCCTCGGTCTGAGTATAGGGCCCATTTTCTTTTAGAATTCTTTTTTTTTTTAACTTAAGACTATTCTCATATTCCACTTCCAAAAAAATAATCACTTATAACAACACTCTCATCATGTAAAAGTTAGAACACTTATCTTGGAAAATATGTCAGGAATCAGCTACCAACATGTTCCATGTTTCGCATTTTCGAAAGGACGTCTAAGAATAGGGACATCCATGTCAGAACATGCCAAATGAACATCCATCCCTCAACTATTTTTCAACAGGAAATATGAGGGTTGGATATTTGTGTGCTGGAAATGTCTGGCATGAATAGCCGTTTCACAAACTGAAATGTCCAAATTATGAATGGGGTTGGGGGGGGGGACAAGGGACATAGACATGGCAGCATTCTTAAAAAATGGTGACACAAACATCCATGCAGAGCAGTGGTTAGTGTAGTAGACTGTAAACCAAGGGACCTGGGTTCAAATCCCATTCTTTTATTTTCTGATTCTGAGCCTTCCAGGAATAGAAAAATACCTATTGTACCTGAATGTACACCAGGGGTGTAGCCACGGGTAGGCCTGGGTGGGCCTGGGCCCACCCAGTTTGGGCTCAGGCTCACCCAGCAGTGCTGCAACTTTAACATAGCCGGCGTGGAGAGGGATCAAGCTCGGCTCCCACAGTCCTGCATCTCCCTCCCTTGTATCGCTCTTGCCTGAACAGGTTCCCCAGCAGTGGCAGCGGCAGCGATTTCCACACACTGCCGGCTGGTGCCGCTAAGCCGGAAACCTCCTTTCTGCTGCGTCCCGGCTCCCTCTGTCACAACTTCCTGTCCTGACTGGGGTCAGGACGCAGCAGAAAGGAGGCTTCCGGCTTAGCGGCGCCAGCTGGCAGTGTTTGAGAATTGCTGCCACTGCTGGAGACCTGTTCACTCAAGTGCGACGCTTAAGGGAGGGAGATGCAGGACTGCGGGAGCCCAACCTGCTTCCCTCCACACTTCCAGGAACCCGATCATAAAAAGGTGTGATGTGGAGTAGGTAATGAGAGATGCTGCGGTTGTGTGGCTGGCCGGGGTGGGCGTTATAGAGGGAGAATCAGGGGAGGGGATAATTAGTTGGACATAAGGATGGAGGGGAGGGTGAGAGGGAGAAATGCTGCTTGACCATGGAGGGTGTGGGGGTGAGAGAGGGAGAAACATTGGACATAGGGTTGGAGGTGAGGGACAGAGGCTGCATGAGAACGTTGGACATAAGTGTGAGAGGGGAGGGAGAGATGCTGCAAAGAGGGTGAGAGGAATGAGAGAGGGAGAAATGCTGCCTGGCCATGGAGGGTGTGAGGAGTAAGAGAGGGAGAAACGTTGGACATAGGGTTGGAGGGGAGTGAGAGATGCTGCATGGAGGGTGAGTGATGGGAGAGGGAGAATTGTTGGACATAAGGGTGGATGGGAAGAATGATGCATGGAGGGTGAGAGGGACGGAAGAGGGATAAATGGACATAGAGGTGGAGGGGTGAGCAAGAGGCTGCATAGAGAGTGAGAGAAGGAGAATTGTTGCATGGAGGGTGAGAGTGGGAGAATAGTTGGATATGGGGGGGGAGGAGGGGTGAATTGTTGGACATAAGGGTGGAGAGGAGGGTAAGATGGTGCATGGAGGGTGAGAGGGGAGGAAGAGATGATTCACGGGGGGAGAGAGGAGAAATGTTGGACAAGGTAGTGGACAGGAGGAAGGGGAAATGCTGCATTGGGAAGAGGGAAGAGAGATTTTGGGCACAAGGGAGGGAAAGAGAGAGAGAGAGATGGTGGACAATTGGAGAGAGGGATAGATTTTCGGACTTGGAGGAAGAGGAGAGAAAGAGGGAAATGTTGGATCCAGGAGCAGAAGGGAGTGATAGAGAGATGCTGGACAGTGGGAGTGAGGGAAGAGAGAGGGAGAAGTGCTGGAGAAATGGGGGAGCAAGCAGGAGGGAAGAGAGAAGGGACAGGGAGATGTGAGGCTACAAAAGTGGAGATGAGGAGAAAGAGGGAACAGTTGCTGGGCTAGAAGGGTGGAGGGGATGGTGGAATCATGTGGGAGAGGCCAGGAGGAGGTGGCAAGGAAATGAATGAGAGGATAGTGATTACAGAAAGTAGAAATATGGTAATGGGGATTAGATTAAAGATGAAAGAGAATTGAGGGCTGGGGAAGGTTTGAGATGGGTAATAGAGCTACTGGGTGAGAGAAGATGGAAATTTGATAGATGTCTGAAAAGTAAAAAGGAGGAGAAGGCTGATAGAGGATGAAATTTGAGTTGAGAGAGAGCAGAAAAGGAAAAAAAGAGGAAAGATCTAAATAGGAGCGATCAATATGTTAGAGGCAGAAGTAGTGAGGGAATAGACAGGAGAGAGGAGAAAAGACAAATGAACAGCAGCCAAAAAGGAGAATTAGCAGACGGCAGACAGGAAAGCAGAAAAGAGAAATCAGAACCAACAGGATGGAAAAATAAAATGCCCAGACTACAAAGGTAGAAAAAAGAATTTTATTTTGAATGCTTTAAAAGGAGCATGTTAGCTTCGGGAAATGTGCATAGTAAATGTCTTTGTATTGTGTTCCGTAGAAAAGGAATTGCATTTCTGTTTTTCTTTCTTCAGTGTTGTAGTACATGCTAGATTTATCTTCTTGGGGTTCCCAGCTTAATTTTTGTCTAAATATTTTTATTTCTAATTTGTGATCCCTTGTTTTATATTTGGTGAGGGTCTGTCAGTGTGTTGATCAGGTCTCTACAGTGCTGTAATCTGCATTCTCAGACACCTGAACTGGTCACTGTTTTGTTGTCTTTTTTTTTAGTTTGTTGCAGAAGTGCATTTTTATGTAAAAGATAAAATAAGACATTGGATGCAAACAATTAAGACAAATTGGAGAGCTTCTGATCTAGAATAGCTGTGTACTAGAGGAGATCCAGTAGTTTATTTTAGAGCCACATATAATGCCTCGTTGTCTTTAAAAATTAAACAGAAAATACATATATTAATGCAATAAATTGATTCATAGTGTGTTTGGTTAGTAAGCATTTTGATATTGTTGCCACTTAGGCACAGATGCATCAATGAAACGTAAAACAACCGAAAACGTAAAAGTCATTAACGTTTTAGAAAAAACGATGGATGCACTAAAAAAACAAGTCGCACATGTAACTGGTGTAATCCCTGCAAGCGGTAGAGGAAATGCATGCGCACTGCATGCATTGCAAAAACGTCAAAATAAAACAAACACGTCCTTTATGGACGGCCTTGCCCCCCCAAGCCCCGCCCCGCCCGAGGTCACCGCTGTTCCCCGCTCCCCCCTGCATAAAATCGTGACTTTTCTAGGCAGCCCCGGCCCCCCTCTCTCCCTCCCTTCCTCTCTTTCTGCTGTATTAGAAAAACAGCTCCCGCCATCCTCCGCCCCTGTGCCCCGCCCCCGCCCCCCCCCAGAGGTCGCCGCCGCCGTTCTCCCCCCTCCACCGGGACCCCTCCGTCTTACTGGGCCCGTGCAGCGCCTCTCACCTCTGTGTGAAGGCGCTGCAGGGGCAAGAACAGCTGATCGCCTCCTCCGCGAGTCTCCGACATCCCTCCTTCCTCCTGGGCCTGCCCCCGTCTGACGTAAGAAGGTGTAGAAGGTACTAATATGATTGGATTTCTCTCCAAGTGGATTCCTGCTGTACTTAACTTAACCTTTGATCCTCCTCTGGAATTTGAATGAGCTCATCGTTCTCCTTCTATATTAAAACTTAATCAGCAACATCCAAGACTGGTTATAGCAAAATTGCTTCGGTTTCAACATGTTCTCCAGATATTATCTACTGCTCAATCTGTTTCCTCACTTTGAGTTGAAGGGAAAAACATATTAATTGTTCCAGACCTCGCCAAGATGACAGCTTGGAAATAGAAGGCCTTTCTAGAAATGCGTTCTCAGTTGAAATCCCCGGGTGCACGCTTTGGTCTTCAATACCCACCTGCATGACTATTACTCTCCATAATACTACTAAAACCTTCAACTCACCTGAACAATTACAATCATATTTGAATCAACTGCAATCTCTCATGGTGTAACATGACTTATCTCCTGTTTTTCAAGTTGCCTTCTATTTTCGTGGAAATAATATGTCCAGCTCAAAAAAAAAATTTATTTTTGCTTTTATTATTTTTCTGTGGAATCTTTTGATATAATTAACTAACATTTTTATTGTAACAGAAACTTTTCACATCCTCTTTTGGGTTTATGGCATTCTGATAATGTAACTTTTATAGTCTCCATCCTCTACATACTGTGTTCTCTCCTGCAGGATTATTTTAATCTCCCTCCATGTTTCTTCAATGATAAACATGATGTTTTAAATTTTATATATATATATATATATATATATATATATATATATATATATATATATATATATATATATATATATATTATATGCATTGCTTTCCATTACTAAGTTTATATTTGTTCTCAATCTCACTGAGATGGAGTTGGTCTTTTTGGTGTCCTTGTCATTGGAACCAGCTCCATGGCATTTGTCTCATTTATTTGGTCTCTTTTTTGTATATATGGGAGAAGCCCTTCCTTTGTTGGCTTCCACAGTTTGTTAGCACTGTTTGTGCCAGAGGTCTATGCATTTCTTCTTTATGCTCGCCAAGTACCAAGTAGCAATTTTGAGAATTTGATGTTTGTGGTTTATGGTTAACTTCTCAAGTAATTCTACTTCTCTGTCAGCTCTTAATATTTTATCATGGAATGTTAATGATCTTAAACATCCTGTGAAATGTAAAAAGGTATTTACACACCTTAAGAAATTTAAACCTTCAATCATTTTTTTGCAATAGACTCGTGTCTCTGATTTGGCTCATTTGATTACTCCATATACTTGGATTTCTCAGTCTATAGATGCCCCTTCTGTGGGCAGGAAGCATGGTGTGCCAATTCTTTTTTTCTAAAAATGCTCAGATTTCTGTTTTGCATAGTACTGCGGATATTCAAGGATGATAGTTAATTGCTCATGTAGAAATTGCTTGTCAACCATTATTATTAGTCAATGAATTTTTTACCTCTCTTTTTCACTCCATGTCTTCTTTTGAAGTGACGCCTATTTGTGTTTCTGGTGATTTCAATCTTTCCTTAGATATATGGATGGACAAATATTCTACTCCTCAGAAGCTAGAGACTAAAGCTAATTTGAACTTAAAATCATAAATCTCACAGTTTAATCTTATTCATCCCTGGAGGATTTCTCATCCAGATTGTAGAGAAAACACTTTTCACTCTTTACCTCATAATAGTTTCTCACGTATAGACTATTTTTTACTATCTGCTACTTTGCTACCTCAAGTTTTAGAAACTTCCATTCGTGCCAGAGTTATCTCCGATCATTCTCCTATCTCTCTTTCTCTGGCCTCCATGATTTCTTCTTCACCAAAATCCCCTATATGGAGACTCAATACTAAGATGCTTAGCAATGATACAGTTAAAACTGGAATATAAACTTTTATTGTAGAATTTTTTTTCAATTTAATCTTTCTCAGTTTCCCCACTTACATATTTATTTAGATTTTGCTCACACCTTTTTCAGTAGTAGTTACATTCAGGTACACTGGATATTTCTCTGTCCCAGGAGGGCTCACAATCTAAGTTTGTACCTGAGGCAACGGAGGGTTAAACTTGCCCAAGATCACAAGGAGCAGCAGCGGGATTTGAACCGGCCACCTCTGGATTGCAAGACCAGTGCTCTAATCACTAGGCCATGAAACTTTTAAAGCTACTTGTGCTACATTTGTATCCCACATTTTTCCACCTATTTGCAGGCTCAATGTGGCTTACATAGTACCGTAAAGGTGTTCGCCAAGTCCGGTAGAGAAACAAATACATGGTGATGTTGTGGTTGATTAAGGTTCAGGCACAATGGGGATCAAAGAGAGGAGAGATTATATAGTGGCCATTACGAGCTTTGGTTTTGCTGTGTTGCAGAGTGTAGGCATTTATGTTGGGTCGGTAAAGTATGCCTTTTTGAACAGGCTGGTTTTTAGTGATTTCCTGAAGTTTAGATGGCCGTAGATTGTTTTCACAGCTTTTGGCAGTGAGTTCCATAGTTGTGTGCTTATGAATGTGAGAATTTGCAAGAGGACCTTGGGAGACTGTGGAAGACTGAGCATCCAGATGGCTGATGAAATTTAATGTGGACAAGTTTAAAGTGAAGCACATTGGAAAAAATAACCCAAATAACATAATGCTACAGTATGTTTCAACTTAGGCATCATCATTGAGGAAAAGAATTTAGGTATCCTTGTGGAAAATATGTTGAAATAATCTGCTAGGTGTTTAGCGGCAGCCAAAAAAGCAAACGGAATGTTAGGAATTATTAGGAAAGGAACATAATAAAACACAAAATATCACAACGCCTCAGTATTATTCCACAATGAGACCTGACCTTTAGTATTGTGTGCAATTAAGGTTGCCACATTTCAAAAAAGATGTAGTGAAATTAGAACAGGTGGAATGGCTAAAATGACTAAGTGCCCTGCTTACTAAGGTGTGCTAGCATTTTTAGCACATGCACAAAATTAGCGTGCGCTGTGTAGGCACCCATAGGAATATTGTGGGCGCCTACACAGCGCGCGCTAATGGTTAGCACGCGTTAAAAACACTAACGTGCCTCTAGCGCGGCTTAGTAAATGGGGCCCTAAGAGGATGAAACTCCTCTCATATAAAGAGAGCCTACAGAAGTTACAGTTCTCTTCAGCTTGTAGAAGAAATGGCTGAAGGAAGATATGATAGCAGTCTATAAAATCCTGAGTAGAATGAATCAAGCAAACAAACAAACAAACAAAGTTGGATCCTATGCTTGGAATAAGCAGTGGGAAATCTGTGTACTTTTGGGGATCCTACTAGGTACTTATGACCTGGATTGGCCATTGTTGGAAACAGGATATTGGGCTTGATGGACCTTTGGTCTAACCCACTATGGTAAGTCGTATATTCTTATTTATTTATTTATTCATGACATTTTTATCCCACATTAGCCCAAGAAGAGCTCAGGTTCAATGTGGCTTACATTACAAACATCAGTAGAATGGTACACATTTTGAAAAGTATCAATTCTTATAATATATAATAGTAGGTTGAAATTTAAAGTGAGCTGTTTCAACTTAAGTAACTATAATACTTTAATTACAGAGTAGTCAAGTTAGGATTCGATTATCCAAGCGATAAGAAGTAATTAAGGGGCCCTTTTACAGAGCGGTGGTAAGCCCAATGTGACAGTCCTACCCTAAATGTGCACCATTTCTGGGGGAAAAAGAAAACCCCCCGGAAATGGCTTGCGAGGTGATAAACCTGCCGATAATCAGGCATCGTTGCATGCTGCCCAGTTACCGCTGGGTTAGCGCGGGAGCCCTTATCGCCACCTCAATGGGTGGCGGTAAGGGCTCCCTCTCGCATGGCCATGCAAAGAGTTCTCGTACTGCATGGCGATGTGTGCTGGGGTCTTTTTTACCTGCTGCAGTAAAAAGGGCCTGGCACGTGGGAAAAACGACCCCCGCCACCAGCACAAGGCCCTTTATCCCCGCAGCTTGGTAAAAGGGCCCCTAAGAGAGATACAATATGATATAGAAGGATCAATCATTGTTCAGTTCAAAATTAGTTCTTTGCTTTATTGAAGGTGGAACTGAAAAAAATTAGTTTTCAGTAAGCTTCGAAACATCCTGTAATCGTTTTATGTATTTAATTTGTTTAGGAAGAGAGTTCCAAATTTTGGTGCCTTGATATGAGAAGTTGGCAGTATGAATTGTTTTGTAGGTTACATTCTTGCAGCTAGGGAAATGTAAGATGAGATATTCCGTGGATGATGTAATAGCATTACGTGGTGGTAATTCAATGAGATCATTCATGTAAGATGGTGACATGCTGTGTAGAATTTGATGAATAAATGCACATAGCTTGAATGATATTCAATTCTTTATTGGCAGCTAGTGCAAAGCATGAAACAGGGGAGTTGCTTTAGCAAAGTACCATGAGTTGCATATAAGACGTGCAGCTGTGTTATGTAGTTTTTTTTAAAGAAGACCACATTTGATTCCTGCATAGATGGAATTAAAATAATCAAATTTTGTTAAGACAAGAGATTGAACTAAGGTGTGAAAAATGGTCTTAGTCTCTTTAGCTTCCAGAGCACAGTAAATGCACTTGAGACCACTTTAGAGACTTGATTTTCAAAGGATAGAAATTGGTCAATTGTAATCCCTAGGATTTTCATTATAGAGTCAAGGGGATAGGTTATATTATCAATTCTGAAGTTTTTAAGTGTCAGTGGTTCCCAAATTTTCAGGATATCCACAATGAATATTCATGGGAGAGATTTGCATGTACTGCCTCCACTGCATGCAGATCTGTGTCATGAATATTCATTATGGATATCCTGAAAACATGACTGACTGGGTGCCTCCAGGACCAGATTTGGGAACTACTGTTATAAGTTGATTGCTTGTTTACTTTTTCAAATAGTGCAAAGACTAGAGAGCATGCCATGACGTTACACAGTTGTATGTTTAAAACAAATAGGAGAAAATATTTTTTCAGTCAACATATAGTTAAGCTCTAGAGTTCATTGCTGGAAGATGTGGTAAAAACAGTTAATGTAGCTATATTTAAAAAGGTTTGGATAAATTCCTGTAGGTGATATCTACAAAGATTTGCCAAGGTTGACCTAGGGAAAGCCAAGGCTATCCATGGAGTAAGGAGCATGGAATTTTGCTACTTTTTGGGATCTTGCCAGGTTCTTGTGATCTGAAGGTACATAAGTACATATAAGTACATAAGTATTGCCATACTGGAACAGACTGAAGGTCCATCAAGCCCAGCATCATGTTTCCAACAGTGGCCAATCTAGGTCACAAGTACCTGGCAAGATCCCAGAACAGTACAATTCTGTTTTGTTTTTTTTAATTTGTACCCCGCACTTTCCCACTCATGGCAGGCTCAATGCGGCAGGCAATACATTTTATGCTGCTCATCCTAGAAATAAGCAGTGGATTTTCCGCCAAGTCATTTTTATAATGACTCATGGACTTTTCTTTTAGGAGGTGATCCAAACTTTTTTTAAACCCCGCTAAGCTAACTGCTTTTACTACATTCTCTATATTGGCCACTTTCAGAAACAGGAAGCTGGGCCGGACAGTCCTTTGATCTGATCCTGTATGGCACCTCATATGTTCTTATGCTCTTTAGTAGAATAGGCACCACATAGGTGTCTATGTATAGACATTATTATTCTATTGCCACACAATAAGGGCTCTAAAGTAGACCAAAATAGCTCTCTACATATAAAAGAGATTTTTGTATGATTTTGCATTTGATCAGCTCATTAAAGCACAAATTAAATAAGCTACATGCAAATATTTTCTTCTGCAAAGCACAGTTTTGTAAAGTAGTTTTACTAAACTGGACATCATGTGGAAAATAGCACAAAATGGCAAAAAATGTTTTTTCTTTGGTTCATGCTATTTTTCGACATGAAACCTATTTTTCAAAGTCATTTTGCCCTTGAGTACATCAACCTGCTTATCTCTTCTTACCTGCATTCTTCTTATTTTTCCAGCTTGTTAGAAATGCAATCTTCATTTTGCCTGAAAAGTTCTATGGAAACCCACTCTTAATTACACATATTTGTATCCTGCATGGATAAGACACTCATTATTATCCTGCACAGTTAAGACACAATAACAAGGTTGTTATAAGGGTTCCTGTTAGTGGTTGTTTTATGCCAATTAATAGCAAAGAGAAGCAGATTTGAAAACAATTTGTGTGTGTGTGTGTGTGTGTTTGTTTTGTTTTCAAGGTACATGTTAGTATATTTTAAGTAAAGAGAGAAGTTAGCCTCCTTTAGATCAGATGGTACTGACTCGTTCAATTTACCATATTGCCTGTCATTGTAGGCACAACTTGATAAAATTGTTAGACTGAATCCTTTTATCACAACAAATGACTTCTGACTGGTTTTGAGATAATTCAATGGAAAATTAAAGTGATTTTTGAGTACTTTCAGAAAGCCTTCATACTGCATGCTAAAATGTAGGGTTCTTTAAATGTGTATTAAAATTGACAGTTGCACAAAGAAAATGTTAAAAATGAAATCCATGGAGAACATCAACTTGAAATATGCGTGGACATCAATGGATGACTTTATGAAAAAGGTCATGGTTTTAGGAAACATTTTGGTATTTCTTAGTGAATGCATAGATATAACTTCCTGTTGCCAGAAGGGCGGGATGGGTCAGAGGGTAAAGGTACAGTGAATGACGGAGGCAGCTTGTGATGAGTAAGGCTGTCGCTACAGCATGAAGACTTCGGGAAAAGGTGAGAGCAAACGGGCAGAGCTGGGTGTGGGGAAAAAGACACCTGACCATGTGGGGAGGGAGGGCAGGAGGGAAAGAATGAGGGAGGCATAGTCACCGAGGGGAGGGTGGCCTCAGAGAGCAAGCACGCAGGGCCGAGAAAGAAAGAGAGATGCCGAACCATGTTTGGGGGGGGGGGGGGGGGTGGGGTGGGAGGGAGTCCAGATTCTTGGGTAGTCCAGTACTCACAACTTTTAGAGGTCCAGATTTCCACCATTCGGATTTTTGGATTTTTACTGTACAAGGATATATATGCCAAAACAGTATGCCAAAATAAAGTGACCATAAATGAGTCTCCGTTTCTGTGTTATTATTAATCCTTCCCAACTCAAATGAGCCCAAGGGAAAGAAATTATTTTTCTTCTTAATAGTCCTTTGAAAATAAAAGAAAAATAATGTACTAGGTGAGGGTCTTTCAAATGTATTGTCTTGCATTTTGATGGGACAATCCAATCAAAAAAGCAATGTTTGCTTCCCTGTTTTCAAAGAGAATTTTGTGGGTAAAATGTTGTATGAAAGTTGGCCACCATGACATGAAAACTCCTTTATTTATTTATTATCTCATTTATACCCCACATTTTCCCAACAGCGTCAGGCTCAATGTGGCTTACAGCGCACCACAGAGGCAGACGCCAGTGCAGTAAAATCAAGCTAATACAACAGAAAACCTACATAAGAAATAATGGGGAAGATGGGGAAAGGACAGAAGGAGCAGGGAAACTGGGGGAGAGGAGAGAAGGGTGGATGTGTCCAAAATTGTCGATAGATTGATGTGTATCAAGCAGAGGAGACACTTGCTGAGTCCTTTGGATAAGCTTTTCCAAATAACATGGTCTTAAGTGATTTCCTGAAATTGAGATGGTTATGGATGTTTTTAATAGTTTTTGGCAGAGAGTTCCATAGTTGTGAGCTGATGACGAAGAAGGATGACGCATACATGGTTTTGTACTTAAGTCCGTTGCAGCTTGGGTAGTGAAGGTCCATTCTTCCTCCTTTTGCCTCCTTTTTCTCTCACACACGCACCCACACACTCCTTTCAGACTCTCCTTTTGTCCCATTAGATGTGAGAAGCAGCGCTGGATCTCTGCCATGATCCCTTCCAGTCCGCAGCCAGACACACAGCACCTAGTAGAGAATGAAGGAGAGAAAAGGCCCCATGAAGCTCTGCTGGGTTGTGTGTGCATGCATGAACACACGGGGAGAAGCAAGTCAACCTGCATTTGGGTTTGTGCTTGCGCACGCATATGTGTCATTGTGACCACGCAGGCACACACGACCCAGCAGAGCTTCATGGGGCCTCTTCTCTACCCACAGTAGCGTCGGGAGGCACTGGATAGGAGGGCCACAAAAATGGACTTCAAGGGCTGCATGCGTGTGGGAGACCATTACATTAGAGTATAGATTTTGTAAGAAAATAACATACACTAAATCAGAAACAAACTATATAGTATGAGAATAAAACATATACATAAATGTAAAACAGTATAATGACATGAAAGAATTATTTTCATGCACTTCCCTAACTGTTGGCAAGCCAACAGTCCAAGACCCAGATCACTGAGGGCGTCTGTTAAAAGCTGTGACAGTTCAACTCTAATCAAAATCAATTTCAGCACGATGCATTCATGTTTGGAGACTTCTGAAAGAAATTGCCTCTAATTTCAAGAAGCTGGGTTTTTAGTTTTACTTATGGCTTCTGTAAATGCTGATTTAAAGTCAGATATGAACTGGCCTAGCTTTTATATCTGATGCCATTAGTGAAATGTTCTTTCTTCCTTTCGTTACTCAAGATCGTAATTGCTGATTCAGCAGGACAGGCAAAACTGCCTTTTCCGCAAAACTTGAATCACTGAAAGCCTTCAGTTTGAATCTCATCACAGAATGATACCTAACATGTCATGCTAGACCAACTTGCTGCTATTAGATTTTTCACATATTAATATTTCTCCCACCTACTCCATATTTAAAAATATATCAATAAAGTTAAGGATTAAGATATCCTAATTAAGGAATTCTTACAATAGCAGCTGAACATGTTTTACTCTCTAAATCAGTTTTTACACCCAGATAGTTTGAATTAAACTGTTTGATGTAGATTTGTGTCTGAGTACAGCAATTCACGTGTGTGTGTGTGTGTGTGTGTGTGTTGGGGGGGGGGGGGTCCCTTCTGGTTAAGGTTCGCAGAACTCGCTTCATTACTATTGTTTCTCCCTAGGGGTGGAATTGCATAGTGGTCCTGTGGCAGCAGGGATGAAAATGCTGTGCAGGGGTCAAACTGTCTTTCCTTTGAAAGACTCCACTGGTTGTGATAAAGCTCAGACTAGATGCTTTGAAATGACCGTGCTAAGGTGCTGGCTCGGACACAAGAATATTGATGCCGAGCATTCTGGGAGCCTTTGTAGGGTTGGAGGAGGTCTTCAGCTGGTGGGGCTTGGAGATCCCCATCAGTTTAGGTACATATATTGAGAGTTGAAGGGGACATGGAAGGAGCAGAGAGGACATTTCGTGCACATCCAGAATTTGCTATCTGGCTACATTACTGCTTTTGGTAATTTTAACAGTTGTTGTTTTTTTTTAAGTTTTAGTATCTTTTATTGTTGTAATTTCCCAGTGAATTCAGCAGTTTCTTTTTTGGAATCCACTTTGGACCTATACTAGGAGAAGGCAGACTGGACTGCAAATGATTGAGAGTGTGTTAAAGCATTAGTGTGCGCTAATGCCATTAATGCACATTGGGGCCCTTTTACTCCCTTTTACTAAAATACACTAGAATCCGGGCTTAACATGTGGTAATGCTGGATTTTACTGCTTGTGGAGCCCAGATTTAATGCAGCATTTTTTAAAAATAGGGCCAAATATTCAAAATGATTTAAATGTCCAGGAGAGGCTCCTGGCCATGTAAATCACCTGTCTGGGGCTAACAGGACATTTTCAGCAGCAGTAGTTCCGCTGAAAATGTCCGGTTAGTGGCTATTTTGGAGATATGATGAGGGTAGAGTCAGTACATTGCTGGTTAAATGCCAATTTTCAGCACTTAAATAGCTAAGATAACCATATAACTAGAACTGCATAAAATGTAGTCCCTTCTTAATGTGATTCTTCATACTGAATATCACACTTAACTGGCTATGTTTTCACCTGCTCTATATACCTGAACATATACGCAGAGCCCAAACATGGCCTGGCGTTGAATTTATGGATGTCATCAACTTGGAGGTGAGCTGGAGAGGGTGTCCTGAGTCGAAGACCTGGAGGCCCCAACTGGCAGAAGACAGGTCACTTATAAGGGCACAGAGCAGGAGCACCAGAAACAGCCTATCCTGCAGTAGGCTACAGCAGAGCTGAGACAGGGACAAACTGAAGCACTAGAAGCAGCCTTTTCCTATGACAGACTTCAGCTGAGCTGAGACAGGAACAAACGGAGGCATTTGGAGCAGCCTTATCCCAAGATGGGCTTAGACTGAGCTGAGACAGGAACAACTGAATCAATTGGAACAGCCTTATCCGACGACGAGCTTCAGCTGGACTGAAAGAGGAACGAGGCAGGGACCAGTTGGAACCTGGGCACAGCAGGAGCCAGCAACTTACAAGAGAGAGAGTAGGAGGTTGTGAAGGCAGGGAAACGCTGAACCAGTGGGTTTAAATCTCTATCCCCTACCTGACGTCATCTTGCGGCACCCTGCCTGGCACACTGGAGGATGCACCTGGACCATGTGTGCCTGCCTAAGACCTCCGCTGCTGAGGGAGCCGGGGAATGTTTGGCCCCCAACGCCATGAGGACCACGAGTGTCGGCATCAAGCTTGGGGTGACAATGCAGCTGGACCACAGCCCCCCATAGCACAGTAAGTGCAACGGCCGTCACACTGGGTATAGCATTGGTAGCGGTCAGCAGATCACCACCAGCTGAATATTGGGCCCATTCTTTATTGGAGGTCATGTGCTAATGTTGTCATTAGTGTGTGGTACCTTCATAAAGTTAACGCAGGAGCACTTACTCCTGTTTAGGAGGCACTAAGTTCTCCTGCATTAGCTCTGTGTAAAGGAACCTAAAACCTCTACATTTGATCCAACAAGCACAAGGAAGTAGGAATGGACCAAAAGAGTTCCAAAACACAATTTCACTAACTACACCCTCTCCAAAAGACATTACACAATGTGATACCCGCAAGCAAGCCTTCTCCGGAGTAGCCCTCACACTCTGGAATGCATTGCCTGAAAGGCTCTGCTTCACAAGACTATCTGTACTTCAGGAAGCAGGTGAAAGCTTGGCTCTTCAACCAAGCCTTTAACGGAAGAAGTATCTAACTTGTTAGTCTCACTCACACACACAAGGATTGACTCGGGCTGCACATACTGCAGCGGGACATGTTTATCCACTCCTACCCTAGCTGAGATAATATTTAACCATCTCTCTGACCTCACGTGCAACTTTCTTCAAATCAATCACCTTACTTTCTAATTCTTCCTACTTTCTTACTCATCTATATGTTACAACTTTGCCTTACCCTTCACTACCAATTATAATGTTCTAGTACATATTGTGTTGTCATTGCAAGTAGTATACCATGCCATACTTTGTATTCTTGTTCAAATATTTTTACTGCTCTAATTGCCTCCTGCTAATGTCTGATCTATTCTTACTGTACACCGCCTTGAGTGAATTCCTTCAAAAAGGCGGTAAATAAATCCTAATAATAAATAAATAAATTATAAATGTAGAAATATTTATTTGACAAAGCACCTCACAGAACAAGACTCGACATGTGGCCGTGTTTCAGCGGGAAGCTGCCTGCTTCAGGGGGAGTGTCAGACATTGTTATACACAACAGAGCTTGGAAATATAGGGTGCTATGTGGGCTGATTCCACTACAGCTTCTGACTATAGAAATCTGTGATGCTAACAATTTTTGCACCAGGAGTGGTTTTTGATGAGGAGACTCCGGCTCCCAATACAGCCAACGCAACTGCTAGCTGAATAATTCACGAATGCCCCCTCCAGAAATGATTTTTTTTTAAATTGGTAACGCATGGGTTACCACACACAAACAGGCAAAATACCACAAAACGCTTTAACATATTCTGTGGTAGTGTGTTTGCGTGTTACTTGCATGTTAAAGGCTTAACACCCTTTAGTAAAATGGCCACATTATTAGTAAGTAGGTTCAATTGCATTAAGAGGGATCTCCTGTAAATAGCCCACATTAGTGTGTGCTACTGTGTGGTAATGCAGTCACAACGTTTAGTACATCTAGCCCAAATCTATTCCACTAGAAACTTCTTGACTTAGAAATTATTCCGTTTCTTTTAGAGCCCAAAAGGCGTGATTGGCATACAGAATTTTAACATTATAAAAATGACAAACTATTTAGCATTTCATATTAACTCTGAAACTTCTTATCTTTAGTGATCATCAGTTTACATTGTCTGAAGACAAGCTTGAATTGCTACCAATTCATCTGCCTTGATTAAATGAGAAAATTAAAAAATAAGCTAGCAGATGACCTGTCTCGCTGCAGAAACATAACCTTATAATTTAAAATTACACTGCCTATTCAACTCTTGTGTGATTTATATGTCCAACCTTGATGCAAACAGTAATGAGAATATTTATCGTGTTCATAACTGTTGTGGTAGTAAGAGTCATTTGAAGCAAGGTCATGGTTCTTAAGCTGTAGGATTTTTATTTAATCCGTGTTAAAGAACTCTTTCATTTCAAAAATTGGGAGGGGGGAGACAAAAGCTGATAGGGGAAGTTTAAAGATGTGATTCAGATTGGTCAGCAGAAATCTGGCAGAAGGATGTATCCAATAAAATGTATGAGATTTTGTGGAACTGAAGAAATAATTATAGGCCTTCATTCTGCAAAATTACTGAACTGCATAAATGACTGAAATCTTCCAGAGTGGGTATCCGTGTTAGTCTGGGATAGCAAAAATAACAAAGGGTAGTGGCACCTTATAGATTAACCAATTTATAGAGGCGTGAGCTTTTGAGAATGAGTCCATTTCATCAGATGCAGGAATAATTGACCTGGAATTTTTTGAAACAGTAGTAAAAAGCTAAAGATGAATATCTTTTAAATATGTGACCATTTAGGGGCATAGGGTTTTTTTTTACTAAGGTGCGCTGAAAAATGGCCTGCGGTAGAATAGGTGTGGGTTTTGGGCGCGCGTACAATCATTATTCAATGTTCCTATAAAAAAGGCCTTTTAACATTTTTCCATGCGTCCATTTTGGGTCTGAGACCTTACTGCCAGTCATTGACCTAGCGGTAAAGTCTCATGCGGTAACCGGGCAGTAATAACTTACGCGTGCAAAATGCCATTTGGCGCACGTCCAATATGCGCAGTAGAAAATAAAAATTATTTTTTTGGCCGCATGTATCAGACGCATGGCAAAAATGAAATTACCGAGCCACGCAGTAGCCATGCGGTAACTCCATTTTGGCATGTGTTGGGTGCGCATAGATACTTACACGGCTTAGTAGAAGGTCCCCACAGTTATAAACATGAGCTGCTGTTAAGAAATGTTATTTTATCACTAACTCATACTATTTAAGCAAAGGTCTCAATTTATGCAAATGAGACCTTGTTACTAATAACTAGGGTTAATAGTAAAATAACACATTGATAACTTCCCCCCTTATATTGCTCATGACTTAGGGGTGTAGTTATCAATATGGGTTACTGTTAATGACGTTATCTTTACAGTAACTCATGCTATTTTAGCACAGGACCCATTTTATGCAATGAGACTTTGATACTAATAACTGGGGTTAATAATAAAATGACAAAAATATGACAAAATATATGTACTGCAAACGGCATGCACTTCAATGCAAGAAGGAAAAAAGACCTCAAAGAGCTCCAAGATATTAAATAATCTAACGGAGTTGAAACAGATCTTTATGATCTTTCCTTCATCATCAGCCAAAAAAACCTTCTGGAAAATAGTAAACCTCCACCTCCTATGGTAGTAAACTCTGGATGAAGGTTATATAGCGAACTATATGCTTTTTCTTTGTTAATCTAATGTCAGTAGACAACTACTCGAAAGCACTTGCTGTAAACACCAGCACTTATCTTTGAAGGTGGTGCTCACAATGGACCACGTTGCCTGATCAAGTGTTCTACTGTGTAGTCTTTCTCCTCCAGCCCCGAGCCGGCGGTGGCCAGCGTTTCGCGCTGCTTCTTCAGGGTCTCGGTGCCAGGGCTATAATTAGGACACACACACAGCTCAGTTAGGCAACACAGGGCTAAATTTCAAATTATATGGGGGTCCTATTACTAAGCTGCGGTAAAAAGTGGTCTGTGCTAGTGTGTGTGTGTGTGTGTGTGTGTGAAATTGGCGCACGCTGGGCCATTTTTTACTGCAGCTGGGAAAAAGACCATTTTTAATGGGCCAATAAATGGTCATGCGCTAAAATGAAAAGTAGTGCGTGGCTGTTTAATGCTTGAGCCCTTAACACCACCCGTTTAGTTGGAGGTAAGGGCTCACAAGCTACTCCTGTGGTAATCAAACAGCGAGCAGCAGTGTGGCCACACTACCGATTACTGCCGGAAACATCCCCGGTGGTAGGAAATAGAAAATTATTTTCTACTGCAGGAAACAACATGCGCCAACTTCGAAACTGCCGCAGAGCGCCCGCGCTACCCCTGCAGTAGGGCCAATTTGGCACGAACTACCCGAGCGTTAGCCCTACCGTGGCTTAGTAGACGGGCCCCTATGTTTGATTTTCAAGGTCCTTAGACAAAATGAGCCAGAGCAGTTAAAGAATAAGTTAGCCCTTTACACACTTTTGAGACCTATAAGGTCCTCTCAAGGAGCATCACTATCTGTATCCTCATCAAAAGAAATTGTACGATGTGATACCTGCCAGTGAGCCTTCTCAGGAGCAGTTCCCACATTCTGGAACTTATTCCCAGAGTGGCTATGTCTAACTTGAGATTACTTCAGGAAGCAGGTGAAAATCTGCTCTTCTCATAAGCTTTGAATACATATGATGACTCACTATGCACTCATTCCTCTCCTGGACTAGCTTACTACATACATTGTAACTTAGACCAGTTCCTTATATCTTGTATAACGGTACAAAAATTGCCTTGAGTTTAGCCACCCATCTATTTATCCCAGCTGACTCTGTACTATCCATCTTGTCCCCATTTATATCTGTACTTGGCCCCTTGGCTACATGGTAAGCGGTATTGTAGAAAAGCAATAGCATCATATCTATGTTATTTGAATGTTGTAATATGTTCTTATTAGGTGTTTCATTGGTATTATGCTGATGTCTTATATCCGTGTTATTTGAATGCTCTTCCATGCTATTATGGTATTTATATTATACTGACATTTATCATATTTCTGTTAAATATGTATAATTCTTATACTGTTTCATGGTAGTCCTATTATTAGGTTTCAATTTGCTGTTTCCAAGTTTACCTCATTTATTATATTTATGTTTATATTTGGTCATTTTACTATTGTTATGCTGTTAACAAAATTGTAAGTTTTGTGTTAAACTGTACCTGCTATAAACTTTCTTGGGTGAATCTCTTCATAAAGGCAGTTGATAAATCCCAATCCTATATAATAATTTCCAACTCCAACGTTCTGAAGCTGACTCCCGTGGCACTGAAGGGTTCGTAGAGTCCGTGTGGTTCGTGGGGTTCATGCTGCCTGTAACCATCTGTCTCACTGTCCCGCCCTCACGTCATAATGTTATGACGTCGAGGGCTGAACACTGAGAGGGAAGGGGACGCAGCAAAGTTGCCAGGCAAAGCAATGCAACGTCACAAACACGAGGGTGTCGTCGTCCCTCCCTCCCTTCTTCCCTCCCTCCCTCCCTTCCAGTTCCAGGCCCCCTCCCTCCGATGTTTAAAAGTCGTCTTCACTTACCAAGTCAGGGTTACGGCGGCCGGCAGCAGCGGTAAAATGCGTGCAGCCTCGGCCCTTTTCTCTTTCTTAGCTGAGTTCCCGCCTTTGCGGAAACAAGAAATGAGGGCGGGACCACAGCTCAGAGAGAGAGAAGGACCAAGCCTGTACGCCTTTTACCATTGCTCGAGGCCGCCGTAACCCCAACGAGGTAAGTCAAGGTGACTTTTAAACTTCATAGGGAGGGGGCCTGGAACTGGAAGGAAGGGAGGGAGGAAGGGAGGGACGACAACCCTGGAATTGGGAGGGAGGGAGGACCCTGAAACTGGGAGGGAGGGACCCTGAAACTCGGAGGGAGGGAGGAAGGGAGGGGGACGAGGACCCTGGAACTGGGAGGGGGGAGGGGGGATGACCCTGGAACTGGGAGGGAGGGAAGGACGGAACAACCCTGGAACTCGGAGGGAGGGAGGAAGGGAGGGGGACGAGGACCCTGGAACTGGGAGGGGGGAGGGGGATGACCCTGGAACTGGGAGGGAGGGAGGGGGACAACGACCCTGGAACTGGGAGGGAGGGGGGCACCCCTGGCACACACTCTCAATCTCACACACACACACTCTTTCTCTCACAGACACACTCGCGCCCAGTCTCACTCTCTCTCTGTCTCTCACACACACACACTCGCACATTCACTCTCTCTCACACACACTCTCTCAAACATACACACTCCGAGGAAAACCTTGCTAGCGCCCGTTTTATTTCTTTCAGAAACAGGCCTTTTTTACTAGTAAGTAAATAAATAAATCAGAACACAAAAAGAAAACAACCATACATCTTTTCCAGTACCAACTTAACAATCTTAGACCATAGCAGTTCCTTTGTACCCATCAGGAACCACAATTTCTGATTGCATAGAAAGCTTTTTCATGAGAAATTTCTTTGATTAAGAAGGGTCAAAGAGAATATAACAAACATTTGCAAATTTACCTAGATATTTTGCTGGCAATGTACAGCTAGAATAAGTCAAATATAAGCAACAGAGAATTAGAGCAGTATAATATTGAAATAACAATACAAAATATAGCATAGTATGCTATATTACAGTGTCAAAACAATACACGATAAAACATTTTCATAAACTGTGAATTATTGTAGGAAGACGTTAGGAAATTGGAAGACTGGGCGTCCAGGTGGCAGATGAAATTTAATGTGGACAAATGCAAGGTGATGCACATTGGAAACAATAATCCGAATCACAGTTACCTGATGCTAGGGTCCACCTTGGGGGTCAGCGTTCAAGAAAAAGATGTGGGTGTTCTAGATAATACGCTGAAATCTTCTGTTCAGTGTGCGGCAGCGGCCAAAAAAGCAAACAAAATGCTAGGAATTATTAGGAAAGGGATGGTGAATAAGACCGAAAATACTATAATGCCTTTCTATCGCTCCATGGTGCGTCCGCACCTTGAATATTACGTTCAGTTTTGGTCACCGTACCTCAAAAAAGATATAGCGAAATTAGAAAAGGTTCAAAGAAGAGCGACTAAAATGATAAAGGGGATGGAGCTCCTTTCGTATGAGGAAAGGCTAAAGAGGTTAGGGCTCTTCAGCTTGAAAAAGAGACGGATGAGGGGAGATATGATTGAGGTCTACAAAATCCTGAGTGGTGTATACCGAGTAGAAGTAAATCGATTTTTTTTTTACTCGTTCCAAAAGTACAAAGACTAGGGGACATTCGAGGAAGTTACATGGAAATACTTTTAAAACAAATAGTAGGAAATATTGTTTCACTCAACAAATAGTTAAGCTCTGGAACTCTTTGCCGGAGGAGGTGGCAACAGTGGTTAGCATATCTGGGTTTAAAAAAGGTTTGGACAAATTCCTGGAGGAAGAGTCTATAGTCTGCTATTGAGGCAGACATGGGAAGCAAACTGCTTGCCCTGGGATTTGTAGTATGGAGTGTTGCCACGATTTGGGTTTTTGCCAGGTACTTGTGACCTGGCTTGGCCACTGTTTGGAAAACAGAATACGGAGCTATATGGACCGTAGGTCTGATTCAGTATGGCTACTCTTATGTTTTGTTCTTATGTTCACACCACCAGCAAGGAAACTTCTGTCTTCATGGGAAGAACCAGAAACAGTGCAAACTGTGTAATAGTAGCTTGGCCCAAAGTTAGTGATAACCTGGTCTTGTGTCCAGGCAGTCTGCCATTTTGGTTTCCTCCTTCTTCCACAATCTCTAATTTTTCAACTCTCGTAGACTTAGGTATATAGGTGATACATAAGGGGTCATTTTATATAGCTTTTTCTCTATGTAAAACCTGTTTTACATGCTGGAAAGGGCTTTCTGCAACCTGCATATAAGCATACCTAGGGGCATAGTTTGGGCGGGGTGGAGGCAGAGCTGTGATAAACATGTATTTTATAAAATAAGCGATGTATGTGCATACACACACACATTTACACCTTCACAGCAGGTGCATCAGCATTTGTGCTCTATTAGAGCTGGCACTGGGAGCCCATAGTGAAACATTCACCTGATTTTGTACATAAAGCATATAAATAGTTAAGTTCCTCACCCTTCTTCCCCCTCCAGTGGGCTGTGAGGCAAATACCATGCTGTGGTGGTGTGTGGTGGGGGGTGGGGTGAGGGGGAGAGGAGGGTGATGGGGTGGGGGATAGAATAATATATGGTGAGCACAAATAAATATTGCACTGACCTTTACTGGAAATAGTCTTTGTTTGGCATGGACCTCCAGCTGGTGTGGTCCCTGGTCAGCATTGTGGGCTGGGGTGGGGTCATCATCCTCTTGGTATGCCTACTGTTGCTGTTGCTGTTGTTGTGTGTCCTCTGTCAGGAGCTGTCTTTGCCATAGTGCAAAGTTGTGCAGCATGCAGCAGACCATGAATATCTTGCTGACCCTTTTCTGGGCTGTAGAGGAGCTCTCCTCCAGAATGGTCTAGACATCTGAATCTGTTTTTCAGTTGGTCAAATGTGTGCTCAGTGATGGTGCGGGTGTTCTTGTGGCTCTTGTTATATTCCTCCTTCTCCTCATTTTAGGAGTGGATAATGGGAGTCATTAGCCAGGTTCGTTGGGGGTAGCCTCTCTCACCTGTGGGGGTGTATGTATTTGTATATGGACCTTATGGAGTGTGAGTCATGGGTGTGGGTTCTGGGGGCATGTTGAGGAAGGTAAGGTGGTGACAGAAGGGGGGGTATGGGGGTTAGGAATCCCAATACTGCTTATCTAGGAGCCAGCCACCGGCGATCTCCTCTCAGTCAAACCTGTGGTAGTTTTCAGAATGCTGCAGGATATATGCATCATGGGTGGACCCCTGCTACTGAGCACACATGTCCACAGTCTCCCCCAGGGCATCATACACTACTTGCATATTCATGGAGTGATGAGTTTCTGTTCCTATAGGTCTCCTTGTGTGCCCGGGTGGGTCTGAGTGTGACATGTATGCAGTCAATGATGCCACTGACTGAAGGGATATCAGTAAGCACCAGATTTTATTTATATAGAAGGGAGCATCCAATCAAACTCTTATATATATGCTCTACTTCAATCTATTTCTTTTCACCAATAATAATTTATCTCTAGAGTCCCCTGAATCAGGAAGTCATAATATATTTGTTTAGGATCAGTCAGATCAGTGTACCCTCCCCTAACAAGGCTAAATGAGCCTAGCATATGTCAATAAAGGGGTATAACGCAATCCTCATCAATCCTTAAGAATACTTCCTTTAGCATTTTCCAATCTCTTTTTTTTCAAATATGTTTAATATGTTTAAGCTTAATAGCTTTCCAAGTTATTATACATAACAGTTTCTCACTATATCGAAATACTTAGCTTTTAGCTTCAGCTACAGCTTTTCTTATCTATGCAAAATTGGAGACCAGATGTCAACCAACACAGAACCATGTTTCGCGTTGAAAAACGCTGTTTCAAGGTTGTCTCCTATAAAAGATATACATTATTGCAGTATATATCAAAGTTATTATGTCCTAATTCATAGAGAGATCTTCACTCACCACAGATATGTTAAACGATCTCCATCAAAGATGGCCGGTGTTATTTTTCAATAGATTTATATCCTGTCACGTAACCTGTGACGTATAGCGCCGCACTCAATTCCATCGGCAGAACAGCTGATCATTATTTAGACAGAATACTTCACAGGAATACCAAGCTAGTAAACAGCGAGTATCATATTAATGTTTGCCACAAATGGCAGCAACACACAGCACAATCTCTCCCAGCACCAGTGCATAGTCCTCACACAAACAGCAGCAACACAAAGCACAGTGACAAACTTGGAGTGGACAAACGGAGAAACAATGAGAGACAGAAGACAAGCAAGTAGGGGTTTTGAATGGGAGGTGGTGGTTTGGGGACAGTGAGGGTTTGATGGGAGAAGGGGGTGATACTGAGCAAGGGATGGGCATGGCTTGGGGACTGGCAGGTGTGAGCAAGGACTTGAGGAGGTAAGACAGAAGAGGCAAAGCAGGAAACATGAGGGTCAAAAGGTTCAGAGAAGGGCAAACAAAGGTTACAAACCACTCAGCAATTCTCCACTCTTTTTCACAAACCAACAATTTCACCTCTCCACACTTCAACTCAGCAAAATCACAAATGGATCCAAAGACAAGTTTGGTCTTAAGCTAGTCTTTAAAGAGGATCTGATTCACAATGTTTTTCTTTCTGGCACAAGGAAATCGTTTTGCTATTTGTTATCACAAGAAAATGTGTATCATGTAATGCCGCCCATCTCATGCCATGACACGTCCCAGAAACGCCCACTCTCAAAACATTTTTCTGTCGGCGAGTATAGGCGTTAAACTTTTTTTATTATATAGTTTAAATGTTTTCCTGTGAGAAACATATCCTTCTGCCCCTTGTGCCATTTTGTTCATTTTTTTTCTTTTCAAAATGAGCGCCAATATCTTTCTAGTTGTGCCAATGTACACTAGATCCTTTTTGAGATGAAGTGATCAGAATTGGGTTTAGTTGCATCATTGATCTATACAGAGGCATAATAAAATCCTCAGTTTCATCTCCATTCCCTTTCAAACAATCCCTGACAAGCTATTTGCTTCTTTTGGCAGCCACAGTGTACTTGGCTGAAAATTTCAATGTATTAACCACCGTGACTCCATTATTCTTTTGTTTTTGGGTGGTGATTCTTAACTGAAAAACTAGCATTTTGTACCTGTAGTTGAGATTATTTTTCCCTATGCGCATTAACTTAATAAGCTTGTCCACATTAAATTTCATCTACCATTGAGATGCCCAGTCTCCTTGTCTCACAATTTCTTCTACAAGTTCTCACAGTTCGTTATTCTTCGTATTTGCTATGCCGCCTAACCTGTAGAGCATAACAAGACGCATTACAAGGTCCAACAAATACTACAAGGAAAGGAACTTCAAGTTCAATACAGGAAAGATTGGGACCATTCAACCACTGAAATATTTTTCTTATCGGGAAAGGGTGAGGAGAAATACAAAGGGGGAGGAGTGCATTAGGGAAAGAGAGGACCACAGTTGAATAATTTTATGTCATCTCCAAATTAGGTGACCCACCTGTTACTCTTGCCATTTATGAATATTACACAACGTAGATCCTTGGAGCCCTTTTTTTTTACACTCTTCCAATTATGAGACTGACCATTTAGTCCTAATTTCTATATCCAATCCACAATATAGCAGTGCCTCTTCTCCCATCCATTTTTTGGATAGTTATAATAGTTTTCACCTTATACTGTGGAACTGGAACTTATTCTGTAATCATGTAACTATTACCATCATTCCTTTTCAAATGGAGAGAAATGCATACAGATTCCTATAGTCTGGATACTGAGCTCTAGTTTTTTTGCAAAGATTAGTAAATATTTAGGTGAATTCCTACGAGGAGTCAGGTTGTCAGCAATGGAAGCTGAACCTGAGACGTGCTATTTAACATCAGAACATGCATGATGGCATCGGTGACATGGACATATCTCTATGCCGGCCAGCGCTGTATCTTTACCTTACTCTACAAGGATCTTTGCTAGGGATGAAAAATTAGTGTGTGTTTTCATGCTGTTCAGTCTTTTTTTCTCTGTGATGACTTTAGCATGGTCCATTTTCTAATGGTCTCTTTTCTAATATAGACCAGCCATTGGAACATAGATTGAATTCACTTACTCATTTAATATAGCTGATCAGCATTCATTTTCTTATTGATCTCCGTTGAAGTTTAACCAGTAACCTAGACTGTTCCTTGTGATTATGTTTACATTTTAAGAATGATGGCTGGGATGGACTCCAGTTTTAGTCCATAGGGGGTTCTGTTTGGCTTTTAGCTAATTAATTCATTCTGCACTAAGGGAGTAACTTTATAAGGCATGTCTGTCTTAAAGTAGTGCTTTGCCTGCAGAAGTTGCCTTTTATAAAATTGCTGCTTATTTTACTTGCAAACTGTGTGTATAAACTTTGTATATGCATACATTTATCCAGCATGACTGGAAGTGTTCCCAGGGACGGGTTTACATTTGCAGTACTTTGAAAGTCTTCACAGTGCTTGCCCTGGGATTGGTAGCATGGAATGATGCTACTAATTGGGCTTCTGCCAGGTACTTGTGACCTAGATTGGCCACTGTTGGAAGCAGGATACTGGGCTAGATGGCCCACTAGTCTATCCAATATGGCTATTATGTTCTTATGGTTTTATATTTTTTTACATTATACTAATAAAAAATAAAATTCAAAATGCATTAGAGTAGAAGGTTGTTTCGCCAACCTACACAGCACACTCTACATTTTCAACAAGTATGTAAGAATAAGAAACCAGAAAGTCTTGACTATATAAGACTTGTCACAGGCCGGTCCCTCTAGGTCAGCTCTCTGGGTCAGGAACTTAATTATTTATGTGCTTTATTTATGTACAAAATTAGGTCAATGTTTCACCATGGGCTTCTAATCTGTAACTTTCACAGCTAACATATAACCCCTTTTGCACAACTTAATCTGAAATGCATTATCAACAGGCAACAAAGTTTCCTTTCTCAGCTCGTATGACTGTATATGTTAGATCTTCCCAAACTGCAGGTTGTGACTGGGTGGGTTCTCCATAGGATGTTGTCATCCTGCACTGGCCAGGGCTCATGTGCTTTTTGCAGCCACACAGATTGCGGTCATGGCTTTAGAAAGATTGGTGAGCACTGGCCTAGGGGCTTTAATATATCAATAATGTGTCAGCTTCCCTTTCACGACTACATTGCTAATTTTCAAAGCACGTAGACTGTTACATAGACGGGCATTTTTGATATAACGTCTAAATCCAATTTTGGATGTTTTGCTGAAAAAGACTGACAACTGCTGTGCTTGTTTCTCCTCATTCTTAGCCCCTAGAGGAGGGAGCCAGGGTTTAGATAGACCCACCTACTGCTGTTCTACATACTCCTTTCTGGACCACCTTCAGGAAGGAAGGAAGGGACATGGCTCCTCCCTTATACTTCCCTCCAAAACCTTAAGCTTCAATGCTATTGGGCCATTTTCTTACAATAGACCATCCCTTATTCAGATCTGATTGACACCTTGCTGGAGCAGGAGCCCAGAATATTATTCCAGCAACTGCAAAGAAAAGCACATTTTGGCTGCCTAGAGTTCATCCAGATAGCAAGAGGGCATTTTAAAGACGAGTTTTGGATGAGACTAGCACAGGCTCAAAATTAGTACGTATTTCAGCAATGATGGAATGGGAAAAAACATCCAAGGCAAAAAAGGACTTTTTTTTTAAATCTAGACCTGTATCAGTCACATCCAGGGTACAAAAAGGTGCACTGATTGAGCAGCTGACCATTGGTAGGATGAAGGCATAACCCCTCCTTTATCACCCAGTGGTTACTAACCCCCCTCCCACCCCCCAAAGAAGTGTAAATAACAGTGGATACCAAGCTCTTTCATAGCTTCAGGTATTATGGCCATTCCTAATAGTGCAGCAAGCAAGTGTAAATGGTCAGTGCAGATATCCCTGTGGAGCTGAGGCAGCCTAGTGGTCAGTGCAGTAGACTTTGAACAATGGGACCCAGGTATAACTAATTATACTCAATTTTCTACTATAGACAACCCTTTATTGCAGGTGCCAATGCACATGTATATATGAAAAAATACGTGGAGAAAAAAAGACTTCAGAGCCCTCAGGAATAATTCTCTTTACAATGATATGTTTCAAAACAAGAGAACTCCTTACTTCAATCATTAGTCTTCACAAAAATACAGGGTTGTCTATAGTAGAAAATTGAGTATAATTAGTGATATAGTTTCTACTTTTCCTTTAGTTTTTGAGTATTACCCAGGTATAACTCCCATGTTAACACTTTCATTTTTGTACAAATATGTGAACCCTTGTGGAATGTAGAAATACCTCCTATACCTGAATTTATAAGACACTTGCAAATGTGATGGCTATTGTAGTGGTGTACCTTTAGGTACAGTAGGTTTTTGTCTGTTCCTGGAGGGCTCAGAATAACAGAAGCGTAGCTAGGTGGGGCGCAGGGATTTCTAAAACTGAATGGCGCCTATGCGCATGCGCTGCAGTGCTCCTGCCTTCCCGCGCGGATGGAAGGAAGTTGGAACAGCTGACTCCGAGCCTGCCATGCGCCGACCGACGCCTAGTGCCTGCCCTGGCCCTACCTAACCTGCCCTGCTACTGCTCTAGTCTAGAGTGAGTCTGACTAGCATACCGGCCGTCGGGTCCGCCGTGAGTGCCGTCCGTTTGCCGGGAAAGGGAACACCACAGAGCTGCTGCTGAGGCCCTCAGCTCACTCACACAGCCGCTCTCAACATCGTCGCTCCTCCTCCAGGTCATCCCCCCTCGTGCACGCACAGTGCAGGTCGGCACAATGTTTCTGTTTGGCAGGCACCTGCACCAGAGAGTGGACTGTCTGAGCCCAGCTGTTGACGACGCTGGGAGTGGGACGCGGAGCCTCAGCCTCACTCAGCTTCAGCTGAGCTCTTCTTGACTGATTCTGACTCTGAGATGAAAGGTAAGGGGGGAAGCCTGGTGTTATAAAGGTGATGGAATATATTGAAACTAAATGGAAGTAAAATTAAACTATCCTTTCATTGGGGCTTATGGAATCACATCTTCACTTCATATTTTGCAGATTTCTTTTAACATAACTAAATGAGCTATAAACCCCTAATTCAGCCCATTGGTTTTATTTTGTTTTATTCTTGTGATGACTTATACTGTGCCAAAACTGAAAACTCTTTATCTCTTCTATCTGGTCGATAATAAAAGGAGCTCATTGTGAACACTATCCACCCTAAAAGGTTGTTTTGTGGCTGTACATGAGGAATTGTGATACTGAATAAATAAGTTTGTTTTTGTTCCTAGTCATGCATCCAAATGTTATATAATCCCTTCAAGAAAGCCAGTTAACCATTTGTTAGTGGAACATAACCATAGAGGCATGGTATGGTTGCATTTTCAACATACTACAGTCTAGCTAAGGAACAGGTTATTTTGAGTTGGTCTTCACTGGACCAAACTTACTTTCGTTGTGCCATCACCATCCTGCTGGATAGGCAGTGTCTTAAAATGTGGAGGATAAGGGATTATTATTTTTTTTTTACATTTATATCTCACATTATCCCAAAAGAACTGAGGTTACCACCCTTAGGATTCACCTACAGCAAAGGTCCTTAATATGTAATACTTGGTAGCAGTCATGAAACGGTGATGAAATATTCACATAGCAAGCAGCCTGAGCCAATAGAGTTATTTTCCACTGAACATAATTAACTTTGTGTGAACTTGGAAGCTAATATTGTGCTCAACTGGACAATGTTGGTACATTTAGACTGACTGTGCTTTTGAGGAAGAAATGATGTTAAATGTTCCCAGGTTTCAACCTAATTAATGTGTTTATATGTATAATTTTTTTAAAAATCAGGATTTCTGATTGTTAAGCACCTGATTCTTCTGTTTTGGTGGCCCTTTACTAGGCGAGAACATCTGTGCATGAATACAGGGAGCCCTTATAACCAGCCCCTCCAAATGACACAATGAATTACAATTTAGAACTAATTAATACTCTAACTGATGGAACCAGTACTTCTCCTTTGTACATCCATATGCTGCACAAGCCGGCATGTTTGAAAATATAAGTGAGATCAAATAAAAATGCTACCAACAATAAAGAATGACAATGTGGATAGAGCAGCTTGTAGTTTTGTTTGTTTTGTTTTGGGTGAGGAAGAGAAGGAAAGAGAGACTAACCCTATTTGGCTTCAGCGTTTTGACGCCAAGTCATCTCCTGTTCTCAATCTAACCTCCTTGGGGAGGAAGAAGTTGTTGGACTCGAGGGGGGGGGGGGAACGAGAGGAAGAGTTGCTGGACTCATGGGGGGGGGGGGGCGGCTGAGGGCAGAAGGAGAGGTTCTGGACTCCAGGGGGATTTTGGGAAGAAGAGAGAAAGGTCCTGGACTCAGGGAGAACCCATGGGAGGGGGAAGAAAGAGGGGGGAAGGGGACAGGTACTAGATCTGCAGGGATAGGGGGATAGGAGAGATGCCAGACTATGAGTGACCAGGGAGAAAGGAAGAAGATGGAAGGCCATAGGGGGATGAAGAGCGTGAGTAAGAGAAGGGGAGAGATACTGGACTCACAGGAGATGCAAGTATGATGCGGTGCTCCTTCCTAGGTTGCGTAGGGGCTAAACCATGCTTAGCAGGTTTTCATTTCTACTGTGCAGTAGAATTATTGTGGTACAGTATATGGATATTTTCAGCACAGTGTACATAATACCATCAGTGCAAGGGGGAAATGACTGGTGCAGTTGCACCACAGACACAGTGAAGGGGTCCTTCACTGCTGTGTTCAACAGTACCGTCACTGTTCCTTTTCTGCTGACATAGGTGCTGCCCTCTCCCTAAGGATTTTATCTAGCCCTGCCCCAACTCCACTCTAGGCCCACCTCACCCCACCTTAGACTTAGTCACTGATCACACATATGCCTATGAGGATTTTAACCCTTCCCTCTCTCCCGGCCCTTCAGCCTCGCACTGGCGCCTATTTTACAAAAGTTTGCTCCCCCTGATGTCAAAACCTGGCTACGCCTCTGAATAACATATTAAGGAATTAAGGTCAGATTGAATTAAGGTGAGATTAGTAACTGTGTCTCATTGTTTAAAATCTGCTGCACTGACCGCTAGCCTGCCTGAGCTCCGCAGGGACATCTGTGTGGCCATTTTTGTTCAAATGACGTCAGAGAGTTGTTTTTGTGCCTGCTTTTTTGGTGTTCATATTTTGGATGTTTCATTTTAGAAAATGGCTGTACATTTTGGACTTTTTCAGTTCAAGAACGTTCTTGTCACGTATTTTCAAACAGGAAATCCTGACATTTTTCCTGTTCGAAAATGGCTGTAAGTGAACTTTTTTTTGGATGTTTTAAGCAGAAAATCCCAATTCTTACTTGGATGTTCTTTTGAAAATTCCCCTCTATGTGTACTTTTTGGGCCACTATTGCTGATCCTGCACTGTCAGGAGGGCCATTTAAAGGCAGGGATCTAATGCTTCTTGGAAAATATACACTTTAAGGGGCCGATATTCAGCCTGTGGCAGTAGCAGCTTGTAAACCACTCACAACCGCGGGCTGGGGGTTGATATTCAGACCACTGCCTGGTTAACTCAGCATATAACTTTGCTTACTTGTACAGTTAGTGGACCAAATGTTAATCACTGTCTTAAGTTGTGGCTCCGCCTAAACTCTGGCCCTCGACCGCAGGGACGGCCCAAAGTAGGGATGAGATGCCGCCCCTGCTCGGTCTAGTATTTCCCCCCTTCCCTCCTCAACCCTCTTCCCCGCATTTACCTTATTTTTTTCCCAAAATGCAGCAGCGGCAGCAATTCCCATAAGTTGCCCTGCCACAGTGCCACTTGCATTGGCTTCTTTGCTACTGCATCCCACCTCTGAGGAAACAGGAAGTTATGTCAAGAGGCGGGCCACAGTGGGAGAAGAGACTGGTGCCGTCGGCAGGGCAGCCTATAGAACTCACTGCTGCTGACACTGCACTGCCGCCTTTTGGAAAAAAAACAAATAAGGTAAAGGGTTGAAGAGGGAGGGGGAGAGTGACATTCCTGGAGCATGCCGCCTGAACCCCTGCCTCGGGGCCTATTGGTATGGCCACCACTGCTTGACCGCCCCTAACTTAGCTGGTTAGGGCAGTGGTTCCCAAACCCACAATGAATATTCATGAGAGAGATTTTCATGCGCTGCCTCGATTGCATGCAAATCTATCTCATGAATATTCATTTTGGATATCCTGAAAACCTGACTGGCTGTGTTGCCTACAGGGCCAGATTTGGGAACCACTGGGTTAGGGAATGGCTGGTTAGAGCCAATATTCAACAGCACTACCCAGTTAGGTGCCATTGAATATGGCAGCAGGCCAGCCCGGCAGGGTTTGACCAGGCAGGAGCCTCCTGCCTGGTTAAACCCCTTTGAATATCAGGCCCTACCTTTTTACAGAATTTAAGATTATCTGTTTTTTGTTTGTTTTTTTAGCCAGAGCCCTTCCAGAAGGGCCTTTTTGACCGCTCTTGGTAAAGCTCTATCAGGTTTCTTAAAGATAAGGGCTACTTTGACAGAACAGACAGTGCCATTAGGGAGTGCAACCAGGGCAATTGCCCTGGGCTCCATCTCACAGGGGCCCCCAAACCTGCCCAGACCATAGGCACCCGGTATAAGAGGCTTGGGGAGGCTAAGCCTCCCCAGCCGCAAGCCCCAAGCGTCTCTCTCTCATCTCCCCCCCTCCCTCCCCCCCAATGCAGCGTCCATCCCTCTCACTCCCTCCCTGCAGTCATAGGCGCCGACTCCGTCAATATTCCACCAACCAGAAGTCAAGTTCGTTCCCTCCCTCCCTCCTCCCTTCGAGTTCCAGGCTTCCTGCAAATTTTAAACGTCATCTATCATACCTCGTTGGTGTTAGAGCAGCAGAAAAAGCATTGCAGGCTGGGCGCTGTGCTTTAGTTGTTTTGCCATCTCTCTGGCTCTCAGCTCTGGTCCGCCCTCATTTCCTGTTTCCGCAAGGGCGGGCCAGAGCTGAGAGACAGAGAGATCAGAAAGGGTGTAGAGCCTAAATCATGACACACTACCTCTTGAAGGATCTACATATGGTCGTTAATAAAAGGAGCTCATTGTGAACACTAGCCACCCTAAAAGGGTGTTTTGTGGCTCTACATGAGAATTGTGATATTATGATCCCTTGTTTCATAGTAGAGGAGTGGCCTAGTGGTTAGGGTGGTGGACTTTGGTCCTGGGGAACTGAGGAACTGAGTTCAATTCCTGGCACAGGCAGCTCCTTGTGACTCTGGGCAAGTCACTTAACCCTCCATTGCCTGCCGCATTGAGCCTGCCATGAGTGGGAAAGCGCGGGGTACAAATGTAACAAAAAAAAAAAGGCCTGTTTCTCAAAAAAATGAAACGGGCACTAGCAAGGTTTTCCTCAGAGTGTGTATGTTTGAGAGAGTGTGTGTGAGAGTGACTGTGTGAGAGAGAGAGTGAATGTGCGAGTGTGTGTGACAGAGAGAGAGTGAGACTGGGTGCGAGTGTGTCTGTGAGAGAGAGAGTGTGTGTGTGAGATTGAGAGTGTGTGCCAGGGGCCCCCTCCCTCCCTCCCTCCCAGTTCCAGTGTCCCCCCTCCCTCCATGTTCCAGGGTCGTCCCCCCGTCCCTCCCTCCGAGTTCCAGGGTCATCGTCCCCTCCCTCCCTCCAAGTTCCAGGGTCCTCCCCCCTCCCTCCCTCTGAGTTCCAGGGTCCTCCCCCATCTCTTCCTCCCTCCCTCCCTCCCTCTGAGTTCCATGGTCATCCCCTCCCTCCCTCCGACTTCCAGGGTCGTCCCCTCCCGCCGACTTCCAGGGTCGTCCCCCTCCATCCGACCTTGAGGGTCATCCCCCTCCCTCCCTCCCTCCCTCCCTCCGAGTTCCAGGGTCGTCTCCCTCCCTCCCTCCCTCCCTCTGAGTTTCACGGTCCTACCTCCCTCTGAGTTTCAGGGCCGCCCCCTCCCTCCCTCCGGGTTTCAGGGCCCCTCTCCAAGTTTCAGGGCCCCCCCTCCCTTCCAGTTCCAGGGTCCTCCCTCCCTCCTAGTTCCAGGGGCGTCATCCCTCCCTCCCTCCCTTCCTCCCTCCCTTCCAGTTCCAGGCCCCCTCCCTCCGATTTTTAAAAGTCACTTACCAAGTCAGGGTTACGGCGGCGGCCAGCAGCGGTAAAACGCGTGCAGGCTCGGCCCTTCTCTCTCTTTCTCAGCTGTGGTCCTGCCCTTGCAGAAACAGGAAATTAGGGCGGGACCACAGCTGAGAGAGAGAGAAGGGCCGAGCTTGCATGTGTTTTACCGCTTCTGACGGCCGCCGTAACCCTGACTTGGTAAAAAATCGGAGGGAGGGGGCCTGGAACTGGGAGGGAGGGAGGAAGGAAGGGAGGGACGATGACACCCTCATGCGTGTGATGTGCCCTTCCCTTTCACTGTTCCGCCCTCGACATCATCATGTTTTGATGCGAGGGCGGGATAGAGAGAGATGGTGACAGACTGACGAACCTTACGAAAGCGTCACTTAAAGTGTGCCACGGTCAGCTTCAGAACGTTGGAGGTGCTTTTTATTATAGTAGATGCACTGGGCAGCTAATGGAGGTCCTTCAGAATGTCTGCATCTGACAAAATAGACTCTAGTCTTTGAAACCATGTCTCAATAAATTGGCTTATCTGTAAGGTGCCACCAGCCTTTTTCAGAATAGGAGTAATTCTAGCACAATATCTGCTATTACAGTACATAGGGTTATGGCTTGAGGCTTTACCTCCAGTCATCAGCTTCCACAACTAAATGTTAATATCTAGGCAGTACCTAAGGCCAAGGTCATTATTTCTTAATTACGGTGAGGAAATTGCATACAGTAATTTAGTTATTTGGCATTTCTGTTATCGTTGCTAAGATTAAAGAAGCAAATCTTTCTGCATGATGTCTCAGCTAAGCATCCTGCCCTGAAAAAGATGATTTTATCTGACTTGGTGAATTGTTTTAGAATGTTTTTTTTTCCTGTTGAGAAAATTGATTTAACAATTGTTAAAACAACCGAAGATAATTACTATATGTTTGTGATATTCAAGTCTTGTATTTATACTGTCCAGGTTGCCAAGCCTGTATAAATTTATTTACTTTAATACTGTTCCCTGTTTTTGTAAACAGAAAAAAAGAAATGATTTAAAAAAAATCTAAATAACATTTTTGTTGCACATTTATAAAGTAAAAGCCTGTTCTCTTGTGAGATTCACATTTATGCAGAAAAAATGATTTTATGCATTCAAGGCTTACCTTGAAATTCCAATCTGTCTGAAAACTGAAAAGACAAACATTAGACAATTGCTCTTTGCAGTAGATTTTGGTGTTAAAGACAATCTTGAAATTCAAACCCAGCTATCTTAGCTGTCAAAACAAAGATGAATCATTAAAATTTGAATTTGGTTCACTAGCAGGCTTATTTTTGAAAGAGAAGGGTGCCCATCTTCGGACACAAATAGGAAGATGGGCGTCCTTCTCTCAGGGTCACCCAAATCGGCATAATTGAAAGCCGATTTTGGGCGTCCTCAACTGCTTTCCGTCGCGAGGATGACCAAAGTTCACGTGGGCGTGTCGGCACCGTAGCAAAGGTGGGACTGGGGTGTGATTAAGAGATGGGCGTCCTTGGCCGATAATAGAATAAAAGGAGGGCGTCCCTGACGAGCACTTGGCCGACTTTACTTGGTCCATTTTTATTTTTGCAACCAAGCCTCAAAAAGGTGCCCGAACTGACCAGATGACCACCGGAGGGAATCAGGGATGACCTCCCCTTACTCCCCAATGGTCAACAACCCCCTCCCACCCTAAAAAAAAACTTTTTTTTTTGCCAGCCTCAAATGTCATACCCAGCTCCATGACAGCAGTATGCAGGTCCCTGGAGAAGTTTTAGTGGGTACTGCAGTGCACTTCAGGCAGGCGGACCCAGGCCCATCCCCCCTTACCTGTTACACTTGTGCTGGTAAATGTGAGCCCTCCAAAACCCACCAGAAACCCACTGTACCCACATGTAGGTGCCCCCTTCACCCCTTAGGGGTATGGTAGTGGTGTACAGTTGTGGGAGTGAGTTTTTTGGGGGGAGGTTTGGGGGGCTCAGCATCCAAGGTAAGGGAGCTATGTACCTGGGAGCAATTTCTGAAGTCCACTGCAGTGCCTCCTAGGTTGCCCGGTTGGTGTCCTGGCATGTCATGGGGACCAGTGCACTATGAATTCTGGTTCCTCCCATGACCAAAGGGCTTGAATTTGGTCGTTTTTGAGATGGGCGTCCTCGGTTTCCATTATGGCTGATAACCGGGGTCGACCATCTCAACATTTAGGTCGACCATATCTAAGGTTGACCTAAATGTTGAGATTTGGGTGTCCCTGACCTTATTATCGAAATGAAAGATGGACGCCCATCTTGTTTCAATAATATGGGTTTCCCCGCCCCTTCGCGGGGCCGTTCTGCGAGGACGCCCTCATGAAAACTTGGGCGCCCCGTTTGATTATGCCCCTCCACATTTCTGACAATTTTCCCCAAGTGATTTCTGAACACCGAAAGGCTCTTACATGTTTTTGCAAGAGCTGAATGAGACAAATATTGTGTTGTGGCATAAAAAAGCTGAGTTGCATTTCTTTCAGGTGTACCCAATCAGGCATGTTTCTGTCTTGGGGTCAGGTAGAAGGTCAACAAATTAATCTTCTCTCCGTATTCATAGTTTTCATTTTTCTAATTCGTACTTTTAGATTGGGTATAGCTTATCTCTCTATTGTTTACAGGCTGTAGAACAACTGTATGATAAGGGATCTGTCTTATTTTCAAAGAGGTGCTGCTAGGCATTGCCAAATCAGCATTAGATACCAATAGGAGATTAGGGACTATCCACATACTTGCTTTTGACATAAATTGGTTTCTAAGACTTCTGGCGAACAATGGGAGGAAGGTTTCTTATTCCAGAAAGATCTGGGATGGCGGATGAGGATAGATTGAAGTGGTTTGTATTGTGGTAGGGCAGGAGGAGTGGGATCATGGGGCTTCTTAGAGTCTTATGGGTAGAGGGAAAGGAAAGGAAGGAAAAGGGATTTTGGATTAAAGTTTTGCCTTTCTTAGTTGTAGTTCAAGGCCACTTACATTCAGGTACAGTAGGTATTTACCAGTCCCTGGAGGATTTACATTCCTTTTATTTTTGTAAAATTGAAGATTTTATACTTATTACACCCATAATTATGTATAGGAAAACACCAGAAATTAACAAATAATAAACATAATAATATTAGTCAAGAAATATGTACATAATCTAAAGTCCACATCACAGGGAAAAAATTCCTGAAACGAACAACAAGAATAAAATATAAAATGAATCTATAAGGACACTCCTTAATTAAATGAGAGCTATATATTAATGAACTCATTACTACTCTACCCTACTGCCTGTCCCAGAGGGTTTACATTCTAACCCCCCCCCCCCCCCACCCTTTTACAAAGCCGTGCGGTAATGCTGACACAACTCATTCGCTTCGAATGGGCTTTGTCGGCATTACCACACTGGCAGCTGCTAGCACGACTTTCTAAAAAGGGGGGGGGGGAATTTTTAAAACAAAAGCAAAACTCTCCCCGAAGAATGGGACATAAACATCATGGATGTAGTTCATATTCACGAGGCTGACCCCTCATGAGGTTTTAAAAATTGTGAGATTTTTATTCTCTATTCACTGGGCAGCCGATGGAGGTTCTTCAGAATGGTTGCATCTGACAAAATAGGTTCTTGTTCTTGAAAGTTCATGACTCAATAAATTGGTTTGTGTATAAGGTTCCACCAGTTCTTTTGTCATTTCAGAATAGGAGTAATGATGTTTTGCTTTTTTTTTTGTTTGGTTTTATTTTATTGTATCTGTTTTTTGTGCCACACCTAGAATTTTAGATAAAGCGGGTTATAAATAAGTAATTAATTCTAGCATAATATCTGCTTTTTAAAACACAGAACATTCCCACGCTAAACACAGATTTACCATGGCGTATTTATAAAGCTTTTTCTTTTTCTTGTGCAGGTCATGCACTCATGTTTGTATTAGCACACAGTATCTCGACAAATTAGCATTAAGGATTTGCATTAACTGCAAAAGTTAGTCTGCGGTAGCTGTGTGTCTTCTGCAGTAACTGTTAGGAGTTCTTGGGCACTTGGGAAATGCAGCCTTTCCTCTTAGGTAGGTTAATGGCATGACTTCTGGTGCAGAATGCAGTTAATTATTAGCAGTTAATGCATGTTAAATACACCCATGTTAACTGCAAGGTGTACTTCCCTACCCTTCCCCACCCCTCTGCATCCTATTAGGAACTTCTGCATTGGGTGTGTATGTGTGTTAGGGGTGCATGCTCACATTAAGGCAGACATTCTATAAAAGGGTGCCTAGATTTAAGTGCTCTGATGCAGCACATGGAATGTCTATTCTATAATTTCTATATTCTATAATTTTATTCTGTAATTTCGCCAGCTCCCCATCATGGATTGCCTTGCATGCGGATGTACAAGCTACTTTGCGCCGTCTCAGCATCTGGAGTCCTACACAGACCAGCCTATCTCTGACTGCCATCTTCAAATAGTCTCTCTTACCCTTTCCTTGTTCCTTCACTCCTATTTCATGTAATTTCATGTAATTGTATTTGTGCAACCTTGTAAGCCACTTTGAGTCTGCATCCCTGTGGAAAAAAGTGGGGTATAAATGTGCAAATAAATAAATAATGACATCTGGGTGCTCACATTCCGATACTGAATACTAGTATAAGCTTGCATTAGTGTGCCGAAATGTAGACGTGCTCATGTACGCTAGGTTGATGGCAAGCATAATGGGTGTGCCTGAGTGCATCAAGCAATGCATGCAGCTTACAGCATTCAATGCACTAGTGCATGCATATTGGAAATTAAAAGCACTTATTAGGCAGATATCCTGTGGTAAATCTGAGATCTGTGTGTATAAACCGCACTAAAACTATTTTGCGCAGAGGGGGCGTAGTGAGGGCAGAGTGCCCATTTCTGTGCTGATCAGTTAGTGCAGCAACATTACCACATGCTGATTACCGCAGGATTAGAGCATGAGCCCCATGCTGCTTGTAAAATACAGTAGGTGTGTTATGATTGGGGTCTGAACCCCTCTCAAACTTACCTCTTTCCTGGGGGTCAGCTTCTTAGCTGGCTTCTGTTTCTTTTCTCTTTCCTTTCTGAGCTGGCTCTGTCTCTCTGTGCTGGCAGCTTCCAGCAGCATGGGGCTAATTGTCTCTTCACTGCAGCTGTGGGTGTAGTCTGAGTTGCTCTAACTCTCTTTGGGTGTACTGGCTTCAAGTGTTTCACGGTTTTGCATTGGTGTGGGTTGGGCCTCTCTGGGTCAGTGTGCTTTTGCCTAGGTCTAGGGAGTGTGACATCATCAGGGAGGGCCTTGATAAGGAAGTGGTGTTGTTTCCTTCAGGGCCTTTGCAACAGTGGTGTTTGCTGTAGGTAGGGTGGTGCAGTGTGCACTTCTGACTGTGTCTAGTTTCCCTGCTTGCTTTTGCTAAGGGCCAGGTTAGTGTTAGTGCAGTGTGCACTGGTGACTGTGTGTTTAGCTTTCCTGCTTTTCCCTTATGGTCCCCCTGCTTTTCCCTCTTGGTTTTGGAAGCATTGCTATGTGTAGGGCTTTGGAAGCTCTGTTGCTGATAGAAGTACTTCAGGGTTTGGTGTTGTTAGGAACACTGCAGAGTTTGCTGTTAGAAGTACTTCTGGTGTTTGTGCAATTAGGAGCATTGCAGTCTTTGCTGTTGGTGTTTGGTGATTTAGAATCACTTTTGGCTTTAGTGTTAGCTTCCCTGTTTTTTCCTTGTGGCTCCCCTGTCTTCCCTTTTAGTGCTAGGAGCTCTTCTGGTTGCTTGCCAGAGTAGTGCTTAGGAAGCACCTTGTTAGTTGTATCTAGCTTGCTAGAGCAGTGCTTAGGTAGCTGGTCAGTTTTGTGTTTAGCTTATTACTGTAAAGCTCTGCTTGTAGCTTGGTGCTTAGTAGCACCTGTGTTAGCTTTGTGTTTAGTTCCCTGCTCTGTTAGTTTAGGGCTTAGGAAGTCCCTTTCTTGAGCAGGGCTTAGGAGCTCCTGTTTAGTATAGGGCTTAGGAAGTCCTTTTGTCAGTTTTCTGTTAGGAACACTCCTGCTGGTTTAGGTTTAGGAGCACTTCTGTTTCCAGTCCTGGTCCCTATGTCATCCGGTATCCAGTAAGTCCTGTCGGCTACTCAAACCCAGGAGCTCAACTTCTGGGGGGCTTAGTAGCTAAGCACAGGTGAAGCTGTGCGGACCAGTCCAGTGTGCTCCAGTCCAGTGTGTTCCGGTCCGGTGTGTGTTCCAGTCTGGTGTGCTCCAGTCCAGTGTGTTCCGGTCCGGTGTGTGTTCCAGTCCTGTGTACTCCAGTCCGGGGGATTCCAGTCCATGTGTTCCGGTTCGCTGGGCGGTGCCTGCACTCCCTGCCGGTGTCGTTGTGCTTGCCCAGCGTTGGTTGGTGGGTTTTGCCTGCTGCTGTCGCTCCTCGTCAGCAGCCCAAGGGCTCACGTTTGCTCCAGAGCCCAGCCCCGCGGGCTCTGAACCTGAGAACCTGACAGGTGTCGGTAAGTGCTCACGTGCTAATTCTTTTTTTAATGGCCATGTGCTAATGGCAACACTAGCCATGGCTATTAATAGAAAAAAATGGAAAATCAGCTATTTTACAGCCACAGTAAAAATGGCCTTAGCACATGGGAAAAAACCATGCAAGGGCGAGCTAAGGCCATGTTCTACCACAGCTTAGTAAAAGGAACCCTATAAACTGAGTATATATGTGGGAGGCATGCCCACACCCTGCCTACCACAGCTTAGCAAAAGGAGCATTATAAGTTGAGTGAGCATGAGAGACACATCCACACCTTGCCTGCCACAGCTTAGCAAAAGAAACCCTGTAAGTTGAGTGTGCATGTGGGAGACACGCCCACACCCTACCTACCACAACTTAGTAAAAGGAGCCCTACGTTGAGTATGCATATGGGAGACACACCCGTGCCCTGCCCTGCCCATGCTTGGCCCAAATGTACACCTCCCTTGCACCTAGGCACTGTAGCACCTAAGAATGCCCTTATAAAACAGTGTCTAGGATGCTAACATGCATAAGTGCCCACTAACCCTATATTTACACAGGGAAATTACTCCTAAGTGTGGTTGCACAGTTCTAGAATTATCCTGTAACGGGGTAATTTTGTAAACCATTTTTGGACATAAAATGCTGATTATGCACATAAATGGGCTCTCTAATTATGTCATGCCTAAAAGTTTGCATAGTATACACTTGCATGTACTTGCAAGGCCCTAAGAGGAATTGATGCATTACTTGGGGCCCTGTTTATTAAGCCATGCTAGAGGCGAATTAGCATTTTTAGTGTGTGCGGTGTAGGCACCCATAATATTCCTATGGGCGCCTACACAGTTACGTGTGCTAATTTTGTGCACGTGCTAAATACGCTATCACATGTTAGTAAGCAGGGCCCTTGATACATTACTACAGTGGAAGGTGTGCTGAGGGGCAGAGCTGGGGTGAAGCTTGGGCAGAGTTGTGATTTACATGCATGCCATATGAAATATGCAGTTGCCCTTGAACAGGTATTATGTCTGCATCTTCAGTCTAGATGCAATTTCTTCAGGATTTGTGCTAGTATTTTATAAAGGCATACCCGCCAAGCTAGTTAAATAGCATTTTGGCATGAGATAACTGGCTATCTCTGCTGAATATTGCCGGCTAGCTCTGAAAAGATAACTGATTATATCATGCGATAATCAGCAATATTCAGCACTGACTGGCTAAGTTTAGCGGCCAAATCAGACCACCTAAATAGCAGTCCTATCTTTGGCCACTATAAACTTAACCAGCCAGTGTTGAATATTGACACAACCGGTTAAATTGAGCTGGCCAAAAAGACCACCAGATATTCAGTGCCGGTCAATGGGAAAGGCTAGACATTTAATATCCAGGATCAGCGACGATCTGGGCATTTATGCAAGTTGCCTTCCGGGGGCAGAATATTGGCCTCATAGTTTTCTGAGGTCTGCAATAATCGTTAACACATGTTAAAAGCCTTGTTAAACACCTAAGATTGAGCAAAATATGCACACGACTTGACAACCTTCCGAAAATTACTGAAGACTTACAGTGGGGGAAATAAGTATTTGATCCCTTGCTGATTTTGTAAGTTTGCCCACTGACAAAGACATGAGCAGCCCATAATTGAAGGGTAGGTTATTGGTAACAGTGAGAGATAGCACATCACAAATTAAATCCGGAAAATCACATTGTGGAAAGTATATGAATTTATTTGCATTCTGCAGAGGGAAATAAGTATTTAATCCCTCTGGCAAACAAGACCTAATACTTGGTGGCAAAACCCTTGTTGGCAAGCACAGCGGTCAGACGTCTTCTGTAGTTGATGATGAGGTTTGCACACATGTCAGGAGGAATTTTGGTCCACTCCTCTTTGCAGATCATCTCTAAATCATTAAGAGTTCTGGGCTGTCGCTTGGCAACTCGCAGCTTCAGCTCCCTCCATAAGTTTTCAATGGGATTAAGGTCTGGTGACTGGCTAGGCCACTCCATGACCCTAATGTGCTTCTTCCTGAGCCACTCCTTTGTTGCCTTGGCTGTATGTTTTGGGTCATTGTCGTGCTGGAAGACCCAGCCACGACCCATTTTTAAGGCCCTGGCGGAGGGAAGGAGGTTGTCACTCAGAATTGTACGGTACATGGCCCCATCCATTCTCCCATTGATGTGGTGAAGTAGTCCTGTGCCCTTAGCAGAGAAACACCCCCAAAACATAACATTTCCACCTCCATGCTTGACAGTGGGGACGGTGTTCTTTGGGTCATAGGCAGCATTTCTCTTCCTCCAAACACGGCGAGTTGAGTTCATGCCAAAGAGCTCAATTTTTGTCTCATCTGACCACAGCACCTTCTCCCAATCACTCTCGGCATCATCCAGGTGTTCACTGGCAAACTTCAGACGGGCCGTCACATGTGCCTTCCGGAGCAGGGGGACCTTGCGGGCACTGCAGGATTGCAATCCGTTATGTCGTAATGTGTTACCAATGGTTTTCGTGGTGACAGTGGTCCCAGCTGCCTTGAGATCATTGACAAGTTCCCCCCTTGTAGTTGTAGGCTGATTTCTAACCTTCCTCATGATCAAGGATACCCCACGAGGTGAGATTTTGCGTGGAGCCCCAGATCTTTGTCGATTGACAGTCATTTTGTACTTCTTCCATTTTCTTACTATGGCACCAACAGTTGTCTCCTTCTCGCCCAGCGTCTTACTGATGGTTTTGTAGCCCATTCCAGCCTTGTGCAGGTGTATGATCTTGTCCCTGACATCCTTAGACAGCTCCTTGCTCTTGGCCATTTTGTAGAGGTTAGAGTCTGACTGATTCACTGAGTCTGTGGACAGGTGTCTTTCATACAGGTGACCATTGCCGACAGCTGTCTGTCATGCAGGTAACGAGTTGATTTGGAGCATCTACCTGGTCTGTAGGGGCCAGATCTCTTACTGGTTGGTGGGGGATCAAATACTTATTTCCCTCTGCAGAATGCAAATAAATTCATATACTTTCCACAATGTGATTTTCCGGATTTAATTTGTGATGTGCTATCTCTCACTGTTACCAATAACCTACCCTTCAATTATGGGCTGCTCATGTCTTTGTCAGTGGGCAAACTTACAAAATCAGCAAGGGATCAAATACTTATTTCCCCCACTGTACTTGTTCAAAAAGACGTACAAAAAGGATCCCCTATAACAACCTGACTCCTAAATTACACCAGATGCAACTATTATGGAACTCTTCTAACTTGTTTATTTTATTACATCCCCATCACTGAACATTATATTGTGTCCTGATATCATTATGCTATGTTTTATATATTTATACATTTTCAATCCTATATGATATTCTTATGCATCTTATTTGTAACTATTCTGTAACTCTTATTCCGTTACTATGATTGCCATGATATTCCTATGCACCTTATCTGTATCTATATTCTAAAATTCTTATTCCATTAATGTGATTGTCGTTGTATTATATTGTAAGCCACATTGAGCCTGCAAATAGGTGGGAAAATGTGGGATACAAATGCAGCAAATAAATAAATAAATACAGCTCCTGCTTAGAAAACTTAGTACATAGCACACCAACAAATAATAGGATCACTAACATGATATTGATGTGTTGGCATCTATAGGAATGGTCGTTTAGGTGTCCTTTTACTAAGCTGGGACAAAAAGTGGCTTTAGCACGCCCTTACATGTGTGTTTCCCGCAAACTAAGGCCATTTTTACTGCAGCCTGACTAGCGCAGGAATGCCCAATCTCTGCCATTAACAAACCCCCTCAAAAGAAATTTAAAAATATATTTTATTTGCAAAGTTAGTACACGCTAACTGCAGTTACCACAGGATGCATGAGCGTGTCCTGCACTACACCATCTTAAGCTGTGTTAGAGATATATTAGCACCTAACACACCTTAGTAAAACAGCTCCATAGTTATTTATTTACTCCACGGGACCAATATTCAAAAGCAGCCATGTGATCAGCAATATGTGTAGACCACATAACTCCTTTGCTTTCAGTTTCATGGCCTGGGCAATGAATAACTTTTTGGCATATAACTCTCTATGCAGCCATCAGTGTCACAGTATGTACTAAACTAAAAGTACAGCAAACAACAGATGTTTTTGCTTAAACAGTTTAGTCACAGTGTGATGTGCTTAAAGCCTAATTGAATGGAGCTGCGTCTGACGATTTATATCATGATTTGTTCATGCAAATTGATTTATGTGGGGCAAACTGTGCATCAGTTGAAAACAAGGCTGTTTGAACATCATTATAATTTTGAATATCAAAGGGGAAAAGAACCCCTGGTAGTGGTTTACGTGGAGCGTCAGCATTCTTGTATGGATTTCAGGTGTGCTGTCCTTGATTTCATACCTGTCTCGATGCATCGGGGAGACGTATGAAAGAAACTCCACCAGAAAGAGCAAAGATGAATTCATTCTTTGGATTCATTATGGCCGAAGGGGTTAAAAGGGAAGATAGAATGGTTTGCGGTTTTCTTGAGGTATGACATCAGTTTTCCAGATGTTAATGGAGCAGCGTCTTTTTAAGCGAGTGCCATTATTTTTCTAAGCGAGTGCCATTATTTTTCTGTGCACTGAAATGAAACATTGATCTCCTGAAGCAGTCAGGAATACTGGCAAAGCAGAGATCTTTGTCGGGAATGAGTTGAATATTTGTTTCAGAAGGAATGTATCTGCCCACCTCAGGGAAGTTTTCATATGCAACTTGCTGGAGATATTGAGGACAAGTGCAGATAAGTGACTGTATATTTTTCTCTCAGTGCATTATCAAGTGTGGTATATGTGTTCCTTGGCTTGCCCTGCTTTTGAATTACAGTAATGGAGTTTTTTTGCCCATATTTGTACATATGGCAGCTTTAGAACAGCCACTTAAATCTGAGGCTTTTTCCTCCATTTTAATTTGTACAAGTGGTACACTGTGACTAGACTGTTTAAACAAAAATATATGTTGTTTGCTGTGCTTTTTGTGATTTATGTGCTAAACTATTTGGAGGCCTTTGCCCAAGGGAAGTGGGTAGTATTTGGAGTGGGTAGGGGAAGAAACAAAATTTTACATGGATATTCAACCCCTATCCATATAAGTTAATGGGGCAATTCTATAACAGGGTATCTCCATTTAGGTGCTTCAGTGCAATGTGAGGAGCACCTATTCCATAAACAGCATCTGGAGACTCCAATTATAGAATACTAGAATAAATTCACATTGGCGCACCTAAATTTAGGCATGACCATTTATGCCAGATCTAAGGCTGGCATAAATGGGAGCACCTAAGGGGTCCTTTTAGTAAGTTGTGGTAAAAAGGGCCCTGCGGCAGGGGCAGTTTTTGCTGTTCGCCAGGGCACTTTTTACCATACTGGGTATAAAGCCCCTAAAAAAGACATGGCCATTTGGTAAGATTATTCTTACCATGTGGCCATTCGGCGGGAGCAGTTACCGCCACCTACTGAGGTGGCGGTAAGGGGCAGCACCGTGCTAGAAATTACGGAATTATTTTCTGTAGCACCAGAAATGGTGTGCGCTTAAGTTGGAACTGCCACCAACGGCCACGTTGGGCCAGCGGTAGTTCTGGGTTGCCACGCGGCAACCTTTAGTAAAATGGCCCCTAAGAGCGCTAGTCAGTATACATAACATGCTCCGTCCACATGTACGCCCCTCACAGTTAGGCGCTATGTTATACAATAGCGTACAGATGTCTGCTTGCTGCTTTTCTGAGCAGTTGTGCATGCAAGGCATGTAACTGCATGTGCCCAGTTATAGAAATGCCTTTTATGTGTATAAGTGCTGCTGTATAAACAACAAATGTACATTTATATGAATGATACCCATATAAAGTTATTCATGTAAAGTTATTCATGTATATTCAGTTGCACTTATATTTTTGTCACCACTAAACATACATTTAGGACTAAATTCTGTTATATGACACCAGAAAAATCAGCACCAAAATTATTTCCACCTAGGTATATTCTGTAACCGCGCCTAGTTTTAGAAACAGTTTTTAGAATACTCCTAGCCGGTTTATAGAATACAGGTAGCAGCCATGCCTGTGCCCAACTCTAGGTGAATTCATTTACACCAGAAAAACTGGGTGTAAATAGCGGCGCCTAAGTTAAACGTGGAGCAGGTGTATTCTATAACCGTGCGTGTAGATTTTCAGAACACCCATGATCTGCCCATTCAACGACTAGGACCACATCCCCTTTTTGGCAGTGTGCATTCGAATTTACATGCACCACTTTACAGAATGCGCCTAGCAATTTATAATTAATGCCAATTAGTATCAGTAATTGCTTATTAAGTGGCAATTATTGGCACTGATTGGCTTGTTAAGAATTTAAATTGAGCATGCAAATCCAGAATATGATCGCATTTGCGCACGCAATTTTGGTCACGCTAAATAGAATCTGGGGGATAGAGGGTAATATTCAGCTGGTGGCAGTCAGTGTTTTTTTTTAATGGCTGACTGCCACTTCCAAAATTATACCATGTCCAGGTACCAACATGAAATATTTAGGTATGTGCAGGCGGACAGTCAGCACTTAACCTGATGAGTGCCAATATTCAGTTCTTACCTGGATAAGTTAAATCGGACAAAGATGGGACTATTTATAAGGTCATGTCTGCCCAGTTTACTTATCCTGTTAAGGGCTGAGTATCGACACTTATCTAGTTAACTGCCGACTTCACTCCCAACTCCACCCTGAACCACCCATACAATAGCTGGTTTCATCTTTAGTAGTTAAGGGGTTGTTAAACAGCACTATCTGGGAATGTTCCTTCAGGGGCCAGTCAGTGAGTTAACCAGATAAGAGCTTCTCTTAACTAACTCATTTCAAATATTGCTCCAATAATGTGTATATAGATATCATATCAAAAGAAAAAAAGCAGATCAAAAAAGACAAAAAAATAGAACAGGAGGGTAACAGAAGAAGTGGTTTATTACAAGTTGCCCGACGTGGCCACGTTTCACCCTCAGGCTGCGTCAGGGGTAAAAAATCTAATAGGGGTAAAAAGCAAAGTGAACCCCTAAAAGTAGTCATACAACCACCTTACATAAGTGCTTCCCAAGCTTACTCAACAAACTTCACAATGCATTATGCTGCCTGTCAACATAGCATTGTGAAGTTTTTTGATCTGCTTTTTTCTTTTGATTTTCTATTTCTGTGGCAGATCTTTCCCTTTTTTTGTTTCTGTCTATATAGATATCATGTCTATATAAAGTTATATGGATATCCTCCCACTAGAAATATTTCCATCACATTTCTATATCACCTTACCAGTAACAGGCTTACAAAACGAAACATAGGGCCCTGTTTACTCAGGTGCGCTAGCGTTTTTAGCGCATTCCAAAAATTAGCGCATGCTAGTCATGTAGACGCCCATTATTGGCATCTACACAGCACACACTAAAAACGCTAGCGCGCCTCTAGCGCAGCTTAGTAAACAGGGCCCATAGAATCAAATGTCAGAATATAAAATATCCTTTGTACATTGCATATTAATGTCCCCAATTTATAGGAGTTTAATGAGTGACGTTAAACCCATGTTTCTTTATTTCTTATTTGTATTCTTCTAACTCATTCCATTTTTTGTACAAGCTTTTAAGGCTTAGTTATTTGTTTGTTAAACTAATTCTCATTCTTTAATACAAGAAAGAAAGAAATGTAATCCTGTGAATCTTCCAGACATTCTTTGAGGTTCACACTATCCTGAGGCAGTGATGGACTGACCATTGGGGTAATAGCACAGTGCCCAAGGGCCCACAGCAGTAGGGGGTCCAATCTCCCCTAGCTGTCATCAAATTTAATTACTTTTGACAGGTGGTTAGAGGCCCATGGCCCTTATTGCCAACGGCACAGATCACTGTCAGTCCACCCCTGTTGTGAGGTATTAAAATATTCACTTCTGTTCCCTTGACAACTTCCTTAGACACCCGACTCTTAAATGGTACATAGTAACAGTTCAATAAGGCAAAATCTCCTTCAAATGTCTCCTAAAAAGAAATTCAGGCTATACAAGTCTAGTAATTGAAAAGTTCAAAATATGCAAATTCTTAGCCCTAAATTTATTTTCAAAAATTTCCACTTTGTAATGTAATGATAATGAGATGGAAGAAATGGAAACAACCTTAACAGACATGAGGCGTGAATCTAAATCATTCAACTTTTTATCCACAATAGATAAATTAGAGTCAACATTATTAAATTTACTTGCTGTGTCTTGTGAAAAAGTACAGAGTTGAACCACTGGACCGTGAAAAGAAGACTCTAAACTTTTAATGGCATGTAAAATGTCAAATAGACTTGCTTTTCTTCACCAGTGTCCAAAGTCACAGACTTGTTCTCAGATTATTCAAAGCAACTACTGAAGAAGTAGAGAAGAATACCAAAGTCTGAGGAGAAGCATCCATCATAGTTAAATCAAAGATAAGAGAGAGAGAGAGATAGAGCTGGCAGGGGTGGAAGAATTTGTTCCACTGAGCTCAGAGAGACTCCATCAGGGAAAGAGGAGGTGACAGATACAGGAACAGAAATAGGAAGAACAAGTTGGACCTTTACTGGCAGTAGAAGTCACAGCAGACCCATGTGACTTCATTTGCTATTTGACTATAGCAAACATCAGTAAAAATAACAACAAATTGTGTAGTCAGAGACCGAGAATAATAGAGTAACTGTTCACTCCAAAAGGGACTACCAAGGGGCATGGCGTGGTACTTAGTGCATGCCCCTTTGTGCAGCCTCACTCCATAGCATTCTGCTTTCCTTTGATGATAGATGAGGCCCCAAAATGGCCTGGGTTTGACTTGTAAGGCCTGTATATTTCTTTGTCCATGTTGCTTTTTTAATACACTGTACATTATCTTGGGTGATACTCCTTCAAAAAGGAAGGTAATAAGTAAATGCAGTAGAGTCTCAATTATCCAACTTAATCAGGACCGACAGGTTGTCAGATAACTGAAAGGTTGGATAATCCAGAACCCACTGCCTCTCCCTAACAGCCATCCTCAAACTGCATCTGCCTCTTTCCACCTCCCTTCTCTCAGGCCTCCCTCTGCATCCCTGCTCTCGGATCTCCCCCCCCCCCCAAATTGCCTTCCCCTAGTCACCCAACAAAGGTAGACCTCCTCGGGGTCTACCTTTAGAAGCCCTGGTGATTCAGTGGTGAGTTCAGGCCATGAGTGATCTCTGTCTTCAAAATGGCTACTGTGAACTATGGTGGCAGCAGAGTTCACAGCAGCCATTTTGAAAATGGAAACCACATAAGCATGAGCGAGTGGGGATTTCTCATGTCTCAAACTCACCACTGGACCACCAGAGCTTCTAAAAGTAAACTGCAGGAAGGCCTACCTTTGCTGGGTGGCAGGGAGGAGGGGCCGAGAGTAGGGAGACAATTGGAGGGAGGTCTGAGAGCAGGGGTGCGGAGGAAGGCTCAAGAATAGGAAGGCAGAGGGAGGCTGCTGCAGTTCTGGGGTGGGTGAATGGTACTTTGGAGGGGAGAAAGTAAGTGTAGATCAGGGAACTGACCATCGGTTAATTCAGAGTGTCAGATAACTGAAGGTCAGTTAACTGGAACTCTACTTTAGATAAGTTCCTAAATGTGTGTTGTATGAAGACCCTCAGGCTGATATTCAGCTGCTGATGTTGGTGCTTTCTTTTTTTTTTTTTATTCTAGCTACAGCAGTCAAAGTAATTTGGATATTCAGTGTCTATATCCAGATTGCATGCCACACTGAATGACCATATAGAGAGCTGAGTGGCCATGCTATGCAGACAGTGGGAATATTCAACCTGGTATCCAAATAGCTAAGCAGATAAAACCAGCAAGGGCTGTGAGGCCATTGGACACAGGATCACTTCCTCTACCCCTTACTTCCGCACCCCAATTTTTCTAGCCTAACTTTATCCAGATAGTTATTTGGTTAGCAGTCTGAATATCGCCACTAACCGGATAAGTGCCAGCCCTTCCTATTCTCTGCCCACACCACACCCTAGCCCTGTCTGGTGCCAGGATAATCAGTAATGGATTGCAGGTGCTGCTGTCTGTCTAAGTGCTTCTGAAAATTGACCCACCTTTTTTCTTTAGCTAAAGCTCTATAGTAGTATTGATGCCAGTAGCGAAAAGTTAAATATATTTTGACAGTTTTGCAAAAGTCCGGTTGATCCCTGCAGTGCCTCTCTACTGTGTTATAGCAAGATTTATTGATTTCATGTCATTTTACTGCTGCATAGAGCTCTTTTCAGGATGTTTGCAAACAAACAAAATAGACTTGCAGGGTGACTTTGTTTTATTTTCCTTCACAGCAGACTGCAAATTCAGGACACTTTTATTTATAAATTAATTCATCCATACAAGCACAATAGCATGCATCTATATATTAGTCCTCCATTTTCTGTAATGCTAAGGCTCACATGGACTTATGTGATAGGGCAGGGATGGGCAACCTTTATACACTGAGGACTATATGAATGTCCGTACTAGCCTTGGCAGGCCACAACATTACGTACTGTCTGAACTGGAAATGCACAGAACTCCATTGACCTTCTGTGAAAATGTGACTAAAAACAATGGAAACAAACTGCTAGAGTGGCTATATTTGCAAAATACAATATTTTAAATCACCAAAACTCTGGTTACTGACGTTTTCTGTGTATACTTCCCATGGTGTCATGGGCTGCATAAATTCAGTTGTGAGCTGCATTTGGGCCATGGGCCATAGGTTGCCCACCCCTGTGATAGGGGATATATGAACCAGTTAACAAAAAAGAGATAAGTAATCTGCAGAGGTGCAAAAGGGAAAGGGACTGGATTTGATATACTGTCTTTCTGTGGTTACATTCCAAGTGGTTTACATCATATATTTATAGTAACATAGTAGATGACAGCAGATAAAGACCTACATTGTCCATCCAGTCTACCCAACAAGGTGGAATAAAGTATGCATACTTGATTCTGATCTGTCTTTGCTGTTTTGGGGACACAGACTGTGTAAGTCTGCCCTTCAGTGACCTTACTTCCCAACCACTGGAGTTACCCTTGAAGACCACTCTAGCCCACCCTGATCTATCTTTGCCATTTTTGAGACACATACCAATGTTCTTACTTCCCTACTCCTGCCCATCATAACACATCAACTGCCATTGGATCATTTAAGTTTTGTTTTCAAGCTATCCCCTTTCTATAGAGGGATTCTCTGTGTTTATCCCATGCATTTTTGAATTTCATCACTGTTTTTGTCTCCACAGCCTCCATCAGGAGGGCATTCCAGGTGTTCACCATCCTTTCTGTGAAAATCCAGTACAAGGAATAGAAGGAAAGCAAAAGAACAATAAATATCAATAAAGTTTAGACAAAATAATCAGTGTGTAATCCCCTGGTCTGGTGTCCCTCACAAGGTGCTCTTCATTCTGTGGGAGACCATGAGCACATATGTCAGCAATAAGTAGCACTATACCACCCTTAGGTTTACAGGTTCTAGGCCAGGACCAGCAAGGGCTGTGAGGCCCTTGGCCCTTGGCATTACTTCTCCCACTACTTAATTCCACACCTCAAAAGTTCAAAGTCCAGTCCAGGGCTTGTTCTGAATGAAATAAGTTGATTGAAAGTCTTTAGTTGGTCAAAAATAAATACAGGTCAACAGTTATGCAGAGTGTCAATGAGACTATACAGTGCTCTTCCTCTGTAACCCAGGGGGAAGGGAACAATCTTCTTATCCTTGCAAAGGTATTCTCCCCCAATGCTGAGGCTTCCAGTTTCTCCACCTGCTTCCTCATTACCTCTTCTCCTCGGAAGCTGACCAGGCACAGATTGGAGGCAGTGCTCTTTGAACCCTGGGCCCTCTTGGACCCAACTCCAACTAGACTCCTTATATATCTGGATCCTGGACTCAGATGTAGCTGCAGGCGTTCATTTCTGTTGAACCCTGGCCCTCTTGATCTCAGCTCAATTAGTAGGATCACTAGAGGTCTTTGTCTACACTTAGGTGCTGTTCTATAAGTTGGCACCTAAGTGCTGTAGCAGTTAACTACAAAGGGGGCGTGCATGTGGGCAGGGCAAGGGTGGACCACACACTTAGGTGCCAAATGTATAGAATACTGTGTGTTGTGCGCCTAGGTGCCAACATTTACATCTGCATTTTACATGTTATAAATGTTGGTGCCCAAATGCCAATGTAGGCACTATTCTATAATGGCAACTGGACACCTAGATACCGTTATAGAATACTATCTTAGTGCACAGAGTTTGGGTGCTTAATTTCTAGTCTCCTTTATTGAATTGCTCCCTATGTTTAGTTTGCCAGGAGGACAAAAAAGGAGTGGTTTGGGTGGGACAGGTATAAAGGGCAAGGTGAGGTGCCCCCAGTGCACCTAACTGCCTAACAAGGCATCTAATCTCTCAACAAAGCATACACTCCACCCACTTGAATCCCCCCTAGCGATGAGAAGCCCCCAGTGGATCTAGGGCAGACCCCTCTCTCCTCTGCCTGATCACCTTACCCCAATTCTTTTCCTATCCTCAGCCCTCTGTTCAGGAGAGGTTAATTAGAGATCGAGTTCCTGCAAATTCCTGAACTACCCCCCCCCCTCCCCACACACACACACACCATTCTTAGGGTCCACTGCACCAGACTAGCACTTGCATTAACTAGCACAGAATGCTCAGAAGGCTGTAGCTCAGAAAACGAGTGCGCCAAGATGCACGCTAATGTAGTCAAATGGATGTAAATTAGGTCATTTCATATTCCCTCCCAATGCTCAGAGAACAGCGCACAAAATAAATCCGCCTTACTGCTGCAAAAAATAACACCAACTCGGAGCAGGTGTTAAGAGTGTTTGAAGAGAGGATTTAAAATCTACCGGTTTTTAATTTGGTTTTGGAAGTAGAAGGAAGCCCGTGTAAGCACCTAAGTGCTGGTTGTGAGAAATGAAGAAATGAATGTGCGTGAGTGAAAGCACACTTTGGTGCCTTTTTCCTGTATTTAAAATAAGCATTCAAAAACTTTTTAAAAAATTGAAAAGCTTATATTTAAAGGCGCAGAAAACAGACACCAGTGTATGCTTCAGAACATGCACCAGTGATAAAAGTATTTCACTAACTGGCAGCTGGCACCTCTTCCTCCTCCTTCCCTCTGGCCTTCTGGGCATGCGCTGAAGAGCTGTGCTTAACGCACAACTCTTAAGAGCATGTGCCAGGCATCATCCTCCCCCTAACTTCTAAACAACTTCCTAATGCTTCTGGCTTCAAACTTTGTACCTTATTCCTGATGTCACTATACTCTGTTTTCAGGGACCTCCTTGCTCCAGGAATGGACAGCCCCATACCTTATTCCTGGCCCAGCATGTACTTTGGGGTCCTCATAGCCCTGGGGTTGGGTAGCCCATTTTTTCCAGCTGGCCAGCTCTGAGGGATTTCCTTTTATTTTATTCCTCCCGCTTTCTCTTCCTCTATGCTTGTCCCAGGAATGTTTTCAAGCCCACACCCAGCCCGCGTGAGTCCTGAGCTCCTTCCCCTACCTCTTTCTCATTGGTGTCTTACCCTCCAACTACATTCCAGAGTATATTACCTGCCTGCTTCTGGGCTTCCACTATGTGTAGGAAACTGACAGCCCCTTGTTACCCCTTCCCCTCTAGAAAATGGGGGAGTATCATTTTCCCCAGAGGCAAGCTGCTTTCTTGGATTTCCAGGTTTTCTGGGAACACAGTATTTTGTTTCCTGACTTTTCTGTACATATACCTGGAAAAGACTGCAAAAGGCCATACAACACATCATTAGAAATAGTTACTAACATTTTACTACATTAACACCCATAATTTTACCATAAGTCCCATTGGCATAGTTTCTAAGAATGCATGTTAATGGCATTAAGGGGATGGGACTTGATATACCGCCTATCAGTGGATACAAACAAAGCAGTTTACATATAATATATAGATACTTATTTTGCACCTGGGCCAATGGAGGATTAAGTGACTTGTTCAAAGTCACAAGAGGCTGCAGGGGAAATTGAATCCAGTTCCCTAGGTTCTCAGGCCACTGCACTGACCATTAGGCTACTTCGCTCCGAAGAGTAGCCTGATGGTTTGTGTACACATTATCCCACAATAGCACATATTAGTAACAATGGGATCGATATTCAGCCTGCAGCGGTAAGTGGCATTTTTAGCCTCCGGCATTGAATATCCGGGTTAGTGCGGCAACCCAGAAGCTGGCCGTGTATGGGCTGATATTCAGACCTGTATGCAGTTAGCATGGCAGATAAGACAGCCTTTCAACTATCCTAAGTTTGTCTGCCAAGCAGGCACAGTAGGCCTAGCATGGGCCAACCATGTGCTAAAAGGGCACTAAAGCAGGACACGCTGAGGCGTCCCGAGGTAGTTTTCCACTCAGCATGCATTAATTCCGCACTGGAAAATATTTTTATTTTTCAGCATGGGAGGTGTGCCCATAGGCAGAGAGTAAGCATGCCTGCGCTAATTGGGTATCATGGGCACATTACTGCGCGCTAGCCGATTATTGTGAGAGTAGCACAGGAGCCCTTACCACCTCTTAAATAGATAGTGGTAAGGGCTCCCGTGGTAATGGCCATGCACTAATGGGGAAATTAGTGCATGGCCATTACAAAAAAAAATTTGACATGGCAGCCATTTTACCACCGTTATAAAAGTGGCTGCAGCATGCTGAAATCCACTTTATAACGGTGGTAAAATGGCTGCCATGTCAGCATGCTGAAATCCACGATCTGGACACTTTTTAGCACGGTTTGGTAAAAGGTCTCCTTAACCAGTTAATGGACCAATTATCACCGCAATCCCTGTGAAGTAATCAAATGATAAATAAAGTATCTCTTTACCCTATGTGTCATTGATCTTACATCTAAAGTCCACTGTGAAATTTTTCACTTATACTGTCATTCAAATAAGAAGCTTATTGAAATGATCAAATGACAAGATACATGGAACTTATCTGAAGCAAATGATGGAAACCATTCAACAGAGAACTCAGTTTTTGTACTTCTTCCTCAGGAACAGTCGCCAGGATTAATGCCACAGAGAAAACAAACTTTGGCATTCTGTCTATGTCTCAAATATGACATCCTGTTTTCCTTAATTTTTCGTCTTTGTTTCCTATGTGAAAATAAAATAGGAGTTAGCATGTGGGTTTTGATTAATTCTCTGGTTAGTGATCTTTTCTTTGTCTTTAGTCAAACCTTTATTGTTTTTTGCATGTTGCAGTTGTATCTGCTGGTAAGTCACTGAAAATGCCAGATACGAGTTTGTGTACTTTGAAATTATATTTGCCCTTTCTAGCTTCATTCCTTTATCTTGAAGTGAATTTCCATGTATATAATCTGAAGGTTTCATTTAGTTTCAAAATCTAATTCTCTACTGTAAAGCAATATTCTTGTTCATGTAACTTTATCAAGGCCACCGACAAATACAGATGACTGATTTGTATTAAAGGAGGTCTGTAATCATTCACAAGCACAACATTTACAATTCTTGCCCCTATTGATAAAGGAAAAACATTTTTTTGTAATTATATGGCTTTGTTCTTTTCGTTTGTTTCTATCAGGACTGGGAGTTTCCACACTTTATGGGCGATGTGGACGTCAATCTTCCTGGCTTGCCCACCGCACATCTGCAGTTAAGATTACCTTATTTACAACGAATCTTCAAGGAGGAATATCGTATTCATATAACAGGTAGTGCAACACTCTAGTAGGTTAGGATTTTCAAGAACAGACATTTTAATTTGTGAATAAAATTAAATTTTGTTCATTAAGGGGCCCTTTTATTAAGCAGCATATGTGCCTATGCGTGCCAGTTCGTAGTTACTGTCCGGCTACCGCGTGGCCCGTGCGGTAATTTCATTTTTTACATGCGCTGGAAAATAATTTCTATTTTCTGGGGCGCGGCGAGAATCGGGCGGTAACTATACGCACATAGACGATTACCACATGGTTAACATGAGAGACCTTATTGCTAAGTCAATGGCTGGCAGTAAGGTCTCAGACCCCAAATGGACGCGCGGTAATTTTTATTTTGCCGCATGTCCATTTTCAGCAAAAATTTATAAAAGGCATTTTTTTGCAGGCACGCTGAAAAATGGATCTGCGCGTGCCCAAAACCTACGCCTACACTACCGCAGGCCATTTTTCAGCGCACCTTAGTAAAAGGACCCCTAAAAGCTATCAGTTTTAATTTTCAGTACTGAGTTTTGCATGTCTGTCTTTTAAACCACTTTACAGGGACGAGTTACTGGTTGCCCAGCTAAGCACCTTGAGGGTCAAAACTTCAAAACATTTAGGGATTCTCTTAATAAAGTGTGTGAAGCTGTTAGTGGGCAAATTAGGTTGCATTCACTGCTAACACAGAAGCGTTCTAACAGCTGCCACAGTGGCATGATCGTTTGCACCAGGGGCATAGCTATGTGGGGCCACGGGGCCTGGGCCCCTGTAGATTTGGCCCTGGACCCCCTGCCGACGACCCTCTCGGTCGCCGTCTTCTACCTTTGCTGGAGGGGGACCCCAACCCCACCAGCCGAGGTCCTCTTCTTCCTTCGTTCTGTTTCTGAGTCTGACGTCCTGCACATACAACGTGCAGGACGTCAGACTCACAGAAACAGAATGAAGCGTCGCCAGCAAAGGTAGGCGACAGCGGGGGAGGGATGGCGGTGGGAGGGGGGTCGAAAGGGTCGTCAGCAGGGGGGGGGGTCAAAGTTGGTGGTGGTGGCGGCGGCGGGGGGTGTCAGCAATGGCGGGGGGTGGGGGGTGGTGGCGCTGGGGGGGGGGGCTAAAATGTGCCCCCTCACCTCAGGCTCTGGACCCCCCCCCCCCTCCCACTGAAGTCTGGCTATGCCCCTGATTTGCGCTCGCTAATTTGGACATTAATAGCATATTATGTTGGGGGACAGGATCTAGGCAGGCATGGGACGAAGAATGCATGTGGAGTGTGTAATGCGGTGAACGCATGGTAATTAACACATACTAACTTCGATTTGTGCAGTTAGTGTGGCTTCACATAGTGCCTCCTCAATAGGAGTACAGCGTAATACTTGCGACCAGTCTCTGCACACTCTAATGCAATGTGCATACATTAATTACAGAAGATATGCTGGACACCCCCTCCCAACAATTAGCACTTAGCTGTTGCACCAAACAAGTGCTAATTTTGGTGTTGGGGTTCATTAAGTGCAAAAAGCCTAACCCATTTTAGTAAAAGACCCCTTTATATGGTTGGTGGCGAGACTGACCACATAAATTCTTTTGTACAAGAATCTGGCCACTTAAACGGATCCTTATGGATGTAAATATCATCATTTGGCCAAAATTATCTGACTTAAAAAAAGGGGACAAAATTTGGGGTGTAAGTGGAAGGGGGCATACGTGTGGGAAGGGCATGGGTATGTCACCAACTGATGTGTGCAGACAAACCACAGATGTGGAAAGAACATCAGAATCCCACGGGGAAGCACGCAGCTGGAAAACAGGAGTGGGAAACATATCCAGGCACTTCAAACAGAGACCAAGGAACACCCAATATTTATTTAGATTTTTGCTCACACCTTTTTCAGTAGTAGTTCAATGTGAGTTACATTCAGGTATACTGGATATTTCTCTGTCCCAGGAGGGCTCACAATCTAAGTTTGTACCTGAGGCAATGGAGGGTTAAGTGACTTGCCCAAGAGCAGCAGTGGGATTTGAACCGGCCACCTCTGGATTGCAAGACCAGTGCTCTAACCACTAGGCCACTCCTCCACTCCCATATGAGATTAAAACTTTTATTGCTGACTCTTAATGATGATTCGACAAGGCACCATTTTTCAGCACCAACATGCCTGCCTCAGGAGTCTCTTAAACGTATTGTACTAAAAATAACAGTCACAAATGAGTCTGTCTTCAAGGACTGAAATGCTATAGGAGGTCTTGAAAAGGACCATTTGTTAAGAAAATAATAGTCTCAAAGATTTGCGTTACCTTGGTCTGTGTTTGTATTGCCTGCATCTGTTTGCCACTCCTGTTTTCCTGCTATCAACTGATGTGTAACTTATTATCATTTCCTTTGATTCCTGACATACTGAAAGATTAATTTGCAGAATGTAAAAACATTATCATTGCTACATTAAAGACAGCATAGCTACAGTATCACAGGCTATTCTCTGTATATCTGGTTTCCCCATGCCAGCTGCCCAAAATGGAAGGGTCACTTAGACCACTTAGGCACGCCCGTTTACACCTGTCAGTGACTTGGCGTAAAAAATTGTGGCTAATGTTAGACACACCAATGCCAACCTACGCTAGTATTATATAACAACATCTTGGAGCACAGATGCTGTTTTAGAATTGGGGCTCAGCCTGCGGCATCAAAGCACCTAACTGGAGGTGCCCTGTTATACAATTTCCCCCTGTTACTGAATACACATTACTGTTTGATCAGCATGCATTTACAGCGAGACTCCTATTTGATTTTAAATGTCAGCATCATATATCCAGCTCATCCCCAGGGTGAACTTTATATTAAATATATTTTATGTTTTAGTGTATTCATTCTCACATTTGTATTAGATTTTTAATAGGCACAGCTCATTGTATGGAATCCCAGCTATTAATCTGGAATTGACATCAGCTATTGAAAATATATGATTCTTTTTGGCTTTTCTGTTCCTTACAACTATGCTCCTGCTGGTGCCCACTGTCGAGTGTAGTCCCAATGGGGTTTGTTCTGTTGTCTTTTGTTTTTGCTTGCACTTGCACATATGAGATGGACCTGAAGTAGTTTCATTAGTTCTCTCATTATTTCCAATGACTTCCTTCTAGTTCTGATAAATAATCGTTTCACTAATACAGAGCTTCCGCTAGCCAGTGGGGAAACTAGAAATCTGTTAAACTTCTCATTACATTTTACAATATTATAATTTTTTGAATAATTTGCAGATCTTTTCCGTTCACAGGTTTATGTGGCTCCCAGTAGAACTGAGACTTAATCAGATACTTAGGAGGTCTGTGTATGAACCAGTATTAATATATAATGGAAGTTACTTGCTGGTTATAACACCAGGTTTACTTTGACCTTTGATTCCTGACATACTGAAAGATTAATTTGCAGAATGTAAAAACATTATCATTGCTACATTAAAGACAGAATAGCTACAGTATCACAGGCTATTCTCTGTATATCTGGTTTCCCCATGCCAGCTGCCCAAAATGGAAGGGTCAGATGGCAGTGGGAAGCCAAACTCTGCCATCTTCTGTAAGCCTCATGGCCTTTTACAACTCAAGAGCTGAGGCGAGGGTAGACAACAAAATAGCTGGTGAGGTGACTTAAAGAATGGGCAGTGTAATCTTAAGGTATATAGTGATTTAAGATAGAGCATAAGTTTGGGGAAAGTTAGCATCAGGAAAAGAAAATATAGTGGAGCAATAGGAAATAGAAGAAGGAGGGAAAATATAAGTCTTTAGAAATAATACAATATTTATTTGGATTTATGGTACATACTTTCAAGTAGCTTGATGGAGTGGGGGTAGCAGAAATGGTTCAGGGTAGACCTAGGAGTCTTCCCAAAGAATGCTAGGAATGATATGCAGATGGACAGCAAACTTCCCCAGCACTTTTAATAGTTTACATCACTTGATATACCACTCTTCAAATAGACCAGAGTGGTTTACAATATAAAATATCGAAAAAAAAATGCCAATCAAAATAGAAAAGATCTCTCACACCATTTCCACAGAATATACATCCTCAGCACAAATCTTTTTCTAGCAAACAAACAAATCAGGTCATCTTCCAGGTCAGCCCCCAGAACCAAAAGCTTGAATAAAAAAAATTTGAATTGACTCAAAGAGGTCTCCATCCTTAAAGAAACAGGCAATTGGTTCCATAAGTAAGGAGCATGCCAAAAATAAGCACTGCACTGTGTAACAGAGAGGGGTGCTTATTGTGTACTAGGAAGATCCAGCAAAGCCAAATTGGCTGAACATAACGTTTGCCAATGATGATATGGCTGAATTAAAGAAACCATGTAAGCAGACGCCTCCCCATAGAACGCTATGGGGAGGTGTCAATAATAAAGTTTTATACAAAAGCGTAAACTCTATAAGGAGCCAAAGGTATCATATGAATAAAGGTATTACATGATCTCTCAGCCCAATCCCCCCCTAACAGCCAGATACTGGCATTTTGCAATGTCCACAACCTTTTCAAAGTGTAGTGGGCAATACCCAAATAGACTATCTAGCTTATTTTGTAAGGGAAGGACGCTCATCTTCCAACACAAATCTCCCGAGGTCGCCCAATTCGGTATAATCGAAAGACGATTTTTTGCGTCCTCAACTGCTTTCCGTTATGGGGACGACCAAAGTTCATGGGGGCATGTTGGCAGCGTACTGAAGGTGGGACGGGGGCGTGGTTAAGAGATGGGCGTCCTCGGCCGATAATGGAAAAAATAAGGGTGTCCCTCATGAGCATGTGGTTGACTTGGTCCCTTTTTTTTCACAACCAAGCCTCGAAAAGGTGCCTGAACTGACTAGAAGACAACCTGAGGGAATTGGGGATGACCTCCCCTTACTCCCCCAGTGGTCACCAATCCCCTCCCACCCCAGTTTTTAGTGGGTGCAGTGCACTTCAGGCAGGCGGACCCAGGCTCACCCCCCCCCCCCAACCTGTCACACTTGTGGTGGTAAATGTGAGCCCTCCAAAACCCACCTGAAACCCACTGTACCCACATATAGGTGCCCCCCACTTCATCCCTATGGTAGTGGTGTACAGTTGTGGGGAGTGGGTTTTAGGGGCGGTTTGGGGGGGCTCAGCACCCAAGATAAGGGAGCTATGCACCTGGGAGCAATTTGTGAAGTCCACTGCAGTGCCCCCTAGGGTGCCTGGTTGGTGTCCTGGCATGTGAGAGGACCAGTGCACTACGAATGCTGGCTCCTCCCACGACCAAATGGCTTGGATTTGGTCATTTCTGAGATAGGCGTCCTCGGTATCCATTATCGCTGAAAACCGGGGATGAACATCTCTAAGGACGACCATCTCTTAGGTCGACCTAAATGTTGAGATTTGGGCATCCCCGACCATATTATCGAGACGAAAGATGGATGTCCATCTTGTTTTGATAATACGGGTTTCCCCGCCCCATTGCCAGCACGTCCTTAGAGATGGATGCCCTTAGAGATGGTCGTCCCCATTCGATTATGCCCCTCCAAGTTACCAAAATGAGCCTGGAAAGCCTTTATCATATGCTTTTTTTCCACACTTTGGGGGAGATTCTATATATGGTTTCTAAAAAATCGGCACGACTAAACATATTCTATGATCGGTCCCTAGATTTAGGTGCTGATTATAGAATATGCTTAGCTCATATTTCAGTACCTAAATCTATGTGCATTCATTTACACCAACGAAAACTTGGCGTAAATCCCTACACGTAGGTTTAGGCGCACTGGACCATATTCTATAATGCGTAAATTTCAGAAAACGTCCACGACATGCCCATTTCCCTGCCCATAACATGCCTCTTTTAGCTTGCACACATTAGAACTTCAGCGCACATCATTACAGAATACGCTTAGCGACTCGTGCGCCTAAATTTTAATCAGTGCCAATTAGTGCTTGTTATTTGCTGTTAGTGCTCATTAGCTTGTTAAGTTACGTGCATTGTTATAGAATCTGTGCCGATTTTGGAGTGGATCTCTAGGCGCGCGATACAGAATCCGGGGGTTTTGGGGCATTAATAAGCTGCTTCGTATAATTTTGCATCATATCAGCTCATTAATACAAAATATACATAAACTTCCATGTGAGGTGTGCTTTTGTGAAGGTTTACTAACACGAAGTGCACTTTTGCAAAGTCTCTTCACACTTTAGTACATAGAGCCCTGAATATCTCCACAGCTCTGAGAACAAAAACTTGCCCTGGGATTGGTAGCATGGAGTGATGCCATGATTTGGGTTTCTGCCTGGTACTTGTGACCCAGCTTGGCCACTGTTGGAAACAGGATACTGGGCTAGATGTACCATTGGTCTGACCCAGTATGGCTAGTCTTATGTTCTTATTTGTTAGACTCCCACCATAATTCTTGTTTATGAAACCCAAGGTTATTTTTGTTATTTAAACTAGCTACTGCGTGGGTCACGTGGTGCTATGCAGGAGGGAAGTCGCGTCTGAGCGGAGCTCCTGCGTTTTCCCCTTAACTTTGTCAATTATCTGACCTCCCCGGGATCCTAAACTCTTAGGGAGTACCTGGATTGAAGTGCTGGTTGGAGCGAAAAGAGTTGTCGAGTGGAAACGAATCGCAACTGGGAGATGGCGGCGAAACTCCAAAAAAAGGACAAAAACAAAGTAGCGGAGCCCAAGATGGCGCCCGCTCCGCAGTCGCCGAACACGAGCGTCTGCTCAGTGTGGACTGCCGAAATTACAGCAGAAGTAACGGCGGCTGTGGAGGCGGCATTGGATAAAAAACTACAGGCGATCTTTGACAGAGCAGACTCGGCTCATGAACGCCTAGATGGATTTCACCTGGACTTAGATCATGTTCAACAAAGGGTCAGCGATATCGAAGACCGCATGGTGAACACCGCACAACCTACTGAAGCCTTACAAAAAAAATAACAGACCTGGAAAATAAAATTGACGACTTGGAGAACAGATCTAGACGCAACAATTTGCGATTGATTGGGCTATCAGAACAGATTAAAGAATCGGAGCTGGGCAGCTTCCTTGAGTCCTGGATCCCAACGGTGTTGAAAATGAATAATCAGTCAGGACCTATGCGAATTGAACGCGCACACCGATTGGGACCGAAAAATCAAGGCCAGAACCGACCAAGGGCGGTGATTATGAAGCTTCTTAATTATGGGCATAAACAAGCTATTTTACAGGCCCTGCGTACAGGAGCGGAACTTAAGCATGATGGTCAACGTGTCCTGTGCTTCCAAGATTACTCGGCGAGAGTGGCAGCGGCAAGGAAAGAATTCGCGCCGGTTTGTGCGGCACTTCATGGAAAAAAGATTAGATTTGCTCTAATTTACCCGGCGAAACTGAGGGTGCAGCATGGAGGTACCGAGAAGTATTTTGTGGATGTACCAACAGCTAAGGATTTTATTCGAAACCTAACACCGGTGACAACAGACTGACGGAGACTGAAAGGACAGAACATAAATTACTGAGGTTTGACGTACATTTGTATGTACATGCCTGAGGCAGACATGCAAGAGAACTGGCTACCCTTGTTGGAGTTTGGGGGTAAAACTGTTAACTGTATGAAAATGAAAATGTTTTTCTTTTTCTCTTTCCTTCTCTTTAATGGGTTTATACAGTATGTTGTTTCTACATTGTATTAATATAGAAGGTAGACACATGGATGTGGAAGGTCTCCTGGAAGGCCTTGGTTTAGATCTTGATAGGGGATCCCCGGAAAGGGGTTAAAGGATCATGCAAAGGGGATCAAGCACCTTTACGTGACGAGTTCAAAGGTGAACTCAGGGATGGGGGAGGGAGTTGGGAGGGGGGGAGGGAGGGTAGAGAAAGAGCTTTGGAGAAGAAGGGGATTGGAGGGGAAGGGAAAGAGAGGGTGGGCGAGGGTGGGGGGAGGGGGGATGATATACCAAAGTGCTTTAGACCTAGAACTCAGAAGTAGGAATGGGAGAACACGGGAAGAGGAGGAGGAAAGAAGGGAGAGGTGGAGGCTGGGTCACCTTTCCCTTGATATAAGTGGTATCAGCCTAATTGGAGTAATGCTCAATGACCATGGTTAAAGTGGTTTCTTGGAATGTTGGGGGAGTGACATCTCCGGTAAAACGCAGTAAGATATTACAGACCTTAAATAGGAAACGGGTCCATATAGCCATGCTGCAGGAAACGCATCTAACTGCCAAGGAACACAAAAAACTATGTAGGTGGTGGGTGGGAGATTATGTGGACAGCCCCTCCCCAAACAGGAAAGCGGGGGTGATTATTTTGTTCCGTAAAGGGCTTACATTAGTAAAGAAAAAGGTGGTTGTGGACCCTAAGGGTAGATTTGTTATGGCAGAAGTACGGGTGCACAATCGGAATGTACTTTTGGTAAATGTATATGCACCGAATCAATATGACAAGCGATTTTACCGAGAGTTGATGAGGCGGGTGCACTCTTTTGATCACATGCCCATTATTATGTGTGGTGACTTCAACTCAGTTGTTGATCCTCTGATTGATAGCACAGGTACCTCGAGGGTGGGACCTATAGACCTTTCAAGGGGGATCCCGAGGCTGTGTTCTTCAATGGATTTGGTGGACACGTGGCGTTTGTTCCACCCGGGGGAGAGGGATTACACTCACCTTTCTAGGGCGCATGGTACACTATCGCGTATTGATTATATTCTGATATCAGCTAGTGAAGTTAGCTCATTGCTTCAGGCGGAGATAGGAGCGACCCAGGTGTCAGATCATGCCATGGTGTGGGTGCTCCTGTCCCTTGGGGGAGGGGGGAGTCGGAGACCTGGATGGCGCTTCCCCAGGGAACTTTACTATGATAGACAATTTTTGCCCTACATACAGGCCCAATGGAAGGAATATACTGAATTTAATGAGGACACATATCTGAGCGACCCGGTGCTGTTTTGGGAAGCAGCCAAGGCGGTACTGAGAGGCTCCATTATATCATATCATGTACATAAGAGAAGGTCTAGGGACGCAGAGATCCTCCGTATGGAGAAAACAGTAAGATATGCTAGACAGAGGTTTGGGGCCATGCCTTCCAGCTTACACAAGACACAACTGTTGGAGGCTCGGGCTTCCCTGAACCAATTAATACATGCCAAGGCACAAAAATCAAATCAATTCTATCGCTTCCAGTTATATAAATATGCCAATAAGCAGGGGAAAATGTTGGGCCGTTTAGTGAAACAAATAGGGGGCTCGCGATTTATATCTCAAATAAAAGATACAGAGGGAGGGCTCCATCACACTTCTGCAGAGGTGAATGAAGTCTTTAAACAATTTTATGAACAACTGTACTCAGTCCCCGAGGAACAGGGTTTGCAGGCGGAAGGGTATATAGAGGGTCAACAGTTGCCCCAGATTACTGACCAGCAGCAAGAAAGTCTTAATGCAGACATTTCGGAAGAGGAGGTAAGCTGGGGTATACGAAACAGCCCATTGCATAAATCACCGGGAGGGGACGGACTTACGGCTGAATTTTACAAACTTCTCAGCCAAGAGGTTGTGCCTTGCCTAACGGAAGTGTTTAACCGATACGTACAGACAGGAATTCTGCCCGAGTCCTTGCGAAAGGCACAAATCGTGGTGCTGTTAAAAGCAGGTAAAGATCCTCTACAAGCTGGTTCGTACAGACCTATTTCCCTTCTGCCGTTTGAGACCAAACTGTTTGCCAAGATCTTGGCAAACAGATTAGGAAGAATTCTCCCAAGCATAGTAGAGGAATCACAAGTGGGTTTTGTGCGGGGGAGAACAGTGATACGAAATATGAGAAAAATCTTGGGGGCTTTGGAGACATTGCACCGATACTCAACCCCAGCTTTAATAATAAGTTTTGACGCCGAAAAGGCTTTTGACCATGTCAACTGGGATTTTATGTTCGCTATATTGAGGGCCTATGGGGTGATGGGATTTTTCCATGCAGCAATAAAAGCCCTATACCAAGATAATACTGCTGAAGTTCTAGTTAATGACCAGATGTCAGAACCATTTGAAATATCTCGGGGAACTAGACAGGGCTGTCCTCTTTCACCCCTCCTTTTTGTAATGGTGATAGACCCCCTGATTAGGGATATTAAAGGAATGGAGGAGGTGAAGGGGGTACAGATAGGGGAGGAATCCTTTAAGATTTCTGCGTTTGCGGATGACCTATTGGTGATAATCGAAAATCCACAGGTGTCCTTGCCAGCTCTCATGGAAATATTTGCCGAGTTCAGAGATTTTTCTGGGTTTAGTCTTAATCTAGATAAAACAGAGGTAATGTCTCTATTTATGAGGGATCACCAATGGGAGAGCTTACATTGCCCCTTTAGGAGGCAGGCTGAGGCGTTTAAATATTTGGGAATATTACTTACTAAGGATCCTAGACAACTAGGCGAATATAATATATCGCAGCTGCTGAAGAGTACCAGGGAAATATTGGAGAGATGGGATGGATTGCCGTTGTCGTTGATGGGGCGGATTGCTCTGTTTAATATGGTGTTGTTTCCCAAGTGGCTTTATTGCATGCAGACGATCCCACTTTACCTCAAACAACGGGACTTAAGAGCACTTCAAAATATGCTTTCCAGATTCTTTTGGGCTAGGAAAAGGCCTCAGGTCAAGTTTGAATTTCTCAAAGGGAAAAGCGGGGAGGGAGGATTTGGAGTCCCAGATATTAAACTTTATAATATGGCTTGTCTCTTGCGTCACTTGGGGGACTGGTATCAGCAGACGGAGAGTTTCACTCCCCTGGCTATGGAAGTGGAGCTGTGTGGTCCCCTACATATTTTTTATGTACTGCAGGCACTGCGGAAAGATCTGCCCACATACATACGGTCTAGTGTCTTGATAGAGCCCTTAAGAAGAGTATGGAAAGATTTGGCGAAGATCTGGTCTTTCGACTGCAGATGTAGTAGCTTGCTCCCCCTGCAGGGCAATGAGGCATTTCGTCCGGGCATGGATAACCAAGTGGTGAGGTCCTGGGGTGAGGGGGGGATACTGTTCCTGCACCATGTGTTGGGACCAAATGGCGAGATGAAGTCCATGGAAGACCTTGGGTTAAATTCATTAGACTGGGGTAACCGTTTCGCATATGAACAGATACGACACTATGTGACTTCTCTTACGCGCAGGGCATTGGGTGTTGAGTTGACCACCAAATTGGATGCCCTGTTAGAGATGCCGTCGGGAGATCCTGTTTCCATCTCCATGTTATATAAGAGACTGATTATGACCAGACCGCAAAGAGACCTGGGCTTGTTGGCAACCAGGTGGGCGGGAGATATACAAGCACCAATTTCGTCTCGGGACCTACTGAAGGGGTTGAGGGGAGTTTTGAAATGGACACGAAGTGTAGAGCTGCGGGAATGTCAGATCAGAGTTACTTACCGTGCTTACACCTCCCAATCTAGACTATATCACATGGGATATTTAGAGTCGGCAGCTTGCAGGCGATGTGGAGGGTCCCAAAATGACTTTTTCCACGCCTTTTGGAAGTGCGGGGCTATTAGAGCGTTTTGGGTCAGGATAACTAGGTTTATGGGTAGTATCGGGGGACATCGGGTCCGAATGTTACCTCAATGTATTTTGCTGGGTTGTCTTCCCCCGATTGAGGGAAACACGAATCACCAGAGTGCACTCGTCCATAAGGCTTTCTTGGTGGGTATGAAATGTATCTTAGTGAACTGGATCTTAGATCACGGTCCCTCTTATTGGCAATGGCGAAATCGTTTTCATGCTTTGCTTTTGATGGAACTCCAGGACTCCTTGCTTAACTTTAAAACCCAAAATAATTTTTACCTGACCTGGAGGAGATACCTTCAGGTGATATCTCCTAAAGCAAGAAGCTATGTTCTTAACAAACTCACTGCTTTGACTAGTTCTCCTTCAATAGCTGGCTCCAATTAGAAGAATTTGAGACTCCCAACTATAAAAAATTGGATGGTTCTCGGGTAGAAGGGTATGAGAGGATAATTGGATAATGGGTCAGTATCGTGGATAGGTGGGGGGGGGGGGGGGTGGGGGGATGGGAAGGGGTTTGATTAGTATTAGCCCTTTTAGATGCTTATTTACGAGGATGATTCCAACTGTTAATGGTACAGAATTCGTTTACTAAGCTATGTTACGGGTTGGTGTATGGGAACTGTTGTTGGGCTGTGAATTGGGGAAAATATATTCAACGATCGGATATTGTAAAGGACAATAGTAATATCCATTGCCGAGGGGAGTAAAGGGGGAGAGCTATAAGAAAACAGGCTCTATCTCCTAGCTCTTGAATGCGAGGATTTACAAGCATGGACTGAAAATGTGGACTTTGCTGATTAAACAATTCCAGACACAGCCCTCAACATGCAAGAATATTTATTAATCAAGGACCAGTGGGAGAGAGGAGGGTATAATACAAAATAATTGATGATAAAGCATTAACTTGTATCTAGTTGGAATATATAATCTACATGTTTAAGATTGCGAAATGTTCAGACTGTTATATCATCAATAAAAATTGTTGAAACTTAAACTAGCTACTGCGTGGTTTATAATAATAAATACAATAATAAAAGTAATAGGGGGAAGACACATCAGGGAAGGCAAGGACTAAGAGCAGGAGATTCCAAAAGCTTTCGAAAAGAGATGTGTTTTGATTAGAGACTTAAACCTGGAGTAGGAGACTTCCTGTCAGAGGTAGGAGGGAAGGGCATTCCATAGTGAGGGGCCAAGGAAACTGAAGGAAGTTTGGCAAGCAATGTTCAGGCGAAAGGCTGGGAGGGTAAGTGACCTTTAAACCTTTAAAAAAAAGGTTCCAGAGAGGATCTGGGAAATTATAGACCGGTGAGCCTGACTTTGATGCCGTGCAAAATGGTAGAGACTATTATAAAGAACAAAATTACAGAGCATATTCAAAAGCATGGATTAATGAGACAAAACCAACATGGATTTAGTGAAAGGAAATCTTGCCTCACCAATCTATTACATTTCTTTAAAGGGGTGAACAAACATATGGATAAAGGTGAACCAGTTGATATTGTGTATCTGGATTTTCAAAAGGGGTCTGACAAAGTACCTCATGAAAGACTCCAGAAGAAATTGGAGAGTCATGGGATAGGAGGTAGTGTCCTATTGTGGATTAAAAACTGGTTAAAAGAGAGAAACAGAGAGTAGGGTTAAATAGTATTCTCAGTGGAGAAGGGTAGTTAGTGGGGTTCCCCAAGGGTCTGTGCTCGGACTGCTGCTTTTTAACATATTTATAAATGACCTAGAGATGGGAGTAACTAGTGAGGTAATTAAATTTGCTGATGACACAAAGTTATTCAAAGTTGTTAAATCACAAGAGGATTTTGAAAAATTACAAGAGGACCTTATGAGACTGTGAGACTGGGCATCTAAATGGCAGATGATGTTTAATGTGAGCAAGTGCAAAGTGATGCATGTGGAAAAGAGGAACCCGAATTATAGCTATATAATGCAAGGTTCCATGTTAGGAGTCACCGACTAAGAAAGGGATCTAGGTGTCGCCATTGATGATTCATTGAAACCCTCTGCTCCGTGTGCTGCGGCGGCTAAGGAAGCAAACAGAATGTTAGGTATCATTAGGAAAGGAATGGAAAACAAAAATGAGGACATTATAATGCCTTTGTATCACACCATGGTGCGACTGCACCTCGAATATTGTGTTCAATTCTGGTCACCGCATCTCAAAAAAGATATAGTGGCATTAGAAAAGGTTAAGGTACAGAGAAGGGCGATGAAAATGATAAAGGGGGTGGGATGACTTCCATATGAGGAAAGGCTAACGTGGCTAGGGCTCTGCAGCTTGGAGAAAAGACGGCTGACGAGAGGTATGATAGAGGTCTATAAAATAATGAGTGGAATGGAACGTAGACGTGAAGCATCTGTTTACTCTTTCCAAAAATACTAGGACTAGGGAGCATGCAATGAAGCTACAAAGTAGTATATTTAAAATGAATCATAGAAAATTTTTCTTCACTCAATGTATAATTAAACTCTGGAATTTGTTGCCAGAGAATGTGGTAAAGGCAGTTATCTTAGCGGGGTTTAAAAAAAGGTTTGGACAGCTTCCTAAAGGGAAAAGTCCATAGACCATTATTAAAATGGACTTGGGGAAAATCCACTGCTATTTTCTGGGATAAGCAGCATAAAATGTTTTGTACTTTTTTGGGATCTTGCCAGGAATTTGTGACCTGGATTGGCCACTGTTGGAAACAGGATGCTGGGCTTGATGGACCTTTGGTCTGTCCCAATATGGGATGGGAGGGGGTCAGTGACCACTGGGGGGTATTGGAGGTCACCCCTGATTCCCTCCAGTGGTCATCTGGTCATTTAGGTCACCTTTTTTGCCTTATTCGTTTAAAAAAAAAAGAAACAGATGTAGCTCAAAACGTCTTAGCTTTAGTCCTGGACGGTTTTGTTTTGTTCCAAGTCTTAGGAACGCCCAAATCCTGCCCTTAACATGCCCATGACATGCCCTCTTGAGATATGGACGTACTGCAGAAGAACAGCATAGAAAAACATTTGAAAAATAGGTTTTGTGAGAAAAACGTCCACATGCTTCTTTATGCCACTTTTTAGACATTTTTCTCTTTCAAAAATGAGCCTCAAAGTAACCTGTGGAACTTTGTAAGTCTAAGTGCTTTGAAAATGAGCTTCTTTGTATTCTATCCACTTCCTCAGGGGTTCTACAGATCTTAATGTCATCTGGAAAAAGGCAAATCTTTTCTTATATTCCCCTGCACAATATTTCTATAAAAATGTTGAACAGAATTGGCCCCAGTGATCCATGTGGCACTCGTTTCCCCAGTGTGAATTCTATTTACCAGTACCTTCTGCTGCCTTATTGCTCAACCAGTTTCTAATCCAATCTGCCAGCAGGCTGCTCAATATATTAACGAGGCTGCTATGCAGAACATTATCTGAAGCTATGCTGGAATCCAAGTAAAACCACATCCAGCTCCAGGTCTTGATCTAATTCTCTAGTCAACCAGTCAAAGAAGTTGATCAGATTGATACAATCTCTGTCTCGTAAAACTGTGCCCCCTCTTATCCTACAATCTATGTATGTATTCATAAAACTGTACCCCCTCTTATCCTGCAATCTATCTATGTATTCAAGATACTTCACTATCATTTTCTTCCTTGGGGTCCAGTTTTCCTGTTTTACTAAGAATAAGATTAAGAGGTCCTTTTACTAAGCTGCGTACAGTGCTTGCGCATGCCCAGTGTGCACCAATTCTGAGTTACCGCCCAGCTACCATGTGGCCTGGGTGGTAATTTCAGTTTTTACGCGTCAGAAACTATTTTTATTTTCCAGCGCGTGGGCGGTAATCGACATTGGAACGCACGGTGACCATTACCACCCGGTTAATGCTTGAGACCTTACCACTAAGTCAATGGCTGGTGGTAAGGTCTCAAACCTAAAAGGAATCTTCACCAATTTTCATTTTGCTGCACGTCCATTTTTGCCCCCCCCCCCCCCCCCCCCCCCCCAAAAAAGGCATTTTTTTACAGGTGCACTGAAAAATGATTCTGCTTTCGGCCAAAACATGCGCCTACACTACCACAGGACAGTTTTCAGTGCACCTGAGTAAAGGGACCTCTATGAGGGTAAACCTGCAGCATTTAAATTAACACGTATTTTCAGTGCCACTGTTTGGATAGTCAGCAAAGCTGAGTATAGATGTGATGACTCACCGTCACTGTCCATTTAGTTTATAACTGCTATTCGACAGGCTTAAAACTAAACGTACATCTTTTTGGTATAGAGGCTGAATATTTTTCCTATACAGATAATATTTAGTTCTCACCCTCACTCCACCTTTCCTCCACCACCTCACTATACGGACAGGGCCAGATTCTATAAATGGTGCAGAAAAATTGGCGTTGATAAAATTTGGCTTTCAACACTATTCTATAAAGGACATTTTGGGTTGAGCACTCTTAGAACAGCACTGAGCACCAAATTTGGCACTCAACCTTGAGTGCAACGACTTACGTCAGCTGAAACCTGGCACAAATCTTAGTGTGCAGATTGGGTGTGGATCCCTATTATTCTGTAACACTTTGCACATCTTTTGTGAGCACCCTGAACCGTCCATGCCCCTCCCATGGCTACGCCCCCTTTTGAGTTGCATGCAACCCAATTTAGGTGCTTGTTGTAACAGAATAGCGCATAACCAGATTGGTACTCAAATCATAATTAGTGCCAAATTAAGGGGCACTTTTACAGAGCGGCAGTAAGCCCAACGTGGGCTTAGCATTCGCTCTTTCAGAACTGCTGCCAGTTCAGCACAGCCTCCGGTGGTAGCCCTGCCCTGAGTGTGCACTATTTCTGGGGGCAAAATAAAACCCCTGGAAATGGCTTGTGCGGCAGTAATCATGCATCGCCACGCACTACCCGGTTTCCGCCGGGTTAGTGTGGGAGCCCTTATTGCCACCTCAATAGGTGGTGGTAAGGGCTCCCCATCACATGGCCATGCGGTAAGAGTTCTCTTACGGCATGGCCATGTGTGCTGGGTTTTTTTTTTACACAGGTACATGCGTAGAGCTTATAGACAAATTTGGACTGCATATAATACACAATGGTGACACTAATATGAAGCAGATGATGAGGAGCTGAGATTAAGCCACCAATGATTTATTGGCAATATCAAACCTATTTGATGCCTCTACAGTTACATGAGACAGCATGTTATTAATTGAAAGTGCACGCTGGATTTTTGTACATGTATTACACCTTGATAAACTAGGGACAAGACATGTATCTATGTCTTAGCCTAGGCACCCTGTTATTAAATGTTACCCTCATGGGGCTTGATTTTATAACAAGAAAGGTGTCCGAAAGGTGCCTTTTTAAAACATATTTTATGAAGGCAATGTAGAAGTTTATATGCCTTAATAAAATAGGTTTCCAGTAGCCTCAATAGCTCACGCAGGCTGCCACACAAATGCCATAACACACTCGTCACATCAAATTACCCTCTCCATCTATATCATCTGTATCTAAAAATTTACTGATTGAAAGCTGGTCACATAATAAACCGTACTCTACATTTGGAAAGTATTAGCATATTGCTATGGAAACAGCTCCTTACTTTCTTCCTCAATCAATTTTTTTCACTTGTTTGTTGCTTAATATTTTTCCTTCCGGTCCTTTCTCAGTTTAAGTACTTTCTAAATGCATTCTTGTTTGTTATATTACCGACTTCCATCTGAAGTTTGCCTCTTTTTCCATTAGAGACTTCAGCCACACTAGTGCATTATTTTGTTAAATAAAGGTTCGACTAATGTAATGCACTTTTCTTTAAGCAAACCTTTAAAAAACAGATATATCAAAATTACAGCTAACATGGTCAATTTGCTCACAAGCGGTAATACATCTATCATACTTGTGCTTTGCAAAGTGAACAGTTCCTTAAAGTCAAGAGTGTATTTAAGAGTACAGTTTGTGGCTGAACCAAGGCCCCCCTTTCTGCCTTGATTTATATTTCAGTGCTCAAGAATAATTAATATTACTTCTTTTAGTAGTTTCTGCTACTTTATGTCTTCTTCCATCATGATAATTCCATATAGTGCCCCTTAATTTGGCACTAATTGTGATTTGAGTGCCAGTCTGATTATGCGCTATTCTGTTACAGCAAGCACGTAAATTGGGTTGCATGCAATTCAAAAGGGGGCGTAGCCATGGGAGGGGCATGGACGGTTCAGGGTGCTCACAAAAGATGTGCAAAGTGTTACAGAATAATAGGGATCCACACCCAATCTGCACGCTAGTCTTTGCTGATCCTTTTAAGGATCACACTGGTAAATGTAATTTTATTCAAAATGAGTAATCTTTCAAAATGAAGGTGTTATGAAAATAATAGGTGCAAATATATTATTTCCACAAAAGTAACAAATTGAAAAGTGCATGCTCTAAGTACTGCACAGTGCAGTGTTTCACTAACAGTGTGTGTGGTTGGAGTGGGTGGAGCAGTTAACACTGTCAGAGAGACCGGTGGGCCGATGATCATAGTAAATAGTAAATGACGGCAGATAAAGATCAGAAGCAAACACAGTTGCTAGAGGCCAGTAGCACCATTCGAGCGCCTGTGTTTGCTCATGCCCGATGATCAGAGCCGGTGAGCACATATAATAATGCGCTAGCTGGCTCTGAACACTAATTGCATTGCATGCAACCAAGGGTCTCCTGCATTCACCCTCAAGATCAGCAGGCAGTGCACCAAACACGGGCGCTGCTACCGCTGCAAACCTTATGCCAGCTAGGAGCGTTAGGGTATGCTAGGAGGGAGGAATGAGGGAGACCCATTGAATAGGTTTGACACATCCGGGATTTCTTCTAGAGCTGTCAAACCTAAGCCCCTCCCCCCCAAAAAAAACACAAGACCTGGAGGTCCGGTGAGACTGCTAGCTTCCCCCCTCCCATCACCCCACCACACCTCCAAAGCACAAAAACCCTGTTGGTCCAGTGGGACCACTAGCTTCCTCCCTCACCCCCCCCCCCCACAATGAACAAAAATGCTCTGGTGGTCCAGTGGGACTGCCATCTATCTGCCCCCTCCCCCTGGCAGCCTACCTCTCCATAGTCATAGTCAGGCGCCTTCCCAAAATGGTGGCGTCCCACCCTGCCCAATGGAAGTTAAGTCCTGCTGAACGCATCCCAGGATGCACCAGGCAGGGCAAGAAGACTCCACCATTTTGTGAAAGCGCCCAAAGAGGAGGGAGGGAATACTAATCCTCCCTCCTCCCACTACTACGACTACTGAGAGGTAGGCTGCCGGGGGGAGGGGGGCGGACAGATAGTGGTCACATTGGGCCACCAGGGCATTTTTGTGCAATGTGGGGGGGTGGGAGGGGGAAGCTAGTGGTTCCACTGGACCATCAGGCATTTTTGGCAGGCGCGCTGAAAAATGGATCTGCGTGTGCCCAAAACACGTACCTACACTATCACAGGCCATTTTTCAGTGCACCTTAGTAAAAGGACCCCCAGATGTATTAAAACTTGGTAGAACATCCAGGGTTTTACCTGAAGTAGAAGTAGTAGTAGTAGAAAGCTCACTAGCAGGTATCACATCATACAGTTTCATTTGATGAAGGTGCAGATAGTGATGCCCCTTGAATTTGTGGATCAAATTTAGTAGAAGCAGACAGACAGATTGAGCCTGATTATCAAAAAATAGTCTTCGTCCAGAGCCCATGAACTGTAGTTCCCTTTGGAATATGGTAAGTGTGAACCCTAAGAATGGACACTAGGAATCACTGTTAAGTAATGGCAGAGACCTGTACCAGAAACTGAACCTGGATCCTCCACATGTCACTACATAGTGCTCGCTAAGTATCTAGCCAAGGTAAGGACTAAAATCTTGGTTCTTTTTCAGACTTTCATATGAAATACATCTGTTGTCATCTCCTGTGTTTTAGTACTAGTAATCTTGCAGTGGCATCACAGTACTACAATACTAATCACAAGATGACATATTTCATATTCAAGTATTTCTCTTTCTTAATTGTCATTTTTGCAACTTTACACAGTTAATTACAACATCTCACCAAGAAAGATGGAAATATACATAGAGGAAATTAGCATACAAATAAGAGATATAAATATCAAATTCAAGTCCTCATCAAGGAAGAAAGGAGTACCACCATTCAAAAGACAAATTCAAAGCAGCAATTAAGGCCTAATAGCATAACAACAGAGTTCCACCAATATATAAAAGGAAATTAATACAAAATACTGCCTCATCTATACATCAGGTAATTCTCCAACTGTAGTAGATTTAAAAAAAAAAAAAAGGTAAACTTATTCCCATGATATTCTATTAAATATTTACAGGTGAATTAATAAATGTAGCCCCTGATTCAATATCCTTGGCTTCAAAGATAAAAATTGCCTTCTTCGAGTATAGGTAGTTTTGGAAACATCAAGAAAAGCATTTACACCAAGTATTTCTTAAATTATCAGTGTTCATTTTTTTTTATAGGTAAATTAATTACAACTACCTCACATCACTAAATGGGATATTCCTTGCTTATCAGAATAGGTTAAATATATAGAATCATTTGGTACCTAGAAAGGGCTGATGAATGTTGAATTACCAACCCCTTTCTGATCTAAATATATGTTCCTACTCACTGAGAGCTGGATATCCTTGAAAAGTGATTATGAGTAGATAGTCTGCTTGATAACAACTTAGCCAGTAGTAACAATGATAGATGGGGACACAAATCATGTTGCTTGTAGTACTTTGGAGGTCAAGAAATGTACCATTTTGGTTTCCAGTCCCCCATCCAATTTTGTAATGCCTTGTCTGCAGTGCTAATGAAAACTGCCACCACCTTTCAGCACTTATGTGTCTTAATTTTTTTTTTTTTTTTTTTTTTTAACAGGAAGTCTTTATTGAAAAGAATGTAGCAAAAGAACCCTATACAGCAGTTGACAATTACAACAATACCAAAAGAAAAATATCATTCTCTACTGTTCACATCAAATACTATTCAACTAACAGGGTTGATAGCTAAAAACAGCTTATAATTTGACTTCACTTTTTATTCCCATTTTACCCCAAACCCCCCCAAAGAGCCCTCCCTAAAGAGCCCTCCCTAATGTGTCTTAATTTTTATAACTGATTTTGTGGTCTCATAGAATGGAAATAAACCCTCACGCAAATTTACACATTCTGAGGCAGAAGCAACTCTGTGTGTGTGTACTCTCTATGTAAAAGTATGAATGTACCTTGCAGCTCTGCTTAAATGCTACCCCCTCTAACACCTATGTATGGTCTGCATAAAAGTACATGTGCATTTACCCACACAATTTTGTAATAACCATTTTATGATATAAAACAGTAGCGTAGCCAGGAAATATTTGTATAGGGGGGTGCATCTCCTGTGCGCCCCCTTTCTCCCTCGTGCCCAATCTCCTTTGCACTCCCATCTCCCGCATACCCTCTGTGCCTCCTACCCAATAACTTAAAATCATCTCTGCTGCAGTCTTTGCCTGGACAGTGGCAGCGGCACTCATAGACTTCCTGTGGCCTGCACTGGGACTTCCTCTCTGAACAGGCCCACCCCTTCTAATGCAATTTCCTGTTTTGTGAAAGGCGGGACAGTTCAGAGAGGAAGTCCCAGTTCATGAGCGCCACTGCCAATGCCTGGGTGAAAACTGCTGCACAGATGATTTTAAGGTATGGAGGGTGGGGGGGGGGGGTGACAGGGTGCGTACGCAACACATGCACACCTTATGTAAATACGCCACTGATATGAAACATGCTCAACACCCAGGAAAAGCTTTCAAAAACTGCCCCATTTTGTAAAAAAAATGCTGTGCTTTGTAAATAAAGTGTTGGGGCCAATATTTATAAGAACTTAAATGTGTAACTTCAGAAGTTGCATCGATAAGTCTTTTTCTTTGAAATACTTGTCCTTCCATACATGTTTGGGGTGTTCCTATTTTGCTGTTTCACAAGAAAGTTAAGATGTGATTGATTTTAAATCATGGCTTCTAATTTACTACAATGCCTTTAAGATTTTTTTTGTCAGCTTTTAATGTACTGTTTAATATATTTATTATTTTATTTATTACAAAGAATTGCTGTACTGCTATGGTGTGGCTAAGTGGTTTCCAAAATAAAAGAAGTAATAAAGAAAGTAAAGAGAGACAAAAACAGATGAGAAAGAAAGAGAAAATAATCAATTGTAAGTGAGTTGGGCAAGCCAAGATTTGTTTGTTTTTTTTCCTTGAATGTGGGTATAGTTGGTTCAAGTCTGACATCAAGTGGAAGGGAATTTCAGAGCTAGAGGCCAAGATATGAAAAAAGTAGAGTCACAAGAGATTTTCAGACGGAGTGTGGAAGAATGGGGCACGGAGAGAAGTGCCTATTGTGAATAACATAAAGTACAAGATGGAGCATAGGGAATAAAAGGATTGGCTAAGTAGTCAGGAACACTGGGGGCTAAACCTTTGTATACCAGTCTCATAACTTTGTATTTGATTCGAGCAACAATGGATAACAAATGTTGTGTGTTGAAAAGAGGGGTTTACATGGTCATAGGCACTTAGCACCATGAAGAAGTTTAATGGCAAGGGATTGAACCAGTCGAAGATGTTTTATTGATGATTGAGGAAGACTGGAATAAAGAGAGTTACAATGATCAGTGTGAAGATAAATGATTTGCATGCCTTACCTCCATTGTATGCAAATCTATCTCTTGCATATTCACCATGGGTATCCTGAAAACCTGACTGGCTGGGTGTGTCCAGAGGACTGAGTTGAGAACCCCTGCTCTAGATGAGCAGGCGGCAGGTTGGGGTGGGGGAGTGGAAGTGGAAAAGGGAGAGGAAGGGAGGAACAGGATTCAAAGACTGCTATAGAGAGGAAGTTTTCTGAAGCCAGGCACTTGCAAGGTGACAAAGAAATATAGTAGGGGAGTAAGAATGGACAGAGGAAGCAGATGGCAGTATTGCACCAAGCGTGTTGAAAAGCATGCACGGCTTGTTCAAGGCCTTTTTGAGCAGGTCAATGAAGTAGGAGTGTTTGGCCTTTTGAAAAGTATATCTTAGCTCCTTGTACTTTACATGAAATGAGCAGTAATTTTCGTCAGTGTGCAGCTTACACCATGTATCGATCGTGCATCTGAAGAAGGCGTAGGCCAGAGTGATACCAGATAGAGGATTTTTTCTTAATAGAGGAGACAATGAACCTAATACGACCAACAGAGTACAATATTTGCGACAGGGAGGAATTTAATGGAGAGATTTGCTAAGAAATAGTCATTTGGGTTAGGTGGAGAAATTGTTGTAAGTAGACATGCCAGGGCTTCTTACCACAGTAGTCTCTTAGGAACAAAGGGAGATGACTGAGTAGCCCAAGGAAGAAAAGAAAGCAGATGAAATACAAGAAGATAATGATTGGCCCAGGTGAGGGAAGTAGAGATTTAAAAAAAAAAAAAAGGAATGAAGGATGTAGAGTAGCAGGAGAAAACAAGATCAAGCATGTGACCCATGAAGTGGATTGGAAATTGAACATGCTATGCCTGTAATGACATCTTGTGTGTTTGATTTTGTGTTTAAGATGTGTTGTATTTTACTGCTGTAACCATCCAAGGGCAGGGTTCCACCCTCCTCCCCAGTTTGGCCAGACTGTAAATCTATGTTAGATATAAGATGATAAAGGCCAAAATTTTATGGGTAAAGTGGAATGGGCTAGAACTGTGCAGGGGATAGGACAATAATCTGGATAGTGACAGTATTCATCTGCTATTACAATACTTATCATTATGAGTCTAACTGTAGAAATAACAGATAATTTACCAGATAATTTACTTGTTATGAAGTTAAGAATGTATATTCAGTGGTCAGGCTTATAGGGATGTCTTCATCAATAAAGATACGTTATCTATCTATATTTCTGTATTAACCGTCTTCTGAACATTGTCTTCAATGAAAATATTCTATAAATCTTACTGCCCTGTGACCCATGATGACCCAATGTATAACGAAGGGACTGTCTTTTCCAAATATTCTAGCATGGTATCTGGGATTCCGATTGGAGAATCTTTTATAGTTTTGTTACAGTAAAGGTGTCATGTCCTGCTTAGTGTAAGTGTATGGATATTGTTTAATAGAAATGTTTTACATCTGTGCACTACTCGTTTCCAAAGTGCATTCAACATAACAAAATGCCAATAGTTGCCCTATTTTAAATTTAATTATTCGTTTTGAAATTCTGTAAGCTATATCACTGAAAGTAGCAATGCTAGCAAGGTAAAAATTGAATCATGTCTGCTGTTTTCAATCAATTCCTATTGGCTATGATAATTCACAGAGTGTATGAATGAACCATATGCTAATGTATAATTTAATTTTTACTTGATTAAATTAGCTGCTTTCAGGGGTTAGAAGGGCACACTGCAGGGAAGTCATCTAAAATCATCTCTAAAATGATGAATTAACATTATTAATTCATAACTGTGAACTTTGAAAATATTGCTGTATAAATAGATGATCACCTCTGTAATAAGAATGCTGACAAAAATGAAGAGATCCATGAAAGTTTTGACTGACAATTTCCCTTGTACTTCATATTTAAAAGTCCAATGGAAGTCATGAAAAGATGCATCTGTAGACCTTTGGCCTGTTATTAAAGATGACTTCAGAATCCAAAGTCCATGAGTGTGAAAAGAAGTCATTTTTTATGTTGGGAAGACTATCATTTTCACCCACTTGTATCCTGCTGTGTAATTTTTCTTTAATAAGAGGGTAGGTTATCAACATGGGCTCCTGTTAAGACATGTTATTTTGCGCTTAACGTGTTATTAGTAGCTGGGTCTCGTTGCAAAGCATAGGGCCTGGTCTAAAATAGCACAAATTAATGGTACAATAACATATCTTAATGGTAGCCCATGTTGTTAACCACACTCCTAAGTGGTTTGCATATTGTTGCTTAGCAACATATGTTGCATTATTGACCATTTTCTTTCTTAGTACTTTTCTGAATACCATGTGACCTGATAAGATTTTCTCTTGACTTAGTTCATTCTCCTGTCCGTATTTTCATCATTCACATACAGCTAGAGCAGCCAAAAATCTTAGACTCCATATACAACTGTTGTCTCCTGTTTTCTTTATGTATGTAAGAAAAACATTGCATTTCTGTTTCAGCATTTCTTATATGGCTCTCTAGTGGCAGATGGTTTATGTAGTATATATATGTTTTTGTAGGCATTCAAAATATGCCTAGCCTAGGACTGTAGCTCATGAAAATAAAACCTAACCAGTTGCTGGAAAGAATGTGAAAATATAAAGTATAAAATGCCCAGTCAGGACTATTAAAATAATCCATGATATATAAAGACAAGCCCTGAGCAATATTATCAGTTCAGAGCAATCAATATGCTAGATAACAAACAGCTCCAAATAGGTACATGATATTAGAAAATTATACCCGTGAGAATTTCCATAACAATCTCTATTTCGCTTCACAACTGTAGTAATAGCAGTAATTTATTATTGATACATTATCAACCAAACAAGGTCTTGGTATGGGATACAATTTTATATTTCAGAAACAAATGCTGCACACAATTCTAAGGCAAAAAAGACAAGTTACAAAGTTTCTCAGCTGATTTGCATAACTTAGAAAACTCATCAATGGAAAGTTATTTGCCACCTGTGGTGAAGTAAAACAATATTGTCCTTTGCTTTAATAAGAGAATCAGAGCCTTGAATATATGAATAAAACAAATAAGCTCCCTTTATGCAGAAACATCACATTAGATGTGGGAGGATTTAGGTGATCTTTTGCTCTGAATTGCTTAATACATTATCGACGTCTTTACAATATGTATGAGCCATGTCCTTATAAGCAGGTTAAAAAATAACTCACTGGGCTGACTTCTGGATCTTGGGTGAGGTAGGGAGGGCAACAGCTGTTAGGGCCCTTGCCTGTTATGTTTTGCAGGGCTCTGGCATTGGCCGGAGCCGGTAGACATGCTGTTTAGGGGGTGGATCTAGAGAATGACACGGGGTGACACAGGGACAAAGTTTGTCCCCGTCCCCACAAGGTCTGTCACCATCCACGTTCTATCCCTGTGAGCTTTGTCCCCGCCACATCCCTATGAGCTCTGTCACCGTCCCTGCTCCGTCCCAATGAGCTATGTCCCGGTCCCCATCACCGAAAGCTCTGACTCCATCTGCTAATGGAACTTTGTAAATCTAAGTGCTCCGAAAATAAGCCCCATAGTTTTGTATATTTCAATCTACAAATGATGTTTTGCCTTATAATAGAACTGCCTTAAAATGCATGTGTACATTTGTATGGATACCTTTGAGAGGGAGCAATAACTAAAACAAAACTATTCAGGTTGATTACTGCAGCATCCTTGAGTTTGTCAGAAGGGAGGTGGTTTCTTTATGAATATTAGTAGTCACAGTGTTCCTGTTAGCAGACATAAGTTTCATCTGAAACCACCTCTAATGCTACAAGGAGTACAGCTAACAATCAAAGTAATTTATACACTGTTCTGTATACAAAATAGGGAACAAGTCAGGCTTATATAGGAGATGTAGAGGGGCATAATCGAAAGTGGGTGCCCATCTCCGTGGGCAGCCATGCGAAGGGGCGGGACAAACCGTATTTTTGAAAAAAGATGGGCGCCCATCTTTTTTTCGATAATACGGGTTGTGCAGGGCAAATGCCTAGGATTTGGGCGTTTTTGAGCTGGGCGCTATCGGTTTTCAGCGATAATGGAAACCGAAGGCGCCCAGCTCAAAAACGAACAAATCCAAGGCATTGGGTCGTGGCAGGGGCCAGGATTCATAGTGCACTGGCTCCCCTCACATGCCAGGACACCAACTGGGCACCCTAGGGGGCACTTTTACAAATTAAAAAAATAAAATAGCTCCCAGGTGCATAGCTCCCTTACCTTGGGTGCTGAGCCCCCCAAATCCCCCCAAAACCCACTGCCCACAAGTCTACACCATTACCATAGCCCTAAGGGGTGCAGGGGGGCACCTACATGTGGGTACAGTGGGTTTTGGGGGGAGGGGTTTGAAGGGCTCAACGTTAACCAGCACAATTGGAACAGGTGGGGGGGATGGGCCTGGGTCCGCCTGCCTGACGTCCACTGCACCCACTAAAAACTGCTCCAGGGACCTGCATACTGCTGTGGTGGAGCTGGGTATGACATTTCAGGCTGGCATAGAGGCTGTCAAAAAAAGTTTTGAAAGTTCTTTTTTGTGGTGGGAGGGGGTTAGTGACCACTGCCACTGGGGGAGTCAGGGGAGGTCATCCCCGATTCCCTCTGGTGGTCATCTGGCCAGTTGGGGCACTTTTTTTGGACTTGGGTCATGAAAAAAAGGGTCCAGCAAAAGCGACCCAAATTCTCGCTTCTGCCACCCTTTTTTTTCGATTATCGGCCGAAGGTTCCCATCTCTCGGCCGATAAACACGCCCCAGTCCCGCCTTCACCACGCCTCCAACATGCCCCCATCAACTTTGTTCGTTCCCGCGACGGAGTGCAGTTGAAGACGCCCAAAATCGGCTTTCGATTATACTGATTTGGGCGCCTTTGCGAGATGGGCGCCCATCTCCCGATTTGGGTCGAAATATGGGTGCCCATCACTTTCGAAAATAAGGCCGGTAGTGTCACACTTCATGCTGAAAAGTATACTGCTCTATTACAGGGCAATAGGAAGAAAACATACAGTAAAATGACTGGAGTTAAATGGTACCCAATTCCTGTTCAAAATCATTGGATCTTTATTAATTGGCAGTGCAACCTCTGAAGAGATGATGCAGTATGAAAGAAATGGCTGCAATTTCCTAGACTCAAGAGAGAATGGTAGCACCCATCCTGGGAAAGACATTTTCCTGCAGCGATTCACAGTCTGACTCCATTGCCTTCCTTCTACCGCGTCCTGCTCTCTCTACTGCAACTTCCAGTTTTGACTCTAAACAGGAAGTTGTAGTACAGAGGGAGGGACGTAGCAGGAGGAAGAACACGGAGCCGGCCTGTGACTGTGAATCACTGCCAATTGCAGGAAAATGTAAGTGATGCCCGCAGGGAGGAGGATGGAAATGGAATAAAGGATTTTCTACAGCGGGAACAATTACCGTTTCCACAGGTTGATAAAACGTTTTGTTCCTGCACCCGCAGTGATTCTATTTGGGGTGTGGCCCTTACCCTGGATTTACTGTGGTTTGCCGCAGTATATCCATAGTAACGGTAACTGTGTCATTCTCTAGGTGGTACCACAAGTCTTGTCATGAACCTGGAAGTGCTCGTGGTCGGGGCTCTTTGGGAGCAGCAGGGACCCAGCCCACTGTAGGTGAGGCAAAGGCAGGCTGTCTTGCGGTCTGGCAGCAGCATTCATCTATGCCATGCATCAGGGAAGGGGGCTGGAATGGTTGATGCATGCACGAGTCTTTGCACATACACTGAACTAAGGATGATGATGATGGCAGGACTATGCATGGAGCATCCATTGCACTGGCAGGGCCTTGAGAACACAAGGAAGGCTGAGTAAGCCACCAGAGGTAGCAGAATTTACAGGGAGACCCTGGCAAGGTATGGGTAGGCTTTGAGGGCTCAGGCAGGTGGTTTGGAGGCTCCAGAGTATGTGCTTCATGCATGGGAAAGTCTGGGATAAGCCATGCAGTGCAGCAGGCAGTAAGAGAGCTGATGAAGGGAGAAATAATGCTCACAGTGGGGATGTGCATGCAAGCAGAAGATAACACAGAGCGTGGTTGGAATGCAGAGCTGTGCCGGCACAGGCAGCTGCATGCGCTTCGGAGCCTCGTGCGTAGCTGAACTGTCAACTTATTTAAAATATTTTTAACGTGTGTGTAGATGTGTGTGAGTGATTATGAGGTACAGAGGTATTTTTGAAAGGTTTTGCACAATATTGGAAGTTCAAAGGGAACATATTTGAATTGAGAATGAGGGTGCTCTATGCAGCCGCATGGATTCTTGCATGAGGAGCTGTGACATGAGAGATTTACTGTGTGTGAAAGAGCCATTACAGCTGGGAGCCAACAGTAGAGAGCAAAGTGCTGCTGTGAGACTGTGCTCTGAGAGTGGTTCTCTTTGCCTTAAAATTGGTAGAGATAGCTGAGTTTAGCTGGCATTTGGCTGGGTCAGTGAAGGGTGTGAGAGAGAAGTGTGGTTTTTTGAATGAGCTGTGAAGGAATGTGCATGAGGGGTTGGCTTACAGAGCAGCTGTGTTTGGGTAAGGGCAGGCTGGTCCTGTTTTCACTGCTAGAATATGGTGGGACAAGTTAAAGGAATTTTGGAGCCAATTTGAGGCTTTGGAAGGGAAAGCTAGGGTCTTTGGGCTTAGCAATGTTGTTCTTCCATAGGAAGGAAGTTCAGCCTCACTTCAGGTGGAATGAGCTAAAAATAAAGCATGTCTGAAAGGAGGGGGTCAGAAGGACTTCCAGAGAGGAAAGTGTGGAAGGGAATAGTGTTTGGAAGAAGGAAGAGAATAGCTCCTTTTAATTTTTTCTTATCCTTCCAAGACTTGAATATACACAGAGCCATAAGTACTAAATATTTTCATCATAGACCAAAATTGGGAGAAAACATTTACTGAGTTTCCTAAATATGTCCTGCAGATTCCACCAAACAGTTGGGTTTTCACGGGGCAAGGGGGGAAAGCGAAAGAACAAAGCTTAGATATATGTACGGAGCTCCTCAAATGTGTCTTCTAGTAAAGACATCAGACTGAATAGTAAACTAAAACAAAGGTAGAGTAGCTGCTCCCCGACTTGGCTGCCTGCCAACCTGAAGGTCACAGGTTCAAAGCTGGCTTGTGCATGATAGCAATTAACACTGGAAAGAAACCTGTCAGAGAGGGTAATAGATGCCTGGAATACCCTCCTGGCAGAGGTGGTGGGGACAAAAACAGTGAGGGAATTCAAAAAATGCATGGGGTGTAAACACAGAGGATCCCTATAGAGAAAGAAGATGGAATCAAAGTAAAACTTAAATGACCTTCACACTTTAAACAGGGCATAGAGGCATATAACCTGCACAGAGTGGCAGATACAACTCTGGCCTTCTTGTTGGGCAGAGTGGATGGACCAACCTGGTCTATCTGTTTTTATTTTGTGTTACTATGAGAGGTTTCTAGTTCATAGACACTCAATTGGGAGAAATCTTTCAAAAGTGAAGTATCAAACAAAATTAATGACCGCACATGCTCGGAATGCCTTCAAGGTGACTAGGGCCCAAGGCCAGGTGTCAAGGCTATCAGGGCAATTAGAGAATTCTTTGATGTCCTGGTGAAGACTGCTGGGAGGTGGAAGGACCTTAGAAGGAAGATTGATGACAAGGGTTAACCACATACTGTTCTGCACCCTTGATTGCAGGTACCAACAAGCAGAGCCAGTGTGAGGGTAATAAGTGCCCTAGATGAACTTTCAGCCTCCACCCCATTCTTCATGACTGTAGCCTGTACCTCACCCCAAAGATTTTGATAATTAAACTCAACAATCATGATCATCACAACAAAATCCTATAAAAATGCAGGTTAAAGTATATGCTGATGGTTCGTTGAGTTTGCATGGCTGTCAGAACTTACTGTTTTGCTTTGACTGTGATTACTCTATGTTGACCCCAAGAATCTGCTGCTCTAGGCCTTGTCTAATACTACAGTCAAAGCGAGAAGGGAAAGTAAGAGGTCCCTAATGTTGGGAGGGAAGAAGGGACCATATTCTGTTATATTTATTGTGGACTGTGAGTTCTGATTTGGAGTTTTAGATATCTGGTCTGTATATCCTCTCTTTAATTTGAACTGAAAGTTGGCTGGGATCAGGGAAAATACCTGTATAATTTTTATACTTGCTTCAAGTTTCCAGTAGAGGTTTTATTTTTCAGCAACCCCAACCAGGTGGGTTGTGTACTTTTTCTATTGGACTGGCACATTCATGAAGAACCCTAGGGAGCATGGAGAACAAGTGTGCCCCATTTATCCCAAATATACCCCTTCATTCTGATCTCTAGGAAAAAAAGACTACAACCATAAGATAAAACATCAGGAAAATGAAAAAAAGGAGGAAGCAAAAGAAGTAATAATGTGGTTATTTTGAAAAAATCTGCATTAATTATCACTTTTATTTTACTAATAAAGCCATGTAAATATATGCTAATATCAAGCTATAAAGAGAAAAAGAATGCAGCACAGATGTTTGCAAAAAATTGTTTTTGGCATGGGAGAATTATGATAAAATGCAAGTTGTTTTGCATTTGCCCCTGCCAAAGGAATTTTTTTCAAGTGAAGCAGTTTTCTGCATTAAACTACTCCGAATTTCCCTCACCTGTTACCAATAAGATCCTAATAGCAGCCAGTTTTGAAGGCTGATTTCTTCTGATAAGTATACTTTCTCAGTAGTGGTATCTTGAGGCATGACTCCCTTTGCCTGGGGCCTGATTGACAAGTTTATGTAATGGTGCGTTGTCCTGTGTGATTTAGAGCACTGATTGGGCAGCAGAGGAGAAGGACAAGGCATAAGCCAACACAACTTTCATATTTCTTCTACCAGCCTGGATCAGTAGCTTTGACAGACATATGCAGACGGGGGGGGGGGGGGGGGGGGGGGGGGGGGGGGGGGTGTGAAGAGGGGTGGTGGAATCAACTAAAAAAGGGGCTGTCAGGGAAGGTCTGGGGATGAGAGGAGGAAGATCTAGGGTTGAGGAAGGATTGGCAGAGGGTGAGGAGGAACTGGAGTTGTGAGACAATCAGTCGGGGGAAAAATGAGAGAGGGCATTGCCTGGTGCATGCGTGTGAGAGAGAGAGATTGAATAAGAGTATGTGTGTGAAAAGACTGCAAGCATAGAGAGAGAGGGTCTATAAAGAATGTTTTGGAGATTCTGTGTATTCCATTTCCAGTCTTGTTCTTCTGTTATTTTGCCTTTCTGCTGTTAAATTCCAGGTGCTGTTTTGAGCACATTTAAACAGGACTTGGGGTGACTGAAGTGTGAGCAATGAGTTTTGACTTCTTGCTCTGAGTCTGATGTGATATGATAACATGAACATGCTCGGTATACTTTCATCTCCTAACTTCAGATTTTAGAGCTATCAAGAGAGTGAATTCACTAACCCAAAAAAGTAATGCAGATTGAGTATTGCAGTGAAGATAATTGTATATTTCATAAGTCTCAGCAGAGTTTGCTGTAAAAGATATTATATTTTTCCAGAGATTTGTAAGATCTAAGTCATGTTTTTGTTGTTGTTATAAGACAATTATTGTTATCCTCCAAAGTTGCTGAATGTCTTTCTGGCTGAATCTTTAAAGTTGAGCCCTATGTGCTTTATAGTATTTCAGTATAATTTTAAGAAGTACAGGACAGTCGCAGAAGAGGCACTGTTATTACTAAAGGAATAGATTCATTGTAACGTATATTTGAAGTGATTTCATATGACCCACTATTGCAAACAGAGGGTCATTTGCTAACAGCATACACTAACTATTATACACTAACCATTAGATGATCCCAAAAATTTCTAATCAAAGTGGTGTACAACAATGTAGAAAGCAATACTAATTTAAAAAACATAACCATCATCAGCTTAAATCAATATAAAATGTAGGCATAATTTGAAATATAAAAACAAAACAAGACCATGCCGTCATAACATTACAACTAGATTATTGTAATGCTCTGTACACTGGTCAAACCAAAAAGAGTGTATCAGCTCAAACTAATTCAGAATGCAGCAGCACGACTGATAGAAGGCTGCAAATGGAGTGACCACATCACACCCTTTCTGCAAAAATTACATTGGCTACCAGTAACTTACAAGGCTAAATTTAAAACTCTGTGTTTGATTTTCAAGGCCCTCAAAAAAATGGGCCAGAGTACTTAAACAATAAGTTAGCCCTTTACACACCTTTGAGATCTCTAAGATCCTCTCAAGGATCATCACTATCTGTCCCTTCATCAAAAGAAATTGTACGATGTGATACCTATCGGCGAGCCTTCTCAGGAGTAGCCCCCATGTCCGGGAATTTACTCCCAGAGGGACTACATATAACTCTAGACTACATCAGGAAGCAGATAAAAGCCTGGTTCTTCTCCTAAGCCTTTAATACATAGGATGACTGACTATATACCTATTCTGCACCTGGACTAGCTTGCTGCACACACTGTAAATTAGACCAGATTCTTATATCTTGATTAACTGTACAAAGAACTTGCCTTTAGTTTAGCCACCCATTTATTTATCCCAGCTGACTCTGTACCATGCATTGTCCCCATCTATATATCTGCATTTGTCCCCTCAGATATATGGTAAGCTGTATTGTAGAAAAGTATTAGTATCATAGCAAATATTTGAATGTTCTAATTGTGCTCTTATTAGATATTTCATCATAATTATGCTTACATCAAATTATATCTTTATTATTTGAATTTCAGCATTGTTAAATGTGTACATTTTTTATCTTGTTTCATGGTAGTCTTATTATTAGGTTTCAATTTGCTGTTTTCAAGTTTTCCTCTTTCATTGTATTTATGTTTATACTTGGTCATTTACTATTGTTAAACTATTATCAAAATTGTAAGTTTGAGTTTAAACTGTACCTACTGTACATTGTCTTAGGTGAATCTCTTCATAAAGGCTGTAAATAAATCCCAATAATAAATAAACATATAAAACTGAATAACAGATTATTGTGCCAAATTAAAATTTTGATTTGAAAGTTTTAAAATAGCAATCAAGGGATTAATATTACTTCTGTTGTCTAGTAAGATCTGACAGTTAATTTCACAAGTGTGGGGCAAAACAAGAACAAGCTTTTAATTTAGCCCTAACTAGCCTGATAGTCAACAATAAAGGTGTACTGACGAGCACTTTGTATTAACCTTCTGTGTATTACAGATCTTAATTGTTTAGTTTTTATGTTGAGAATGTCATTGTGAGAGCAGTTATATTTATTTATTAGGATTTATTTACTGCCTTTTTGAAGGAATTCACTTAAGGCGGTGTACAGTAAGAAAATGAGGGCATAAGTACATAAGCGTTGCCATTCTGGGACAGACCGAAGGTCCATCAAGGCCAGTATCCTGTCCAGGTCACAAATATCTGGCAAGATCCCAAAACAGTAAAACAGATTTTGGCTGTACTTTTCCCATATGTATCACTTTGCTCTTGCTCACATAAAACATCATCTGTCCTTTGGATGCCCAGTCTTGCAATTTTTCACAATCTTCTTGCGATTAACAACTTTGAATAACTTTGTGTCATCAGCAAATGTTAATTACCTCACTAGTTATTTTCATGTCTAGATTGTTTATAAATATGTTAAAAAGCAGCGATCCCAGCACATACCTCTGGGGAGCTCCAATATCTACCCTTCTCCATTGAGAATACTGACCATTTAAGCCTATTCTCTGTTAATCTGTCTTTTAACCAGTTTTTAATACACAATAGGACATTACCTCCTATCCCATAACTGTCTGATTTCCTAAAAGAGTCATTCATAAGGTAGTTTGTCAAATGCCTTTTGAAAATCCAGACTGGCTCACCTTTATCCACATATTTATTCACTCCTTCAAAGAAATGTAGTAGAATGGTGAGGCAAGATTTCCCTTGACTAAATCCATGTTGGCTTTGTCTCATTAATCCATGCTTATGTATATGCTCTGTAATTTTGTTCTTTTAAATAGTCTCTACCATTTAGCCCGGCAACGACATCAGGCTCTCCGGTCTATAATTTCCTGGATCACCTCTGGAATCCTTTTTAAAAATTGGCATTACATTGGCCACCCTACAATCTTCTGATACCTAAATTTGGCTTCCAGAACTCCTCTCCCACATTTTTCTATGTCATTCGTACCCACATGTGCCAAGACAGCAGGCTCCTCCCCTGCACGGTCTACAATCTTATCTAGGTCACACATGAGATCCATCTTCTTTGCACCAGGTAGGCAAATGACCAACAGGCTTATTTTCAAAAGAGAAGGGTGCCCATCTTTCAACACAAATCGGGAGATGGGCGTCCTCCCAGGGTTGCCCAAATCGGCATAGTCGAAACTGATTTTGGCCGTCCTCAACTGCTTTCTGTCATGGAGATGACCAAAGTTCACGGGGGCGTGTCGGAAACATAGCGAAGGCAGGACTGGGGCATGCCTAACACATGGGTGTCCTTGACCGATAATGGAAAAAAGAAGGGCGTCCCTGACAAGCACTTGGGCAACTTTACTTGGCCCATTTTTTGTTACGACCAAGCCTCAAAAAGGTGCCCGAACTGACCAGATTACCACCGGAGGGAATCGGGAATGACCTCCTCTTACTCCCCCAGTGGTCACCAAACCTCTCCCACCCTAAAAAAAACTTTTTTAATATTTTTGCCAGCCTCTATGCCAGCCTCAAATGTCATACCCAGCTCCATGACAGCAGTATGCAGGTCCCTGGAGCAGTTTTAGTGGGTGCAGTGCACTTCAGGCAGGCGGACCCAGGCCCATCCCCACCCTACCTGTTACACTTGTGGTGGTAAATGTGAGTCCTTCAAAATCCACCAGAAACCCACTGTAGGTGCCCACCTTCACTCCTTAAGGCTATGGTAGTGGTGTACAGTTAAGGGGAGTGGGTTTGGAGGGGGTGAGGGGGGCTCAGCACACAAGGTAAGGGAGCTATGCACCTAGGAGCAATTTCTGAAGTCCACTTCAGTGCCGGTTGGTGTCCTGGCATGTCAGATGGACCAGTGCAGTACAAATGCTGGCTCCTCCCATGACCAAATGGCTTGGATTTGGTTGTTTCTAAGATGAGCGTCCTCGGTTTCCATTATGGCCGAAAATCGGGGACGACCATCTCTAAGGACAACCATCTCTAAGGTCGACCTAAATTTCGCAATTTGGGCGTCCCCGACCGTATTATCGAAACGAAAGATGGATATTTATCTTATTTCAATAATACGGGTTTCCCCGCCCCTTCGCCAGGATGTTCTGCGAGGACGTCCTCAGGAAAACATGGGCGCCCCTTTTGATTATGCCCCTCCCAGTGATCCTCATGTTCACTAGCCACCCAACTATCTACATGCCTAATGATCAAATCTCCAGCTACAACCGCCATCCTAACTCTTTCCTCATGGGCAGAAGCCCCTGGAGACACATTCTTGGTACAAGAGGATATTGCATCCCCTGGATTTCCACTAGAACCTTCAAAACAGAATGTTTGGTTTAAGCCAAGCTCCTTCACCCAACCATCAAGGGACTTGCAAGTAATACCAAAAAATTCTGGAACCCCAGGAACATCAGACACACCTACCCTTCTTGTCCATTTCCTTGCTTTTCTTGTTAGGGGCTTCTCCAAACCAGCAGCAGCAGCAGCAGGACAAGATAAACCCTATCACAGGACTGCACCATGCATATGTGCTGCTGGTGCTGGTGCTGGCTCTGCCTTGGAACAGCAAACTGATGTCGGAGGAGGCGGGACCAGCAACACACGTATGCACAGTGCAGCCTCAATAGGGTTTAGGGTTTAGCTTTTTTTTTACCACTTCAGCAGTGGCAGGGGTGTAAAGAAGACAGAGAGAAGAGAGAGGTATTGATGGATAGGGGAAAGAGGATGATACTGGATGGAAAGGGGAGAGAAAGGGCAGATGCTGGATGGAAGGAGGATTGAATGGGGAGATTGGAGAAAGAGCACATCTGTTGGATGGAAGGGGCCAGAGAGGGAAAATTCTGGAACGAAGAGGAAAAGAGAGAGGGGTAGATATTGGATGGAAGGGGGAGAGAGAGCTGATGCTGGATGGGAGAGGGAGGGAGAAAGAAAGCAAATGCTAAGTAGAAGGGGGAGAGAGGGGGGGAGGAAGGGGCAGAGAAAGACAGCAGATACTAGATGGAGGGGGAAGAAAGAGAGTAGATGCTGGATGGAGGAGGTGAAGAAATTGGATAAAGGTGAGTGAGAGACTGGGGAATAAGAGAAAGTAAAATAGGAGAACCGGTGTGAGGGAAAGAGATGGAAAGCTGTAGAGAGACAGAGACATAACAAAGAGGGTGAAATTGAAAACTGGATTGTAAGGAAGAATTAAATCTGGCAGAAAAATATATTGAAAAAAAGCTGAAAGGAAAAGGAGGAGAGAGAAAAATGACAAACTCACAGCAAATCTTGGCAAAGAGAAGATGAGGAAAGCAGAAACCAGAGAATGGGACCAACACAATTAGAAAAAGAAAATGGCCAGGAAAAAAAGAGAGAAAAAAATAATTATATTTTTAGTTTAGGATAAAGTAGTGTGGTAGCTGTGTTAATAAATATTAATAAATATAAATGACAAACGTGTGGAGACCAAAACCTTCCTCAGGTCAGGACAGGATACCATAACAGCAGTATACTTTTCTAATCTGAGGAAGAAGGTTTGGCCTCTGAAAGCTAATTGAAAAGTATATTTAGTCCAATAAAATGGTATCATCTTATTTTCTATTCTTTGATGTATTTGTATTTGTTAATTTGAAATGCAGTGATTGGAATATGTCAGTTTTTGAAATGTATGGGGACAGACATCACTCTCACTCTCTCTCTCTCTCTCTCTCTCTCTCTCTCTGGTGTTGGACTGCATGCAGAATCTGGCTTCTTGGGGGTTCCATTTCGTTTTCTATATATATTTCTATTTTATGTTTGTGGTTACTTAGGGCTTCTTTTACAAAGGCGCACTAGTGATTCTCACGTGACAAATGAGAGGAAACCCATAGAAATTGAATGAGCTTTCTCTCATTTCCCGCACTGAGAATTGGTAACGCGGCTTTGTAAAAGAAGATGTTAGTGTTATTCTGTACTGAGTGAGAATCTTATCTTTGTTCTGAGACATGGAGGGGCATTTTCGATATGATGTCTAAGCCCGACTTTGAACGTTTTGCAAAAAACATCCAAAATCCGAATAGGAGAGAAGGGCATTTTCAAAAGAGAAAAACATCTATCTTTTGTTTTCGAAAATATGGTTCTGAACAACGTTTTGTGATTTGGATGTTTTGTTTTTTGAAAAAAAAAAAAAAACCCTCCAAGTGCTAAACACACAAAATTAAGCCATTGGGATGTAGGAGAAGCCAGCATTTTTAGTAGACTAGTCCCCCTGACATCCCAGGACAGCAATAGGGCACCGTAGGGGGCACTGCAGCAGACTTCATAAAATGCTCCCAGGTACACATCTCACCATTGCTCCCTTGCCTTGTGTGCTAAGCCCCCCAAAACCCACCCAAAACCCACTACCCCCAATTGTACACCACTACCATAGCCCTTACAGGTGAAGGGGGCACCTATATGTGGGTACAGTGGGTTTCTGGTGAGTTTTGGAGGGCTCACAGTTTCCACCACAATTGTAACAGGTAGGAGCCTGGGTCCACCTGTCTGCAGTGCACTGCACTGCACTTACCACTAGACTACTCCAGCGACCTGTATGCTGTTCTGATGGACCTGAGTATAATATCTGAGGCTGGCATAGAAGTTGGTAAGTAATGTTTTTCATCACATTTTTGGAGGGTGGGAGGGGGTTAGTAAACACTGGGGGAATAAGGGGAGGTCATTCCTGATTCCCTCTAGTGGTCATCAGGTTATTTAGGACACTTTTTTGTGCCTTATTGGTAATAAAAACAGGTCTAACTCAAAACATCTAAGTTTTAGTCCTGGACGGTTTTGTTCCATCATGGCTGAAAAACATCTACGTTTTAGTCCTAGACAGTTTTGTTTTGTTCCGTTATGGCTGAAAAATGTTTAAGTCTTAGGAAACCCCAAGTTCTGCCTTGAACACACCCCTGGCACTCCCCCTTGAGATTTGGATGCACTTCTGGTGAACTTCAGACAAAAACGTCTAAAACTAGGTTTCGAAAATGTTGATTTGGTTGTTTTTGTGAGAAAAACGTCCAAATGCAGACATGCCACTTTTTGGACATTTTTCTCTTTTGAAAATGAGCCCAATAGTTTCCTGTTAGCACTGACTGTGCAGGATTGATCTGTACTAATAGCTTGTTTAGTTTTCCAATAGGTGTATTGATGTTCTAGTGCCCACTGTAATGTTTATGGTGCTACCTTTCCTAGTGTTACTGTTATTATGGTATGGTGGAATTGCTCTATAGGACCTGAGTGACATTTTGTAGTATTTTGAATTACTTCAGTGTATCAATCACAGGAAGGAGGTGGAGTACCAAACATATAATCTTCAAAACCATCAATCTCACACCTAAACAAGACCAGTGGAAATATCTAATGAAAACACACAAGGAGGAAAAAGCCTCAGCAAGCCCAGACCTTTTACATTAGGTCAAAAAATAGCTTAGGTGTAATCACTAGCACAAAGAACCTCCAGTGCATCATATAAATCCAAACTTTTTAATATAATCTTTTAAATTATGCACTGGAGGTTGTTTATGCCAATGATTACACCTAAGCTATATTTTGACTTACTATAAAAGGTCTGAGCTAGCTGAGGTTTTTTCCCCCTTCTGTGTTTTCATTAGGTATTTCCACTGGTCTCGTTTAGGTGTGAGATTGATGTTTTAAAAAATATATATTACTTCACTGTATGCCTGGTACTGGATTTTAGATTTGGATTTAGATCACACCTTTCTAGTAGTAGCTCAAGGCAAGCCATATTCAAGTACAGCAGGTATTTTCCTGTCCATGGAGGGCTTACAATTTAATCTTTGTCCCTGAGGCAATGGAGGGTTAAGTGCCTTGTCCAGGATCTCAAGGAGCAACAGTGAGATTTGAATCCTGGTTTCCCTGGTTCTCAGCTTGCTGCTCTAACCATTAGGTACAGATAATACACATTATCTATCTTAGCTGAACCTGTTTGCAACTCAACAGAAAACTAAAGGCTAGCAGAGCTGAAGCCTGGTGCCCATTTGGCAACATCAAAAACCATGATGGGGGGGATATTAAAAATGATCTGCCCAAGGAGTCAAATACACTAGGAGGGGCATAATCGAACAGGGATGATCATCTCTAAGGGCGTCCATCTCTAAGGACGTTCCGGCGAAGGGGCGGGAAACCCGTATTATCGAAACAAGATAGACGTCCATCTTTCGTTTCGATAATACAGTCAGGGACGCCCAAATCTCAACATTTAGGTCGACCTTAGAGATGGTCGTCCCCGGTTTTCGGCCATAATGGAAACTGAGGACACCCATCTCAAAAACGACCAAATCCAAGCCCTTTGGTCATGGGAGGAGCCAGCATTCGTAGTGCACTGGTCCTCCTCACATGCCAGGACACCAACCGGGCACCCTAGGGGGCACTGCAGTGGACTTCACAAATTGCTCCCAGGTGCATAGCTCCCTTACCTTGGGTGCTGAGCCCCCCCCCAAACCGCCCCTAAAACCCACTCCCCACAACTGTACACCACTACCATAGCCCTTAGGGATGAAGCGGGGCACCTACATATAGGTACAGTGGGTTTCGGGTGAGTTTTGGAGGGCTCACATTTACCTCCACAAGTGTAACAGGTGGGTGGGGGGGGCCTGGGTCTGCTTGCCTGTAGTGCACTGCATCCACTAAAAACTGCTCCAGGGACCTGCATACTGCTATGATGGAGCTGGGTATGACATTTGAGGCTGGCATAGAGGCTGGAAATAAATGTTTTTTAAAAAATTTTAGGGTGGGAGGGGGTTGGTGACCACTTAGGGAGTAAGGGGAGATGATCCCCGATTCTCTCCGGTGATCATCTGGTCAGTTTGGGCACCTTTTCAAGGCTTGTGAAAAAAAAGGGGCCAAGTAAAGTCAACCAAATGCTCGTGAGGGACACCCTTCTTTTTTCCATTATCGGCCAAGGACGCCCATCTCTTAACCACGCCCCCATCCCACCTTCGGTACACTGCCGACATGCCCCCGTGAACTTTGGTCATCCCCGCGACGGAAAGCAGTTGAGGACGCAAAAAAATCGGCTTTCAATTATGCCAATTTGGGCGACCTCGGGAGAAGGACGCCCGTCTCCCAATTTATGTCAGAAGATGGGCGTCCTTCCCTTTCGAAAATAAGCTAGAAGGTATGCCACTGCTTCCCCCTCTGATATACTGGCTGGTATGAAAGAGTTTTCAGCTACATGCCTCTCCTTAGTTGCTGAGGCAGCTAATTAGTGATCCCCTTCACCTGCCAGACAGCTGATCAATCAGGGCACCTTTTCTGTACCCTGGAGAACTTTATGGCACTTACATTTATGTATTAAAGTTATAGAATGAGGGGGGTTGGTAAAGTAATACAATACACTGGTGATTTTCTTTCACTATAGAAATAGTTTGGCTGGACCTTTGTGAACCCCCAGTGCTTTGCTTGAATCATACATACATGTATGTCAGTGCATTTTTTGGCTTAGCTTACAGACAGTACTGTACGTGTTTAGGAATATCCACCTTCGTTCTTTCCTCAAACATATCAACTTCACACACCTATGAAACTGTACTAATCCTTGATAGATTAATTATGCGAGTTTGGTAATATAATGAAAACCTTAAAAGGGTTATGTTTGACTTTGTTTTATTGTGTTTTATGTGCTATATTTTATTTATTGTGACTGTTTTACATGTTATTTTTGTATTATTTTATGTTTTTAATATTGTAAACTGATTTGGATGAATTTTACAAAGATGGGGAAGCTGTCTATAATGAACAGTATCACCCAGTGGGATGATAAACAGTTCATCTTCAAAACCGCAGTGCGATTTAATTCCTAGCATGAAACACTGAAATTTCACCATAAATCTAGCTATCTGATGGGTTTTTTTCTTTCTAGTTTTATTGCAGATTAACTAAAATTAATCTTATATACAGTGTTTATCTAAAGAACCTTGAGAGAAGATCAGGCATTTGCCAACTAGGATGTGATGCATGTGGAGGTTAACAAGTCACCTAGGGGGTCCTTTTACCAAGCTGCAGTAAAAGGGGGGCCTGTGCTGGTGTCAGCATGTGCTTTTTGACACGCTCTTAGGCCCCATTTTATCGCAGCATTTAAAAAGTTGCCTTTAAAAAAAAAAAAAGAAATGGCCATGTGGCAAGTGAACCACTTGCCGCACAGCCATTTCAGGGGGGAGCACTTACCACTACTGGTCAGGGCTCCCGTGCTAACCCAGCGGTAACTGGGCAGTGAGTGGCACTGCCTGTTTACCACCGGTAAGCACCGTCGGTACAAAGATAAAAATATTTTTGTAGCACCGGAAGTGGCGCTTACTGGGGGTGGGAACTACCACCAGGCTGCTGCGGTAGCCTGGTAGTAGTTCTGGATTAGCGAGCGGTAAGCCCGTGTTGGGCTTACCGCCACTTCATAAAAGACCCCTCTAGGTTGGGAAGTCAAGCAAGTGCTTACTTGTTGAACATATCGGAGCCAATGTTTCTTTACAAAATTGAAGCTGCGTAGATTTACACCACTTTGGGAGCTGAGGTAAATGTGTAAGAATATAAAACACACATATTTCAGAAAGAACATTTGACTCTACTTTGCTTTGTCCCAAACACCTACACCTGGGTTATGTACCATTCATTTATTCAGCCAGTGGTGGTCAGTGTTTTTTTTAAATCCTGACTGACACCAACTAGAATGCTGGGTCATGTCTGGGCACCGGTATTGAATATTCGGCTCTCACTGGACATGTGATAGCCGCCGAAAACTATTTAGACCCTAGCCAGTATTCAGCCAAGACTCATATAATTTACTCCTGCCTGCTTAAATCACTTTGAATATTGACCCATCTGTTCTTGGGCCATGAAAGACAGTTAATTAAATCAGTATACATAAGCATAGTAATCATGTATGGGGGTAATTTATATGCTGCATTTTACCCATGTGTCCTTGTATAAAGACTTAGGCAATCATGGTTTCGGGTTTCTTATTCTTAATTACTTTTTGAATATATTTATAATTTTTCTTTCACTTTGAAGTTGCAGACTGTGCTGTGTAGGCAGCAAGAAAAAGAAAAATGTACCAGGCTGTGAAAACTTTTACAAGGCACTGAAAACATAGTAAAGAAAGTCTTGATAAAGAATATAAAAATGGCATAGACGGCACCACAGGCTAAAAAGTGAGACTTGGGGAACCAAATATGAATATTTTTGACATGAAAACCAATATGATAGACATTACAGTACCTCAGAAATATTCATCATCCATAAGACGAAAATATTTTTCCTGGAAGTTAAGTTCTGAAAATAGAAGTTGTAATATAAGACCCAAAGAGGGTAGACTTAATATTAGCAGATGGAAATATTGCTTTGCAGAAAGGAAAGGATGGTGGATACATGGTCTAACCTCCTAGTGATGGTGATAGTAGAGTCAAAATAAATAGCAGAGTTCTAGAAAGTATGGAGAAAGCACAGAGAATCATTAAGATAATTTCTTACACCAGATGCAACAAAAAATTGAAAGGAAATGGAGATAACGTAGAAGGCTTTTCAGTACTGCAACAAGAGAGAATGCTAGAAAAATTAGATGGGTTTGCAGTCATACTGTGTTTCTTTGTTTAAATTGCTTTTTTTCTTTTTTTTTTATACAGGTAAATGGTTTAACTATGGAATTATATTTCTTGTTTTGATCCTTGATCTTAATATGTGGAAGAACCAGATTTTTTACAAACCTCCAGCTTATGGTCAGTATGTGGGTCCTGGTAAGAAAATCTACACGGTAGAAGATTCCGAAAGCCTGCAAAACCTTAACCGGACAACATTATCATGGGAATGGCGGTCCAATAATACCAATCCTAATACTAATCAGAGCTACACCAGTGGGGATATGTTCTTACACAGCAGGTATATTGGAACTAGTTTGAACATCAAGTGCCTAGCCTTTATTCCAAGTCTGTTGGCTTTCGTTTTGTTTGGATTCTTTGTCTGGTTCTTTGGACGATTTCAAGAAAGCGATCAAGGCATGGAGAACAAGGACAAAACATACACACGCATAAAAAGGAAATCGCCTTCAGAACACAGCAAAGAGATGGGAATGACTATTGAAAATTTAAAGGCTTCTATAGAGGAAACGTTAAGTCTGCATAACACATCTTTGGCTTCTGTAAGGACAGAAGGGAATGAAAATGAGAATCCTTCTCTTTTGGTTTCTGAGAAATTGAACTCACAGTCTACTGAGCAGGAAACAATAGCACCAGCAGAGCCAGCTGGGCCTCCTGTATCCAATAGCGAGCCTATGGCATAGCCCCTCATCTAGATTTTTTTAAAACATGACGATAAACTGGAGTTGAAAGTCTAGTTTACTTTTCATAAATTAAAGTTTACATAGAGATAGGAAAAAAGTATTAGATACACCTATTCTGTGTTACAATGGTGCTCGTGTGCTTTTTCTAAGACACTTTTTTCAATTTCTATAATATATGTGCCTATATTGAATTTTTCTTTGTATACTAGACAGCCTCTCACCATTGCACAAGCTATTTAATAAGGCTTTGATTTACTTTGTGATATGGTGTTAGATAAACTTGCAGGTATTAATTTCTAACCATAGTGGTGCCTTGATATGTTATCCTTACAAAACAGTGCTATGACATACGTTAAGCACTGTTACTGTGCAGGGTTTTTCTGTACTTCTTTTGAATAACATTGATCATTTTTCATTAGCAAACATAGATATTACTAACAAATAATTCTAATTAGATTAACATAAGCATTTGTGACAACCCCTGCATTCCCATTCTTCCCATCAGAAATGTACAGACACTAGTAAGCACAAAACAAAGCAGCAGAACTGCCCTCTGCAGATTACGAGAAACGAAGAAGAGAGTGGAGACAGCTAAGGGTAATGAAGCAAGAGTTGCGTTATTTTGATGCAACTTTTATTTAGAACTAAAGGGACCATTTACTAAAACGTGCTAGAATCTCTGCTTAACGTATGGTAATGCGGGATTTTACTGTGCACTAAGCCTAGATTTAATGCAGCACTGTGGAATTTTTAAAAAATACATTTTATTGCAGACTGTGGGCTAATGTCATTAGAACGCAGTACATTCATAGAGTTAATGAGGGAGCATGTACTGCCTCCTGTTTAGGAGGCATTAACCCCCAGATGCTATATATCCTGCCCAAATTTCCACGCCCAAACTTTGTGCATGCTTTGGAGATGTACGTGCCAATAAATTTATTTATTTGTTACATTTGTATCCCACATTTTCCCACCTATTTGCAGACTCGATGTGGCTTACATAGTACCGTATTGGCGTTTGCCAGTTCCGGAATAAATATAGGTGTTATTGTAGTAGAATAGGTTCATGTAAGGTAGGTATATAAGGGAAATTAGGAAGGAAGAGGGAAGTTGGGGTGTGTCCATTACAATTTTTGGTTTTGTTGTGTTGCAGGTGCTCAGGCTTTTATGTTGCCTAATGAGCTCAGAAACATCAATAATTGGGTGCTAATAACCCATTATTGATAATTGTCACTCTTAAAAATTTGCGCATGCATCTTGCTGCACATCCACCTTCTCCTACATAGGCACACAATTGTGGAATGCACTGCCAAAGAGTGTGAAAACAATCTACGACCATCTAAACCTCAGGAGATCTTTAAAGACCTACTTATTCAGAAAAGCATTCCCCACCGACCTAACTTAGATGCCTCAACTCTGCAACACAGCAAAATCATAGATTGTATCGGACACTATATATTCCTTCCTATATTCGATCCCTATGTACCTGAATATACTAACCTTACCCGACCCTAATATCAAATTGTATTTGTATCCATACCGGACTTGGCGATCGTCTTTACGGTATTATGTAAGCCACACTGAGCCTGCAAATAGGTAGGAAAATGTGGGATACAAATGTAACAAATAAATAAAGCATGGTGCCTAACTTCAATCACATGTATTTGAAAAGGGGATGTGGCCAGGGGCGTCAGGGGCATTCCAAAAAGTTGTGCGTGGATTTATCAAATTCGCCTGAAGCGCACCTAAGATGGGCGCCATCATTTAGACCTGCTTTTAGCACACATGAGTACAGCACCCAAAGGTTATGCACGGGATCTGTGCCAAATGCGATTGTCTAAAGGGCATGCTCCCATTATAGAATAACGCTTAGCAGTCAAGTTTTTCGGCACTGTTTATTGAATTCCCTCCTAAGTGCTCCTGCATTAATTCTGCATTAGCCACTTAGCACCTGTTAAGAATGACACACTATCTGGTTATTGCTTCTACACCCACTCTTTGCCCATGACATGTCTCCTCCCCAAAATATGTTTTTCTCAATTGCACGTTATTACACACAAACGGCAAAATACTGCAAATTGCTTTAACATGTTTATGCGATAGCTTGTTTGCGCACACTAACCACATGTTAAGGGCGTAATGCCCTTTAGTAAAAGGGCCCCTAAATGTCCCGGACATTTTAGTGTACAAAATCAATTAATTCAATTATTAAAAAGTCATTATAAAAGGATGAGTACAAGACCCCAGAAACTTATGTTGTGTCATAAAAATGTGAATAATGGATTATCATACAACATAAAAATGGATGATATAAACATTTTCTGAAACCAGAAAACCATCTTTCACATGGCAGTCAAACCAACTGAAAGTAAAACGGGTACAACCTGTACCACTGTTTTGGCCAAAGCTTATCAAAGCTTATTACTAGAGGATAGGTCCTCTTACCTTTGACTGCAAAAAAAAAAATATTAAAAAAAGAGCAATCTAAAAGAAATCAAATTTTAAAATAAGGATATAAATGTACAAGAAATCACATAAAGGATGTAAGTATATAAGGACAGTGCGTATATAGGGGACATGTACTAATGTTTAGCGCATGCTAGTGATGTCAGAACATAGAACCCATCTTATTTCTGTGGGTCCTGCAGCAGATATACATCATTGGAGTGTTTCAACTTTTAGTAAATGACCACCAACTAAATAACATCAAATTACTAACTCTGTATTATATTGTCACCCTGCGGTCCCAGGGTCCTCTCCAACAGGGCTTCTATCCCTGGGGGTGTAATTCCCAGAGCTGTCCACAAGTTCCCCTCCAGACAACCACAAACGCAAACGTACTTCAAATTTGGGTTTATTCACCTTTGTATGGACAAGGCAAGGTACATCACTTAAAAAAAGGGGGGGGTCTTTCCTGGCTTCTCCGTAGGGACACCAGACCTTCCACTATCCCAGAGAAGGGCAGTTCACATCACAGTTCAAACCCCAGCAAAGTACTGTTCATATGATAGTACAGGCCTCCTCCACAGCTCTGTTCCCCTCACAGCTCAGGCCCCAGCAAAGTACTGTTGACATCACAGTTCAGGCCTAGCAAAGTACTGTTGACATCACAGTTCAGGTCCAGCAAAGGCCTGTTCATATCACAGTTCAGCCCAGAAAGATATTGTTCATATCACAGTTCAACCCCAGCAAAGTGTTGTTCACACAGTTCAACCCAGCAAGGTATTGTTCATATCACAGTTCCAAGCTCAGTCAGGGTAAAGGACTGCCCACCTCAGGCTCAGCCCTTACTGCTGGGAAAAGTTCCTACCTTCCCCCACTCTCCCTCCTTTTGGTGTTTGGAACAGCTGCTTAATTCTGCCTCCACCCTCTCTCAACCTGGAGACCAGGCTGGCTGTCAAGCCTTTTAGCTTCTTCCCTTGTACCTCTGCCAATGCAGTTAGATTGTAAGCTCTTTGAGCAGGGACTGTCTTTCTTCTATGTTTGTGCAGCGCTGCGTACGCTTTGTAGCGCTATAGAAATGCTAAATAGTAGTAGTAGTAGTAATAGAACCATGGGTTCATTTTCCCCTGGCTCCTCCACTGGTCTCTCCTCTCCTCTCCTTCTTCTCTCACCACCTCCCAGTCAATTAAGTCCTCTCCTTTTATCTTCCCCACCTGTTCCTCTTCCCCCTGATTATTTCTCATTAACCATTCCCTCTTTTCTCCCTCTGCATCCTGAGACTTGTATTTTCCTTTCCCCTTCCCTTCTTTTGCCCTTGTGGATTGCTGGGACTCCTGGGACCGGTAGTCTTCTTCCACCCCTAGCCTCTGGAGATCCTTATACCTCCAGAGGGGAGTGACTCCTTTTCTCCTAGGCACCAGGGACTTGTAGTTGGACCCCAGCCCTGGAGGTGTACCTGCCCGGCTCCTTTCCCAGGTCCTTTCCTCAAAATATATACTTTCTAAAAGCGGGTGGATGGATATTTAAGTGAGCCATCTAATGAGAACAGAATGGAATGGGCCCTGGCTTGCTAATTTTGGGGGTCTTTTACGAAGCGGTGGTAAGCCCAACGCGGGCTTACTGCTCGCTAATCCAGAAATACTGCTGCCCAATGTGGCCATTTCCAGTGCTCCGGAGATTTTCTTTTGTCTAGCGCTGCACTAACTCGGCTGTAATTGGGCATCACTGTGCACTGCCCGGTTACCCTGGAAGGCATTACTGCCACTTCAGTGGGTGGCGGTAAGAGCTCCCTGCCGCATGACCACGTGGAAGGGGATAATTTACTGCGTGGCCATCTTTTGGGGGGGGGTCTTAAAAATTGTCCCCGCCGCTACCACAGGGCCCTTGTTCCCACAGCTTAGTAAAAGGACCTCTTTATCCCTACTCAATTCCCTTTAACTTCCTGCTTTCTGTGTGGGAATTATCCCTCCATGACCCAGCAGAGCAGAAGAGGAAAACGGAAATGAACAGGGTGATGGAATGGGGATAGATGTAGCTCCTTTGTATGCAGAACCAGGATCTTATTCATAGGACTTGAAAAAATGACTTGGGGGGGGGGGGGAGTCTTTTCTTTTACTAAGGTGCACTCACGGGCGCACGCTAAACATTAGAGACGCCCATAGGAATTTATTGGCGTCTAACGTTTAGCGCGTGCCTAAAAATGTGAGCACGCCTTAGTAAAAGACACCCTTGGTTACTTAAAACTGAGCTGTAGTAGACTTAGAGGCTTATTTTCAAAGCACTTAGCCTCCCAAAGTTCCATAGAAACCTATGGAACTTAGCTTCCCAAAGTGCTTTGAAAATATGCCTCTTAGTAATATCAGCTGTTGGACTATAGAGTAGTGCAACAGGTTGACTATCTTTTCATTCTCGTTGACTAGATGCCAATTACAAAAACAAAAGTATAAGTCAGTACAACTAGGGGGATAAAGGGGCCCTTTTACTCAACCTTAACTTGTGCTAACAGACATACAGCACATGCTAAATGTTGTGCATCCTATTTTATACCTATGAGCCACGTGGCACTTAACACAGGTTTAGTAATTGGGCCCAAATATAACATGGGTCACTACTTTTTATTGTAAACCGCTTAGATTTTATAAGGATAGATAGTATATCAATTTGAATTAAACCTTAAACTTTACTTATCAAAATGTGACTTTCTTCACCAGTAACTGCAATTATATCCTTTTCTCATTTGCACGGGGGTAACACCTAATGCAACTAGCATATAAAAAAAATTTTCTATATTGTACTCAATGAATAATAGTTTTTGTAAATCCATAAGATGAATCTTTCTACCAACAGATCTTATAAATAAGACTTAACATAAGAACAGAAGCATTGCCATACTGGGATAGACTGAAGGTCCATCAAGCCCAGTATTCCCACTTCAGGTCACAAGTACTTGGCAAGATCCCGGAATACTAAAAGACATATTTGATGTTGCTTATCCTAGAAATACGCAATGAATTTTCCAAAGTCTACGTTAATAATGGCTTATGGACTATTCTTTTAGGAAAGTATCCTAACCTTTTAAAATCCTTGCTAAGCTAACTGCTTTTACCACATTCTCTGGCAACAAATTCCAGAGTTTAACTACACATGGCGTGAAGAAATATTTTCGCTGGTTTGCATTAAATTTACTACTTAGTAGCTTCATTGCGTGCCCCCTAGTCCTAGTATTTTTGGAAAGAGAAAACAAGCGATTCACCTCTACTCATACCATTCCACTGTCCCATCAAGCCCAGTATCCTGTTTCGAACAGTGGCCAATCCAGGGCAAAAGTACCTGGCAAGATCCCAAAAAGAGTAAAACCGATTTTATGCTGCTTATCTTAGAAATAAGCAGAAGATATTCCATCTTAATAATCACTTAAGGACTTTTCTTTTACAAAATTATCTAAACCTTTTTTAAACCCTGCTAAGCTAACTGCTTTTACCACATTCTCTGTCAAAAAATTCCAGACTTTAATTACATTTTGAGTGAAGAAATATTTTCTCTGGTTTGTTTTAAATTTACTACTTAGTAGCTTCATTGCATGCACCATAGTACTAGTATTTGGAAAGGGTAAACAAACGATTCACGTCAACCTGCTCTCCACTCCACTCAGTATTTTATAGAACTTTATCATATCTCCCCTCAGCCATCTCTTCTCCAAGCTGAATAGCCCCAGCCACTTTAGCCTTTCCTCATAGGGAAGTCATCCCATCCTCTTTATCATTTTTGTCACTGTTTTCTATACCTTTTCTAATTGCGCTATATCTTTTTTGAATACAGTGACTAGAATTTCACACATTATTCGAGGTGTGGTTGCACCATGGAGTGATAAAAAAGTATTATAGTATTCTCATTTTTGTTTTCCATTCCTGAGCCACCGCAGCACACTGAGCAGAGGGTTTCAACATATCATCACCGATGATACCTAGGTCCTTTTCCTGGGTGATGACTCCTAATGTGGAACCTTGCATCAGGTAGCTATAATTTGGGTTCCTCTTTCCAACATACATCACTTTGCACTGACATTAAACCTCATCTGCCATTTGGATGCCCAATCTCCCAGTTTCATAAGGTCCTCTTGTAAATTTTCATAATTCTGTTGCAATTTAACAACTTAACTTTGTGTCATCAGCAAATTTAATTACCTCACTAGTTATTCCCATCTCTAGATCATTTTTAAATATGTTAAAAACGCAGTGGTCCCAGCACAGACCCCTGAGGAACCCCACTATCTACCCTTCTCCGTCGAGAATACTGGCCATTTAAGCCTACTGTCTGTTTTCTGTCTTTTAACTAGTTCTTATTCCACATTATGACATTACCTCCTATCCCATGACTTTATAATTTCCTCAGGAGTCATTCATAGGGTACATTGTCAAATGCCTTTTGAAAATCCAGATATACAGTATCGACTGGCTCACCTTTATCCACATGTTTATTCACCCATTCAAAGAAATGTAGTAGATTAGTGAGGCAAGATTTGCCTTGACTAAATCCATGCTGACTTTATCTCATTAATCCATGCCTTTGTATATGCTATGTAATTTTGCTCTTTCCCAATCCTGTGCCAATGGAATACATCTTTATTGAATAATGTCCAAAATACAGTAAACAACACAATACCATAAACTAGGCACCACATTAATGCATCTCTTGCGAATGTAACTGTATAGAATACTCCCACGTAACACAGGTAAATGTTACACTTATCACAAAAGTGCCAGTGAGTCACCTAAGGGCTATTCTACAATGGAACACATAACTTGCATAGCACATCAATGCAATACGGACATATATGTGAGTGGAACATAGCCAGGACATGGGCAGGGCTCCCACTTATGCACATAGGGCCAGATTCTATATATGGTGCTTAAAAAAATCCATGTAGAAAACATTCCCGCCTAAGCATATTCTATAAGTGGCACCTAGATTTAGGCACAGTATATGGAATACGCTTAGTCGATATCCTAGTGCCTAAAACTGGGTGTATCTATTTACATCAGCGAAAAAGTGGCATAAATCCCAGTGCATAGATTTAAGTGCAGAGGGCCATTTTCTATAACAACGCACATAAATTTTGGAATTCCCATGAATTGCCCATTTCCCCGCCCATAACCACGCCCCTTTTTGCTTGCACACATTAAAATTTAGGCACAGTGCGATACAGAATACGCTTAGGGAGTTGTGCATGTAAATTCTAATTATTGCCAATTTAGTGCTTATTATTGCTTGTTAAGTGCTGTCAACGCTGATTGGCTTGTTAAGCCAATTAAGTTATGCGTGTTGTTATAGAATATCTTTACATTTTGATGCGGAACACTAAGTGTGCTATATAGAATCCAGGGGATAAGGAGCAAATCTATAATTTGACACCAAGGTGTAGGCTTCACAATGGGGCACACTTAGTACCAATTCTATAATGGAACTTAGGCGCACCGTTATAAAATATTAGCAATAAGCCATGTTGGTGCACCAAAACTTAGGCACACCCATATTTGACAGGTCAATATCTGGTTTACGTTGGCATGACTAAATGCGCCATGCAACACCTGGTAGTATTAAGTTGCAAGTGTTGCTTCACACGTTACCTATGTCCCTTCCATACTCCACTCACTTGTTCGACTTTGATGCGTACTTTATAGAATGGCACCTAGCACTATTGGCACCTCTGATGTGCATAACTGCTAGCATTCTATAAACTACAAGTTCACTTGGTGTCTAATAGTAGACGCCAAATTATAGAATGAGGGAGATAACTCATAGAATTCTGTAAATTACACATGTTCTTGTCGCACTTAGGGGCCCTTTTACTAAGCCACGTGTGCCAAAATGGAGTTACTGCCCAGATACCACGTGGCTCTTGCGATAATTTCATTTTTGGTGCACAGCTGATATGCGCGGCCAAAAAAAAATCATTTTTATTTTCGGATGTGCGTATTGGATGTGCGCCAAGTGGCATTTGACGGATGTAGGTCATTACCGCCTGGTTACTGCGTGAGAATTTACCGCTAGGTCGATGGCTGGCAGTAAGGTCTCAGACCCAAAATGGACTTGTGGCAATTTTGATATTTGCCGCATGTCCATTTTTGGCAAAAAAATTTAAAAGGCCTTTTTTACAGGCGCGCTGAAAAATGGATTGGCGTGCGCCCAAAACCCGCGCCTACACTATTGCAAGCCATTTTTCAGCACTCCTTAGTAAAAGGACCCCTTAACAGTCAAATGGCTGGTGTAACAGCAGTGTGTAAATGTAAAGCATGCCAATACTGGGTTACCTTAGAATTCTATAGCAGAATCTGGGCACCCAAATGCTGTTATTGAATAGGGTCTCACCTTACAACATCAGAGAGCTTAAATGGAGGTGCCCATTTATAAAATTTTTTCCTCATAAAGTTTCATAAAATTACACCTCTTCTTCCCCACCAACTGATGAATGCTTCACATTTTACAATTGCTTCGATATACAGCAGCTGGAATAGTGGAAGGATTGAAGGCAAGAGATCAGGTTTCCCCAGTTATGAAGGCTTTATGCTGCCCATTATTTACAATGTAGGTTTAAGTTGCTTGTGTTAACTTTTAAAACTGTATATGGATTGGGTTCCCAATTATCTTCATGATAAATTGACAGGTTATGTACCAGGGCACAGCTCTGTTCTGCAGGGAAGGATCAATAGACATCCCAAATTGAGTAGAGTTGCATCTTGGGTGCTTTTTCAATTGCTTCCCCAGTATGATTGAAGTTTTTCCCTAATGATACCTTCAGTTCTGTTGGATGATAAAACCTCAGAAGCCCATATATAAAGGGTTTATAATTCTACCTTTGAGAGTTAGGATCTTTAGTGAAATTTTGAGCATAACGTAGGCATTCAGCCCTACTAAATTTTCGAATTGGCCTAACAAGTATATGGCAACAGGAGTGGATTTAGGGGGGAAAAAGTAGAAGCTTAGTGCTGATTTTCAGCAATAGGCACTTAGTGGGAGATTCTAAATATGACGCCTAAAAATCGGCATTGAAATCGATGCTGACGGGCCATTTTAAAGAGCGTTTCGTTCTTTCGGGACTACCCACTGACCCAACGCGGCCACTGGTGGTAGTCCCACCCAGAGCGCGTGCCATTTCCTGGGGAAAAAGAAAACCCCTAGAAATGCCTTGCATGGAGGTAACCTGGCGGAAATCAGACATTGCTGCACGCTGCCCAGTTACCACCAGATTAGCGCAGGAGCCCTTTTCGCCACCTCAGTGGGTGGCAGTAAGGGCTCCTTATCATATAGCCATGTGGTAAGAGTTCTCGTACCGCATGGCCATGTGTGCCTGGGGTCTTTTTACCTGCTGCGGTAAAAAGGGCCCTGGCGCATGAGAAAAATGGCCCCCGCTGCCACTGCAGGGCCCTTTTTCCCGCAGCTTGGTAAAAGGTCCCGTAAGCGTATTCTGTAAACAACTCCTAGATATAGTCGTGGTATATAGAATATGCTTAGCTGATATTTCAGCTCCAAAATCTAAGCGCATCCATTTAAGCCAACTAAAACTTGGTGTAAATCTCGCGGCATTGATTTATGTGCACTGGGCCATATTCTATAACTACTTGCGTAAATTTGGGAACGCCTATGACACACTCATTTCCCTACCCATAACCACGCACCTTTTTACCTGCCATGCTAGAAATTAGATGCACTGCATTACAGAATATGCTTAGCGAGTTGTGCGCGTAAATTCTAATCAGTGGCAAGTAGTGTTCATTATTGCTTAAGTGCTGATATCAATTCTGATTAGCTTATTTAGCCAATTAAGTTATGTGTGGTATTATAGAATCCGCTTGGATTTCAGAACAGATTTCTAGGCACGCTATATAGAATCCGAGGGTTAAGGGCCTCTTTTATCAAGCCATGTGGCAATGCTGACAAAGCCCATTCAAATTGAAGGGGCCTTGTCGGCATTACTGCACCAGTGAACGCTAGTGCAGTTTGATACAAGAGGCCCTAAATTAGATTCGTAAACCTAGGTAGCTAAATGGCAGGCTTAAATTTGGGAGCATAACTTTTAAGCTTCTAAAGTTAGGTGAATTTTCAAGAGTAGCTCTACTTTTTTGAATATCAGGTTTAATTGCTCTGAAAGGTATATCCTTGTTTGTGAATGAGAAAGCATGTTGTTTTAGAGAATTGGGGTTGTAAAGGGTTTGTTAATGCAGATAGGAGTTTGCTGTTACATTGGTTCCCACTATGTTGTTTTGGTGGGATGGAGGTTTGGTGGTTTAGCTTTGTATTAATTATATATTGTAAATCATCTTAGGATTTTGTTTTTAAGGAGACTAAACAGAACTATAATTAATTAATCAGTCAAATACATAAACAGAGGTGGTGGTATCATCTTGACCTGCAACTCAAAATCATATTATTTAGGTTCATCTCTTTTTATTTGTCTTCTTCCAAAAATACTCTTCTCTGCAGAAGGCTAAAATGCATCTCTGCCCTCTTCCCCTACCCTTCACAAAAATCTTTGATACAGAACATATCATAATTCCTCTCAGGGCAAAGTATTTACAGTATGATAACTTTTTATGATAGAAATACAAACTTCTGTTTTACTCACTTTTAAGGACTAGACCAACTAGTACCATTTGACAATTAACAAACATCATTTTTCTTCCAATCACTTCTTATTTTCTTGGTTTTTAAGCTAACTAAGGGCACGCTAGCAGATTTAGCATGTGCTAAAAACTAAGATGCCCATAGGAATATAATGGGTGTCTTAGAGGGGCATATTCGAAACCTCGTTTCGATTTGGACATCCTCGCAAAACGTCCCCCATCCAGGGGCAGGGAAACCTGTATTTTCGAAACAAGATGGGCGTCAATCTTTCGTTTCAATAATACGGTCAGGGACGCCCAAATCCTGAAATTTGGTCATCCTTAGAGATGGTCGTCCCTAGACTTGGTCGTTTCTGATTTTCGGTGATAATGGAAACTAAGGAAGTCCATCTCAGAAATGACCAAATGCAAGCCATTTGGTCATGGGAGGAGCCAGCATTTGTAGTGCACTGGTCCCCCTGACATGCCAGGACACCAACCGGGTACCCTAGGGGGTCACTGCAGTGGACTTCATACATAGCTCCCTTATCTTGTGTGCTGAGCCCCCTAAACACCCCCCCCAAAAACCCACTATCCACAACTGTACACCACTACCATAGCCCTTACCGGTGAAGGGGGCACCTAGATGCGGGTACAGTGGGTTTCCGGTGGGTTTTGGAGGGCTTACTGTTCTTCCACAAATGTAACAGGTAGGGGGGGGGGGTGGGCCTGGATCCACCTGCCTGAAGTGCACTGCACCCACTAAAACTGCTCCAGGGACCTGCATACTGCTGTGATGGACCTGAGTATGACATCTGAGGCTGGCACAAAATATTTTAAAAGATATTTTTTGATGGTGGGAGGGGGTTAACGACCACTGGGTGAGTAAGGGGAGGTCACCCCCGATTCTCTCCGATGGTCATCTGGTCATTTCGGTCACCTTTTTGTGCCTTGGTCGTAAGAAAAACATGACAAGGTAAAGTCGTCCAAGTGTTCGTCAGGGATGTCCTTGTTTCTTTCTTAGGGTCGAGGATGTCCAAGTGTTAGGCACGCCCAAGTCCCGCCTTCGCTACGCCTCCATCACGCCCCCTTGAACTTTGGCTGTCCCTGCGACGAAAAGCAGCTGGGGATGTCCAAAATCGGCTTTCGATTATACCGATTTGGATGACCCTGGAAGAAGGACATCCATATTCTGATTTATGTCGAAAGATGGGCGTCCTTCTCTTTCAAAAGTTAGCCCAATAGCGTTTAGCGCACACTAAGTTTAGCATGCGCCAGGGGCGTAGCCAGACCTCGCCGGGAGGGGGGCCAGAGCCCGAGGTGGGGGGGGCACTGTTTAGCTGCCTCCCCCCCACCGCCGACCCCCCCCTCCCGCCACTGCCGCCAATTTGGACCCCCCTGCCGAGTATGACTCTCTTGAGCCCCCCTCCCACCATCAACCCTCCCCCGCCGTCGCCGCCCACCCTGCTGCCACATGAGGTACCTTGTTTGCTGGTGGGGGTCCCCAAACCTCACCAGCCAAAGAGTCTTCTTCAGCGCCGGAGTTAGTAGATTCCAGCACCTTCGTTCAACAAAGTTCGTGTGAAGATCAGCTGTTTTTGACGCCTTACGTCCTGCACGGGGCTACATGCATGGTGCAGAACGTAAGGCGTCAAAAGCAGCTGATCTTCACATGAACTTCGTTGAACGAAGGCGCCGGAGTCTACTAACTCCGGCGCTGAAGAAGACTCCGGCTGGCGGGGTTTGGGGACCCCCGCCAGCAAACAAGGTACCTCATGCGGCGGGGCGGGCGGTGATGGTAGAGGAGGGTTGGTGGTGGGAGGGGGGTTCAAGAGGGTCATCGGCAGGGGGCCAGGGCTGAATCTATGGGGACCCAGGCCCCCCTAGGCCCCACGTAGCTACGCCACTGGCATGCGCTAAATCCGCTAATGCGCTAGGGGCCCTAAATTCCTTTCCTTTCTGTTCTCCATATATCCATTTCCACCTTTCCCCTTCTACTCCTACTGTGACTTTGGGTTCATCAAAAGGTGTAGCAGGCATGTTATATATCACTCAAAATGAGAGGATGTTGGAATCCTACTTGATTATCACATCTTGTTCTGCATTTTTGGAAACATGTTTAAAACTCTAGATTTGAAAACGTGTTTGAATGTCCAAATTTGTTCAAAGCAATGCAAAGATCAGCAGCCAGAAATCTGATGTTCTTATACGGATCAATTCAATAAAGGGCGCTAATATTTAAGCACCAAAACTTTTGGTGCTAAGCTAGTATTCTATAATGCCACAATTAAATGCCAAATCTGTTACAGAATACTAACAGAAGTACCACCAAGTTGTTCACCAAACTGTAGTCACAACCACTTATGACGTCTATGGCTGGTGTAATGGTTCTCAAAGGTTTTTTGGCCGATGATGAAGGTAAGATCAATGTGATCTGTTCTAGCTTCGTTAGATTTAATATCATCTTGGAGCTCTTTGAGGCCTTTTTTCCTTCCTGCACGGCACACACTATTTAGTGGATGCCAAACATTGAAGTCATTTTTTGTTAGTGGAAATGTTTGTGAGAGTATTCTGGTGTAATGGTTGCACATATTGCAGTTGTGTGTGTAAATGTGGGAATTCTATGAAGGTACAGCATACAATAGAACCCAGTTGGCCTCATTAACCCCCCCCCCCCCCTTATATAAGAATAAAACTACGAGGAAAAGATCACGAACACCCAAACGCCTACACATTATTCAGCGTCTTTTACTGGGGTAATGAATATTATCATTGGTCAAAAAGCCAGGTCGTTTCCTCATGGTTTTATTCTTATATATATATTTTATGCAGTACAATTGTGGGAAATATTTGAATACCAGTGATTCTGCACTGTTAGTGCAACACATTTGTGTGGCATTCTATAAAGCGCACACAAGAATAGTGGGAACGCCCTTTTCCTGGTATGACCCTCCCAGGTGCAGGGCCAGTCTTAGCAATTGGGGGACCCTGTGCAGACCAGTTCAGTGGGCCCCCCGGCCCGTGCCCATCCATGCCCACCACCATAAGCCATAGTTTAAAAGGAGGTGTAGAGCTCTCAGAACCACACCTCACCCATACCTTGATATGCATCCACCATGTTTCAGTAGATAGCAGCAGACAGCGGCAGCAATTTTCATATCCCATCAGCTGCCCAGAGCCTCCTCGCTGCTGCATCCCGCCCTTGTGGAAGCAGGAAGTGACTTCAAAAGGGGGCTGGACGCAGCAGCGAGGAGGATCTGGGCTCGGCAGCTGACAGGATATGAAAATCGCTGCCGCTGCCTGATGTTGTCTACTGAAATGTGGATGCACAGTACGGAGCAGGGAGGTGTTCTTAGACAGGATGACAGACGTGCCAGAGATGTGGGGCCCTAGGATCGCAAGGCCCTGTGCGACCGCCCCTGCCACCCCTGCCTAAGACTGGCCCTGCCCAGGTGAATTCCCTCTTTGCAATTTGAGCGACAACACTTACAGGCTTATTTTCGAAAGAGAAGGGTGCCCATCTTCCGATACAAATTGGGAGATGGGCGTCCTTCTCTCAGGGTCGCCCAAATCGGCATAATCGAAAGCCGATTTTGGGCGTCCTCAACTACTTTCCGTCGCGGGGACGACCAAAGTTCACGGGGGCGTGTCGGCACCATAGCAAAGGTGGGACTGGGGCGTGCTTAACACATAGGCGTCCTCGACTGATAATGGAAAAAAGAAGGGTGTCCCTGATGAGCACTTGGCCGACTTTACTTGGTCCATTTTTTCTTGTGACTAACCCTCAAAAATGGTGCCTGAACTGACCAGATGACCACCGGAGGGAATCGGGGATGACCTCCCCTTACTTCTCCAGTGGTCACCAACCCCCTCCCACCCTAAAAAAAAACTTTAAACTTTTTTTTCCAGCCTCAAATGTCATACCCAGCTCCATGATAGCAGTATGCAGGTCCCTGGAGCAGTTTTAGTGGGTGCAGTGCACTTCAGGCAGGCGGACCCAGGCCCATCCCCCCCTACCTGTTATACTTGTAGTGGGAAATGTGAGACCTCCAAAACCCACCCAAAACCCACTGTACCCACATGTAGGTGCCCCCTTCACCCCTTAGGGCTATGGTAGTGGTGTACAGTTGTGGGGAGTGGGTTTTGGGGGGCTCAGCTCCCAAGGTAAGGGAGCTATGCACCTGGGAGCAATTTATGAAGTTCACTGCAGTGCCCCCTAGGGTGCTTGGTTGGTGTCCTGGCATGTCAGGGGGACCAGTGCCCTACGAATTCTGGCTCCTCCCACAACCAAAGGGCTTGGATTTGGTCGTTTTTGAGATGGGCGTCCTCGGTTTCCATTATGGACAAAAAACAGAGACGACCATCTCGAAGGTCAACCATCTCAGCAGTTAGGTCAACCATCTCTAAGGTCAGCCCAAATGTTGAGATTTGGGCGTCCCTGACCGTATTATCGAAACAAAAGATGAATGCCCATCTTGTTTCGATAATACGGGTTTCCCCGCCCCTTCACGGGGCCGTCCTACGAGGACGCCCTCATGAAAACTGGGGTGCCCTGTTCAATTATGCCCCCGTTAGGCACCCAGTTATAGAATAGTATCTAAGTGCACTTTCGTGTCTACCTGCTGCTTCTCTCCCATTTTGGCACTTAACTGCTGTTATCTGTTGTTTTCACACCTAAAGTTAAACACCAATAAGTTTCACAGGATATTAGTTTTAGGTGGATTTGTGAATATGGATTAGGATATCTGAAATCAACAGTAGAAGGGCTGACCCAGAGCGACTGAGCTTGTCCCATTTCAGACACTAAAGAGGGTCAAATTTGGATGGGAGACCACCAGAGAAGATCCTACAGCTATGGGCTGTAGAAAACAATTGCAAACCTCTGAAGTAAGTTAACAAGAAAAGGTCACAAGTACCACAGTTTAATCCACAATGCTCAGAAATGGATAGAAAGAGAATAGTAAAACAAGCATAAATGAAGTAATATATGTCTGTGAAAGATGATGTCATTTGAATTTTCTTTCAGCTGCCTATAGTTTTGATTCAGTTATAGAATTACCTCCTGAATGTTTTACTATTGCATTTCATTTCTAAATGTCCAGCCTGGACTTTCAATTTAGCCTCTGTCTTTTCTAAGTATATGTAACACAATGAATTGCTGTATGTCTGAACAATTGAAAATTCACTAAAATTCACTACTACAACTGATTTATTCCTATAAATTGTTTCAATAAAGTTATTTTAGCATTCTGATTTCTCATATTCTGGTATGCGTTTTTTTTGTATTTTGTATTTGTGATTATTCTTTTTCATGCTTGGATAAATGAGGTGGGTTACTTTTCAAAGTGAGGTCAGGGCTAGGACCAGCTTCCACTGGGGGGCATTGGCACATAAAATTCATTCACTCCACATTCCTCTGGCAGTCACTTAGCCCAGGCCTAGGCTGTGACACTCACTCAAGGCTCACAACCATGCTCTGCCGGAACAGCAGCAGGAGTGTGTCACAGGAGGAGATTCCGGGCAGAGCTGTCTGTGAGTGAGTGTTGCAGCACATGGCTCTATACCAGCAGCTTTTTTTTTTCTTCTGTGCTCAGACCTGCTGGGGAAGGGAGGAAGCGATTCGTGAATCGGGCAGGCAGCCAAGTAAGAAAATAAGTGAGCAGGGAGGGGCGCCGGCGAAGAGGAGAGGAAGATACAATTTCTTTTTGCTCCTGCCCCGAATTCAAGGAGGGCAGGAGGTACTGACAGGAGGCAGGAGAAGGTCATGGTTCAAGCCTCTTATAAGGGGCACCTATGAGGCAGTGTGTTTTTTCAGTGTTCAGTTTTAGTTGGAATGAGTTTGCCCAAGAGTCCATGATGTTTAGGCCGTCATTGATTTCATTGGGTATTTCTGTTAACTCATGTTTGAAGGGGATATAGATTGTAACATCATCTGCGTAGATGAATGGGTTGAGGCCTCGATTGAATAGGGATTTTGCTATTGGGATCGTCATTATATTGAAGAGTATTGGTGATAATGATGATCCTTGGGGTACTCCGCAGGCTGCTTTCCAAGGTGGTTTGAGTTTGATTTTACTTGGTATGTTCTGGCAGTACATGGCAGGCTTGCCATGAATTATACCCTACATTTGACTCTAGCTTCAATGAATGCCACTATGTCTCCTGCTGATCCATTACCATTCTCTCTCTTGAATAACTTCCCTCCCCCCATTTATGTTGACCATGATTAATACAAGTCCATCAGGCCAGGCAATGCTGCTCCGCCTGGGGATCATTCATTTTATGTTTCCACTAGGAAATCATGTTTCAGTACTTTTGAACGTTCATGAGGTATCTCATAGAGCTCCATATTAGCACCTGTATTATTTAATCTCTTCTTAGCACTGGTTGATGGCTATTTCAAAGCATGGGACTTAGTGGCTACTATTACATGAATGAAATCAAAATAGTAGCATATACTGACCTATTTTCGGTGGATCTCTGCCCTCTGAATTTATTTTGAATGCCTTTTCTAGCTGTCATAGTAACATAGTAACATAGTAGATGACGGCAGAAAAAAAGACCTGCACGGTCCATCCAGTCTGCCCAACAAGACAACTCATTTGTGCTACTTTTTGTGTATACCCTACTTTGATTTGTACCTGTGCTCTTCAGGGCACAGACCATATAAGTCTGCCCAGCACTATCCCCGCCTCCCAACCACCAGCCCTGCCTCCCAACCACCAGCTCTGGCACAGACCGTATAAGCCTGCCCAGCACTATCCTTGCCTCCCACCACCGGCTCTGGCACAGACCGTATAAGTCTGCCCAGCACTATCCCCGCCTCCCAACCTCCAGCTCCACCTCCCATTACCGGCTCTGCTATCCAATCTCGGTTAAGCTCCTGAGGATCCATTCCTTCTGAACAGGATTCCTTTATGTTTATCCCACGCATGTTTGAATTCCGTTACCGTTTTCATCTCCACCACCTCCCGGGGGAGGGCATTCCAAGCATCCACCACTCTCTCCGTGAAGAAATACTTCCTGACATTTTTCTTGAGTCTGCCTCCCTTCAATTTCATTTCATGTCCTCTCGTTCTAAAGCCTTTGTACCTCCGGAAAAGGTTCGTTTGCGGATTAATACCTTTCAAATATTTGAACGTCTGTATCATATCACCCCTGTTTCTCCTTTCCTCCAGGGTATACATGTTCAGGTCAGCAAGTCTCTCCTCATACGTCTTGTTATGCAAATCCCATACCATTCTCGTAGCTTTTCTTTGCACCGCTTCGATTCTTTTTACATCCTTAGCAAGATACGGCCTCCAAAAGTGAACACAATACTCCAGATGGGACCTCACCAACGACTTATACAGGGGCATCAACACTCCCTTTCTTCTGCTGCTCACACCTCTCTCTATACAGCCCAACAACCTTCTAGATACAGCCACCACCTTGTCACACTGTTTCATCGCCTTCAAATCCTCAGATAATATCACCCCAAGATCCCTCTCCCCGTCCGTACCTATCAGACTCTCCCCGCCTAACACATACGTCTCCCCTGGATTTCTATTCCCTAAGTACATCACTTTGCATTTCTTGGCATTGAAGTTTAATTGCCAAACCTTAGACCATTCTTCTAGCTTCTTCAGATCCTTTTTCATGTTTTCCACTCCCTCTGGGGTGTCCACTCTGTTACAGATCTTAGTATCATCCGCAAATAGGCAAACTTTACCTTCTAACCCTTCGGCAAGGTCACTCACAAATATATTGAACAGAATCGGCCCGAGCACCGACCCTTGAGGCACTCCACTACTCATCTTTCCCTTCTCCGAACTAACTCCATTCACCACCACCCTCTGGCGTCTGTCCGTCAACCAGTTCCTTATCCAGTTCACCACTTTGGGTCCTATCTTCAGCCCATCCAGTTTATTTAAAAGCCTTCTGTGGGGAACCATGTCAAAAGCTTTGCTGAAATCTAAGTAGATTACGTCCATAGCTCGTCCCTGATTCAATTCTCCTGTCACCCAATCAAAGAACTCAATGAGACTCATTTGGCATGATTTCCCTTTGGTAAAACCATGTTGTCTGAGATCTTGCAACTGATTGGCTTCCAGGAAATTCACTATCCTTTCCTTCAGCATCGCTTCCATTACTTTTCCAATAACCAAAGTGAGGCTTACCGGCCTGTAGTTTCCAGCTACTTCCCTATCACCACTTTTGTGAAGAGGGACCACCTCCACTGTTCTCCAATCCCTCAGAACCTCTCCTGTCTCCAAGGATTTATTAAACAAATCTTTAAGAGGACCCGCCAGAACCTCTCTGAGCTCCCTTAATATCCTGGGGTGGATCCCGTCCGGTCCCATGGCTTTCTCCACCTTTAGCTTTACAAGTTGTTCATACACACTCTCTTCTGTAAATGATGCTGTATCCACTCCATTTTCATTTGTACTTTTTCCGGTCCATCGCGGTCCTGCTCCAGGATTTATTTTGGATGCCTTTTCTAGCTGTCTACCAAATAATGGCCTTTTTTTTAAAAAACTTTGCTAAGTCTATATGTCTCCAGCTTACAGTCATTCTTCACAGCTGGACACTTGTTGCACTCTGATCAATTCACTGTATCAAGTCTCTGCTGGATGCTAAAGATCTTATGGCCTTTGTACATGCACTTATAATGAGTCACACTGGTTGCTTAACAACCTGTGGGGGATTAAATGGTTGAAGCAGTAGGTTAATAATCAAGAAAGTCCAGTTCAAATCCCACTGCTAATTCTTGTGATCATGGGCAAGTCACTTAGGGGGTCTTTTACTAAAGCTTAGCTCGAGTAATCTGCAGAAGGGCCCATAGGAATAAAATAGGCCCTGCTGCTGATAACCTGAGCTAGGCATTAGTAAAAGGCCCCCTTAATCCTCCATTGTCTCAAGTACAAACTTAGGGGGTCTTTACTAAGCTGCGATAGCGCTGTTAGCTTGTGGTAGAAATCAGCTGAGATGCCTATGAATATAACCATTAATACACCCCCTCTTCACTCACTGTGGTATCCCATGAAGCCAGTGTAAACCAATTTAGAGAAAAGTGGCTGGTTAGTATGGCTTGAACTGAAGTGGTATAGGGGAGGGGAGAAGTCAAATGGCAAATGAGCTTCTTATTAATGTTCTTTTGGATTCTATAAGACATCTCCAACTTCTTCAAAATATGGCCGTAAAGCTTTTATCTACAATGCAATGAAATTTGATTATCTCCCCTTTTGTATGAACAGCATTGGCTGCCATGCAATACAGGATTTAGTGTAAAATCTTGGTTTTGGCCTATAAAGCCTTTTTCTTGGATAATCCTTTATACCTTGGATCCTTGCTAATTCCATACCATCTGTCCAGAAATCTCTGTTCTTCTAATACAAATCAGGTGATTGTTGCCACATTTAGAAACTTGACTCGTGCATCTTCTTAGGATTCAGCTTTCTCCCGCACTGCTCCTATACTTTGGAACCTCCTACCCTTTGACACTTGTATTGAATCTTCCCTTCCAAAATTAGTGAAAACCTGACTTCTTAGGCAAGCATTTGTGGCTCAAGTGTGATCTTTAGTTTTAAGTTTTAATATAATTATTTGGTTTTTTTGTTCTTCTTTCTTTTCCCTATGTGTTTTGTCATATTTTGTCTTTAGGCTACATTATAGTTGTACCATTACACCCCTTCCCTGTTTTGACTATTTGTGTTTGTTCGTATGTGTACTGTTTGGGTTTAATTAATTTTTATTTGTAAACTGCCATGATGGATTAAGAGAAAATAACAGTAGCCGTACTGGGTCAGACCTATCTAGCCCAGTATGCTGTTTCCAGCAGTGGCCAATCCAGGTCACAAGTACCTAGTAGTAACCCAAATAGTAGTAACATTCTATGCTACCAATCCAGGACAAGCAGTGGCTTCCCCCATGTCCATCTCAGTAACAGACTATGGAATTTTCCTCCAGGAAACATAGAGCTTAACTATTCGAGTGAAAAAATATTTCCTCCTTTTTGTTTTAAAAGCATTTCCATGTATTCCAAATGGTGGTATATTAAATCTTCATAAATAAATAAATTTACAGGGGCAAGGTCTCCAAGCAAGTTAATTTTGCACATACCATGACAGCAATGTAGTAGCATAGTGTATGACGTCAGATAAAGACCTGCACGGTCCATCTAGTCTGCCCAATAAAGTGCCCAGAGCTGCACTTGCCACTCCTAAGCCAGGGTATGTGGAGTATGATCATAGTGACTCAAATATACTGCTATTACCCTCTATAGTGCTTGCATCATGGCCAAGAGAGCTTGCTTTTGGAGTTAATAAGATGTAATAGTCCTTATTTTAGAAGACCTATTTGTGATTTACATGTGTAAGTGCCAACATTTTGAGTAAGTATTGAAAACTTTGTTTTAGAAAGTCCAGATTTACAGACCTAACTCTGCAAATTGTACATATGGCAACTTGGGACTAGATGGGACTAGAACAAGACCAAAAAATACACACGTATTCTCCATTTCGGAAGGGGAATGCACATCTATGATTACTGTGATTAGCATCAGGATTTACAGCTGCTTCTGGGTACATATTGATTTTGTAAGAGTGCTCATTTTAGGCACTGCTCTACAGGACAGATTAAAGAACGTCACTCCCTTAACCCACCAGTGATTTATCCCCCAAAATTGACTATGCCAAATGATTGTGAGCTCTGTACTTAATTGGGAGTATTTAGACATGGAGGTTTCCAAAATGTGTTGGAACTTACACATCTGAGTTCTGAAATTCCAACTGACACTTAGGGGGCCAAAAGACTGCGGGAGTTGGCCCAACTAACTCCTGCAGTCCATGGTGATGCCAGATATTCAATCCTGGGCCATTTCCGGTGACCACCATTGAATATCTGGTTTATTTTAGCTGGTTTCAATGTAACCGGCTAAGTAGATATTCAGTCTTAGCTGGTTATCTTGAAACCAGCCAAAGATATCCCACGTTTTCAAACGACCATATATGGCTGCTAAACTGGGGCTGAAAATCGACCCTGCTGAATATTGCTGGATATCCAGTTATGGGGCATTTAACTGGCCAGGTGCTGATCCTGGCTGCTTAAATGCTATTGAATATTAGGGGATTAGACTTGTTTGTTGCCTAATTGCCTTCATTGATGTTTTAGACGTTGACAATTCTAGAATGGCTCCTCCTGTCACATGTAACCTCATGCGTATGCATCCCAACATATATTTTAGAAAAGGCTCTATGTTGGCAGATCCATTTCTAAAATAACTACTAGAATTTGACACACCACAACCTGGATATCTCAATTCCGATTTCTACATTCTAACTAAAATGGGGCTGCACATGTAAATACAATTTATCAAGATGTGCTTGAAAATTCCTTTTAATCGATCCTGTGGCACCCAATACAATGGGTATTTTTCAGCCACATTTTCTTGGTTTCTGACTTCATTACCTGGTACTTGAAGATTGGTGAGGCAAAACTTCCCTTGGTTCAACCAAGAAGTCTTGCCTCACCAATTTGCTTCATTTCTTTGAAGGCATGAATAAACATGTGGATAAAGGTGAGCCAGTTGATGTAGTGTATCCAGATTTTCAGAATGTTTTTGATAACGTTCCTCATGAAAGACTCCTGAGAAAATTAAAGAGTCATGGGATAGGAGGCCGTGTTCTGGTGTGGATTAGGAATTGGTTATTGGACAGAAAATGGAGGGTGAGGTTAAGTGGTCATTTCTCTCAATGGAGGAGGGTGAACAGTGGAGTGCTGCAAGGATCTGTACTGTGACTGGTGGTATTTAACATGTTTATAAATAATATGGAAATCAGAACGACGAGTGAGGTGATTAAATTTGCAGATAACACAAAACTATTCAAGATTGTTAAAACACGTGCAGACTGTGAAATATTGCAAGAAGACCTTAGGAAATTGGAAGACTGGGCATCTAGATGGCAGATGAAATTTAATGTGGACAAATGCAAGGTGATGCACATTGGAAAGAATAATCCAAATCATAGTTATAATGCCTCTGTATCACTCCATGGTGCGACCACACCTTGAGTATTGCTTTCAGTTCTGGTTGCCGTATCTCAAAAAGATATAGCAGAATTAGAAAAGGTTAAAAGAAGAACAACTAAAATGCTAAAAGAGATGGAACTCCTCTCGTATGAGGAGAGGCTAAAGAGGTTAGGGCTCTTCAACTTGGAAAAGAGGTGGATGAGGGGAGATATGATTGAGGTCTACAAAATCCTGAGTGGTGTAGAATGAGTAGAATGAGTTTCAAAAGTACAAAGACTAGGGAACACTCAAGGAAGTTATATAGAAATACTCTTCAAATAGGAGGAAATATTTTTTTCACTCAATGAATAGTTAAGCTCTGGAACTCTTTGCCAGAAGATGTGGTAACAGCGGTTAGCGTATCTAGGTTTAAAAAAGGTTTGGACAAGTTCATAGAGGAAAAGTCCATAGTCTGCAATTGAGACAGACATGGGAAGTTACTGCTTGCTGTGCGATTTGTAGCATGGAATGTTGCCACAATTTAAGTTTCTGCCAGGTACTTGTGACCTATCTTGGCCACTGTTGGAAACAGGATACTGAGCTAGATGGACCATTGGTCTGACCCAGTATGGCTCCTCTTGTGTTCTCATGTTCTGTTTCTCCACTCAATGCACAGAATAATCATTTGGCACTGACACCTCTATTATCAATGCTGTTCTTGTGTTTCTTTTACCACAATATTTGTTTTTCTTCCATCCATCTTTTTATCATTTGGAATGGGAATGTCCCAGGTAATCATAACCTCGCCATTCTTCAGGATATGAGACAGTGTTTTTCCAGTAATAGCAATGCTGTAATGTTTACACATTTTCTAATGGATGAGACATATCACCTTATTGTGCCTTTCTGTATAGAATTTTCTGTCATCAAAACCTCATAACCATTTTCTACTCTTTATTACAGAATTTATTGTTGTCTGTTGTATAGGTTTTTGCTATGAACCATTTTGTATGTAATCTGCTGTCCTGGGTTGCAACTTTCAATCATTATTAAGTTTCAATTCACTTCTATATAACCATTCAACGAATGGTTCCCAAAGTAACACTTTGCATTTCCCATTGTATTTTTGCATTTGTCACTTGTTTTTCATTTGCTGATATAATTCTTTAAAGAGTTTTTTTCTCTTGTTTTACAAATTCTATTGCATCTTCCCTATGTTTACTGGTGGATTCTCACTCTTTTCTTCTACTCTTTAAAATGCTGGACATTACTTTCTTATTATAACACTTTGTACATGATGCTGTTAAGTAGCTCTATAAAGACATACATTCATTCTTATAAATTACATCATGGCACATTTTTCAAGATCTTTAAGAAGCCAGTCTATAATGCCAAAGCTGTATGAGAGTACAAGAATTGCAAGCTGATGAATGGCTTATATCTTATTCCACAATGTTAATGCACTTTTCAATATTGATTTTAATTTCCTGTAATATTGTTTGCTGATCTTTTCCTCAGTGGTTTGTACTGGATTATGGCTGCTTCCTCTGTTCCTAGGTATTATAAATCACCCCGATGGCTTACTGATGGGTGGTATAACAAATTTTTAGTAACTTGGAAATGGGCTTAGCATCTCCTTATGTGGGATTTTCCCATGTGCTAAGTCTATTTTTAGCATGGCTGTCAAAAAGGGCTTTTTTTCTATTTGTTGAATATATGGCAGTGTGCTAATTTATTTATTTCTAGTGAGTGATATACTGCAAAATATCCATCCATGACAACTATGCAGTTTACAACATACTGAAACAGGGAGGTGAAGAAGGGAAAATAGGAAAAAGGGACAAAGAAATTAGCAAGTGGGAGGGGGGGGGGGGATACTGAAGGCCTCACAGAAGAGGAAGGCTTTAAGGAGAGATTTAAACTGCACAAGGGAGAGTTCTTAATCAAGGTAGGGAGAGAAGGAATTCCACAGTTTGGGGCCCTGGTTTCTTGGGAGATCGTGAAAAGAAGGGTGGAAAGTGAAGGAACCACAAGGAGATTGACATTGGAAGAGTGGAGTATCTGAGTGGGGTTATAATGAATAAGGAGTGAATATAGGTAAGAGCAGAGGGGAGATGACCCTTGAAGACTAGAATAAGGATTCTAAACCTGACATGAAAAAGAAACAGGCAGCCAATGTTCAGAGAGTAGAAGAGAGGTGACGTTGTCAAAGTGGCTGGCTCGACAAAGGAACTTGACAGCAGTTGACTGTATGAGTTGGAGCCTTTTGATGGCATGGAGAGGAAGACCTGCATAAAGTGAGTTGCACTAGTCAATATGTGTAATGACCATAGCAGGCAGAAAGAACAGACTGATTGAGAAGAGAGAGAAGCCTGAACTGAGCGAATGTGGTGAAGTGCATAGAAAGCTGAGTGGACTACTACGTCAATTTGAGGCTTGAAAGCTGGAGGGGAGAGAAGGCTCAAGAGAGGGTTTTTTTGAGGAGAGGAGTAACAAGGACATGTTTGCAACAGGAAGGCATCAGTCCTTGAGGGAGAAGATGAGGGAAGAGATAGGGGAAAAGGTGTTTGACTAAATCTGCTGGCCAGGAGTTGAGAGCAGAGGAAGAAGAGTTGAGGGAAGAAAGAGTGACCTGGAGGTCAGGAGAGCAGAAGGAAGGTTAAAGGAGGCAAGGGAGATGGTGGGAACAACATGCATGGGAGGCAATAGAATGGGGGAGTGGGGGTATGGGCAGGTTGCAGGTCAGAGGTTTTGACAATCAAAAAGTTAGTGAGGGAAGCCAAAGGGAAAAAAAAAGATGGATTTTAGGAGGGGGCAACAGTAGAGGCAGGGGAGTGCTGGTTGAACAGATAGAAGAAAGTTTGGGGGCAGCATAAGGAGGTGGAGATGCCTCTATCAACACACTTGTGTTTGGCAGAAGTGACAGCCACATGAAATTCTTTGGAGCAGAGATGAAAGAGTTGGAGTGAGGCAGGAGTGACCAGCTTGCACCAACTGTGCTCAGGAGGTGGAGATGCCTCTATTAACACACTTGTGTTTGGCAGAAGTGACAGCCACATGAAATTCTTTGGAGCAGAGATGAAAGCGTTGGAGTGAGGCAGGAGTGCACAGCTTGCACCAGCTGTGCTCAGCATAATTTGAGGAGTGCCGATGAAAACCAGGGAGAGCGGGATTTGGGCTGGGAGGAGGCTGAGGTCCATGGAACAGTGTCAATGAGGATACGGGCCAGAGCAGCATCAAACTCATCAATTCGATCCTACAGAGGTTGTAATAAGAGAAACTGCAGTGAGGAAGCAATATGGTCGATAGCAGACTCAGGGATGGGTCAAGAGACGCGCTGGCGAGGAGAGGGGGGTAGCATTAGTGAGGGGCCATTAAAACAGTTATCGTGGGAGCACTTACCACCTCTTCTTTAGGAGGCACTAAGAGCTTCTGCATTATGTTAGTGTTTTCTAGTTAGTGCATGCTAATGTCAATGTGCTAGCTGAATCACACTCCATGCCCATTCTTTGCCCCTGACACACCTCCTCCAAAACTAAATAAATAAATAAACATCATGTGCTTAGTGCGTACAGGTACCAAAACTAATGCAGAACACTTTAGTACGTCCACATTAAACCATTTTTGCTGCGTTAGGTGCTTGTTAGTGCCTACAGGTTAGTAAAAGAGTTTCTTTTGTTACAATCACCAGTCAGAGAGATGTTTTCAATTTTGTTCAATATTCATCTAAGGAAGATCACTTTAGCACATGTATCCAGGCCAAAAGTCATTCTGATGTCACCTGAAATCCTTTTAACTACGTGGAATTGTTCCATTAATTGGTGGTCATTGGAACTGTAGAACTTTAAGTCATCTGCACACAATAAATGTGACTACCTCTGGATTTTTATTATTTTTAGGATTGACTAAATCTATAGCCCAAGGATTTAATTAAGCACCATTCAAAACAGGAGTGGTGACAGGGAGTCTCCCTGAAATATTCCTCGCCGGATCTTAATGTTAAGAATGACAAACTGTCCATCTTCATACTTTAGCTGGAGTGTGGTTTTGCCATATTTTTATGGTGAACTTGATGCGCTCAATCAATCTAGGTTTTAATTTGTACATATCAAGGCACTTTGTGTCCCTTTTACTAAGCCATGGTACCTTGTGCCTTCCATGCGGTAAAAGAACACTTTCGTGGGATGCGCTGAGGCATCCTGCGGTAGTTTGCCCATCAGCACACGTTACTCCCACACTAAAATATTTTAGCGAGGCTTGGTAAAAGGACACTTTATTATTCAGGAATATGGGATGCAATCAAAGGCTATTTTATAGTCAATCCATGCTATACAGAGATTTGTGCTTTTCTTAGAATTGGCCATCATGGATTTATTTAGCATTAGCTGATGTTTGGTTATTGCCCTTTTCCTCTATTGCCATGGTGTTATTCATAAGATTGTATATTCTATCTGCATCTATTGCGATGAACAGCTTATAAATTACTAGTAAAAAAAGGCCCGTTTCTGTTTCTAATGAAACGGGCGCTAGCAAGGTTTTCTCCCCCCCCCCCTTGCCAATCACCCGACCCCCCCTACCCGGGCGCATCATGAAGCCCCTCCTCTGCGCCTTCATGGCCCCCCTTGCCACCCAGAACCGCGAATGGTAACGGTGGCCGGCCCCTGCTGCTTCTCCTTTTGCAGCAGGAGCCGGTAGATAAAGAGAAGAAAAACAAAACAACAAAGTGTCGCAAAAACTCACCTCCGTAGAGAAGCATCTGAGATTGGCACATGTCTCTGCAGGCGTTCCTCCTCTCCCCTCTGATGTCAGTGTGTTCCTCCGGGGTCTCCCTGCAGGGACAGTGATGTTGAGGGTAGAGGAGGAGCGGCTGCAGAGACGTCTGGCAATCTGAGATGGTTGTTTATGGAGGTGCGTTGTATGAGTTGTTTGTTTTCTTGTTGTGTTTATGTACTGGCTGCCGTTGCGGGTGGGGAGGCGGTGGATTGGGGAGAGGGGCTTCGTGATGTGGTGGCGGGAGGGGTCAGATGATGCGTGGAGGAGGGAAGGGGGTAGGGGCGGGGCTTCGTGATGTAGCATCGATATTTTTACCTAGAGGCAATGGAGGGTGTGTAGCGATTCGTAGTCAGGGGGAGGAGTAGGGAAACACGCTGCGCGTGTATCCCTACTCCTCCCCCTGCCTGGTTCGGGGTTGCAGTCCCTTCACTCTCTGTGTTCCACCCTCGACGTCATGACGTTAGACGTGAGGGCGGGGCATAGAGATGGTGATTTTGAAAGCTTCACCACCATGAACTTACGAACTGTTTAGGGATGACTTTCAGCAGGTTGTCTTCAGAACGTCCAGATGGGGCGTGGCTGGGGGGCGTGGCTGAGGGCGGGTCTATGAGTTAGGGTGAGTGGTCCTGATAGCCTAGCCTAAGAAGACTACAGGAGTTCAGTGCTTCACTGCCTTGCAGTGAGCTTCAGAATGTTCGAGGTGGGATTTATTTATATAGATAGGTAAACAAGTAATGGACAATTTTTGGGACATTACTTGGGTCTCCATTTGAAAGAAGATGTATTCTTCCTGTTATTAACCATTGTGATGTTGTTTGCCTGACTAATTAAGTTTTACAGTCTGCCAGCTCTTAGTAGTGGTGATATTAACCATTTGAACCAAAAATTGATAACTCCATCTGGGCGAAGGTTTTTTTCACCTGCTTTCCAACTCTTTTTGTCACTTCAGGTCATTCCATAACTTTGATGTTTGTCTTTCCAAATTCTTATGGATGTAGGGTATTCATTTTGCTTATTGGTTGCACTCTACAGGGTTCTCGTACAAGTTTCTCCAGAATGTTTTCATTTTCAGCTTTAGTTGGTGATGTTTAGCTGGTAATGCTTTTCCCTAGTTCCTGGTAAAACGGTTTTGGTATCTCTTTCTCTCTTCTATTTTCTTCATATCTCTGCATTTTTTTTGTGCCTCTGCCGCTACTTTCAATTTATTATTGGAGCATATGAATTTAAAGTAGGGGTGAGCAATGATTACAAGTTTTTAATCACAATTAATCACGAGATTAAAAATTTTAATTGCACAATTAATCATGCTTTTGGGCACATGCTTTTCAATTTTTTAATGTTGACCCAAACAAATGCTCAGCGTGGGTGATTATCCTGCACAACATGCTATTCAATTAAGGGTGGGCAATGATTAAGAATTTTAATCAAAATTAATTGTGGTACACAATTAATCGAACCTCTGGGTTGGATGGCTTGGTACTAGTATATTCCCACTGCATGAACATTTTTTAAACCTGCTGAATATAATAAAAAGTTGCATACACACACTTCCTTTCCATAGCACATTGCTCCCTCTCCCCTCCAATACAGGTACCTACCTTTCTCCTCTCCTGCTGCATTCTTCCCCTGTACATGCACCCAAGTGTACACCCTTCTGCTATTAAACCTGTTACCCCTGACACACAGATGCCCATTTTTCTACTTCTCCTATGAAGAGCCAGATAAATGTTAAGATAAATGCAAGGGGATGGGTGAGAGATGTTGGATCCGTATGCTGACTGCCTCCCCCTCAGCTTACACATCCAACACCCCCCTCACCCCGCATTTATCTGACTCTTATAGGGTCTCTAGCAGTGATTCCCACATGCTACTTCTAACTGACACTGATGCCTTCCCTCTGCTATGTTATGCCAAGTAGGATAGGCAGGGGAGAGAAAGCAATGATGGACAACTGAGGGAAGTTAACAATTTTGATCAGGATTAAAAGTGTTAATCCTAGCTAAAATAAAAAAAAAAAAAAATCAAATTAATAATGCACTAAATGCCCACCCCCTAGTCTTCCTCCATTATTACTGCATATTTCAGTTTGAAGTTTTGGATTTTTCTCATTATGGGCCCCTTTTACTAAGCCACGTAGGTGGCTAGGCGTGCTGAATGCGGGCCAAATTGGAGTTACCGCCTGGTTACCACGTGGCCCTTGTGGTAATTTCAGTTTTGATGCATTTCTGCTACGCAGGTCTGAAGTATATTTTTTATTTTCTGGCACACGTAACGGACGCATGCTAGTCATTACCGCCCAAATTCTTTACCGCTAGGTCTATGGCTGGTGGTAAGGTCTCAGACCCAAAATGGGCGCACGGCAATTTTCATTTTGCTGCATGTCCATTTTCGGCAAAATAAAAGAGGCCTCTTTTTACAGGCATCTACACTACCGTAAACCATTTTTCAGCGTGCCTTTGTAAAAGGTCCCCAATGTTTGGTGATCCTGATCCTTTTAGAAAACCAATGCTCACAATGATTTTATTTTTCCTTTAAAGCATTTTTTCCAAGAAGGAAGAGTTATCTTTCTCTTTTTCATCTGGCCCTGTTGATTCAATTCTCTTGGTAAAATTTGATGCACAGTAGTATATTTGATTAATTTCTGTGGTATCAATAGATTGTCCCTTTGTGCTTTCTTCATTTTATTATGCTGTTTTCTCTAGGTGTTAAATTCAACTTGGATACTCTTTTGCTCTCCTGGAGCCCAGCATATTTATCTGTTTCCAACTAGGTTGGTAGCTCCACCTCTGGGTCTTTTTCCTGTATATTGCTTCTTCAGTTGATTTCTTAGCCTCTCTTTCATTCCTCTCATTCTCTTATGTTTCTGAATCTCTTCTCTTCATCTCTACCTCGGTCTTCCTTGTAGTATTCTTTACTGAGCCTCCTTTTTGCATCCTTTTCTCTTTTCATCAGCCCTTCTTTCTTGGACTTTTAAAAAATCCCCTTCTTCACACTGTGCACCAGCCTTTCTTCTAGTTCTCTTTTTCAGACCTTTCTCTCTCTGCAGTCTGCATCAGCTTTTCTTCTGTCTTGCCTTGCGGAGGCCTTTCTATCCCTTACATACACCTTTTTTCTTTAGGTGCTACCACTTAGGTCTGTTCTTTCTCTCATTCTTTTTCTACAGAAGCTATCAATTGTTATTGCTTTTCCTGTGTCAGTTGCTTAGACGAGAATTGTTGCCTTCTGCACAGAGTCTGTATCTAGCCAACCCAGAGGCAAGGGGATGGTCATAGTAGCAGCATATCACAAAAAGGGAGGTGTAGGTGTCAACAGTAGCATAGTAGATGACAGTAGATAAAGACTCAGAACCTCAAAGTAGAATAAGGGGCAGAAACTCAGGGAAAATAAATGGGGATCACAAAAGCATGCAAGGAAGACTGTTCTCTCACTCAGCCCATAGGGGCAGAGTGGGAAGACTGGCCCTAGCTCAGAGCCAACAGCCAATAGGGAAAGCTCACAAGGAGTTGATCACAGGATATTGCAAACTGTAAGAAAAGCAGCCCTTTTACACAGTGCTATCTATTACACAAACAATGCAACTGAATACAGATAATAATCATATTAAATATACATGACAATACACCCTGCCTTCATGAATATGGGGCAGAACACTGATGTCACCCAATTACTTAGGACACAAGGCTCTCCTTATCTCAGACTTTGATCTCAAGATGCACAGATGCTGGAGCTCTAAGGAGTGAGAGCAAGGGTAGAAAGAGTAGGAGTGTGAGATAGGCCTCTGTTCTCTAGCACAATCTCCAAATGAGTGACACTTGGAGCAGCAGGGAAGGGAACATGAAGGAGGACAGTACATAGGCTACATGTGAAAGCGGCAACACAATTGCTCCACGAAGGGCCTAGTTGCCAACATACATTCAGTATTGGCACACATTCTGCCCTTGTTGGAGTATTAATCAGGGCTCTCATGAGATAGAATCACAAAGCAGTAGATGGACAAAGAAGTGTTAGTGATTGGCTTATAGCACAGCATGTTAAGAATACACAGGGAAACAGTCAAAATGGTAGAAGCAGAGACCACAAGAGCCATCCAGCTTCCAGGTAAAGGTATTGCACTCCCAGAAGGCAATCCCTATAGTATCTAATGTAGCACCCACATGTGCTCTCCAGGGAAGTCTTCCTATTCTTTCACGTATGAAAGATGACAAAAGGGACCCTTAAATTTACCCCCTCTCACTCTCTCTTTCTCTGTGCAGATTGAGTATCTGAAGAAGCAGACCAGACCTTCACCTGCATCAGTGGCGTAGCCACAGGTGGGTCCAGGCACACCCACTTTGGGCTCAGTCCCACCCAGTAACAGCACATCTATGATGTGGCTGACGAGGTTCCCCAAGCCCTGCCAGCTGAAAACTCCCCCAAACTCTCCCTCCTGTGTACCTTTTAAATAGCAGATCTTCACTGGCAGCGAGCAGCCCCACAGCCTTCCCTCTGATGTACTCCCACCTATGTGGAAACAGGAAGTTGCATCAGAGGGAAGGCTGTGGGCTAGTGTGAGCAGTGTGTTTCAGATGCTGCTCACCGCCAGAAAATATCTGATATTTAAAAGGTGCATGTGGCAGAGACCATGTGGCATGTAGGTGGGCAGAAGAGGGAGAGACCGAATCACCTTTTGGGCGGGGATGGGGTGGAGATCTTCTGCCCACCTACCCACCTTGGGCCCAGGCCCACCCAAAATTGGGTGTCTGGCTATGTCCCTGACCTGCATTGTGCAGACTGGAAGAAAACTGGGCTGACAAGCAAACAGATCAGTAGTGAGTCCTTGCACAAGCCTCATCATCTGGCACCATGTCTAGAGCCAAGCAACTAGAATGAAAGCACAGTTCCTTCATAGGTTAGTCTATAGGACAATGCAGCCACCTCTTCTAAAACTTCTGTACGTTTTAGAGGCTATTCATAACACTGGTTATTACACCTTTGTCACCACATAATGCAGAATCTCCCATGCTTACTTTCAAGAAACCCATCCAAACCACCCTATCGGAAAACACACCCTTTCTGTAAGGCAAGCCTGACAGCATCTACTTTAAACCATGGCCCTGTGACTACCCCTTACTGGAGCATCCCAGCCAGAATCGCGCCTTGTGTGATATTCCCCTTAGCACCCCACCCTGCCTACTGCTTTGCGACCTCCACAGGGAAGATGATGGACAAGGACTGATTTTTGTACACCCATCTCCCTTGTGCCCTGCGTGGCTGCACCACCACACATCCCTCAGAATGACCCTGACCTCTTATATCTATAAAATCCACAATGTCCTAACCTCCTTCCACCATCATCCATGTCCAAGCAGCCTTTATAACCTTGAGAAATGTCTTCATTTAGTGATGAATAAATGGTAAACCCTTACACCTGACTTCCTCTTTTGCACATACCTTATGCTATTGTAAGCCCCGCCCCCCTCCTGAGAGTCAAACCTCCCAACAAATCAACCAGAGTGCCTTCCGTATGTAGTCGGGCCAGGCACACTGAGGCTTTCTCAGGAGCAGGGTGAGGGATACAAAAAAAAAACCTATAAAGATGGAATTGCTTTCAAGAAAAAGTTTCTTTATTTATAACATTTGTTTCAAACACAACAATTCAGTAACTTAAGGCTTGCACACTAGCTGTTAGCAATACTCTTCTCTATACACAAATTGTTCTCTACACATCAAAATTATAACACTTAAGCTTCCATACTCTATTCCCCAGTAGAAACCTTATTTTTATTGCTCAAAATTTAACAACAGTAGCTACTAACATTTGTTTCTTGGTTTCTTCCCACAGATTAGCTCCCCCGGCTAAAGTACTTAACTAATATCAGATAAGTATTATTTTGGTTTATAAGTTAAACATGCATGCAAAAAAACTATTTAATGTGTACTCATGGTCAAGAATTGATTCTTGGTGCTTAATTTTCTTCCCTTAGGTTCTTCAGGATAAGGTAAGTATGCGTTTGAGTGTTTATTTTCCTCTCTTTATTCAGTTTCTGCACATTGTTAGTCCTTGTACTATTTGTGCTGTAAAGGATATTTTATTTTGCAGCTTTCTTAACTTTATCTTCTTTCTTCTCTTTTCTGTTGAATGTTGGGTACCATACACTTGCTTGAAGATCTCTGGAACCCCCAACCAGGAACCTACTACACTACTCTTTAATAACAGAAAGGGAATCTAACTAAAACAACCTCAGAAATTTAATATATACCAGTTTTTATTATTTCCCTCTCTAGCTCATCCCAATAAAAAAAAGGATAATTATTTGTCCTTATGCTATCCCTCCCACAACTGTCTCATTAGAAACCATTGCATATAAATAACTCCTTTTATTTCCAATATTAGAATTTTCAACTCCTGCAATTAAAGGGATTCTCAATCCCCACAATTAATAGGGACCGCAGTATACACAGCCTTCAGATAGGCGTTTTCTTTTAAAATCACCTTACAAGTGAATCAGGCTCAATAGTAATACTTTTAATTTCTTCAGGCACATTAACCAAACATATGCCTCTCAGATTGTAGCGTAATCCCACTTAATCACAACTTTAAGCCCATTTACAGCCTTGTGATACATACCAGAGCTGTGCTGCTTAATTACCAGCCCAGAGCCATAGCTCTCAGTCACATTTGTCACACGCTATAAGCCTGTTCAGCCGCGGAAGGCTTTTAAAATAGTACAGCTAACATCAACCACACCATTCCCAAACCAATCACCCTTAATGTACTCTTAATAAATCTAAAAATGAACCTCTTTTCCTCACAGCTGCTCTCAGACCTTTAACACATGTCTGATCAGTTTACAACTCACCTCCCAACTGCCCAGCAAGTTGTTTCCCAGACAACCAGTTGCTCAGCTGCTGTCCCAGAGTGATGTCACTTTAGAACCTGTATTTATTTCCCCTGGAGGAGCCCATTCAAGATTATTTTAACCCCTTGGCTTACACTATAGTGATATCATTCATAGGCCACCCGAATAATGGCTAGTCAATTATAGAGCAAGATCTGTGCTGTCTTGAGCATAATCAAGCAGCCAACTGCATATTCTCCGTCTCAAGGATCTCTGTGTGATGTGTGTGCAGGCCTGGTCCTGCCAATCCAGCAACCTAAGAGTCTCAGTTCGCTTGGGCCTACTACTTTTCTCCTATTTAATGTATTTATTTAAAAAAAAATTATAATCCACTCTATCTACAATCCTAGGTGAATGTACTATTCTAGGCAAGGTGAGGTCACAAAGTGCCAGCTAAACTATTCCCAATAAAAACTTTACCAGTAGGCTCTCAATTCTTAATCCAACTCTTCTTTAATGAAGCAATCATAGCAAATAAAGAAAGTCAACTTACAGTTCAGTTGCCTTCTGTAAAACACAGTCCATGTCATGCCACCTCAGAGGCAAGGAGATGGTCAGAGCCTCAGCCCAGCTGAGAGGAAAAACTGTAACACTCAAAGGGAAATGTGTGGCACTATTGGGAATCAATTGGGAATAAATGGTGAAGACTTTTGATGGAACCACAGTAGATTAAGGAGGGATCAACCCCTAGAACAGATGCTGATCATAAAGGTATGCTAGCAAGACTGAGACTTTCTCAAACAGCCCCCAAGGGGGGAGAAGGAGGGCTGGCCCTAGCCCATAACTAAGAGCCAAAAGGGAAAGCTCCCAGGGAGTCAATCATAGAAAACTGCAAGCTACAGGGATAGCAGCCCTAATACACAATGCTATTGTACAGATAATGCAGTTGAATACAAATAATACACATACAAAATATACGTAACAATGCACCCTGCTTCCATGAATATGGGGGCAGAACAATGAATAACAATAAAAGCATACATAAAATAATTAAAACCATATAAACAAATACAAAATATATAAGAAATACTACCTTAACAAAAATAAAAGCCATATACTGAATAATTCAGCTACATTTTTTTTGATCTTTGAAAAATATAAATGAAAACAGCTACATTTGCTAGTAATCACACTTTAATATTGACATGAAACCAATGTAATCCATGAGCCTATTCTATAACTGACTTTGGAAAGGCTGCTAAAATAAGTACAATTTTAACAGTTTCCAAAAAGAGACAAAATTAGAATCCTTCTTGAGTTCACAAGGTAGGTCTTGCAACAAAAAAAATTGATGTTTGATATTTCTCCAGCTGAACCTGTTTAAATGTCGGCATTTCCGGAAGTAACTTATCAATTGAACGTAATGATTTTTGGGGACAATAAGACTAGAAGAAACAGGAAAAGGACTGCTATCATTCTATGGATAATGTACCAGGCATAACACTTTAAACAATGTATGCCACAGGATAGAAAGCCAATGCAATTTGATGATTACAGGAATAAATATGACCAGAATATGAGGTGCAACACTCTAGTGACTCTTTGCTCCATGGATGAGCCTTCTTATGACCTTGCCCTCATAACACCCTATCCCAGGGTGCTGCTTCTCCTCATTTCCACTGTTAGTAGACAGCATCTTCTAGGCAGTGGGGGCTTCAGCTGTGTTTGGTGGCAGATACGCTCGCATCTGTGTCATCACTACTTATTCCATAGCAGCCCTGCTGATTGCACCCTTCTAACCTATGCACTGACCTCATTCCTTTGCCTGCAGTATAGACATATCTAAAACTAGTCATCATAATCCAGCCACAGTCACAGCCCCTGAGGCCTCTCTCCTCATGACAGATGGACAAAGAAAACAAAAACCTTTTCCAATAAATATCTCTTTATTGAGAAATACAGACAAAAGATATGTACATATGAATGTTGACAGAAACACAGATTTACCATTTGGGAGCTACTATTACACAATTTTTACATGTCACTTGGCCCACACATTGGCCCTCTGTCTATACAAACTACTTTCCTACAGTCAGGGTAAAAAGAGTCTGTCACAATAGAGGATGACACTGTCTGGTATCTGTTGAGGTACATCCAGTGGTGTGCTGGTAACTTTTTAACAACAGGCTCTCTCCCTGGTCCACCTCGGCGCCCCCCCGGTCCACCTCGACACCCCCCCATCCACCTCTGCACCCCCCATCCACCACTGCGCCCCCACCCACCTCTGCGCCCTCCCCCCCCAAAAAATTGCAGAGCTGGCTATACCCCGGGGGGGGGGGGGGGGTGGCCAACACATTACTCTCTCCAGGAAAAAAAATGATCCCAGGTTCCAATCTAATTCATGTTTAATATGGGATAAAATGCCATAAATAAGTAAATAAATATAAACTTTTAACGTTCAGCACCTGATTCTCAAAGTGGACATATTCCAAACACTATAATGAAAATAAAATTATTTTTTTCTACCTTTGTTGTCTGGTGACTTTGTTTCTCTGATCATGCTGGTCCAGTATCTGATTCTGCTGCTAACTGTTCCCTTGACTCCGTTTCCAGGGCTTCCTTTCCATTTATTTCTTTTCTTTCCTCCTTTCTTCTTCATTTCTGGTCCTCCGCATACTTGACTGTACAGTGGATCCAGCTTCTGCCTATTTTCTCCATCCATGTGCAGTTTCTCTCATCACTTCCTTTTCCCTCATCTAATCTCCTTCCTCTATCTTCCCCCATGTCCAGCATTTCTTCTTTCTCCCTTCCCTCCCCTCCATCCATGTCCAGAATTTCTCTTGCTCTCCCCTCCATCCATGTCCTAAAACTCTCCTCTCTATCCATCCATACCCAGCAATTCTCTTCTCTCCCCTGCCCCCCTCTACCCACCCATGCCCAGCAAGTCTCTCCCCTGCCCCCCTCTACCCACCCATGCTCAGCAAGTCTCTCCCCTGCCCCCCTCTACCCATCCAGCGATTCTCCTCTCTCCCCTGCCGCTCCGAAGCATGTCCAACGATGTCCTTTGCCCCCACCCTCCCCTCCTGCTCCCCTCTGTCTTTTTTTAAATACCTCTGTCGAAGCGCGCGCCATTTAAAGCCCTGCTGCGTGCTGGCCGTCTCCAGGCTTCCCCTGCTTGCTTCGGATGATGTTCGTGCCTTAGTCCCGCCTTTGCGAAAAAAGGAAATGACGTCAGAATGAAGGCGGGACTAAGGCACGAACATCATCCGAAGCAAGCAGGGGAAGCCTGGAGACGGCCAGCACGCAGCAGGGCTTTAAATGGCGCGCGCTTCGACGGAGGTAATTTAAAAAAGACGGAGGGGAGCGGGAGGGGAGGGTGGGGGCGAAGGACATGGTTGGATATGCTTCAGAGCGGCAGGGGAGGTAAGCATGGCCTGTGATGGCGCCCTCCTGCCATGCTTACCTCTGTTTTAAATTGACCTCTTTTAGACCCCTTCTGGACTTTTCCAAATGGGGAGGGGGACATCTTAAGTTCATCCAGAAGATTCTTTATAGTTTCCCTCCAATCCCAGGGTGGTTGGTTCTGGGGAGGCATCAGAAGGCGTAATTCAAAACTGATCCCCATGACCTCTGCTTTCTGCCTTTCTGGATCTAGGTGTATTCTGGGCCATTTATGTTCCCACATATAGTCTATTTGAATCTATCAGTATTTTGTGCACAAAATGAGTGTCTGGTGTGGGTTTAGTTTAGTTAGTAAAATAAGTGACAAGTAAGGAATACTTGAAAATGAAGACAGAGAAAGGTTTCAGATAGAAGGCATTTATTCTTACCAAAGTTTCAAATTAATACAGACATCGGATGGATTCTGGGTTCAATGGCACAGCGCTCTGCCGTCTGAGAAGTGTTGGGGACGACTCCGAAATTAAGCCCAAATCACCCTTCTTTTATACTCTCTTCTCTCAATAGAAGTCTATGGCTGGACCTATTTTGGGACCTGTTTTTTTTCAACTATTTCTCAATTTCTGTGGTTAAACTGTCGTGTCCTGCCATCTGTTGTTCTGTACCCAACTCTTTCCGTTCCAGCTATTGCAAGTTATTTCGCAATTTCCTCTTTTGTCAACATGTTTTTCTCTTCTGCCAGAACATCTTATTCTTAGCATATCAGTTTCACTTCCCCTTTTTCTATTATCTTATGATCTAAGTTTCATCTTATAGAAAGACAAACTCCATTTTAATAAGTGCTACATTCAATTTGTACCTGGCCTAGTCAGTGCTTTTCAGCTGCACAAAGCTATGTAGTTTGGCCTGCCACTATTCCAGTGGATAGATCTTAGGGTAGAACACATATTAACTTGCAGGAAAAGCAAGTCCATGCTCAGCCAGTCATAGATTTTTAAACCTAGCTGGTATTTTTACAGCCTGAGTCCTAAAATCTGGCCTTCCACCCTTTCGGTGGGCATCCAGTGAGGGCCTCTTGCTGTAGTATAATTATACATTCCCCACTTGTCACCCCCTCTGGAGAGGGGTGACACAAAGCTCGTCAAGCTTGTCATCATCCATTCCAGAAGGTGGTAAGCTATCAAACGAGAGGGGGAGTTTTGGTCTTACTAATTGTTAGAAGGTATGGTGCAAGATAGGAAACTTCATTCTCAGGTGCTATATTATTTGGGCATATGGAATTCCCTTTATATTACCCAATCCCTTGGGCCTTAATCTTGATGTTACCCCTCTTGAGGCTAACTCAAACCTGTAGTGAGAGAGGTTTTATGAATGGGACAAATCCATGAGTTCATCTGCAAAATCTCATGAAGTATAGGTATGTGGGTAATAGCAATTTAAGGTGGATCGTACTAATAAACACTTTCAGGTCTTTCTATGACTTCTATTGCATCTGTTGCATAGTACATGGGGAGATAATCTAATGTATCTATTTCAGTGGTCCTCGGAAGGAACAGTGGTTTTGATTAAGCATTGTTATGGTGGCTCAACAAATATATGGTTAGTACTCAGATTGCAGGCTGTTTTAGGTTGTAGGTATTCAGAATCCTTAAACAAGTATGAGGTTGTCATATCCAGCAAAAAGGGTCAATCCTAGGAAAATTTATATTAACAAAGGTCATGCATGGATATTGACATATGCATAATGACCTGGAAGTATGGGAAGCATTTTATATATCCGTTACCCCACTTGGAGCTTAGTCAAACCTACAGAAAGACATGCAGCTTAAGTAAGCCTAAGTAAGCCTACACCAAAGTTAAACAATTGCATAACAGGTTGATACTAACAGGGTTTACACCTACATTATGATATCAGAGCCAGTATTAGGGTTTGATGTTACCCTTGTATCGGAGAATATCAACTTCAAGTTAAATTACATCAACAGAAATAACGGGGAAACTCTTAGAAAAACATTTAGAACAATAAAGGAAATAATAGGAAAATAAAAATAAAACCTTTTCAATATATAGACAGTATTACTGCTAAACTAAAAATAAGACAAAACATGAATCTATAATGTCCATAAACAGCAACAGGAAATCTCAAGTTAAGTATCAGTTCTAAAGTCTCTTTCATCGATCATGGTTGAGACGGTGGAAGCGCTGAAGAATCTGGACGGAGATCTGGAAGATCTAACAGGGCTGGATTTTCAGACTGGCCTGCTGAAGGGAGTGGCTGGTCTTGAGATGGTTAGGCTGGTAACATCTGGTTCTGCGGCTGAGTAAACACGTATATCTTTCACATGGACCCAAGACTTGTGGTCCAGTAGTTTGCAAGGTGTAAAGATCATTGCCACAACCTTAGGGGATCTAACATCATTTGGGCCTGGATAGATCGTGAAGACGTACTTGTGGTGTACAAACTTGGATCTTTCCATGTCTTTATTCTAGGCATGCACCATCATTATTAGTCCATCAAGAGTCAGAGGCTGGCAAAGGAATAAGCAAAATAACTGTATGCCTGAATGATACATCGCTATATCTTGGTGGGCATAATCAGTGTGAATTGAATAAGCAAAAATAATATATAAATGTCAAGAGAAATGAAAGACAATGTAAACATGGAGAAATCAGTGCTAATTAAGTGCAAAAACAAAAGGGAAACCATAAGGGTTAAATAATGAAAAGCCAATTTTCATTAATAGCAATAGTATATATAAAATTATATCTCCTGTTTGGTAGGGGTCAATTGCAACCCTCTTAATACTAGAAATTGGGATGTGCATAATATATCGAAAATGAAAAATTAAAAAAAAATTAAAAAAAAATTAAAAAAATGGAAAAAAAAAAAAACACTCTGAAGGGTGTAAGATAAAAATAGGCTTAATAAAAAAAAATAAAAATAAAACCAAATATGATACATCTGAATTGCAGCAAGGCATATTCAGAAGGCAATGCCAGAAAAAGGTTCCTTTAAAAAGACAAATGAAAAAAAACATTCAAAAGTTATTGACCTTCACATAGAGTTTAAGTAACCCTTTTTCAATCAGACAAAGAAGTAGGAAGAAGCATATCGCTTCAAGACAAAATCACCACGTGGCAAGAGTTAGTTGAAGCAAGGTGTTAGTTAAATACACAAAGCATACTGTTTTAAATAGAAAGGAATCAGAAAGTTGAATGCATAATTTTCCTTATTTATGACTGAAAGCTTCACCAATTCTCAATTCAAGAATACTACAAAATCTATGATCAGCGCAAAATGTTCCCCCAAATGGCCAGTTCAAGGGAATATTTCTCGCATTTATTCCATAAAACGGATAATGGTTATTAAATATTGCTTCTTTCTTAGACAAGGAAATAATGAAAAGCTTTCAGATATCACACATACCATAGAGAGATTTCAAAAATGAAGGCTTTATATTCATGAAAAAACTAAAGAAGTGAATGTAAACAGCGTAACAGTTAAAGCAGAAAACATTTTAACAATGAGCAATACACAGCTTTTATTTAAAAGGGATCCCGTATAAAGTAAAATGGCATAAATAAGTCAGTTCAGGTATATATAAAAAAACATAAAATGAATATCCTCTGGGGATCGCTCATCCCTGCAGTTGATAAGAACTCCCCAGGGAAGGTATGCATAGAAACAAATAAATAACTTGCTGACTTAGTTAGGTCATTTGTATGGTACCATAAATATACACTTGCTATTAAACCTAGAGGAATATAAAATAAAGACATGTTACCTGTAATGGAAACAGAAACATCAAACCAACACATATACAGAGAAATGGTTACCGGATACTAAATGAGGAGCCGAGTAGTTTTGAGTAACTGAGAGCAACAAAATCAAATCGTGTTCGGATTACGCCTAGTCATTATGGGGTGGGTAATATTGATCCCTAAATCTGTGGTCACTGCGGACGGTGTTGATCCGGGTTCCATAAAGGGAATGACTGCCGTTCAGGGGGATTTTGACGGATCTGCGATTTTCTAAATCTATATGGCTGTGTCTGAAGACATTCAGCAGCATAATGACCGTATTGTTGGCAGCGATAACAGAGCACATCAGGATAGCGATCAGGGCTAGGCCAGGAACGATAGTCTCGTTTTCGCCTAGTATCTCCAAGAGGGCCCCTTGGGGGACCTCGCTGGGGTTGAGAGCGACGACCTCTTTCTTCAGGGTAATCAATTCTACGGTCTGGGCGGTAGGGCCGTGGGCCCTGATTTCGGGTGTTATTGTCATAGCGTTGATCAGCATACATAACAATAACAGGGGGAGAAGTGTTAGGAGTATTGGTATTGGTGTCAGAGCTCTTAGAGGCTCTTTTCTCTTTGAGATCTTCAGTCTGTAGCACCTCCAAGTTAGTGTGTACTGTCTTACGATGTTGGGCTTCATTTTGCTTGCTTTTAATAAGTCGTCTGCAATGATGAAGGATGTGTTCACGAATTTTAGGCCATTTTTCTAATTGGAGACCCACGGTGTTCTCTAACTTAAGTTTAATTTCTGAAGGTAAGGTTCCCTTCAGTAAATGGTAGAATACTGGGAGGGCATTATCAGAGTCAAATTTTTCCTCTGTTATAGAAGCTGAACAATCAAACTTAGCACAATTGAAAACCCATTTTTAGAAGGAAAATGCATTAAAAGGGCAGACACTATAGCATTATATCCAAAGGGTTAGAAAGTAAAGGTCAAGGGATGAACGAAAACTGTGACATAATCATAAAGATATAAGCGAGGAAGTAGAGAGAAAGAAAGGCATTCGAGACAGCTTCATTTCTCTTAAGAGAGGTCTGGCGACCATCAAAATCTAAGAAGGAATTCATTACACGCATTTATAAATGGAGAAGCTAAGGATATAGAAAAATGTGACTCGGGCAGAAATAAATCCCAAAAGCAGTGAGAAAGCAGTGGCGTGAGACACTAGAGAGGAAATCCTGGGTCTTACTGAGTGCAAGATCTACAGACAGATAGACATGAAAGCAGAACAGGAAAAAAAAACAATGGACGGCCCTAAAACACAGGGACAGTTGCCTTGAGAGGAGGACAAAGAATAAGGAGAGACGGAGATGACACAGGGATGGCTAGGAAAGCAGGAATAAAAAAATGAGCAGCATAGCACATGCAGAAAACTATAGTAGGGAGAAAGGTTAGTGGGATATAGGTTAAACTGGCATAAGGTTAAAAACACCAGCTTCTTAACGGCAAAACAAATTTTGTGGTTTCATATGTAGCTTGCATCCGGAAATGCTACAAGTATAGGAAATGTATGCCTATTAATCATGTCACATAAAGACAATGGTAAAAATCAAATACCGGAGTGAAAACCACCCTCTTTTGACTGGACCATAACAGAACAAAAACCTAAGGGGGGGCCACGCATGCAAGTACGGATTATTAGGTAAATGTTCCCTTAATTAATCCTATAAGTAAAAGTAATTAGAAAAACCATTATACAGATGTAGTTTAACTGTAATGGCAGGAAACCAAATCATATTACAAAAGGATGTACCGCAATAGTAACAAAAGGGTTTCAGAGCAAAGCTGTAAAAAGACAGAATCTGAAATGTAAGGGTTTTTGTAACAGAGAGGAAATAGAGAGAGAAAGGAAGCTAAGCGAGCCATGTGTGGTCATACAGAAAAGTCAAGGTTAAAAATGCAGAACCACATTGTGGGTTACGATAAGATCTACCAGTCTGTGTTTTGCAGCATAAAAAATTATAGAGGGAAAACGAAACCCGTCTCTAAGTTCAACTGTTCAAAGTGTCTGAAAACGGGGGAAGGGAAGAAGAAAAGATAATACAGCAATTCACAGAGACAGTGCGGGACAATTTCTTACAAGGTAGAAGCAGAATCGGAGGTTTAAGTGCAGCGCTGAGAAAAAGAGCGCCGGTCTTTTTAGAGGGAGATCACAGCAGTGTATAGGCAGGAAAAGGGGCTGTCAGTAGTTAAGTGCAGAAAAGACACAGACCGGAATGATGTCAGAGAACTGCAGTGAGAGAGAACAGGGATCAGAGTAAGTACGAAGAGAGCCAGAATAGGCAAGTGAGACGAAAAGGAGGGGGGTAATAAAAACAGGGCAATAGGGGAGGGCAATCAGGACAGAGAGATATCCTAGTTGAGAGCGCAGGACATACAGGAGGGCAGATGGAGTGTACTGTCCAAGAACTGCAGTGAGCAGTGAATGAAGGCTCGGACAGAGGTAGGAAAGGAATCAAAAGGATGGACAGAAGAGAGTGGCAGAAAAAGAACAGAGAAGAAACTGGAAAGACAGGAAAGAAATTTTTGAACACATAGATGTATCCCCTCTGGGTTCAAAAATTAGCGTGTAAAAATACAGCGTGCGAGGGTCAATATACCCTCTGGCGTACAAATGGGGGGGAGGAAGGTCAGCGAGTACGCTCAGCGACCGGGGCTCACCACTGTTTTAAATTGACCTCTTTTAGACCCCTTCTGGACTTTTCCAAATGGGGAGGGGGACATCTTAAGTTCATCCAGAAGATTCTTTATAGTTTCCCTCCAATCCCAGGGTGGTTGGTTCTGGGGAGGCATCAGAAGGCGTAATTCAAAACTGATCCCCATGACCTCTGCTTTCTGCCTTTCTGGATCTAGGTGTATTCTGGGCCATTTATGTTCCCACATATAGTCTATTTGAATCTATCAGTATTTTGTGCACAAAATGAGTGTCTGGTGTGGGTTTAGTTTAGTTAGTAAAATAAGTGACAAGTAAGGAATACTTGAAAATGAAGACAGAGAAAGGTTTCAGATAGAAGGCATTTATTCTTACCAAAGTTTCAAATTAATACAGACATCGGATGGATTCTGGGTTCAATGGCACAGCGCTCTGCCGTCTGAGAAGTGTTGGGGACGACTCCGAAATTAAGCCCAAATCACCCTTCTTTTATACTCTCTTCTCTCAATAGAAGTCTATGGCTGGACCTATTTTGGGACCTGTTTTTTTTCAACTATTTCTCAATTTCTGTGGTTAAACTGTCGTGTCCTGCCATCTGTTGTTCTGTACCCAACTCTTTCCGTTCCAGCTATTGCAAGTTATTTCACAATTTCCTCTTTTGTCAACATGTTTTTCTCTTCTGCCAGAACATCTTATTCTTAGCATATCAGTTTCACTTCCCCTTTTTCTATTATCTTATGATCTAAGTTTCATCTTATAGAAAGACAAACTCCATTTTAATAAGTGCTACATTCAATTTGTACCTGGCCTAGTCAGTGCTTTTCAGCTGCACAAAGCTATGTAGTTTGGCCTGCCACTATTCCAGTGGATAGATCTTAGGGTAGAACACATATTAACTTGCAGGAAAAGCAAGTCCATGCTCAGCCAGTCATAGATTTTTAAACCTAGCTGGTATTTTTACAGCCTGAGTCCTAAAATCTGGCCTTCCACCCTTTCGGTGGGCATCCAGTGAGGGCCTCTTGCTGTAGTATAATTATACACCTCCCACAATGGAGCCGGCTCGCCCCCAACAACAACCGGCTCGCAAGAGCTGTCAAAATTTAACAAGCGGCTCTTGCGAGCCGGTGCGAGCCGGCTCCAGCACACCACTGGGTACATCAACCCTAGAACTGCTGTTCAAGGATGTAACAGGCCATGAGGCGAGAGAGCTGGTTCACAGGAGAAAGTATCAGAGCTCTTGGGAGGTTCATTGGCTTCATTTTCAGAGAGTGCAGATGTGCCAGTCAGAACTTTGACCTGTTTATAGACAATAGAATGAGGTGGACCATAGAAGCCATGGCCCCACCAATACTTTTCCCAATACTGCATCAGCAACTACAGGGCTTGGGGGCTGGATTCAATACTGCATCCCTGGAGCCTTGGTATCTATACATATTCTCCATAATATGATGATGCATCTTCTAAGTTGTTGGGATGAAACACCTACTTGGCTGTGGGGTTGACAGCTCTGCCTTCCATATTTGATCCCTCATCTATCATGATTGCTTGTCACATATATGGATCATTGAATGTTAGGAGTGCATAGGGCAGAGTTAGGACATTAGAAAACCTGGAATGTGCCTAGGGCCCAAGCTGTTTACAAGGGGCTCTCAGATTTGCCAGTTCAATGGCTCACAAGGTAGATTTATGCCCAGTTAAGTATCCTTCTGGCAGAAAGCAGAGAGTGTGTGTGTGTGTGTGGGGGGGGGGGGGGGGGGGGGGGGGGGGGGGGAGACAGGAGCCACTACTGCTCTCAAAGGTCTGTCTATTCTCCCAAACCACTGTGCATTGTGCTCCAGTTGGCAAAAGGAGTCAATGATCAGCCCGAGAGGTAATTTCATTTTTTACACGTGCCAGAAATATTTTATTTTCTGGCGTGTGGTGAAAATCGGGCTGTAACTCTGACTTGACATGTGCAGGCTATTACCTCACGGTTAATGTGAGAGATCTTACCGCTAAGTCAATGGCTGCCGGTAAGGTCTCAGACCCAAAATGGATGTGCAGCAATTTTTATTTGCCGCACGTCCATTTTCGGCGAAAATTTAAAAAGGCGTTTTTTTGCAGGCACGCTGAATAATGGATCTGCACGTGCCCAAAACCTGTGCCTACACTTCCGCAGGCCATGTTTCAGCACATCTTAGTAAAAGGATCCCTGAGCCAATTAGTGCTAATAATTGGCTTTTTAACAAGCAATTATTGTCACTAATTAGATTTAATTGGGATTTACCCACATAAAGTTAGGTACAGGATCCACTCCAAAAATTTACACGTGGTCTAAAACAGGGGGTTCGGAAAAGAGAGTGTCATGGGTGTTTCAGAGCAGATTGGGGACATGGTTTTGAGTTACACACGTAACTTTAGACTAACTGTGCTCTGCATGTAACTTTAGGTGTGGGAATTTGCACCACATTTTCATTGGTGCAAATGGCCGTGCTGAAATTTACATGTGATCTCTCCGCTTAAGCATTAATTCTATAAACCGCACCAAATTTTAGGCCCGTGCTTATAGAATACCATTTACATGGGGTTTTTTGGTGCCATAATATAGAATCTAGCTCTTATTGATCATTCAGGACTAGATTCAGTAAATGGTGCCCAAATTTGTGTGCCAAAAAAAATGTCTGCTGAGTGCTATTCTATAAATGGTGCTCCAAGGTGGGTGCCATTTATAGAATAGCGCAAAACATCAGGATATGCACCCAGCTTTTGGCGTAAGGATTTATACCAGGGGTGTTCAACCTCAGCCTTCTTCAGGTTGGGTTTTCGGGATTTCTACAATTAATATGCATAAGATCTATTTGCATACAATGGAGCCAGTGCATGCAAATAGATCTCATGCATATTCATTGGGGAAATCCTGAAAACCCAAGTGGACTGCGGCCCTCGGGACCGAGGTTGGACACCCCTGATTTATACCAACTGAAACTTGGTGTAATTCCTTGTGCGTAAGTTAGGCACAGATCCCCCAAATTCTGTGTGCATAGTGAATGCCCCTGACCCACCCATGCCCCTCCCATGGTCATGCCCATCTTCAGTTGTACGCTAAAAGATTTGTTTCTGCATCTGTATAGAATTGCTTAGCAAAATGTGTTCACAAATCCTAACTGGAACCAATTAACTGCAATAATTGGTTGTTAGCGCCCAATTATTGCTAGTTATCAACTTGTTACTCAATTAAATTGCAAATGCAAATAGGCCACATACCCAAATTTGCATGTGCAATTTTGGGTGCCATATATAGCATGTGGGGGTCAGTGTTTCTTAATTTTCCTTTTGGATTTCCCTCCAACCAAGTCATGAACCATTGTCCTTGAAATTGCTTTCTTATAGAAAAAAAAAGTCACCTTCCTGTAATTATTGCATCCTATCAGATATCAATTTTCTGTCATATTTCCATTAACCCATCTTTCATCCAGGAAGTATATTTGAAGTGTCTGAAGTTTCGCTCTGTATGATTTATTTTGTAGGCCCTCTGTCATTTTCATAGCCCTTTTCTAAAAATTTTCTATCCACTAAAACAAATGGGACAATATATATAATAGTGGCTCAAACAATATCAAAGAACTATAAAAAGAAAACCACTATATCCATTATCCGCGAAAGCCGGCCATCTGGTAGCCACGCCCATGCCCGCCCATGTCCCACCTTTGCTATGCCACCGACACGCCCCCTTGAACTTTCGCCGGCGAGGCGATGGGAAAGCAGCAATGCTGTCAAAAAAGCCGCTTTCGATTATACCGATTTGGCCGCTTTTGCGAGATCGCCGGCTATCTCCCGATTTATGGCCGGCGATCACTTTCGAAAATAAGCTTGTTAGTTTCCTTGGAGGTGTGTAGAGGATCATCCTATTCTTCAGGTACTCAGGGCCATTTCCTTTAAGGACGTTGAAGATCAGACATAGAGTTTTAAATTTAGCCCTGTATTGTACTGGTAGCCAATGAAGTTTTTGCAAAAATGGTGTGATGTGGTCATGTCACTTGCAACCTCTATTAGTCTTGCTGCAGCATTCTGAATCAATTGGAGCTGGTGAAGGCCCTCTGTAGTCAGACCGTTGTAGAGAACATTGCAGTAATCCAGTCTTGATGCTATCATGGCATGCACAACTGGGATAAGATTTGCCTTCTCGATGTAAGGAAAGAGGCAGCGTAGCTATCACAAATAGTAGAAGCAGCTCTTGAAGGTTGCTTGGATTTGGAGAATTAGAGCAAGTGTTGTATCCAACTGTATTCCAAGGTTCATGACTTGTGATTTGAGGGGGAGTTAAACTGAATAAAGACAGGACTGTGTTTTTTGTAGTCCTATTTATCTGGTTAACTTATCCAGTTAAGTGCTGGCTCTGCCCTGGACAGCCCACAAAGCCAGTTTCTGTTTGGGTGATAACTGGGTATTTTCAGCAGCACTATTCAGTTGTGCTGCTGAATATATCTGGTTAGCCCAGAACCTAAATCTGCACTACCCAAGCTGCAAAGGACTCACATACAAATCAACTTACACGTCCAGTTTTTCCTACATAAGCACACAACTGTGGAACGCATTACCAAAAGCCTTGAAAACCACGAACAACCACCTAAACTTCCAGAAAACATTAAAAACTAACCAGTTTAAAAAGGCATACCCTACCGATCCAACATAAATGCCTAATCTCTGCAACACAACAAAACTAAAGTATGTAACGGACATAATACAACTCTTCCGTTATACGATGCCCTAATGTGGCTGTGCCACATGAACTTTATCTTACCACAACATCACTTTGTATTTGTTTACACCGGAGTCTGTAACACCTCTCTGGTACTATGTAAGCCACATTGAGCCTACAAATAGGTGGGAAAATGTGGGATATAAATGAAATAAATAAGCAATTTAAACAGCCAGGGGGCTTTCCTGGCCATTGAAATTGCTTTGAATATCGACCCCAAAAGGTGTAATGAAACAGGGCAGTCATCTAAGATCAAGCAAATGCCTAGCAAAAACAAATCAAATTTTAAAAGAAACCTAAATATAAGTAATAAAAAACTATGAATACCTCACTGACCAGAGGAGCTGAAACATCTTGAGAAGGTCCTTTATCATAGTCACATAACTCCATACGGAGTGAGCAATAGATGTCTGAAATAACCTGCCAGCAATACTGTGACAGACTGTAATCTTTGGGAGCAACTTTGTCACTTTTTGCTTTTCCTCTTATGGCCAAATCAGCAAACCTATGTTAAAGAAGCCATGCCATGCTGTTCAATTGCATCTCATAAGAGGGAAAGGTGGCATATTTGATTGTCTGTTGATTTGTTTTTGCTAAAAGCCACTGGCTCCACTTTCTTATGATCAAAGTGATTTTTAAAGTGACAGCACTGCTTTCTCTTACAAGAGAGCATGGCCCTTGTCTTCAGAAAAAGCATTTGTACCAAACTTTAAAATGCATGGTATCTTTTTCAACATGCCCACTAGCTATTTTCCTTATCTATGTATCCATTTAACTTCCTTTCATTTTTCAATGCTTTCTTCTATTTCCACACATATAAGCTTCTGCACTTGCAACTCACCCCTTTAAAGAAATCAGCTAAAATAACAGTGCACAGCACAGTTCCTATATGAAATAACAGCTACAGGAAATCAACTCAATGCAATCATTATTAAGGGGCCTGTTTACTAAGCTGTGTTAGATGTTTAACAAGGGTTTTAATGTGTATTAAAATGTGCTACTCAAAAAAAACAGGTTAATGCGGCATGTTAAAAGTATGCATTAACTGCCAGATTCTATAAATGGCACTAAAACTTGCATATGCAAATTTGGACATATGCCCAATTTGTGTGCGCAACTTAATTGAGTAACAAACTAATTAGCTCCAGTAATCGGGTGCTAACAATCAATTCCCTGATGCTTAGTATGGAGTGAGAAGAATTAAATTGAACCTCTTCCCTGAAGAAGAAAAACGAAACCTGGGCCATGTCGGCAGAGGTTCTGACTGTTTTTGAAATTTGAAGCTAAGTAGCTTTATTTTTTTCCTGCAATGTTATTTAAACAAAAAAAGTCTTGAAAAATTATTTTGGATCAATGACGATTCACACTCGGCTGCTTAAGATAAGTTGATTCTGCAGTACCTGTGTTGTTATATCTGAAGATCCATATTATCAAAATGATATGTTTTGCAAAGTAGTTAAAGATACGTGAGTTGTGTATGATGCTGGGAATAATTTGGGGCATGTTTTAAGGTCGCTTCACATCAAACATTTTTTGTCCTATCTATTTTAACAATCAATTGTTAGCATTAATAGGCAACAATATGGATTTGCACATGCATCTTGCACAAATCTTTCAGCGAATAACTGAAAAGGGGGCCTGGCCATGGGAGGGGCATGGGCAGGTCAGGAGAGTTCACTAAAAATGCACTCTCAGGGGATCCTCACCTAATTTCATTACATTTTCTTTTTTCCATTTCTTACCATTTATATATTGCCCTTATCCAGAGCAGTGAACAACTCAAATATACATAATAAAATATACAAAACAGTACACATAAAAAAACAACATAGACTCACTTAAAACTGAACAAAATAGATCATCATAGAATGTCTGCCAGCCGTTCAAGGGGTGCTTTTACTAAGGCGCGTACGTGCGTCCTACAGCGTCAATTTGGAGTTACCACCCAGCTACCGCAAGGCCCGGGCAGTAATTTTGTTTTTACGTGCGTCCACTACATGCTCTGGGAAATAATTTTTATTTTCCTGCGCACGGCGTAAACTGGGCAGTAATCGTCATTCTATGTGCATAGATGATTACTGTACGGTTACTGCATGAGACCTTCCCACTAAGTCAATGGCTGGCGGTAAAGTCTCAGACCCAAAATAGACACGCGCCAATTTTTATTTTGCTGTACATCCATTTTTGGCAAAACTAAAAAAAAGGCCTTTTTTACAGGCACGCTGAAAAATGGATTTGCGCGCGCCCAAAACACACGCCTACACTAGCTTAACTCATTTTTTGGCACACCTTAATAGAAGGACCCCCAAATCACTGTGTATCTTGCACCAACAAGTGCTGTTTCAGCAGTCTTTTAAACAACCTTGAATTCTTCTGTGCCCTACGTGATCCGGCCAATTTATTCCACTTTGTCAGGCCAGCAAAAGAAAAGATACGCTTCATTGTATCCTCTAAACCAAACAGTCAAAAGTCTGGAATTATCAACGAACAAGTGTCCGAGCGAAGCACCCACTTCGGGCAATATAAATTTATGCATGGGATTACACCAGATTTCAGTAGGTGTAAATCTTCGGCCCAAAATTTGGGCACTGATTCTGGCGCTCCTCGCTAAATGGCATTCAGTTCAGAGAATCGTTAATAGAATAGTGCTCAGCGTGCATTTTTTTCAGTGTCCAAATTGGGCTGCCATTTACAGAATCTAGTCCAAGAGGCAATTCTTATAATAAGGGTGCTGACAATTAGGTACCTGGAGGAGTCTATTCTATAATAGAACAAAGGTGCCTACTTTTCTTTATAGAACACTAATGTAACCAGGTAATAACATGGCTAACATTTAGGCATAAATAACGAAAAGAAGCACCAGGAGCCTTCAAAACCAGGACACAATTTCTTTAATTAAATAACTTGAACATCTGATCTTTCCTTAATGACTCGACACGGGCCGTGTTTCGGCACACAGCGCCTGGTCAGGGGTCTGCATTAGACGTAAATAACAATTCAAATCAAACAGAGAAAATGATACATAAAAACTGAAGGTATACTCATTGTGAAAGCCTATAATTTAAAACCTACTAAAATTAATAATAATGATGTGAACATGCATTTTAATATGTGTAATATAAAACATATAATGTGAACATATTTGAAGTATTTTATAGTGAATTGTAAAACCATTATTTAGATGAGTGAACGGGAGTGTATTTTTCTTACAAGTAATGTCAATAAATCATTATTATTATAATGTGATACAAAAAATAAAATATATATTTGTAGAATAGTGTGGTGAACATTAGTTGGTGAACAGATTGTATATTTCTTATGAATGATATAAATATATCATTCTTATTATCGTGTAATAAACATATTTGAAAAAAATATATATACTATATATATATACTATACTCTTTTAACCAAGTCCACTCTTACTAGCTCGGGTAGAGCTTCCAGAAACTGCTCCAACACAAGTTCTTGCATAATCTGCAACACTGACCTTTTGAAGTGTAGTGAACATTGATTGATTTTCCCAAATTCACCAAATAATTTGTGACATCCAAGAAGCAACGTAAGTTACTCCTTTGATGATGACGAGTTGAATGTGTTGTCTTGGTATTCAATAATAAATTGAAGGAAAAAATAAACATAGAAATGTTCTGTGTGAATATGTGATTGAGAAACTGTTTATAAAATCTCTACATTATTAGTTGTTTTAAAAAAACATTTTCCATTGTTTTTTTATGTATTGTTTAAAAAAAAACACCAAAATTGACTGTTTGTCTGCAAAACGTTTGTCTGACAAACCAGAGGAGAAAACAGAAACCAATTTAATTCCTTTTCAGACATTTAGGCATGACAGACAACCAAACAGCAGCAGCGATCCAAGGAAGGACAAACACTGCAAGAGTTTATCCAAATGTCAACTTTAATGGAAACAGGACCCAAACTGGGCAAGTTTCAGAAAAACCTTCATCAGGGGTCACATAAGTTTCCAGAATACATTCAAAGATTCAAAACATGTACTGCAATACCTGTGTTTAAAAGAAAAATGAGATCCAATGCCAAACGTAAAAGCATGCAGCCAACAGCATCTGCATAGAAAAAGCTCTGGTCCAATCCCAAAAAAATCATTTAGGCATGACAAGCAATCAAAACAATGCAGAGAGAGAGAGAGAGAGAGAGAGAGAGAGAGAGTGAGTGAGTCCTGGGCAGAGAGGAGCTCAAGTTCAGCCACAAAAGAAGTTTATTGGAAAATGACATGACTTGGTCAAGTTTCAGCACTTAAGCCTTCATCAGCAGTCAAAAGCATAAAAGTGCAAACAGCCAGGACTAAAGAAACAACAGTGCATGCCCATTCAGCTTCTGTTTTTTGTTACTAACATTTAGGCATGATCACATATGCCTAGCCATAGAGCTGGTGCGTAAGCGCATCAGAAATGCATATACCTTATAGTATTCTATAAGTTACATGCATAAGTGTGGGTTCTGCTCTTGCTTTGCCCAGACAGGCACCCTCATTGCACATATGCACTATGTAGGGTTTCTTTCCGCAGTTATTATCCCTTATACCCCTGTCCATTCCCTTCGCTCCCTTGATGTCCACCGTTCAGTCCTCCGATTCCCCAAAACAGGCCCATTATGAATCTACTATCATGTTTTCAATAGTGAGGGACAGGCAAACTCTTCAGAACACCAGGGAACTTACCTCTTCCTAGTGATTGAAAATATAATATTGAAGCACTACCCCCCACTGGCAGCAGCTTAAAGGGAGTAGTGCACTTCAGTACAAGAGCACACCTACAATAAAAAATATTTTACACAGTCCCTGGGATTCTATATATCACGCCTTAATTTCCACACGGAAATCAAAGTGTATTCTATAACAATGCATGTAACTTAATTGGTTAACTAGAAAATCAGCGCTGTCAATTGGATGTTAAGCAATTATCAGCAGTAATTGGCATTAATTAAAGATTACTTGCACAACTCGCTAAGTGTATTCTGTAATATCTGTCCCACTTCCTTGTGGTCATCATTCTTCACCATCCGCTCTTCACCTTACAATTTCTTGTGACACTGCTTTCAGCTAAAAAACCTGAAAACACATCTTCTCAAGAAGTCTTTCCCCCCTGGATCTGCCTATTCCTACACCACCATACATCACAAAAAGTTCAGAAATGGAAAACAATAATATTAACCTCTCTCACAATATGCTAATATATCAACCTAAGCGTTTATTGTACTTCTGTATTATGTACTAGACTTCTACAAATCTAAATTTTGTAACCACCTTTTTAGCAATATGTAAGCCACATTGAACCTGCCATTCAGTGGGAAAATGTGGGATACAAATGCAATAAATAAATAAAATATGGTGCGCGCAAATTGTAAGTTGCATAGTTGAAAAGGGGACGTGTCAATGAGGTGTGTGGGCGTTTCTAAAATCTATGCGTATTATTATAAGATACACCCACTCTGTGCCTAATTTAGGCATCGGGATTGACGCCAAATAAAATGTGGCCTAAATGGATGCGACCAAATTTGGTTGCATGGAGAGGCACTCAGCGTATTCTATATAGCATGTGGAAATTTAAGCCGATTCTATAAAATTTAGGCATACTTTAGAGAATATGTCTAGGTGTATTTTTTTTCTGCACAGATTTTTCAGGCACCATATATAGAAACTAGCCTAGTGCCTATAGCTAACCAATGCATAATTGTAATACAATAAATAAATACAAATATATGAATCTACTGTATTAGCCTTACATTTATGTAATGCTTGCTTAAGTAAATGTACTGAATACCTGCATTTACGAGTGTTTTTAAGTGGCAACAAAGCGCTATTCTGTAATGGTACGTATAATTGGCATAGCAGGTAAATGCAAGGGGGTGGGGCGTTCGTATGGATGGGACATGGGAGCACCATGTGAATCAAATTTTAAAGAAAGGATTTTATAATATGAAAAGATTGAGGAGATTGAGATCTAACTTGAATTTCAACGCTTTAAGACTTTTGGTACAGTCTTTAATTTTACCTCAAATAGACTACTGCAATGCAATATTAGTAGGCTTATCAGAAGGCTTATGGAAAAAAACATCAGACACTTCAAAACACACAGCAGCCAGACTGATCTGTTGTTCTTCTGATTATGAATCAGCTTTTATGAAAATTGCGTTGGTTGCCTGTGAGAGCACAAGCTGTTTTAAAATTGTACACGATTACTTTTTCTATTTTAAACGGCTTTGCTCCTGCATACTTACCAGATATGTGATTCTTTCACAATGTCATGGTGCCCTGTTAGATAGATTGTATTTCTTACTGCAGTATCCTAACCCTAAGGGTGTTATTTATAGGTCTGTTTTTGATGGATTATTTTCCTTTCAGTCTGTGAAATGGTGGAATTCCTTACCTTTGAATATTAGAACATTTGGTCAGACTAAATGGTTTAAGAAAATCTTAGAAGTAGAGATAGATTACCTATTGTCTATGCAGAATCATACTCAGCCAATTATTAAACAATCCTTCATTACACTGAGAAAATTGAGGATATTTAGAAAATATTTCAATCTAGAAGCTTTCAGACTTTTGGTCCAATCTTTAATTCTCTCTAGGCTGGTCTACCGTAATCTAGCGTTTACAATTGGTGCAGAATTCTGCTGATAGACTGATTTTTGGATTATCTCAGTTTGAACTACTTCAACCTTATTATTTTAAACTTCACTGGTTACCAATTAGTGAAAGAGTACAGTTTAAACTAGATATTACTACCTTTAAAATCCTTACTGGGGATATCCATGATTACATGTTGAATTTAGTATCTTTGCTATGAGAAAACAGAGAGTAGGGTTAAATGGTCAGTATTCTCAATGGAGAAGGGTAGTTAGTGGGGTTCCCCAGGGCTCTGTGCTGGGACCGCTGCTTTTTAACATATTTATAAATGACCTAGAGGTGGGAGTAAGTAGTGAGGTAATTAAATTTGCTGATGGCACAAAGTTATTCAAAATCGTTAAATCGCGGGAGGATTGTGAAAAATTACAAGAGGACCTTACGAGACTGGGAGACTGGATGTCTAAATGGCAGATGATGTTTAATGTGAGCAGGTGCAAAGTGATGCATGTGGGAAAGAGGAACCCGAATTATAGCTATGTCATGCAAGATTCCACGTTAGGAGTCACGGACAAAGAAAAGGGATCATGGTGTCGTCGTTGATGATACATTGAAACCTTCTGCTCAGTGTGCTGCTGCGGCTAAGAAAGCAAATAGAATGTTAGGTATTATTAGGAAAGGAACGGAAAACAAAAATGAGGATGTTATAATGCCTTTGTATAGCTCCATGGTGCGACCACACCTCGGATATTGTGTTCAATTCTGGTCGCCGCATCTCAAAAAAGATATAGTGGAATTAGAAAAGGTGCAGAGAAGGGCGACAAGAATGATAAAGGGGATGGGACGACTTCCCTATGAGGAAAGGCTAAAGCGGCTAGGGCTCTTCAGCTTGGAGAAAAGGCAGCTGAGGGGAGATATGATAGAGGTCTATAAAATAATGAGTGGAGTTGAACGGGTAGATGTGAAGCGTCTGTTCACACTTTCCAAAAATACTAGGACTAGGGGGCATGCGATGAAGCTACAATGTAGTAAATCTTAAACGAATCAGAGAAAATATTTCTTCACTCAACGTGTAATTAAACTCTGGAATTTGTTGCCAGAGAATGTGGTAAAGGCGGTTAGCTTAGTGGAGTTTTGAAAAGGTTTGGACGGCTTCCTAAAGGAAAAGTCCATAGAACGTTATTAAATGGACTTGGGGAAAATCCACTATTTCTGGGATAAGCAGTATAAAATGATTTGTACAGTTTTGGGATCTTGCTGGGTATCTGTGACCTGGATTGGCCACTGTTGGAACAGGATGCTGGGCTCGATGGACCTTTGGTCTTTCCCAGTATGGCAATTCTTATGTACTTATGAGATTCTTTTCCTAGACATAACACTCGCAACCTCCTTCAGCTTAAATTTCTAATGCATAAGAACCTAAAGTCACTTAAACATCTTACTCTGTCTGTTCAATATTAGCTAGCTAATCTGTGGAATCAACTTCTAGTATCTCTGAGATCATGTTCTCATTATTTTCAATTTAGAAAGCTTTAAAAAATCTTATTTTGTAGGGCAGGTCTATCTACTGCTTAATCTATGAACTATTAATGAGGATTCATTTGATATTAAAGATATGTCATTAGTCATTCTATCTTTCTGTAATCCTTGGATTGATTAGTCCAGCTCTTGACTAACTGATTTGTCCTTGAACTGAATAGGTATAGGCGGAATACAAGAACGGGAATAACATAACATAACATAACATAACAAGAAAGCTCTTAAAACATATCTTTTCAAATTATTTGCTAAGTAATGTAATGCATTTTCAAAGTGTGTAGCTTGCAAGGAATGCCTTGTATTTTTATCTTATTGTAAACTGCAGAGAGCTCTTTTTGGGACCTTGTGGGATATAAATGCCAATGTAAATGTAAAAGGAGCTGCCACTTTCAAGTGCAATTTACAGAATGCAGTAAGTTACACACTCCCTTGCAGCATTTAGGTGCTCACTGTTACGCCAAGTCTATGACTGGTGTAACAGCAGATAGGCATGTCAATGCCAGGCTAAGATAGTATTCTATAACAGAATATGGGTGCCCAGATGACATTATAGAATAGGATCTCACTGCGCAGCATCAGGATGACTAAAAGGAGGTGCCCATTTATGGAATCCCCTGCTGATGCCTAGCCTCTGATTAGATAGAAGTGCCCAAATTTGGCCGTCATTTACAGAATCAAGACCTGTATGTCTATAATGTGCAAAGATAAACACACAATTTAGGTACTAGAGATATGTATATTTTCTAAATCATATATTTCAGTCTGCAGCTGTTAGACAATATGGTTCTCTATTTAGGTTTGATCACTTCCTCATCTAGGCACACTTTTCAAAATTATCCTCTAAGGGGCCTTTTTACTAAGCTGCATTAGGTGTTCAGTTTCGGCTAACAGTATGGCACTGTGTTAATATTTAATACAGGTGCATTGAACTGCAAACTAAATCCAAGCCAAACTAATAAATCTTCACATCTGATCTCCCTTCAACATGCTAAAGCTCCCAAATCATTTGGATTGGAGCTATATTGCATTGCATATTTATTATAATATTCTGCTGCTCAATAGGGTTTATCTCCAGGGACCTGTAAACTGATCCTTCAGGGCACAAACGCAGTCGACTAAAATCAAGATGAAAAAGGACAAGGATGGGGCAGCATTGCTAAGAAGGAATTAGGTAGGGCCCTGTGGTACCACGAGCGAGGGCGGGCTGTGGGGCCGGGTAAACAAGCCACACACACTCGACAAGTTTCAGTGAAAACAAATAATATATATTAAATGTATCTGGAAAGGGCTCCTGTTCATTTCACAGAGAGGGAGGGATCAACTCTCAGACTGGTTCTGTAAATATCAGTGTCCTCAGGTGGCCTGTTCCTGCAGGGCTACAGGATACATGAATGTCTTTCTCTCAGCAGCAATTCTTACTAGTCTCTGGCCTGATCCCTGGGTCCAGAGTTACCAGCACAGTCTCTAGCAGGCAGACAAGGTCAAAACCCAACTATTCAAGGTCTCAAGCTGAACTTGACCTACCTGAATGTAGTGGTTGCAGTTTCCCAACTTCAAGGTGATGGCATCTGCAGTGGGCGTTGCTGCTTCCCTGTGGTCCTCCTTAACCTAGCCCTGGTCCAGCCTTTTATACTTCCTGGTTCATGCCCTCCTGGCTCCACCCCTTCTGTGTCACTTACCCCTTGGGCGGGACTACGAGTTTCAACAAGGAGGATTAATAACTGGAGATAGCATGATGAAAAAAACTGAAGCCGTCTCCTCGCACAGACGCTATATTGGTGCTTCCAAAATAAAGCAAGGAGGCTATCAGCTGCTGAATGCATGCCATTGTTGTTCATTGTTATTTTATGTCAGTTACATTTAGAAATGTGATGACTTGTGTAGGATATGGATGTGTGCAGAGGAACTACCAGCTTAGGGCTGATGGTGCATTTTGGCAGTGCGATGGCAGCAGAGGCAGCAGCTAGGAGGTCAGGGCTCCTTGGTGATGGTGCTGAGGAGCATGTGGTCCGCCTTGGTGCTGAGGATCTTGGCTGCTATCTTCTGGTTCTGATTCGGTGGCTCCAGGGAGAAGCTGCTGGTGGCACGACAGCAGGAGGAGGAGGAGATGGTAACAGGATATTATCTGGAAGACCAAGTGCATGTATATGAAGCAAAGGGTGAGTAGAGGGTGGAGGAGGCTCAGAGGGTGAAGGGTACAGGAGTCAGATAGGTGTGAATAAGCACTGGAAGTGATGCAGGGATATTGAGAGAATAGAGCAATCTTAAACTTTACATACGCCAAACATGATCCCTGGCTGTCCTGAAAAGAAAGAGCTACAGGTACAGCTGCTCTCTTTTCACCACTCACAAACAGCTTCTTGGGTCCATCACGCTTAACGTGTGCTGTAGTTGCAGGGCCCCTAACAGAGAGAATGCAAAACCTAGGAGTTTTAATAAAATAACATAAACCTCATGTTTTCTATTGTTTTCAATAGCCCTTGCTATTGTTTTAGACGTATCAATATGATGGCAAGCTCCGCTCACCAGATAATGGGCCAGATAGGCTCATGCCATCTCCTGTCATTAAACCTCCTTGGGTTTTAATATGGCCCTGACACTATGAAGGAGTGTTCTTAAGGGGAAGTGGCACATCCTATAGATTCCCTCACAGGCCCTATGTACTAAGCATTTTTCTCACAGACCCAAAATGGGAAATTATTTAGTATAATTGGCTCTAATTTCAAAATATGTGCTTTGCATTCACAATTCAACTATTTACAATTTTTAAATTGCTTCCGTGAACACTAGCAAGAATTGCTTAGCTTCTTCAATGCTGCCACAAGAGTTTAAATGATAGACTTTTGCACAGTGATTTTTCTTTAACTTCCTATTAACTCTGTTTTTGCACAGGGAAGACCACATCACAAAAGATTGTTGAGTGACACCTTTGCAACACCCAGAATAGATGGTGCTTGAATTATTAAATAATACCTCACAGGTTTTATCAGTGCATTTTTTCTAGCGACAAAGGTGCTGGTACTCAAATGCCAGGCCACCCTTTAGGGGTGGGGTAATCACTGAGGGACCCACCCCACAATAGCCAGGCCCCCTGCAACCAGTCACAGAATTTATGAGGAGGGCTTTAGATTTGTTAGGAACTGGGCAACATTCTGGGGAAGGGGGAGCCTATTCCGAAAGGATGGGCTCCATCTTAACCAGAGTGGGACCAGGCTGCTGGCATCGGCGTTTAAGAAGGAGATAGAGCAGCTTTTAAACTAGAAATGGGGGGAAGGCCGACAGTCGCTCAAAAGAGCATGGTTCGGGATAAGGTATCTTTCAAAGATATCACCATAACAGGGAAGATAGAGTATCCTGATAGTGAGGTTGCAAAAGAGATTGTAGTAGATCGGGTATCTTTAAATAACAATAAAAATCAGACAAAAGATTGCCAATTAATACTGTCAAGTACTAAGCATGATGTACTTAGGAACAACAAACATAGTTTGAAATGTCTATATGCGAATGCCAGGAGCCTAAGAAATAAGATGGGGGAGTTAGAATATATTGCACTAAATGAAAAATTAGATATAATAGGCATCTCTGAGACCTGGTGGAAGGAGGATAACTGTGGATTGAAATTCCATGTGCAAAGGGGAAAAGGATAGTGATAGGAGTGTACTACCGTCCGCCTGGCCAGGACGAACAGACGGATGCGGAAATGTTAAAGGAAATCAGGGACGCAAACAAACTGGGCAACACAATAATAATGGGGGATTTCAATTACCCGCATATAGACTGGGTTAATGTAACATCTGTACACGCAAGGGACATAAGATTTCTTGATGAAATCAAGGACAGCTTCATGGAACAGCTAGTTCAGGAGCCGACAAGAGAAGGAAAAATACTAGACTTAGTCCTTAGTGGTGCTCATGATCTAGTGCAGGGGGTAACGATACGAGGGCCGCTTGATAACAGTGATCATAATATGATCGGTTTTGATATTGGCATTGAAGGAAGTGAAACTAGGAAATCAAGTACGCTAGCGTTTAACTTTAGAAAAGGTGATTACGACAAAATGAGAAAAATGGTGAAAAAAAGACTGAAAGGAGCAGCTCGCAGAGTAAAAAACTTGCATCAGGCGTGGATGCTGTTTAAAAACACCATCCTGGAGGTTCAGGACAAATATATTCCACGTATTAGAAAAAAGGGAAAAAGGACTAAACGTCAGCTGGCGTGGCTAAACAGTAAGATAAAGGAAATCATTAGAGCCAAAAAACAATCCTTCAGAAAGTGGAGAAGAGAACCAACTGAAAGTAACAGGATAGATCATAAGGAATGCCAAGCCAAATGCAAAGCGGAGATAAGGAGGGCAAAAAAGGACTTTGAGAAGAAATTAGCGTTGGAAGCAAAAATACATAGTAAAAATTTTTTTAGATACATTAAAAGCAGGAAACCGGCCAAAGAGTCGGTTGGGCCGCTGGACGAAAATGGTGTTAAAGGGGCGATCAAGGAGGACAAAGCCGTAGCGGAGAAATTAAATGAATTCTTTGCTTCGGTCTTCACCGAGGAGGATTTGGGGGGGACACTGGTGCCGGAAAGAATATTTGAAGCGGGGGAGTCGGAGAAACTAAACAAATTCTCTGTAACCTTGGAGGATGTAATGGGTCAGTTCAGTAAGCTGAAGAGTAGTAAATCACCGGGACCTGATGGTATTCATCCCAGAGTATTAATAGAACTAAAAAATGAACTTGCGGAGCTACTGTTAGAAATATGCAATCTGTCCCTAAAATCGAGTGTAATACCGGAAGACTGGAGGGTAGCCAATGTTACTCCGATTTTTAAGAAGGGTTCCAGAGGAGATCCGGGAAATTATAGACCGGTGAGTCTGACGTCGGTGCCGGGCAAGATGGTGGAGGCTATTATTAAGAATAAAATTGCAGAGCATATACAAAAACATGGACTGATGAGACAAAGTCAGCACGGATTTAGTGAAGGGAAGTCTTGCCTCACCAATCTAATGCATTTTTTTGAGGGGGTAAGCAAACATGTGGACAATGGGGAGCCGGTTGATATTGTATATCTGGATTTTCAGAAGGCGTTTGACAAAGTGCCGCACGAAAGACTCCTGAAGAAATTGCAGAGTCATGGAATCGGAGGTAGGGTATTATTATGGATTAAGAACTGGTTGAAAGATAGGAAGCAGAGAGTAGGATTGCGTGGCCAGTATTCTCAGTGGAGGAGGGTAGTTAGTGGGGTCCCGCAGGGGTCTGTGCTGGGTCCGTTGCTTTTTAATGTATTTATAAATGACCTAGAGATGGGAGTAACTAGCGAGGTAATTAAATTCGCCGATGACACAAAATTATTCAGGGTCGTCAAGTCGCAGGAGGAATGTGAACGATTACAGGAGGACCTTGCGAGACTGGGAGAATGGGCGTGCAAGTGGCAGATGAAGTTCAATGTTGACAAGTGCAAAGTGATGCATGTGGGTAAGAGGAACCCGAATTATAGCTACGTCTTGCAAGGTTCCACGTTAGGAGTTACGGATCAAGAAAGGGATCTGGGTGTCGTCGTCGATGATACGCTGAAACCTTCTGCTCAGTGTGCTGCTGCGGCTAGGAAAGCGAATAGAATGTTGGGTGTTATTAGGAAGGGTATGGAGTCCAGGTGTGCGGATGTTATAATGCCGTTGTATCGCTCCATGGTGCGACCGCACCTGGAGTATTGTGTTCAGTACTGGTCTCCGTATCTCAAAAAAGATATAGTAGAATTGGAAAAGGTACAGCGAAGGGCGACGAAAATGATAGTGGGGATAGGACGACTTTCCTATGAAGAGAGGCTGAGAAGGCTAGGGCTTTTCAGCTTGGAGAAGAGACGGCTGAGGGGAGATATGATAGAAGTGTATAAAATAATGAGTGGAATGGATCGGGTGGATGTGAAGCGACTGTTCACGCTATCCAAAAATACTAGGACTAGAGGGCATGAGTTGAAGCTACAGTGTGGTAAATTTAAAACGAATCGGAGAAAATTTTTCTTCACCCAACGTGTAATTAGACTCTGGAATTCGTTGCCGGAGAACGTGGTACGGGCGGTTAGCTTGACGGAGTTTAAAAAGGGGTTAGATAGATTCCTAAAGGACAAGTCCATAGACCGCTATTAAATGGACTTGGAAAAATTCCGCATTTTTAGGTATAACTTGTCTGGAATGTTTTTACGTTTGGGGAGCGTGCCAGGTGCCCTTGACCTGGATTGGCCACTGTCGGTGACAGGATGCTGGGCTAGATGGACCTTTGGTCTTTCCCAGTATGGCACTACTTATGTACTTATGTACTTATGATAAGACAGAATTGGTGTGTAGAGTCTGAGCTCTTTCATTAAAACTTGGGAAGCATGGGTCAATTTTAGCAGACAATAGAAAAGGTACCGGTACTCAGTACCCCCAAGTACCCCCTCAAAAAAAGCCCTGGGTTTTATACTATGAAACCACACTACTTAGAAATCCCACTTAATCTTTGCTATTCTGTATAATATGTAATTGCAATAATTATTTCTTACAGAAAGACGTCAGAAAACACCTTTGCAAATAACTCCTTTTATCTTTCTCTAACGTGTTTAATTTTTCAAGGATGTTCTTAAAAAAAACAGTGCATTGTTGGTTTCTTGCTACATAATAATTTAAATTTGTTTTTTAGACTAGACCTGTTAGATAAAGTACCATTACCAAGAATGATCCTTGCTTAAACCAAGAAGAACCAAATTAGTTCAATGGTAAATGAAAACCCCAAAATGGAGAAGGAACACTCTCTATATGGAAGGTTCAGTTTAAGGGAAAGGGAAATGGGACTTGATATACCGCCTTTCTATGGTATTTTGCAACTACATTCAAAGCGGTTTACATATATACAGGTACTTATTTTGTACCTGGGGCAATGGAGGGTTAAGTGACTTGCCCACAGTCACAAGGAACTGCAGTGGGAATCGAACCCAGTTCCCCAGGATCAAAGTCCGCTGCACTAACCACTAGGCTACTCCTTAGCAAATTTGAGCCCATACAAAAAATTGTGGCTCAAACATAGGTGAATAAGAATATTTGCATTTGAACAGTGGTTCTCATGCTATGCCATTGAAGACAGAGACAAGTCAATGCATTTTACATAGTTCTTGGATGTTTTTAAAGGGAATACATAAAGTTCTTATCAAATGTACATAGGGAGTGGATTCCAGAATGTTGACAACCATGCTAAAGATGGCAGGTCAAACAGTACGCTGCCAAAGAATTTTGAAAGAGGGTACTACCAAAAGATTCTGGTTAAGTGATTGAAGATTTCTGGTTGACATATTCAGAATTAGGTAACGGGCAGTGCATGCCCATCATCTTCACATCATCTGCCCAGTTTTCATCTCTTAACATGGCTTGCATTCAACTCATGAATTAACAGATGCTGTCATACCAGCATGGTAACAGTTACCACACTCATGCACTTAGAGCATATTTTTGTGCTTAGTGTGCAAAATTGCACACAAGTTATAGAATACTGCCAGTTATGCACATAACAATTGGCTAATTAAGTGCAAATTAATACTAACAACCAATAATCAGTGATTATTATAATAAATTGGCATTATTTGGCCTAATTTGCAGTTAAAAAATGCAGTAGCCAAATAAATGATAATGGAGACAAGCTATTATTCAAACCAGGAATGCAACATGGCTTGTGTTTTAGCAAAATATTGCCTGCCTCAGCTTTTCACTTTCAGCCATGCGATGATGCTGGCGTTTATTGCAACTGTATGATTGTGTGACAACATACCCACATCTTTGTTAGTGGACCAAAGAAATTAGAATACAACCCCTAAGGCCGGCAATATTTTGTTGTGCTGGGATCCTGGTTTGAATAAATTTGGGGCCGATATTCAGCCCAGTGAGCAGGGCTAACTCCCGTGGTTGGTGCTAATACCGGATATTCAATGCTGGGCTGTTTCTGGTGACCAGCATTAAATATTCGGTTTACTTTTGGCTGGTTTGACTTTGACCGGCCAAACTGATATTCAGTGCTGGTCAAAGTCATACCTGCCAAAGATAGGATTGCCTTGCACGTGGCCAAATATGGCCACTAAATGTAAGCGGCAATGCGCCAAAATTCAGCAGATAAATGGTTATATTACCTGAATATCCCACTGAATATCGGCGGATAGCTGGCTGTGTGGCATTTAACTGGCTAGATGCCAATCCTGGCCGGTTACAATGCCTTTCAATATTGGGAAGGTTGTCTTCATTGTCATTGGTGGCCTAATGTGCTTTTTATCTTCTTGATATACCCCTGTGCTGGTAGTTCCCTCTGTTTTGTTGCTCCTAATTTGCAGTTACACATGTAATTACATAAGTATTGCCACACTGGGACAGACCAAAGGTCCCTCAAGCCCAGTATCCAGTTTCCAACAGTGGCCAATCCAGGTCACAAAATACCTGGCAAGATCCCAAAAAAGATCAATACATTTTATGCTGCTGAGGAGTCACAAGATGGTGGCACACTAAGTTCCTCGTGAGAGCTCTCTCTATGCTAGCTGCATTGTTTTTGGATTTATCCCCTTTTTTCTTCTAAGAAATTATGCCTCACACTAAACGGAAGGGCTCAGTGAAGGTTGTTACCCCGACGACCAGAATGTCATCACCCACGCAACAGAGCATCGAGAGGTTTACTACGAGGTACCCTACCTTGCAAGAAGTCGGAGAGGATCCCGCTGTTGCCTCGGCTCAAGGAGAAGCCGAGACCTTGGGACTGGACATAACACTTTCACCTCCAACTCTCAACCCACCGCCGCACCCAGTCGGGTCGGATCCACGAGGTAGTGCCTCCACCTACGGAGTAGATGATGGAGGCCTTCAATATCGGGGTCTCGAGGCTGAGGGCCCGGCTGAAGTTCAGAGAACTTTTCTTCAGCTGAAAGCACCAGAAACATCGAAGGGTGTGCCTGTGATGGTTATGCTGGACTCCATTTGGAGCACACTCCAGCACTTGGATCAGACCGTGACGAACTCTGCAGGCCGGATAGAGATGCTAGTGAGTACTATCGAAAATCTATCCACAGCATTTGTGAATATGAAAACTGAAGTTAATGTGAAAATAAATGCTATAAATGCTGAAGTTAAAAAAGTGAAAGAAACTTTGGGACAGTTGATTAAAGACAACGCAATATTGCATCGTAAAATAGAACAATTTGAAAATTATAATCAAAGGTTAAACCTTCGTTTGTTGAACTTTCCCCGGGTGCCTGTCTATTCTCCTCTAGAGATATTTAAAAGATATCTTAATGAGAACTTAAAATTTTCCCCAGAATCTATATCTCCAGTAAATAAAATTTATTACCTGCCTAATAAGAAAACTGAGGGGGTTCAACAGAAGTCATCACAGGTTTCAAGAGAATTGAATATTTCGGAAATTTTGGAAACATCTTTAACTTCAGCAACTGAGAGACAAACCTTGCTTGTTTCGTTTGTATTTGATCAAGATCAAGAAGCTGTGAGAAGATTAGCCTTAAAGAATTTAAAAACACTATTTTATGGGGAGAAAATATGGGTTTTTCCCGATGTGACTAAGCAAACCCAGGAGAGAAGAAAAGCTTTTCTTGCATTAAGAACTGATACCATAGCTATAGGAGCATCATTTAATTTGAACTACCCCTGTAAATGTAATGTTAAATATTTGGGAACAAACTATGTGTTTTTTCTTCCAGAGCAATTAAAATATTTTATAGAGCAAAAAAGAATGTGAGACCTGTGGGAATAACATGGTTAAGATCCAAGATATGGGAAGAATGAAAATAATTAAGGTGAATGTTAGTGTTAAGCCTTTACTTGAAAAATGTTTCCTTTAAATCTCATCTCCTGAGTTTTGTAATAGATTCCTCCCCCATGGTATGTGGTCTAATACAAGATTTAAAATGTATTACTTTTGATGTTGATGTTTTCAGATTATCATACTTGTCTGTTTTTCTTGTTCAAGTTGTAAATGCTTGTAAAGAATATAAATTCATAAATAAATAATTAAAAAAATACATTTTATGCTGCTCATCCCAGAAATAAGCAGTGGATGTTCCCTAAGTCATTTTAATAATGGTCTATGGAATTTTCCTTTAGGAAGCCGCCCAAACCTTTTTAAAACCCTGCTAAGCTAACCGCCTTTACCACATTCTCTGGCAATGAATTCTAGAGTTCAATTATTTATTTATTGCATTTGTATCCCACATTTTCCCACCTCTTTGCAGGCTCAATGTGGCTTACATGTTGAGTGAATAAAATGTTTCTCCGATTCATTTTAAATTTACTACTTTGTAGCTTCATCACATGCCCCCTAGTCCTAGTATTTTTGGAAAGAGTAAACAAAAGATTCACGTCTACCCATTCCATAAGTAATGCCACACTAGGAAAAGACCAAGGGTCCATCAAGCCCAGCATCCTGTCCACTCCACTCATTATTTTATAGACCTCTATCATATCTCCCCTCAGCCATCTTTTCTCCAAGCTGAAGAGCTCTAGCCACTTCAGCCTTTCCTCATAGGGAAGTCATCCCATCCCCTTTATCATTTTCGTCGCCCTTCTCTGTACCTTTTCTAATTCCACTACACATTTAGGCACTATTCTATAAAGTTAAGCATAAGTGCTATAGCACGTAACTGCTCAATGTGCAGTGGTGGCTAAGAAATCAAATAGAATGTTAGGAATTATTAGGAAAGGAATGGAAAACAAAAATGAGAATGTTATAATGCCTTTGTATCGCTCCATGGTGCGACCGCACCTCGAATACTATGTGCAGTTCTGGTTACCGCATTTGAAAAAAAATATATAATCCTTAGTAGCTCAGATATTTTTTCTGCTAAAACATTTAGGGGATGGAAAACTCATTCTGTTTGCCCCAGTATAATGGAAGACTTGACCGGAAGCAAAAAATTCTAACATTTTAGTAACATACAATGGGACCAATATATAATTAATTTTAAAAGTAACTATCGATAACCAACAATATTCATGTTAGGATTACCAACTGGTGCAACTGAAACAAAATGGGGACACTGTCTCTCACCTTTAATGGCCTAAGACCAATTTTACTGTTATGTTCTGCAGAATTTGTAACCTAGCCATTTGCTATGAGGCTATCCCTCCAAAACTATTACAGTAGTCAAACTGAGAGGGTATAATGGCTTGAGTCACTTGTTACAGACTATTTCCAGAAAGATAATGTAATCAGCTATGCTCACGCTCGGCTAACAGTGCTTTGCTGGGAGTCTGATGTAACTAGTCGTGACCATCTCCCAGCTTCCACACCACCGAGCGTCAGAAAGTGAAGTGAAGAGGGAAAATAATCTAAATTGGATTGTTCCTGATTTTGGAAGAAGTCAGACTTTTACTGTTAAACAATTTACATTTATTAAAAGTACAAGTAACAAAAGTATTGAAATACCATTAAATCTTTTCAGAACTCAGAATTATGAACTATTCTCAGTTTTGTCATACATTTTTTTAGAGTGAAACCCTTTGGACTTAAATTTTCCTTTCTTTCAGGTCAAACATCGTTACCATCGGAATCCAGCAACTATCAGATAAGTTTGTTTCCCTTAAAACCTCTTCTCTATGTGCAAACAGTCATGCAACCTTCTTTAAAAAAAACCCTTCTGCATAGTTGACTCCTGAATATTTCAATTAAGAAATTGATTCTTTGTTCCACTTTTCTCTTTTTCAGGTATCTCTTCTCTTCCGGAATTAAGATAAGTATGAACTCTAACAATTTTGTGATAATAATTGTTAATAATGCTCTTTTTCAACGGTACTTAGCTGTAGAGCTGCAAAACTTCTCGAGGTCTTTCTTGCGGTGGGGCCCTTTGGACAGATGCTTTCTCCAGCGGTGTTGTTCTCCAGCTACACCTCTCACTTAATAAATAAAAAGGAAGCAATACCCTGCCTTCCTACTTTCCCTGGAAGCCGTCAATAAGGGTTTTTAATCATAACTGGGGCCATTAATTACAAGGAAATAAATTTAAATAAATTACCCTGTCCTTTTCAAACCTGTTCTTTGTACTTTTATTCCCTGACCTAAACAGAGTGTTTGTTCTTCTTGTAGCGATGCAGCACAACTCACCACAATCTGTTACCAGACTTACCCCTCAACATTCCACTCCTTCACTTCCCATATACACTCCTATTTTTAAGTAAAACTTTTCTCACTTCCACTCCGGCTTCCTAATCCACCTTTAATCTCGCACAACACTGTCATCTATTCCCCCCCCCCTTTTTTAATCAACCTCGCTCTATCACACACTCACTATTCAAACACCACTCACACTCCTTAAGCGACCAAACACAAAGGAACACGCTTCCCGCTTGTATCAACACTTTTCCTTATTCCCCTTAATTATCAAGATACCCTATAAACACTCTTTCTCCCCTTTCACTCACCAAATCACACCCTTCCACTCACAGACACCACAATGCTTCCTCACTCACTGAAGTCCCAAATCACTCTGACCAACTGCCAGCCAAGCCGTTTCCCAGGAAACGGACCCTTCGGCTTGGGGTTCCAAACCCGAGCAGCCAATCCTAAGTCCTGCTCAACATTCCGCACCTGCATGCTGACAAGCGGAATGTTGAGCAGCACAACTTAATCTCCATTTTAAATAGAAAAACCCCATAGGAATCTATGAGAAATTCCTAAATCACTTTAAAACAACAATAAATTTATGTTAAATCACCCCAAATTTACTATGCCCACTAAACTTCCCATTCCCTATTAAACTGTATTTTTAGAATTTAAATATTCCAAAATTTAACGTCCGCCCGCCATTATTTTACCTAAACCCTTTCCAAAAATCCCAAATTCAGTGAAAACCATTCCAAAAATTCAATAAATACTTCCTTAAACTGCCCCATCGAATTTAACAATTTAACCCTTTCCTATCCCTGTTAAACCCCTGCTCATCCAAAACCCCTATTTAAAAATTAAAAATTGAAAAACTAAATCACCACAAAAATCCTAAAAAATTCCCCGAACCCAAATCTGAAAACTAAATTTAAATAACTTAAAACCCCGAATTTTTTAAAAATAAAAAACACTATTTATGCAAATTTAAAATCAACCACTTAACATTTTGGGTCAAGTGACCCCTTACCTGATCTGGGATTTTCTCCTTACTCGATGACTTCCCTTGATTCCGGTCCCGGACGTCCCGACGCGAAAACGGAGCCAAAACAAAAAAAGCTCCGAAGCCGGCCCAAAATCTAGGCCCCGGTTTCGGCCTACTCGGCGCTACGCACATTCCTGACATGTGCATGAGGCGCCCCGCCTCATGCATGCGCGCGCACGACTCCCGCGAATCGCCGGCCATCTTAAAAACAAAATCGCTGGCTCTTCCCCGCATCTCTGCAGCGCTCCTCTGGCTGCTGCCACTCCAACTAGCCCAAAACTCTCGGCACCGACGTCTGCAGCTCTCTTCTTCAGCCCCGTTCCACCTCTTCAGGCCCGGGAACATGCTCCACCACTCCCGGGCCCAGAAACTCTCCCATCGGCCTGAACCCGGCCCCAAAAAATGCCCCAAACAGCTCTTCACTCCTGGGGACTTGCTCAATCGTCCCCAGGAGTCTAAAAAATGTCGGCGCTGCTCCCCCGTAGCGCTCCTTTAGTGCTATATCGCAATACTTTAAAAAATGGACCCGCAAACCCCAGAGAAGCCCGAGCAGCCTGCCTCAGCCAGGAGTTCGTCACCCCCCCCCCCCCCCCCCGGAAACTACTCAGGAACAGCCCCAGAGCCTTTCCCGGGTAAGTATGATTTTTTTTTTTTATTTATTTACCCTCTGTTACAATAAGATCTTATTTGTTGAAGCAAAGGGAATTTACAATATACCTTTTAACCAAGGCATTAATTTGATATTCCATAGTGGGCACAGAATACAATGTTTTCCCCAGAATCTTCAGTGTTTCTAACAAAGGAATCAAAAACCCAGCAATGACTAAATATTTTGTAGTAATGACTTATCTTGACCCCTTCCTCCATCCGTCATAAATTAGGCTTTTACTAGAATTGATTTCTGAACCAGGGCCGCCGAGAGACACAGCTAGGCCTGGGGCAGGACCACTCCTCCCCCCCGGGCCGCCATCCACATTCGCACTGCCATCCTCATGCCCCCCCCCCCCCCAACACTCTGGGTGTGCGCGCCCGCCCCCTTACCGGCTGTGTCTCAGTCTGACTGCTGCTCCTCCTCCTCTCTTGGTCTGTCACAAGGAGGTTTCATTCAACCTCTTTTGTCTGTTGTCTCCTGCTTCTGTGTGCCGGGACCCGGATGATTGCATTATTGCGATATCTCGTTAATGCAATCATCCGGGTCTCAGCACGCAGGAGAGAGACAGACCTAGTAGCAGGAGGTAGGCTAGGCAGGAAGATGCTTACCAGGCCACCGTTGTGCTGGGCCCCAGGCCTAGGGAATTTTGCCCCCCTGTCCCCCCCCCCTCCCCCCGTGGCCCTGTTCTGAAAATATATGATTAACAGTCTAAGTGGTCCTTTTACTGCTGAGGCATCCCATGTTAATTTTGGGATATGTGCATGCTACCCACTCACTAAAAATTAAAATATATTTTTTTGCAGTGGGGCCGTGTTTGGGAGCAAAGAGTGGGTGTGTTCTGTGCTAATCAGCACAGCTACATTGCTATGTGCTAACTGATTAGTGCAGGTGTAGTGCTTGAGTCTATACTGCCCACAAAATAGGTGGAGGTAGGAGCTCATGCAATAATGGACATGTACTGTAGATCCCCTATGGGTGAGGTTTACAGCAGATAGTTAAGGGTTGTGATCACGGTGAAAAGGCCCCGCACTCAACACTCACCAATCGGGGAAATACAGAGAAAAGTAGGGAAATCCTGTATTCTGTATTTTGTATAGGGTGCAACTCAGTATTTTTATAAATGTATTTCCCTTAATGTTAATTCAAATTTTCAAAGTGATGACAATGTTGCACCTTAATAGTGAAATTAAAATAATTTATTATGCAAGATGTTTTTTTAAGATTCAATAAACAAGTGTAATAGATTCAATAAACAGCTATATCAATGTACATTAATGACATGTGACAATTCTTTTCTTTATACCCTTAGAAATTATAAATGTCAGCAATGAATACATTTTACATATCAGTTTTCCTCAACTAAACCAATCAGATAAATATCAGTTTTTAAACTTAACTAGTGTATACTGCAATAGAATGTACTGTTTAATATATGTCCTTTATTAAGAGTTGATTCTTTATTTTAGTGATGCCCAAAAGGATACTTTAATTGCAGTTTTCCTCTTCTTCCTTCTTTCTTCTTTTCTCTCTTTTAAACGTTGGGTACCATTTAATTCTCAGTTGTGATGATCCCTGGCCAGGGAGCAGGAACCAGGAACTGAAGAATACCTACTACACTAAGCTAATAAAAAATCAACAACAAAAACCCTAAACCCTAACTAAAGTACCTAACATCTGCCACATTCACCTAAATATTTTCCCTAGCTAGCTATCCCAATTAAATAAACAAATAATTATTTTTCCCTATTCTATACCCTCCCACAAAATGTTGGAATTTTTAATCCCCTAATGTACAAAGATTCTTTAATTCTGTGTTTGGTGTCACAACTTCCACAACCACCAGTATTCTTCAAGAACCTCCTTGTTACACAGAAGGAAAAGAAACCTTCAGACGGTTTCACAGACCCATTCAATAATGAAACTCAGATTTAAAGTTTTACATCTGAGCTGCCATAGACAATCTCTCCAAAGAATGTACTTTTAAAGTTCAGAGTAGCTCTTTACAGAACTGGCCAATATTGAAAGTGATTTAAGCAGGTAGGAGCCTCTCCTACCCGCTTAAATCACCTGTTGTCGCCCCACCGTGGACATTCAGTGGCACTAAAGTAGGGAGTGCCACTGAATATTGCATCTGATCAGCCTCCTAAAAAGTGGGCTGGTCAGGGCTGGGCCAAGGGGCGGTGCTGGAGAGGAGCCAGAGCTTATGCGAGCGCCGGCAATATTCAGCCAAGGCCCGCAAGGTAAGCGGGTGAAGTTAGGACAGCTCAAAAGCTGTCCTCAATTCACCCGCTTATCTTTATGCGGTCCTTGACTGAATATCGGGCTGGGACCCACATTAAAATAAATGTTTCCTTTCCCCCTCCTGTGGCCCCTGACAACAGTCCCCCGGGATGCCCCTCTTCGACAACATGCCCCCCTGGCAGCAACCATTTCCTACCCCCATTCCCACCTCCCAGTCCAGATAGGACTCTTTGCCAAGGCCTACCTGACCTCCCTGGTGGTCTCACTCCTGCCCCTAGTGGCAGCTTCTTGAAAATGGCTGCTGCGACCTCTTGTGGCAGCCTCTTGGTACTTGTAGTTTCAGGCAGCTGCCACTAGGGCAAGGGAAAGGGGGATTTGCTCCTGCCCCCGACGCCCTGCTGGACCATGTAAATCATTACAGTCCGGTTACCGTGTAAAACCTTACCGCTAGGTCAATGGCTGGCGGTAAGGTCTCAGACCCAAAATGGACGCACATCCATTTTCATTTTGCCACACGTCCATTTTCAGCAAAAATGTGAAAAAAGGCATTTTTTACAGGTGCGCTAAAAATGATTCTGCGTGAACCCAAAACATGTCTACACTACCGCAGGCCATTTTTCAGTGCACCTTTGTAAAAGGGCCCTATAAATGGATGACTCAATGTGGGTGCACCATTGCCGAGAACTGAGTGCAATTCTATAATGGCATGTGTGCATTAGATCAACGGCAAGCATAGCGGTTCATGCCTCAGTGTTCCTTGATCTATATGGGGTCCTTTTACCAAGCTGTGTCAAAAAGGGCCCTGCGCTAGCGGTGGGGGCCAGTTTTGCCGTGCGCTGTGGCCCTTTGTACCGCAGCGGGTAAAAAGACCAAAAATGGCATGGCCATGTGGTAAGATTTCACCTACTGCGTGGCCATGTGTTAATCTGGTGGTAACTGGGTAGCACGCAGTGCCGTCTAATTACCGCCGGGTTAGCGCCACGCTGAAAAATACCTAGCTATTTACCCTAGCATGGCAAATGGTGTGCACTGTGGATGGAAGTACCACCGATGCCTGTGTTGGGCCGGCGGTAGTTACAGATTACAATGCAGGAAGCCCGCATTGCGCTTACCGCTGCTCTAAAAAAGGGCCTCTATGTACAGGTTACACGCATAACTTGGAGGACACCCAAATGCTCTGTCCATATATACACCCTCTTGTAGCTACATACTTATGCACTTACACACTATTTTTTAGACTAGTGCACTTACATGCATAAGGGCCAATTACCTCGGCTGCTCAACACATGCCTAACTACATGTGCGCGCTTATAGAATTTCCCTTCATGTGCCTTCTAGGCACAAGGGAGTACCTGAATGTAACTTACCTTGAGGTACCCAATAAAAGGGTACAAGCCAAATCTAATGTATAGGCTGGTTTCTTGGTCCCTCGTTAGGAAGTGTTAGACTGGGAATGTTTGAAATAGCCTTTGCATTAGAATTCTCATTGTAAACCAGTATTTTAAATCTGGCTTGAAGAAAGAATTCCCCTGAGAAAAGTGGATAACAGTAGTGTGAACATGAGTAAAATAAATGGTCTGAGGAACTGATTTCTGATTAAAATCAGAATTTGTATGCACAGAGGTTGTTATGTCCCTGTTCACTGGAAAAGAGTTTTCTGTTTTGTTGTTGGATCCTGGTTATTTTATGCCTCTTGTTTTTAAATACATTTCAAAAAGTTCAAAGATGACTTTTGTGAACTTGGAAACTGAAAATGGAAGATTTTAAGGGTAATTTTTGATATGATGTCAAAAGAAAGGGAACCCACACAATTTACCTCTTAACATGAGTTACTGTTCACCTGTTTAAGTCAAATTTTCAGTTAACATGCAGAAATGTATTGAAAACAAAGCAATAACAATGCACGTTACCATACCCTATTGTTGTTGTCATATACCTTGTAAAATACAAGATTCAAAAACTGGAAGTTGTCCAGTGTACATTTAGCAAAAACTTATTTATTTATTTGTTACATTTGTATCCCACATTTTCCCACCTATTTGCAGGCTCAATGTGGCTTACGTGGAGGGGCATAATTGAACGAAAACGTCTATTTCCATGGGCGTTTATCTCCGAGAACGGGTCCGTGAAGGGGCGGACCAAACCGTATTTTCGAAAAAAATAGACGTCCATGTTTTATTCGACAATTTGTGAGCTGGGCGTTTTTGTTTTTCAGTGATAATGGAAAATGAAAGCGCCCAGCTCAAAAACGAATAAATCCAAGGCATTTGTTCGTGGGAGGGGCCAGGAGTCGTAGTGCACTGGTCCCCCTCACATGCCAGGACACCAACCGGGCACCCTAGGGGGCACTTTAAAAAAAAAAAAAAACAGGTAAAAGAGCTCCCAGGTGCATAGCACCCTTCCCTTGGGTGTTGAGCCCCCCCAAATCCCCCTCAAAACCCACTGCCCATAAGTCTACACCATTACTATAGCCCTAAGTGGTGAAGGGGGGCACCTACATGTGGGTACAGTGGGTTTGGGGGGGTTGGACGACTAAGCATTAAGCAGCACAATTGTAACAGGTAGCGGGGGGATGGGCCTGGGTCCACCTGCCTGAAGTCCACTGCACCCCCTAACAACTGCTCCAGGGACCTGCATACTGCTGCCAGGGAGGTGGGTATGACATTTGAGGGTGAAAATAAAAAGTTGTGAAACATCACGTTTTGTGGTGGGAGGGGGTTAGTGACCACTGGGGGAGTGAGGGGAGGTCATCCCCGATTCCCTCTGGTGGTAATCTGGTCATTTAGGGCACTTTTTGGGGCCTTATTCGTGAAAAAACAGGGTCCAGGAAAAGTGCCCTAAATTCTAGCTACAAACGCATACTTTTTTTCCATTATCGGCGAAAGGCGCCCATCTCTCCTCGGCCGATAACCACGCCCCAGTTCCACCTTCGCCACGCCTCCGACACGCCCCCGTCAACTTTGTACGCTTCTGCGATGGAGTGCAGTTGAAAACGTCCAAAATCGGCTTTCCATTATACCGATTTATTCGTTTTTGTGAGATAAACGTCTATCTCCCGATTTGGGTCGAAATCTAGGCGTTTTTCTCTTTCAATTATAAGGTGGATAGTACCGCAGAGGCGATCGCCAATTACGGTATGAACAAATACAAAGTAATGTAGTGGAAGAATAAAGTTCATGTGTAATAGACTCATTAGGAAATCATAGGGAAGAAGAGTTTAGTTATGTCCAGTGCAAGCTTTGTTTTCGTTGTGTTGCAGGGTACAGGCATTTAGGTTGGATCGGTAGTGTATGCCTTTTTGAACAGGTAAGTTTTTAGTGATTTCTGGAAGTTTAGGTGGTCATACGTTGTTTTCACTGCGTTAGGTAACGCATTCCAAAGTTGTGTGCTTATGTAGGAGAAGCTGGATGCATAAGTTGATTTGTATTTGAGTCCTTTGCAGCTTGTGTAGTGAAGATTTAGGTATGTTCGTGTTGATTTCTTTGTGTTTCTGGTTGGTAGGTCTATGAGGTCTGTCATGTATCCCGGTGCTTCGCCGTAGAGGATTTTGTGGGCCAGGGTGCAGATTTTGAATTATATACATTCTTTGATCGGGAGCCAGTGCAGTTTTCCTTGCAGGGGTTTGGCGCTTACGAAACGCATTTTTCCAAATATAAGCCTGGCAGCCGTATTTTGTGCAGTTTGAAGTTTCTTTGTGATTAGTTCTTTGCAACCCGTATAGATTCCATTGCAGTAGTCTGCATGGCTTAGTACCATTGATTGTATCAGCTTGTGGAATATTTCCCTCGGGAGGAATGGTTTCACGCATTTGAGTTTCCGCATTGAGTGGAACATTTTCTTTGTTGTAGATTTCACGTGGCTCTCTAGTGTGAGATTATGGTCAATTGTAACGCTGAGAATTTTCAGGCTGTCTGAAATAGGGAGGGCGTAGTCTGGCATGTTTATGTTAGTGGGTTTGTACATGTTGTATTGGGATGCGAGGATAAGACAATGTGTTTTTTCTGTGTTTAATTTCAGTTGAAATGCATCCGCCCATGAGTTTATGATGTGCAAGCTGAGTTTGATTTCATTGGTGATTTCTGTTAGATCGTGTTTGTAAGGTATGTATATTGACATCGTCTGCGTAAATGAAAGGGTTAAGGCCTTGGTTGGATAAGGACTTGGCTAGTGGGGTCATCATTAGGTTAAAAAGTATCGGTGATAGTGGTGATTCTTGAGGAATTCCGCAGTCTGCTTTCCATTGATATGTTCTGGTGGTTAGGAATCCCTTGATCCAACTGAGTACACTTCCACCAATTCCGAAGTATTCAAGGAGTCTTAGTAGTATTATGTGGTACAACCTTCCTGAGCCCATACGCCAAGCCCCCTCCCTGCCCATCTTCAAGTCTCTGCTTAAAACCCACCTCTTCATTGCTGCGTTCGGCACCTAACTCTTACCGTTCAGTAAATCCAGACTGCCCCAATTTGACCGTTCACTTATCTACTAGATTGTAAGCTCTTTTGAGCAGGGACTGTCCCTCTATGTAAATTGTACAGTGCTGCGTAACCCTAGTAGCGCTTTAGAAATGTTAAGTAGTAGTAGCACTAGACATGTCGAATTGGAGAAGTATGTTATTACCTGTAGCTATTTCCTGTTTGAATTTAGCTAGGACAGTAATTAGTACTGGGACAAAATCCTGATTGTGATTCATGTAGTATAGAGAATTTGTTTATGTAGTCCGTAAGTTGTTTGGTTACCATGCTTTCCATCAGTTTGACTGCCAATGGGATGGATGCGACTGGACGGTAGTTGGTGATTTCGTTTGTTTTTTTCTTGGTATCTTTTGGTATAGGGGTAAGTAGGATGTTACCATTTTCCTTGGGGAAGAGGGCTTGTTGAAGCATGTAATTTATGTGGGTTGTGAGGTCTGCAATGAAGTGGTTGGGTGCGGATTTTAGTAGGTAGCTGGGGCAAGTGTCCAGTATACAATGAGTGTTGGAGAATCTATTAATCACCTGGGTGATTGTTTCAGCGGTTAGGAGAGCGAAGTTTAACCAGGTTCGGTCCACTAGGTATTCACCAGGGGTTGGGTCCAGACCATCGAGGAAGTATTCGATATGAGTGGTGCTCTGAGGTATAATTTTTTCATTGAAGTATTTAGCAAGTTTGCCTGTGGATGGGATGTCTTTGTTTGTTGTGGTGACTGAGGTGGTGTCTAGTAGTTTGTTCACAAGTTGGTATAATTTTTTTTCGTGTCTGTGTAGTCTGGCCCTATTTTGGTCTTGTAGTATGCCCTTTTGGTTTGTCTTATTGCATATTTGTATTTTCTTTGTGTTTGTTTCCATGCGTTGAATGTGTGTGCATCTTTTGTTTTTTTCCATGCTTGTTCGAGTTTCCTGGATTGTGTTTTTATTTTTTTCAGTTCTTCGTTGAACCATGGTATCGATTTGTGCCTGTGTGAGGTTCTTGTTTGTAGGGGGGGCTTTTTCATCTAGTATGCTTCTACATCATTTATCCCATTTAGAGAGGTAGTATATAGAGTCTGTTTGTGCTGTCCATTCATTGTTGTATAACTGTTGCCAGAATGTTGCCGAGTCTATATGACCTCTTGTGCTATAGGTTGTGCGTTCTAGTGTACGGTTTGTGCCCTTTTTCTGCCATTGTAGGGATAAGTTTAGTTTGTAGTGGTCTGACCATGGTATGTCTGTCCATTTAGTTTCAGTTATTGCTAGGTTCTGGTCTGTGGCCAAGTTGTGTGAGATGAGGTTGAGTGTGTGCCCTTTGACATGGGTTGGTTGCATATTTGGCCACTTAAGGTCCCATAGCTGGAGGAATTCCTTGCATTCTCGTGCAGTGGTGGAGTTTGGGGTCTTCAAAGGTTGATGTCTCCTAGTAATAGTGTATTAGATGTCATGTCTGTGGCCGTGACCACCCTCATTCTTACCCTGTTTATGGGAGTCAGTGGCTGTGCTGGCTTCTGCTTGTCTCTGTGTCTGTCTCTGTCTTAGTTTCCCTCTGGCTCTGTGTGCTGATTGCCCTACTGAACCTCACCTGTGTGGGCTATGCCTCTTCCAAGATGGCTGCCAACTCCTCGATGCCAGTATCCAAGATGGCTCCCACTGTTCCTTCCTGTGGGCTGACTTCTCTGTGTGTCAAGCCTCTGTTTGGATGCAAGGTGATTGCTGCAGCTGTGCCTCTGGTGTTGAAGGGCTTTATTAATCACTTAGAGACTACAGCCCTTGCCTTTGCATTTCATCTAAGGGCCCTGGTATGTAGAGTGCTCTGTACACTGCTACAGTGTTTGCTCTGTGTGAGTTTCTATGTTTGACTAGCTAGCTTGGGCACAGCTTTGCTTGTTAGCCTGTGTACAGCTTTGCTAGTTCTCTGTGTATGTTCCTAGTGTATGACTTGTTAGCTTGGGCACAGCTTTGTTTGTTAGCTTGTGTACAGCTTTACTAGTTCTCCTGAGTTTGCTCTGTGTATGTTTCCAGTGTATGACTTGTTAGCTTGGGCACAGCTTTGTTTGTTAGCTTGTGTACAGCTTTACTAGTTCTCCTGAGTTTGCTCTGTGTATGTTTCCAGTGTATGACTTGTTAGCTTGGGCACAGCTTTGCTTTGTCAGCCTGTGTACAGCTTTCCTGTGTTTGCTTAGAGTATGTTTCTTGTGTATGACTGGTTTGCTTGGGCATAGCTTTCCTATTAGCTTGTGTACAGTTTACTAGTCTTCTTGTGTTTAGCCTGCTGGTTTTCCGTGTGTGTTTCTTTTGCTTGTGGAGCTTCAGCCCTTGTTCAGTCTGTTGCCAGTACTCCTTGATACTGAAGCTCCAGCCTTAGTCTTGTTCCTTGACCTGACCATTGCTTTAAACCTGCCTACTGCCGGAACCCGGACATTCCCTGCCTGTCTGCCTTGCTTTCACCTAGGTGCCTGGGGGCACTCCTGGATCCTCATTCCTGCTGTTCCTGCTTGCAAGTTCCAGTTCCGGTTTTTCCTGTAAGTCCTGCCGGCTGCCCGAACCTGAGGGCTCAACCCTCGGGGAAAAGTGGTTAAGCGTAGGTGAAGCCTAGGTCCAGTGTGTTCCAGTCCAGCGGGTTCCGGTCCCGTGGGTTCCGCTCCAGTGTGTTCCAGTCCAGCAGGCCCCACTCCAGTGCGCACCCGTCTGGTGCGTTCCAGTTCCGTGTATTCCTGTGTAGAACTCCAGTCCGGGGTTCCGGTCCAGTCTTGTCTCATCTCTACCTTGAAGGTGATCTTGCCTGCCCCTGCCGCTCCACGGTAGTGGCCCAAGGACTCACGAAACCAGTGCTCCCGGGGAAGAAGCCTGACAGTATGCCAAGGTCCTCGAGCACGCGACATTAGAATTGGTTGCACAAGTATTTGATATGAAGTCCATGAAATCTGACTGGCTTTCGTTCCAATTGCCTGCTGTTCTATAGAACAAAACACATTTTAGGTGATCAAGCAGGGTTTTGTGGTGGATTCTAATTGAGGCAATTTCGAGTTGGGGTGCTATGGACTCGGCAATGGTTTTGGTGGTGAAGTGGGATTGATAGATTAATGCTATGCCTCTGCCTCTCTTTTCCTTTCTGGTCCAATGAGTGATTTTGTATCCTGGAGGGCATAGGCCAAGGATTATAGGGTCCTTTTGATCATGGATCCAGGTTTCATTGACGAAAAGTAGGTCTAGGTTTTCTGACATGATCCAGTCTGTTATTATTATAGCTTTATTTACAGTGGGGGAAATAAGTATTTGATCCCTTGCTGATTTTGTAAGTTTGCCCACTGACAAAGACATGAGCAGCCCATAATTGAAGGGTAGGTTATTGGTAACAGTGAGAGATAGCACATCACAAATTAAATCCGGAAAATCACATTGTGGAAAGTATATGAATTTATTTGCATTCTGCAGAGGGAAATAAGTATTTGATCCCCCACCAACCAGTAAGAGATCTGGCCCCTACAGACCAGGTAGATGCTCCAAATCAACTCGTTACCTGTATGACAGACAGCTGTCGGCAATGGTCACCTGTATGAAAGACACCTGTCCACAGACTCAGTGAATCAGTCAGACTCTAACCTCTACAAAATGGCCAAGAGCAAGGAGCTGTCTAAGGATGTCAGGGACAAGATCATACACCTGCACAAGGCTGGAATGGGCTACAAAACCATCAGTAAGACGCTGGGCGAGAAGGAGACAACTGTTGGTGCCATAGTAAGAAAATGGAAGAAGTACAAAATGACTGTCAATCGACAAAGATCTGGGGCTCCACGCAAAATCTCACCTCGTGGGGTATCCTTGATCATGAGGAAGGTTAGAAATCAGCCTACAACTACAAGGGGGGAACTTGTCAATGATCTCAAGGCAGCTGGGACCACTGTCACCACGAAAACCATTGGTAACACATTACGACATAACGGATTGCAATCCTGCAGTGCCCGCAAGGTCCCCCTGCTCCGGAAGGCACATGTGACGGCCCGTCTGAAGTTTGCCAGTGAACACCTGGATGATGCCGAGAGTGATTGGGAGAAGGTGCTGTGGTCAGATGAGACAAAAATTGAGCTCTTTGGCATGAACTCAACTCGCCGTGTTTGGAGGAAGAGAAATGCTGCCTATGACCCAAAGAACACCGTCCCCACTGTCAAGCATGGAGGTGGAAATGTTATGTTTTGGGGGTGTTTCTCTGCTAAGGGCACAGGACTACTTCACCGCATCAATGGGAGAATGGATGGGGCCATGTACCGTACAATTCTGAGTGACAACCTCCTTCCCTCCGCCAGGGCCTTAAAAATGGGTCGTGGCTGGGTCTTCCAGCACGACAATGACCCAAAACATACAGCCAAGGCAACAAAGGAGTGGCTCAGGAAGAAGCACATTAGGGTCATGGAGTGGCCTAGCCAGTCACCAGACCTTAATCCCATTGAAAACTTATGGAGGGAGCTGAAGCTGCGAGTTGCCAAGCGACAGCCCAGAACTCTTAATGATTTAGAGATGATCTGCAAAGAGGAGTGGACCAAAATTCCTCCTGACATGTGTGCAAACCTCATCATCAACTACAGAAGACGTCTGACCGCTGTGCTTGCCAACAAGGGTTTTGCCACCAAGTATTAGGTCTTGTTTGCCAGAGGGATTAAATACTTATTTCCCTCTGCAGAATGCAAATAAATTCATATACTTTCCACAATGTGATTTTCCGGATTTAATTTGTGATGTGCTATCTCTCACTGTTACCAATAACCTACCCTTCAATTATGGGCTGCTCATGTCTTTGTCAGTGGGCAAACATACAAAATCAGCAAGGGATCAAATACTTATTTCCCCCACTGTACCACGGATCTGGCGTTGATGTAGCCTACTTGAATTTTTTGGTAAGAGTCTTCTGATCTTTATAGATTAGTAATAAACATAGAACTGCTACTGCAAAGCAAATAAGGTTAAACATCACTGTTTAGCTCTTAGTGGATAGATGGTTAAATCATGTGATATAACCAGCTATCCGTCAATTTTCAGCGCATCACCAGCTAAGTTTGGTAGCCAAATCTGGCCGTGTCAATAGCAGGTCTATATCTGGCTGCTATGAACTTAACCAGCCAGTTCTGAATATTGACTTGGTTGGCTACGTCTCGCGGTCTGAATTTTGGGCCCATAGTTATCAATGTGGGCTACCATTAGGATGTACTATTTTACTGCTAAGGAGGGAGGAGTGGCCTAGTGGTTAGAGTGGTGGACTTTGGTCCTGGGGAACTGGGTTCAATTCCCACTGCAGACACAGGCAGCTCCTTGTGACTCTAGGCAAGTCACTTAACCCTCCATTGCCTCAGGTACAAATAAGTACCTGCATATAATATGTAAGCCGCATTGAACCTGCTATGAGTGGGAAAGCACAGGGTACAAATATAAGGAAAAAAAATTTCAACATGGGCTACTGTTAAGGCAGGTCATTTTAAAAGTCTCATTGCATAAAATGGGACATTGTGCTAAAATAACCCGACTTATGGAAAATTACCCATCCTAACAGTAGCCCACATTGATAACTTCTCCCATAACTCTTGATATTTTAGCACAGATTCTATTTTATGCAATAAGACCTAGTTACTAATAATTGAGGTTAACAGTAAAATAACACATCTTAATGGTAGCCCACTTTCATAACCCCCTCCCAAGATGGTTCTGCTTACTGATAAGACACTGCATATAATTTCTGTTTCAGCTGATGGTCCAAAAACCTTCCTTTCTCCATATTCAGTAATAGCCAATGAATAGCTACATATAAAACCTTTCCAGCTTTATAAATATGAAACAAAATTTATTATTTAGAATTATGGGACTAGATTCTATATATCACGTCTAAAAATAGGTGCCAAAACAAAATATGCCTAGGCATATTCTATAAAGCACATCTAAATTTGAGTGTACTATATAGAATAAATCTAAATTTCCATGCGGTTTATAGAATACAGAGAGCGCCATTTTCAACTATGCGACTTAGAATTTACACTCAGCATGTTATAAAATTCGTTTAGACAGTTCTGTGTATAAATTCTAATTAATGCCAACTAGTGTCAATAATTGCTTGTTAAGTGGCAATTATTGGCACTGATTGGCTTGTTAACTAATTAAGTTGCACACACAAATCTAGAATACGACTGGATTTGTGCAGGCAACTTAAGTCATGCTATATAGAATCTGTAGGATGATGTCCAGTTATGCATTTTCCAGGATTTTCTTAGAAGTGTGGTGTTGGAGTGATCATAATTATTTTACATAGCAACATAGCACGTGACGGCAGATAAAGACCTGAATGGTCCATCCAGTCTGCCCAACAGTCACATTCATCCTCAATTCAAGATTAAATCAGCAATGAACATGCTATTATATACTTGATCGTGGTCTTTGTTTCTTTGTTGTTTCTGGGACATAGATCATAGAAGACCGCCCGGTTCTGTTCTTATGTTCTAACTTGTATGGGCTGGAGTGCGCTTTGATGGCAATTCCAACTGTTGGAGTTGCCATCAAATCGCAGTCCAACCTATACAAATCCGTCTTGTCATTTGCGGAACACAGACCATGAAAGTCTGCCCAGCACTGTCCTCAAATTCCAAATTACCAGAGTTTTCGTCGAAGCTCTCTACAGCCCATCCTAAACCGGACTGCTATATGCTGGACTCAGACCATACAAGCCAGCCCAGCACTGGCCTTAGTTAATACAGTCAGAGTTGCCATCTAAGCACCATTTCACATGCAAACACATATGCAACCCTTTAAGTTTTCTAATTAGAAATTCTCTGTGTTCATCTTACACATTTTTGAATTCCGCCACAGTCTTTATCTTCACTACCTCCCTCGGGAGGGCATTCAAGGCATCAACCACCCTCTCCGTGAAAAATAATTTTCTGACATTATTATCAACATTTCAAATATGGGGGCCCATGGACCTGAAAGTATTTGGAGGAAACACAACTCCGAAGGTTTGTCTTGGATGCCTCATACCTTTGTACTAGCCCTGAAGCAAAGAGCCATAGTTGAAAAAATGTGGAAGATACCCTATGATCCAAAGACAGATTATCACACGGTTAATGCATGAGACTTTACCACTAAGTCAATGGGTGGCGGTAAGGTCTCAGACCCAAAATGGATGCGCACCAATTTTTATTTTGCCGCACATCCTTTTTCGGCAAAAACTATAAAAAAGGCCTTTTTTTTACAGGCGCACTGAAAAATGGATCCGCGAGCGCCCAAAACACATGCCTATACTAGCACAGCCCATTTTTCAGCGCACTTTAGTAAAAGGACCCCAGACTGAGTGGCAAACTGACTTGATCTATATATAGGACACTGGCTAATGGCAATCGTGGTTTCACTTTTTGTGGAATCAATGTTAGTGGCTTTGTTCCAATTACTGCCCACTGCATGTTGATGCATTGCCATTATATCTTAACAACACTGGAACAAAATACATATTTTAAAATATATAACATAGTAACATAGTAAATGACGGCAGAAAAAGACCTGCATGGTCCATCCAGTCTGCCCAATAAGATAAATTCATATGTGCTACTTTTTGTGTATACCCTACCTTGATTTGTACCTGTCCTCTTCAGGGCACAGACCGTATAAGTCTGCCCAGCACTATCCCCGCCTCCCACCACCGGCTCTGCCACCCAATCTTGGCTAAGCTCCTTAGGATCCATTCCTTCTGAACAGGATTCCTTTATGTTTATCCCACGCGTGTTTGAATTCTGTTACCGTTTTCATTTCCACCACCTCCCGCGGGAAGGCATTCCAGAAAGAGACCTCGTTGATGTTACCTCTTATGGAAATGAGTTTGGAGGACTTGTGCCTGGTTAAGCTTGACATACAGATATCAATGGTGAAATCCAGTTGGAAGTGGTCAGACCATGGTATTGGCTTCCATTTGAATGAACTGATCAAGCTATTAGGATAGGAAATCATGAAGTCTTAACTTATGACCTTCTTCTTGAGTTGCATCCTTGAAGAATGTAGTTTGTAGTCCTTCAGGAATCATTTGAAGTTGTGGACATTGGTTTCCGCATAATTTTCCAAGTGGAAGCCTCCCAGGAAGATAATCCTAGATAATTGGGCAGAGGAAGTAATCTCTACAAGTCAAGTTTCTGCCTTGGACAAAGCCCCCGGAGGACAGTAAATGAGTAGAGCAATTTGATTTGCCTCTTTTGAATCATCGCAGAATTTGCTCAGCACATATTCCAGTTCAGAGAAAATCTCAGAACTAACTAAAGACATGAGAAAAAACTCTTAAACATAAGAAGACGTCAGCCACCTTTTTTACCCCATCTTGGAGAGTGAAGAATACCTTAACCAGGTGGATAAATGAGAGGAAATATCGGACTATCAGTTTCTGTGAGCCATGTTCCTGAGATAAACAGAAAGCCCAGATCTGAAGATTCTAGCAGATCCCCGAGTAAGAAAGCCTTGTTCACCACAGACCTGGTGTTGATATAAATGGTGGGGACAGGAGTGAGTCGAGACTTGTGTTCCAAAGGGGAAACTTGTTTGGGTAATATCAAAAGGTAACAAGTGTTTTTAGGCCATCAAACATTAGCCATATGGTTCTGGTCTGAAACCATAGTAGTGTTCTGATGGCATTGTCTAGCAGGTATCTGACATTACAGTTAGGGTGTTTCTTAGTACAGTGTTTTCTAGATGGATTGTTGATTACAGGGATAGGATTAGGCACTAAGTTATCTGGTAGGCTGCCACCTGACGTGCTCAAAAGGGCAAAGCAAATCCATGTGAGCCACTTCATGGTGATAGCTTTTGGAGCTAATTTAAGTCAGTTGGGTTTAGTGCTCTTTATCAGTCCTAAATGTGCACTGTTAAACACTTCTGAACAGAGTCCTCCCTGAGGGTAGACGCCACCGATGGTAAGGAGAGGCCATGGTGTCTCAGGAGCTCATAAGGTGGGGGAGGTGTGGATGTGCCATTGTGGCAGACTCCAAAATGATGCTATTACTCGCTGTGATTATTAGGTAGGGTTCCTTTTTCAAGCTGCCATTCTTCCATAGTCAGTCGTGCACCAGTAAGAGAAAGTTTAAAGCATGTGAGAAGCAACAGTGTAGCTTTCATGTTATAGAATTGTCAATTTCCTTTGTTTGCTGTCTGAATTATGGTCACAAGTACAGAGCTAAGCAGGACAGGTATTTGTATGACAGAGGAGAGTAATTGATCTTAAGCACTCCTTGGGTTCCTCTTTCAAGCTGCAGTTCCTCCATAGTCAGTTGAACAGCTGTGAAAGGAGAGTTAAGGGCAGGTGGCAGGCCACAGTGTAGCTGTCATTGTTACAAATCCAGATAACTCTTTATTCAAGTTGCCGGCAATGGAGAGGGGAAGAGAACAGGAGCTGAACAGTTCAGGTAACTGAAAGACAAAGGGGAGCAATTGACCTTGGAATGCGGCTAAGAGCAATGATAACTAAGTATTGTTTTTAGATTCCGCAAAACTTGATAATTATCCTTCAATATCTTTATTTGGTTAAAAATGTTACTTCAATATACTGCTTAGTTCTTTTTCTAAATTCACTTAAAAAGTTTCAAGTCAGAAACATTACTTTTCCTGGTTAGGAGTTCACTGTGTGCACACTTGGGTTTGTGGATACCAATGCTTTCAGTGGGTCCTTCGCTAAAAAAAAACTTTCAATAGCATTATGATATCAATTTCGCCACCCTGTACATGGACGGCAAACAAGTGCCAGGAAAACCTTTTGAACTTTGAACACGGACACTCTGTAAAAGAATACATTCAGCTGATACAAGTGACAGGTAAACACATGAAAGATAGCGCTTTAATGGTTGACCAAATAGATCTTAACAGAGGCTACACCTTGCTACCTTTAGACCTGTCACCCCATCAGAAATGCACAGATCACAACTCTGTGATCAAAAGTACTAATCTACGCACAGAAAACTGCTTTATGAATGCTTTACCCCGAACTGTAAACATGATCATGTGATAGAAATCAACCAGTGAAAGAAGGTCCTGTTTGACTATGGAGTTAATTTTCAATGCACTTACAAAGTTCCAAGTAAGTCCAAGTGCTTTGAAAATGCACCTCTAAATGTAAACAATCTATCGCTTGTTGAAGGACCTGTATGTCACAGAATAATTTCTAGATATTTTACCCAGCGATTGGGAACTCGGTATGTGAGCATCACGGAGACCGTCGTCTTTAGTGGTAAACACCCACCCAAAACGACTTACCAAGTGAGCACTGGTCTGAGTTAGAACGGCATCAGTGAGGTGTTTTGTTTTGTTTTTTTTAATTCTTATGGACATCTCCCTGATAGCTTTTTGTTTCTTAGCAGTATTATGGATTTTTTACAGAAGCACTGTGAAACTACCATCTACCACAACAAGACAGTTACATCTTCTACCACCTGCAATTATCACTACTTGTTTTTCTTACATCAAGGCCATAGATCCCCTTTCTTGTCCCACACAGACCCTGCTTCAATACCTTCTACACGAGTCTGGTCTCAAGACCAACTCAGTAAGGGTTCACCTCAGTGCAATTAGTGCTTATCATCAACGTGTAGAAAGTAAGCCTATCTCTGGACAGCCTTTAGTTGTTCGCTTCATGAAAGGTTTGCGCTTGTAAAAGCCTCCAGTCAAACCTCCACCAGTGTCATCGGATCTCAACGTCGTTCTTTATATATTTCTATGAGTGTCTCTAGCATTTAGTGCGCACTAAAAACGCTAGTTCGACTTTGTAAAAGGACCCTTATGTGCCTCTGTTGCCTTTATAACATAGGCATAAAATAGATGTCTTTTGAGACTTCTCACATTGACAACCTGTTATAAAATTACCCCATAATTAGTCAAAAGTTATACATTTCCCAAGCTAGCACTTTATCATAAAACACTTACACAATTGAGTTTTATTCCTCTGAAACTGACCTCAATATATTTAATAATTTAAATTTAGGATTACGACTGTAATGGATGTTAATTTATAGTACAGCAGAATAAACAATAATAGGATGCAAACACATGTGAAACACCTCATTACTATGTAAACTGAATAACAGCTTGTGGTGAATACCGCAACCTACGGTATTACTAGAAAAATAACATCTGTAAAAAGCTGGTGTTATTTTTCCTGGCCAGGAATATTGGAAAATTAGACCATGGCCTGATGCTCCTGGGAGCTTCGTAAAGGAGCTGCCTGAATTCAGCAGCTGTGCGCACACCCCCTTGCACATCTCCCCTCCTGATGTTCTGCCAATACATGCCACCTCGAAGGTATCCCTTGTACATCCCCTCCTCCTGATACCTTCAATATATGTCCCCCCTCCTGATGCCCCCAAATATATGCCACCCTCCTAATGATCCCCTGCCTTGAATACCACCCCCCCCCCCAATTACATACCCACCAATTCTGATAACACCTCAATCCCCAAAAGCTCATCTACCCTCCCATGAGCCTCTAGGCCTAATTTTAGTAATCTCTGGGGTCTAGTGGGGTCTAGTAGCAGTAATCCCCCGTTACTCCTGCCCCGCATGTCACTGGGTTCAAAATAGGGCTGTGACAAAACAGCAGCTTGGTCTCTTTGGTAGGACCATGAGACTAGCAGGAGCAGTAGTGATCCTTCTAGATCCCAAGGTTATATAAAGGTCAGTCTGGGAGGCCAGTGGGGGGGGGGGTGGTCTTTGGGGGATTGGGGGAGCCATGAAAGCTGGAGGGTTTGTAACTGAGATCTGTGGGGCAGAAAGACCATTGGGAGGGGAGCATATATTGGTGAACAATAGGAGGGGGATGTGCATGGGGCAATGGGGGAGGAGGGAACATAGAGTGGGAGCATCTGATGAATTCTTGCTGGCTTCTTTAAGAAGTGCCACATTTTTATGCTGGCACATCTGTAGGAGAACAGAATAAAAGGCATAGCCCTTAGTTGATTCCACTCCTATTTTTCTCTTTGTACATTAGAAGTGGAACTTGATAATGCTACCTCTATTCCCTATCTCCTTTCTTGTGGGGTTCTGCAGGGATCTATCCTTGCCTCCATTCTTTTTAACATCATCATTGCCTCTTTGAGTGGAGGAGTAGCCTAATGGTTAGTGCAGTGGCCTGACTACCCAAGGAACTGGGTTCAAATCCCACTGCAGCTCCTTGTGATTCTGGGCAAGTCACTTAACCCTCCATTGCCCCAGGTGCAAAACAGCTTTGATTATAACTATAGAAAGGCAGTATATCAAATCCCATCCCCTTTCCTTTTGGCACCTTTATCCAAGTCTTAGGTCTTAATGTTTATATCTATGCTGATGCTATTCATCTTTTAGCTGTCAACGATACCTGGACTGTGGTTGTCAGCTGGAGCTGAAAAGCAACTTGTCGAAAATTGCATCATGGTAATCAGAACCCAAATTAGTTTTCAATTTAGGAGAGTCTGAAGCACCTTGGCTCTCATATACGCACCATGGCGTAGCCAGACCTCAATGGAAGGGGGAGCATATTTTGGCCCGCCTTCACACTGCCCCCTCCTGCCGCCATGTCTGCCTCCCCTGCCGCCGTATCCCCCCCCCACCGCCGCTGGAAGGTACCTTGGCTGGCAGAGGTCCCCAACCCCCGCCAGCTAAAGCGTTTCTCCCGAGCTGGTCTTACATTGCCTGGCGCCCTGTCCTATTTTCAGCGCTGTGCACACTCGTTTTAATGAAATGTGTAAGGCGCTGAAAACAGGACAGGGAGCCAGGCAATGTAAGACCAGCGCGGGAGAAATGCCTTGGCTAGCGGGGGTTGGGAACCCCTGCCAGCCAAACTGGGGGCCCTGGAGCCAATTTGGGGGGATCCAGGCCCCCGTAGCTACGCCACTGATACGCACTCCCCAATTCCTTTTCAGCCAATCATAAACCAAATTCCCATATCATTAGAGACCAGCTTTTATCCCTTGGGGTTTTAATTGACAGCTCTCTTTCTTTGAGGTCCCATATTTCTTACTTGGTTCAAAAATCGTTTTTTTGCTCTAAAGAAAATTAGATCCTTGAAGCTTTTGTTAGACAATTGTGCCTTGAAGACCTTAATATGCACACTTATACTAAATTGTCTTGATTACAGTAATGCCTTGCTATTAGATCTTCCTCTCTACTCCTAAAAATGTCTACAACCCATTCAGAACACTTCAGTTAAACTTATTTATAATGCACAAAGATATGACCATGTCACTCTTCTTTTGTTCAAACAACACTGGCTGCCTATTCAATGCAGAATTCAATTTAAAATCTTACTGCTCACACATAAAGAGGCTCATTTTCAAAGCACATAGACTTTCAAAGCTACATAAGTTACAATGGGACGTCCAAAAAGTGGCATAAATCTGCATTTGTATGTTTTTCTCACAAAAAGTCCAAACTGATATTTTCAAAAACAATTTTTAGATGTTTTTCTATGAAGTCCATCAGAAGTGTGTTCAAATCACAAAGGAGCAGTTAAGGGTGGGATCTAGGTGTTCCTTGGACATTTTCCTGCCATAATGGAACAAAACACAAACATCCAGGGCTATAAGTTGGACATTTTGGTCTAGACCTGTTTTGTTAATGAATAAGCCACAAAAAGAGCACTAAATGACCAGATGACCACTGGAGGGAATCAGGGATGACCTCCTCTTACTCCCCCAGTAGCCACTAACTTCCTCCCACTCCCCCCAAAATGTGATTTAGAACATTAGTTACCAGCCTCTATTCCAGTGGCATACCAAGGGGGGGGCGGTGGGGGCGGTCCACCCTGGGTGCACGCCGCTGGGGGGTGCCACGGCGTGCACCTGTCGGCTCCGAGTTCGCTAACTTTGCTTGTTCGCTGCAGCTCCCTCTGCCCCGGAACAGGTTACTTCCTGTTCCGGGGCAGAGGGAGCTGAGGCGAACAAGTGAAGTTAGCGAACATGGAGCTGACAGGCGTGCACCGCGGCACCCCCCCCAGCGGCGTGCACCCGGGGGGGGGAGGTGTCATTTCGCAGGGGGGGGGGGCGCATCGGCGATCCGCCCCGGGTGCCATCCAGGCTAGGAACGCCACTGCTCTATTCCACCCTAAGATGCTATACTCAGGTCCATTAGAGCAGAATGCAGGTCCCTGGATTAGTCTAGTGATAGGTGCAGTGCACTGCAGACAGGTGGACACAGGCTCATACCTCCCCCTGGGATGTTTGTGTGGCCAATCTACTAAGAATGCTGGCTCCTCCTACATCCCAATGGCTTGATGTGTGTTTTTCACTTGGACATTTTGTTTCCGAAAATGGACCAAAAAGAGAAATGCACAGAGCACAAAAATATCTAACAAATAGCCATTTTGGAAAAAAAAAGAGAGACATTTTTCTGTTTTAAAAATGGCTATATTCCCCACTTGAATTTTGCACGTTTTTAGCAAAATGTCCAAAGTTGGACTTAGATGTCATATCGAAAATGCCCCTCCATGTAACTTAAGTCAATGTGCTTTGAAAATAAGCACCAAAGTTTGCCTCTTTACTTATCCTCACTATGTATCCCATACCATCTGTCTCAGATTTTAAATGATTGGTTTTCTTCCTGTTATGAAAATTAGATTGGACTCTTCACAAGCTGTCTGATCCTGACTCTTTGAAATCAACTTCCTATAAATCTTCGTACAGAGACCTCTGTAAAGAACTTCAAATCTGCCTGCAAAATGTAGCTTTTTTTGGCAAGCATACCTTTTCCAAGACTGACAGATTGATGCTCTCTCTCTCTCTCTCTTTTTTTTTTAAAGTTCAGACTGTTTCCTTCCTTCTGTATTCAGTTTACTTTTATGTACTAGGAAATTTATTGTTGTATTAATCTGCTCTTTCCCTCAGCTCTTTGCTGCTAGACTGTGTCTTACTGTTACAATATCACTTTGTGTGTTATATGGAAAACAGTTTCATCTTATTATTATTACGCCATCTCACAAATTCCGCCCTGCGGAAATTAAGGGGCAATATATAGAATCCCGGGACAAATACGTGTTAAGCTAGTATTCTGTAAAAGATGCTCCATACAGAGTGCCCTTTACAGAATCATCCTAACTCTGGTTCTATTATATTTACACAGATTTATCGCATTATTAATATACCAGTATCTTTTCACCAATATTGTACCACAGTTTGAGCACTGATTTATCATTAGAAAGGCATTACCCAAACTGAAAGTATACTATATTTCTTCAATCACTAGCTCAAAAGCAAGACCAATTTTAGACATACTTAACATAAATGTAACACATTTTCTAGGTAAAATACGTAAAACATGGGACTCATACATCTAAGGGGAAATTCTAAATATGGTGCCAAAAAAAGAATAACAGTGCTATTCTATAATGTTTTAGAGTTTATTGGGGCTTATACCCTGCCCATCAAATATTATCTGAGCAGCTTACAATAAAATAATGTAAGGAAGGGAGTGCAGTGACAAACTGTGAAGACTGGGGTGGGGGGGGGGGGCGGGAGGGGGAAGAAATACAATAACTATGATAGAAAAGCTGGGAAGGGAAAGTACAGAAGGAAGGGGATATAGTGGTTTCCAGGATGCCGCCCAGTCTATGTCTCTTGAAAAGGGTTTAGTTAGCTTCAATCATAGGCATCATGGAATAACAAAGTTTTAAAATTGGTTTTAAATTTGGATAAGAAAGATGAGAGTACGAAGATGTACCGGTAATTTGTTCCAAAGTTCAGGGCCTTGAACTGAAAAAATAGACTGGCGTGTGATGTCATAGTGGATTTCCCGAAAGGATGGGATTACAAACTGGTTTTGCTGGGCTGATCGTAGAACGCTTGGGGGCCAATAGGGAGTAAAAAAGTGAGATAAGTAGGCAGGCTTACCTAAGGAGAGAGTCTTGTAGACCAGAAGTAATAATGTAAAGGTCATATGATGAGTCAGTGAGAGCCAATGAGAAGCTTTTAAGAGCGGGGTGACATGATCAAATTTTCTATAGTCAGTAATGAGTTTGATAGCAGTATTTTGTACTAGTTGTAAACGATGGAGGTCCCTAACATGAAGTCCTTGCTTAGAGTTAGATACAGTTTATAGAATACATGTACGCCAGTCCCAATTACTAAAATTTAAGAGTGGCCATTTATACAGTGGGGGAAATAAGTATTTGATCCCTTGCTGATTTTGTAAGTTTGCCCACTGACAAAGACATGAGCAGCCCATAATTGAAGGGTAGGTTATTGGTAACAGTGAGAGATAGCACATCACAAATTAAATCCGGAAAATCACATTGTGGAAAGTATATGAATTTATTTGCATTCTGCAGAGGGAAATAAGTATTTAATCCCTCTGGCAAACAAGACCTAATACTTGGTGGCAAAACCCTTGTTGGCAAGCACAGCGGTCAGACGTCTTCTGTAGTTGATGATGAGGTTTGCACACATGTCAGGAGGAATTTTGGTCCACTCCTCTTTGCAGATCATCTCTAAATCATTAAGAGTTCTGGGCTGTCGCTTGGCAACTCGCATCTTCAGCTCCCTCCATAAGTTTTCAATGGGATTAAGGTCTGGTGACTGGCTAGGCCACTCCATGACCCTAATGTGCTTCTTCCTGAGCCACTCCTTTGTTGCCTTGGCTGTATGTTTTGGGTCATTGTCGTGCTGGAAGACCCAGCCACGACCCATTTTTAAGGCCCTGGCGGAGGGAAGGAGGTTGTCACTCAGAATTGTACGGTACATGGCCCCATCCATTCTCCCATTGATGCGGTGAAGTAGTCCTGTGCCCTTAGCAGAGAAACACCCCCAAAACATAACATTTCCACCTCCATGCTTGACAGTGGGGACGGTGTTCTTTGGGTCATAGGCAGCATTTCTCTTCCTCCAAACACGGCGAGTTGAGTTCATGCCAAAGAGCTCAATTTTTGTCTCATCTGACCACAGCACCTTCTCCCAATCACTCTCGGCATCATCCAGGTGTTCACTGGCAAACTTCAGACGGGCCGTCACATGTGCCTTCCGGAGCAGGGGGACCTTGCGGGCACTGCAGGATTGCAATCCGTTATGTCGTAATGTGTTACCAATGGTTTTCGTGGTGACAGTGGTCCCAGCTGCCTTGAGATCATTGACAAGTTCCCCCCTTGTAGTTGTAGGCTGATTTCTAACCTTCCTCATGATCAAGGATACCCCACGAGGTGAGATTTTGCGTGGAGCCCCAGATCTTTGTCGATTGACAGTCATTTTGTACTTCTTCCATTTTCTTACTATGGCACCAACAGTTGTCTCCTTCTCGCCCAGCGTCTTACTGATGGTTTTGTAGCCCATTCCAGCCTTGTGCAGGTGTATGATCTTGTCCCTGACATCCTTAGACAGCTCCTTGCTCTTGGCCATTTTGTAGAGGTTAGAGTCTGACTGATTCACTGAGTCTGTGGACAGGTGTCTTTCATACAGGTGACCATTGCCGACAGCTGTCTGTCATGCAGGTAACGAGTTGATTTGGAGCATCTACCTGGTCTGTAGGGGCCAGATCTCTTACTGGTTGGTGGGGGATCAAATA